>NC_081298.1:120875000-121500000 GCF_030435805.1 Mustela lutreola
CGTGTTATATGATTTCCCTTACATGTGGAATCTAAAAAAAAAAAACAAATGAATGAACAAACAAACAAAATCAGAAATCAGACCTAAACATACAGAGAACTGATGGTTGCTGGAGTGGAGGGCGGTAGGGAGATGAGCAAAACAGGTGAAGGAGAGTGGGAGATACAGGTTTCTAGTTATGGAATGAATAAGTCATGGGAACGAAAGGTACAGTACAGGGAATAGAGTCAGTGATATTGTGATAGTGTTGCGTGACGGCAGGTAGTAGCCACACATGGGATAAGCCTAGCATAATATTTAGAACTGCTGAATCGCTGTGTTGTTCTTCTGAAACAATGTAATAGGCTGTATCAGCTATGCTAAAAAAAAAAAAAAATTAATGAATCAAAAAAAAAAAAAATCAGGGGCTGAGACATTTCTGAAAATTCAACTCTTTCCTTGCATCGTGGACTCGGTCCCGTAAGCGTTTGTTGATCTTTCTTGCAGACCTGGAAGTAGGCTAGGTACCAGCGGCAGAGCAGCAAGCACAGTTCTGCTCCTGATTCCAGGGCTCACCCTCTAGCCATGGAAGAAAGACACTTGGCCATCCAGAGGCTGGATTTGAGAAGGACCATGAATGCCATGCTGACAATCCCGGATCTATTCTCCACAGTTAGTGAAGAACCATCTCAGAACCGATTTCTCTGCTGCCGAGTGGGTAGGAGGCTGGTGTGCTGTGAGACTGTTGGCAAGTTGATCTCTTTGACCCTCATTTTCTTTGTCTAGAAAGGGAAGATAATAATAACTTCCCTGCCCATCTCTCAGGGCTATTATAAGGATCAAATGAAATTATGTCATGCTCTTCAGGTGCCAAGAACTATGATTAGGGCTAGTTAATAATCTAGACGTCTGAGAGAACAAGGGAAGACAGGTGCCGCCACACAGGGATGCTCTGAGAACACAGCAAAATCTTTTATCCGGCCTGGACCTTTGTAGCAGAGAAACCAGGCTTAGAAAAACAAAACAAAACAAAACAAAACAAAACAAAACAAAACAAAGCTAGTAGAAAAAAAAAAAAACAACAACAAAGTGAGTAATGAAATCGTTTGAAAAAAAATTGATTTTTTTTTCTTTTCGAGTGAAAGTTATTTTAAGTGAAGAAAATGAACAAAAAATGCCGTAGGGTACAGGCGAAAATGCAAATTCAGACGTATAGCAAGGAAGTGAGCCCCGCAGAGCACGGAAGGCTGGACAGCTGTCGCCCGGTCCTGACCAGGCCTCCAGGGAACATGCCAGAAGTTCTCCTGAATTGTTCTTCTGGTGTAGGTTTGGAGTATAGGTGAGGTTCAGTGGGGTGAGGTCTGGAGCCGACGACCAAGAAACAATTCTTGAGACATCTTTGGTGCAAAATGGTGGTTTATTAAAGCACAGGGACAGGACGCATGGGCAGAAAGGGCTGCTGCCTCCAGGGTTAGTGAGGGGTGGCTGATTGCGATACCAGAGGTCTTGCCATTGTCAAGTTCAGGTTGTTTTTCCCTCTAGCAAGGGTTGAACTTTAAGAGGGTTGGGAGCTTCCAGAAAGAATGTTACACAAATCCACCCAGGATTGGGGGGGGGGGGGAGGTTTCAGGATGTCAGCTGTGCTCTGTCCTCGGCTAGCCTTCTGCTTCTTCATCACTTCCTGCTGGGAGCACTTGGCCCCAAGGGAGCTCGCTGTCCCAGAAATTAGGATTCTGCCCTTTTCATTCTTAACTCTTGATTTCCAGAAATTATTCCAGGACTGTCCTGGAGGTCTCAGGGGTTATCCGGCTCTCCTGCAGACTTGAGACCTCACGCCAATACAGTGCCTATTATAAACTAAGGCATTCCTTAGGAAAAAATGGGTTAAGTTAATGTATTGTAAGTTACAGTTGCCCAAACCCCAAAGCATGAAATCCATGAATTCAGCCCAAATTTGAGAATTCTTATCTCAATATGGAAAGCATAAGCAGGAGGTCTTCAGCTTGGTGAAAAGTGCTTCTTAGAGATGGTTCCTCTAATTTGTAATATTTTAGAAAAGCACAGAGAAGGAAATGGTCACCGATATTTTGACAATCAATAATCATACAAAGTCAGCGTTTTGCCAAATTTCCGTATTACAGAAATAACTGAGTTACCACAGTTACCGCAGAAATGAAATTTGAACAACAGAAGCCTTTGTTCAATATCTATCTCACTTCTGTTTTTCTTAATGCTCCACAATAACAGAGAGGAATTTGACCTCCAGATGACCGAGAAGGGCTGAAGGTCGGCTGCCTAAACTATGGCTCTCTCATCCTTACCTGGCAGGATTCTTACAAAGGAGGCAGTTACCCCATTTTTGTAGATCAGATTGAAGCCAAGAGAGTGATTTTTGCCAAAAGTCTCACACAGGTACTAGAGCTATTATTTAAGCCAAACTACTTAACCCCCAACCCGAACTTCTTTCTCCGTCCTCCCTCTGGATCTTGAGAGTTTCCCGGGAATATGGCCAGAGTTGAGCCAGGAGAAAGCAGGGGGCTTGCAAAACTGGGCAGATCAGTGGATGGAGGAAACGCCTCCCTAGCCCTGAGGAGTGAGTGAGTGTGGTCAGGGAGGACGGAGCTATTATGAAACACTGCCCGCAATCAGCTGCTCTGCTTCTCCCCACCTCCTTCTCTCCTTCTTTTTAGAGCGGGGTTTCTCAATCTTGACTCTATTGACCTCTTCAGACCAGATAATTCTTTGTTGCAGGGGGATGTCCTATACATTGGGAGGCTGTTTAGTAGCGTCGCTGTCCTCTTAGCTACTAGAAACCTGTAGCATCTCTCAGTCATGACCTTGAAGCATATGGACATGGGGATGTCTCCTCTATGTCTCCCAATCCCCCAGTGAAGAACCACTGGTTTATGGTCATCAACCATCCCAGTTTGCCATGCACTGAGAGACTGGTCACAGTGTCAGTGCTTTGACCAGAAGAGTTGGGGCCAAATGAAGATGGTTTGTCTCCCTAGAGGTGAGATCTCATCTCCTACTTAGATGAAGTGTGTGGAGGGAGAAGGCATTGTGCTGATAATGTCCTAGTGGGCCATCCCCCTGAGGTCATGTGCCTAAGACTCCTTTCTTTCCCCATGTAGCCTGCGTGGGGATCAGGGGGAGAGACCCACTGCAGAGAGGCTGACTGTTCCAGGACTAAAGACCAGAGGGAATGCTGGTGCAGTTGTGCCTGTGTGTGTATGGGGGAGGCCCAGCTAGGGGCTGACCACAGAGTGTCACTGGTACTGCCCAGGTGGGCTGTGTGCCTGTCCGTGCACACCAGCAGGTAATGGGTACTGGAGGGGGAAAGTTTGCAGCACTGTGTCAACTTGGCCAGGGCCTGGAAGGTGTGGGTGTTTTAATTTATTCGATATTTTGAAATATTCTTAATGAGTTACTCTGATCACTTATCAGGGGCCGTTTCCTGGGAGAAACAAACAGAGAAGACCCTCAGAAACGGTGTGTCAACAGATGAATGGATAAAGAAGATGTGGTATATATACACAATGGAATACTATGCAGCCATCAAAAGAAATGAAATCTTGCCGTTTGCAATGACGTGGATGGAACTAGAGGGCATCATGCTTAGTGAAATAAGTCAAGTGGAGAAAGACAACTATCATATGATCTCCCTGATATGAGGAAGTAGAGATGCTACAGGGGGGGTTAAGGGGGTGGGAGAAGAATAAATGAAACAAGATGGGATTGGGAGGGAGACAAACCATAAGTGATCTCACAAAACAAGATCTCACAAAACTTAATCTCACAAAACAAACTGAGGGTTGCTGGGGGGAGGGGGTTGGGGAAAAGGGGGTGGGGTTATGGACATTGGGGAGGGTATGTACTATGGTGAGTGCTGTGAAGTGTGTAAACCTGGTGATTCACATACCTGTTCCCTGGGGGATTAAAATATATTATATGTTTATAAAAAATAAAAAATTAAAAAAAAAAAGAAATGGTGTGTCAACAGGATAGTTTTTGTTGTGCTTCATTCACGACAGTAGTAAAGATTTTGGTTCTTGGCATACTTACAACACATTCCGGAAACATATCATTTGTCTCTCTGCCTTCTGCTCTCGGTGCCATTCGTAGGCCCATCTACAGGATGAAAACGGCAGTTCTGGAGACAACATGGCCAAGGTCAGATGCCAGGTTTTGGTTCTGGATCACTGGGCTCCATGGCTCGTGACCTCGTGGCAGCTCCTCCGGGCCGTGTGAAAATGCGTCGTCCGTGTAAGTGCTGAGCCCGGGTTGCTGTATACCCGAATGGGAAAATGCCAAGTGTGGAGGGGAAGGTGTGAATCCTTTTTATCCCAGGGCTCTGACTTGGGCCCTTCCTCCTTCGGGCGATGGAGCAGGTTCCAGGAGGGTGGTGCTTAAGACCATGGGTCACCTGGTCACCGGCTCTCACCGGCCCTCCCCCGGGCCTCCGTGCTCTTTGACACAGCTATTGGAGGTGTGGTTTCCTGCCTAAGATTGTTTGCGTTTTCCTCATTACATAAACCGCTGGCTCTTGCCAAGCCCTCCCGGTGCCCTGGAGCTCTAGGCTGCTTTTCTCCTATTGGCTGGCCAAGTTTCATTTTTTGGGGGGAGGTGTAGTTTTTCAAGCTGCTGAGCCAGGCGGTGTGTCAGTGCCTTCTGGGAGTGAAGAGCTGGAGTTCGGGGACCCCACCTGTAACAATGACAGCAGATGAGTTGGTTTTCTTTGTGAATGGCAAGAAGGTAAGAAGGAGCTGGCCTCAGGTCCGACTTCTCTGCTGCCCTCCCAGGGCCTGATGTTTGTTCTTTGGAAGACGTTGGCTCTGTTCTTTCTCTTTCTCTCCTCTCTCACTCATTCCCCGTCTCTTCTCTCCCTCCCTCCAAAGTCGTTGCTGCATTTTGGGTAACACTGGGGGAAGAAACCCTTCTCAGACCTGGAACATAGACAGGATGCTCCAGGGGCAAAGGCATGTCCGGGGAGGCAAGCGAGAAGAGAGGCTTGAATTCCCACTCGGTGTGCAGCTTCAGAGACCCTGACCCAAAGCCAAGGCAGGGGCACAGGGTCACGAGACTCGAGGTCACCGACCATGCCTCTATTTCTGTGTTTAATCCAATTTGTCCTCTGGTTTTTGTTGTTCTCTTTGCTGAGAGAAGGAACAGGAACTTGTTTTCTTGCTAATACCAGGGTGTGAGAGAGACATAGTGTTTGATTCTGGCATTTCAAGGCTAATGTGACAACTAGCTTGTAGGAGGACATTACTAACATCTTGGGGCAAGCCACGATGTTTTTTTTTTTCTTTTTCATAAGGGGCATGTTTCTCCCCCTCCCTCCACTTAATACTGCATATAAATATTTTATATTTTTTATAAATATTTTATATAAATTTTATAAAAATTTTATATAAACATTTTGATAAAAATTGCCCACTCGGATGAACTTTGTTGGTAGGCAGGGACACGGGAGCATGGGGGGTGGGGTGTTGAGCAGAAGGGGACTTCAGACATGGAGACCAGTCCTCCAGGCCCTGCAAGGGTTCGAATCCTTGCAAATTTCACCACAGGAGCTGGGAGGGAGCGTGCAAGCATTATTGCATTGTCCCCATCCCCCTCCCTCGAGCCCTGCTGAGATGCTCCAGTCTGCTCTAGCTCCCAGGTCAGGAATGAAAGGGACAGTGAAAGGACAGCCGTAGTCCTACCTTGCAAATGGCCATGTGGAGAGTGTGAGGGGTGACTGTGCCAAGGGGCCCTCAAAGAAGGATAATTTTCTTTGTTTTGCTTTACTGGTGTTTTTGAGTTGAGAAATTAGGCAACGTTTGAGGTAATTCTCAAGAGCTAAAATGAGCTTCATGGGGCATCTGGTGCTTAAATGGTCAGGATGTGTCTGGGTGACTAGCAAGGGAATTCTGTGAGCTATGGCAACATCAGTGCTCTGAAGACCACTGGGTTCAATGTGAGGCGTGCCACCGGGAGGTGCTGAGGGTGGGGTCAGCCATGTTTTTCCAGGTTCCGTGTGTCTTTCCATGTCAATTTCTTTTGAGGATTGGCATCTGGCAGCAAACCAAGAGGTAGGGCACAGCTTCCCTGTTGGTGGTTGTGAAATTTTACACCCAGCATTTCTAACAACTTTGCTGCATTCAGCGATTGCCTCGGAGAGATCCAAGAAATGGTTGAATTGACTTTCTAGAAGTATTCCTTACAAGAAGCATCTTCGGTGGAATTTTTCTAAATGGTTTTTATATTGAGTGAGCAGCTGGATTCAATGACTTCCAGGGCCACATCGTATTCCAAGATTCTCTTATTTACCATGCCATCAATTCTTATGTGACAGGACGAGGTCGTGCTCTTCCTTAGGGATGGTGTGCTGTGACGCACTGGACACGAAAAGGCATGTTTCGAGGGAAATCTGGCCTGGCGGGGTTGTTTCCTCCTGTATCTCGGATCCACTTCAGGAAAGCAATTTAACATTTTTAGATGGTATCGTCATATCAAACCCACTATCTCTGTTAAGTTTTCCTAGTGTCAGTTGCTCTGATACCATAAGCCTGTAGCTTCTTGAGAAAGTGCTAGAAAGGTGGAGAGGCAATCTAAGAAGTGATGATGAGTAAAAGCCATGCTTTGCACACAAGACCAAGCAGGAATCCCCAGTCAGATCAAGGTGGCTGTGAGTACGTGTGTTCCCATTTCTATTTCCAAGATCTTGTTACTGGATATTGTGCAGAGAAGTTACCAAAGAAGCTGTTGGAATGGGTGACTCACTCTTCATTGTAGGCCTTATTCTCTTATTCTCCCTGTTTCAGTCTGTCCAGGACTCTGTCTCTGCTGACTGGGGTTCTGGAGAGGTCCTGAGACCAATGATCAAATACCTCAGGGGGCTTCTGTGGTGGTGATGGGCCTTGATGATGATCGTTTCCATGTCTTCTGTTCTAGAGTCAGCATTGGAAGGAAAGAAAGAGCTGCCCAGGATTTTGGTGTTATTGTAGTGACAGTAATTTTGTGGGCAGGATTCTAGAGTATCTCAGCAGTAGCTTTCTGTTTGGTGGAGACTGTGGTGCATGGAGGAGTCTGGCCAACTGGGTGTGAGGGGCACAGCTAAAGGTGGGGGTGATTCCCACAGAAGCAGGTGGCAGCTACAGAGAGCCTCATGGTGGCTTTGACTCACTCACTCACATTACGAGCTCCTGCCAGGCCTGTGCCTGTGGGGTACATTGGCACTGGGTGAGTATAGTCTCTGAGAAAAGGCCAGGCACCTGCCCCTCGGGACCTTAGGGACCAGTTAAAGAGAGGGATTATAATTAGGCAAAGTAATATGTTACAAAATGTATTTTACAGAAAACTAGGCCCACAAAATGCTCTTTTCAGATATTCTTCTTTTAAATGTTTATTTATTTTACAGGGAGAGGGGGGAGAGAGAGAGAGAATGTGCACATGTGAGGGTGGGGGGAGGGGCAGAGGGAGAGACTGTCCAGCAGATTCCCCTCTGAGTGTGGAGCTGGACACGGGGCTCCATCCCACTACCCGTGAGATCATGACCTGAAACCATGAGTCTTAACTGACTGAGCCACCCATGTGCCCTCTCTTTTCAGACATTCTTCAACCACTTAGCACAGTGTTGGCATCCAGCAGGCGTCCAATTAATGAGGACAGAATGAATGCACAAGTATTAAATGCCATTGGAAATCCTCTACTGAAGAGAATTATTTAAAAATTTTTTTGCTTTTTGAAATTATTTTAAGTGTACAAAAATGTTGTACAAAGCATACAAAGAAACACTCAATAGGCTACACACCTTTACCAACTGTTCACATTTTATCACATCTGCTTTATCATTATCTCCTTCATTCTCTCTCTCCCTGTACACACACACACACACACACACACACACACAACGAATAGGTGTTTATGGGATAAGCACGTGCATAAGACATATATGGATATGTGTATAGGTATATACGTAGATATATAGATGTATATAAGTACCTACATAATGTTACATATTTATTTATGTATAAAATTAATAGAAATAAATACACAAAGTATAAAATTTTCTTTCTGAACCATTTGAGGGTAAATTTCCAACATCATGCCCTTCTAATCCTTAAACCAAAAGTACAACATTCTTATAGAAGTAGTCTCTATAAAAATCAGGAAATAAATATATATATTTATATATTTATATATATTTATATATATTATATATTTATATATATTTATATATATTATATAAATATTATATAATACTATTACCTAATCTATAGCCCTTCTGCAACATTTTCCAATTTCCCCAATGATGTCATTGATAACTTTTCTCCCAAGCCTGGGACTCAAGGTCATACTATTTATTCAGTTGCTGTGTCTCTTAAGTTTCCTTTAAACTGGAATGGCACTTTACCTTTCCTTGTCTTTTGGGACATTGATGTTTATGAAGAGAATAGACCATTATTTCTTAGAATGTCTTTCATTTTGAGTTTTTGTTATGCTTTTTTATAATTATATTCAGAGTCTGAATTTTGGGCAGGAATGCCAGAGAAGTGGTAAGTGTTTCTCAGTACATTACATCGGGATACATGTGAGGTCAGGTTCCTCCATTATTTGGAATGTGAATTTTGACCACTTGGTTAAGGTGGCATCTGTCAGTTTTCTCTACTGCAAGATAAATTTAATATCCTTTATAGTTAGCAAATAATCTGTAAGAAGATCCTTTGAGTCTATGTGAATATCTTGATCATCAAACTCTCACCTACTAGTTTTAGCACCCATGGATAATTCTAGACTGGCTCATTTACTGTGCTGATTGCAAGATGGCTAACTGGATTCATTAGTTGGCATTCCTCCATCAGAATGAACTTACTCATCTCTCCAATTTGTTTATTTATTAGGTATCACTTTGGACTCATAAGTTTTAATCTTATTTAATGGGTTATAATCCATTAGAGATATTATTGGTTTTGATACTTAAATCTTATCAGAACAATATGCTGAACCCAGCATTTCCTAAGCTCATATCCCCACAAAATGTCTGTCCTCTGGAATACCCGTTGGCGTCCTGTTCAGAGAGGGTTCCATGGTGTTTGCTGGGCCAACCCTGCAGCCATGCTGTGAGAGTAGCATAGCCATTCTCTGTAGCAATGCAAGGAAGGTTGGACCACTCATGGCTGAGATGATATAAAAGCCTTTGCTGGGGAAGTGTTTGGGGTCTTGTAAGTCAAAATGCAGGTGGAAGAAGAATGGAATAGTTGAAGGCATGGAGTCAGAGGTATACATTGTATTTTCTCTGGGATGTGAAGACCAGGTTCATATGGAAATAGGAGGGGAAAAGGCTGAAAATGAAGATTGCAGACATATGGGAAAGGGCCTTGGAAGATAGCCCAGGGAACTTGAATGTTACCTGGCATACGTGAGAAGTCACGGGAGGCACAGAGCAGGGGATGGATGTGATGGAAGCTGAGCTAGAAGATGAGGAAGGCATAGCTCAGGGGGAAGGCAGTAAGCTAAGAGGCTCTTCCTGTCATTTCCAAGCAAAGTGATAGGGATCTTTATTTGTGCATTTATGAGTTCTCCAAGAGAAAAGAAATAGCTTCCTGTGTGAACTTTGTAACTAGGACTTTGAACAAACTGGACTTGTGGGGTGTTTTAATGAAAGGAAACTAATTTGATTTTCCGCTTTCCCTTAAACTTTTTTTCAGGGGGCGAATTCTGGCAGTTTTATGACTTCTTGGATTGCTCTTAATCAGTAAAAAATCCTATGGTCATTTCTAAGTTTCTATACACAGCCTCAGTTCAGGATAGAGAGGTGGGGTTAGAAGAAATTTCTCATTAAGTCAGTACTGGTGGAAGATGGCTTCCCACCACTGGGAACATTCCATTGTAAGTCTCATGACATGGGGCATGTGCTTTTCTCTGGCCCATGGCCCTTCCTTAGCCTCCAGTTGTGGGAGGTCCTCTGTATAGACCCTATTGGAGGTCCAAAGCCTTCCATAGTCAGTGCTTGGGGGATGATTTAAACACCTCCACACCAGCTCACTCTCTCTTGCATGACCTACACCAGGTCCACAGCCAACACTTCACATCCTCTGTCCTCCCAGACTCTGGGAGTGCACACCGATCCCAACACTGCCATTTCTTCTTCAGCTTCTCTGGTAAGCCTATCTCTAGCTTTCAGATATGCCAGACGACCATATCCTCCATCTCACAAAGGCTGTATATTAGCTTCCTGTGTAGAGCTATGGAAGCCCCCTCATGAAGTTTGAGGCATGAGGCAGATACCTCCTCTCCTCAACCTTAGGAAAATGTAAGATTCATAGTGTCACTCTCTCTAGAGAAACTCT
The DNA here is from genome assembly GCF_030435805.1 of Mustela lutreola. Classification (NCBI taxonomy): domain Eukaryota; kingdom Metazoa; phylum Chordata; class Mammalia; order Carnivora; family Mustelidae; genus Mustela; species Mustela lutreola. Next base: position 120,885,317 of record NC_081298.1, read on the forward strand.
TGTCACATATTCTCTCTCCTTAACCATCCCAGTCACCCAAACCCTATTACCTTCATAACATAGGATGGGTAGGAGTAGTAATGCAGGTTTTTGTGGATTTCCTTTGACTCTTTGCATCAGAAACTGGCACCTCACTTTATAGACAACTTTTCTATCTTATTGAATAAACCATTTGTGGACTTTTGGGTTGAGATTTCTTCTCCATGTCTGATATGTGTTATTTTGTTGGCATTGGGCTGGCTATCAGAGCCAATGACTGGCAGCACAGGCCAACAGACTGGCCCTCTACTCTCTGAGATGGCACATACCTGGGGCACAGATGGGGATCTGCGGCTGCCACTTATTTGACAGAAAGGGAGAGAGCACAAGTAGGCAGAGCAGCAGGCAGAGGGAGAAGGAGAGGCAGGCTTCCCATTGAGCAGAAAGTCCAATGAGGGACTTGATCCCAGGATCCTGAGATCATTATCTGAGCCAAAGACAGATGCTTAACTGACGGAGCCATCCAGGCGCCCCAAGACCTTCATTTTCATGATATATTGGGCACATCCCTATTAGCTCGACAAACTCTTGGGTGAGGCAGTGGCTAAGTATACCTAGGATACATTTTTCTTTTGTTTTTGTTCTTACAGGTGGTGGAGAAAAATGCAGATCCAGAAACAACCCTTTTGGCCTACCTGAGAAGAAAACGTATCCTAACTTTGGGGTGAGGGTGTGGCGCAGGACAGTGAGGGTTCATTCTCTAGGCCTTATGTTATTTTCTAGTGACTGTGGGAAACCAGTAAAGTGTGGAGGACAGAGCTCTGGACCCCTGCATCTTAGTTGTAGCTCTGTCACTCAGCAGTTGTGTGACCCTGGGACCTATTTTGAGCTCTCCAGGTATAAAATTATCGACTGTCGAATGAGAGGATTATTTTTGATGTTTCTTAGGATTTCTTCCAGGTAAGACTCTAGTGATGCTAGGGTTTAATCCTGGGTCTGTAAAAAGAGTATCTGTGAAAGGCCCTCATTGGCCCTGGTGAACTGTGTGGCCGTTCCCCTCAGGAGGAGTTGGCCTCCCTCAGGAGATCTTCACTGAGGCTTTCCAGAGAATCTTTCCAGTTCTGTGAAGGTGGAAGGAATGTCAGAGGAAGGTGTGTTTTTTGAGAAAGGATTCCAGAGTGGGGAAGTGTGTGGAGTGCCATCCACTGTGGAGATGGCACACTGAGAGGCAAGGGACAGGGGATTCCTGAGCACTTACTGTACATAGATAGAGTTCAAGGTGATTTCCATAGGTGGGCTCATTGATCCCCATAGCAGTGCCTCTGACAGAGGAGGAAGTGAGTTTGGCACATGAGAAGGGACCTGCTTCTTGCTCGTCTATTCTGGGCCAATCCTGGCAGAGCTTGACTGAAACCTAGAGGCATGCTCTTAACATTCTAGTCATGCTGAAAACTCTTCAGGGTTGGTTGTTGGGATGTCGCTCATCCCAACTTCTGCTAACTAATCCCCCTCACTCCTGGAGTCAGGAATGTCCAGTGGCTCATTCAGGTGCCCTGTTCCAGGACAGCAGAGTGTAGTTGCCGTACCCACAGAAGCAAGCCTGAAGTCCACAGCCTTCCCTCTGGTTCACGTACTTCTTATCAGATGATGTCCAGCTCCAGCGTACTTTGTCCTAGATTTTCCATTGAGAGAGGGTGAGTCTGGAGTTTCACGGCCCATGAACCTGGTGAAATGACTCAGTAGGATCAGGAGGCTGCACAGAACTCCACTGCCAGCCCCTGTACCTGGCGGGGGGGTGGTCTGAGGAGACAGGCACATTTTCAGACATTGTGGACACCAATGCTAGTTTTCTGATGAAGTTTTGAAGGCCCCAGAGCCTCAGATATTCCTGATCATGGCAGTTGCTAGTTTGAAGGTTAAATCTCAAATGAAATCTGAAACTGAAAGTTTTCACAGAAGTGAAGGTTGGGTGGCTTTTGGCTGACCGCCATGAGAGTTCATTTCTGAGAGTTCTGGGAAAGAGGAAAACCCCAGGCTTGACTGTTATTCTGCCTTCTGAAAAAAAAAATCCCCCAGCTGGAAGATTCTGGTAGACTTTGGACTATTAAGTTGTCTGAATTATTGCTCATTGCATAGATTCTGAGGAGTCAGAGGAATAACTTAGGGTATAGAGAGCTCTTCCCAGTTGTGTTTTAGAAGAGGGAGCCACACGGGGAAGGGGGGAGTCCGCAAATCTGGAGTCGGATGATTGTGTCTGGGCCCTCACACAAGGTGACCTGAGTGACCGTGTTGCCTTTCTGGGCCCACCTTACCTCCTGGGTCCCAGTTTTCTTTGTTTTGTTTTAATCTGTGGAGAAACAGCAGCTCCGGACTCCCCTGCTCATGAAATTATTGTGAAAATCAACTGGGTCCATGGGTATAAGTCTTTTTCAAGTATAAGATGCTATCTGTTTAAAGAGACTAATGTCCAGCATATTAAAGGTAAGAAATAAATATTACTTAAATGACTGAATGATCAGACCATGAATGGCTGCCTAGAATTCATGATGAAGTTTCATTTCATCTTGCAAATGAGGGAAGCGACCAGTGATAATGACCTCCACCTTCGGCAGAGAGCTGGACGGCTCAGAGGCCTACAGCCTGCAGGAAATGCAGCCATGGAGCCCATGTGTCTCAGGGAAAAGGGCCATGGTCAGTGCTGCTCTCTAGAATAGCCTAGTACTTAGGTACACTAGCAGACTCAAAGTTATCAGACTACTTCTGCAAGTACATGTAAGAGATGTTGCTACTCCTGGCTCCCAACCTCAAAGATTATATTCATTTTTGGTCACATATCCTATGGGAAGATATTCAAAAGCCCTTGGTCCAACTCTAACTTTGGTTCCTGAACTTCACCAACCCAAAAGATTCAAGGTGACAAGCAAGACTCAATGGGTCCCAGAACAGATCAATGTCTCTGTCTGGCCCGAGTGGCTTCATTGTACACCCAGCTGTGGTGATATGAGGGTTGCCCATGTGCTCAGCCTTTGAGGTGACTGATCCCCCTGATACCCCTGCGCAGTGAGACCATAGGGTTGGGATCCCCTAAGACCAGACCAGGAAGCTCCTGATGCCAAGAAACATCTCCAGGATTGGAGAGCAGTAGGACTTCAGTCCTGGAGAATACTTGAGTGCTGTCTGATGGGACCCTGATGCTTTTCCTCATCTGTGCAGTGGAGATGGTCCCATTCTCCACCTTCCAGGTCACAGTGCAGAATTCCGGGATGAGGGGACCATGTGGATCTGCAGCCTCCCTGGGTTGAGGGGCCCGAGCCTGTGTGTGCCAATGGATGACTCTATACTTACAGCTGTGCGCATGCACTTCCCAACAGCCCAGCAAAGATCCTTCTATGAATTTGTGTTCCTTAACCCTCGACCACCCAGTGAGGCTAAGCGGGACCAAGCTGGGCTGTGGCGAAGGCGGCTGTGGGGCTTGCACCGTGATGCTTTCCAAGTATGATCGTTTCCAGAACAAGATTGTGTATCCTTTGCCCACTGGCTGGTGGTGATGCAAGGACTATGAGGCAGGGGTCATGTTGCGTGTGTGTGTGTGTGTGTGTGTGTGTGTGTGTGTGTATGCATAGATGAACTTTCTAGACCCAGACTCATTTCTAGTCCTATGAAATCCTTCGGTCAGACTCCACTGCCTTTGGAGTAAAGTCCAATCTCTGCTTAGTTCTCAGGACCCCTCACAGTGTGCCCCACCTTTCCTCTCCAGATATCTCTCTCTATGGGCCCAGCACTCCATCCTTGCAAGGACAACTGTGGACTACTGACACTCTTGGCCTACTCATTTCCTGGTCTTTGCATAAGCTGTTGTCCAGGTCTTGAATGTCCTTTCTTCTAGGACTTCACCACCTGGCCAGCTCTTGCTCGCTTTTCAGGACTGGGAAAAATAACACCTCCTCCGGGAAGCCTTCCTTGACTTCCCAGGACTGGGTTAGGTACCCCATGTCTGTGCTGGTCCCAGAGTGTTCTGTGCTCAGCCCTCCTAAAACACTTACCATAGCTGTCTAAATTGCACCTTCACCCAGGCTTCACACATTTTCCTGGGTTGACCGTGGGCTATTGAAGAACATCTCACTCACCTTTGTTTCCTCGGCCCTCAGCAGAGTGCCTGGCATCTGACTGGACTCAGAAACTGGTGCTGCTTGTATACATGGATGAATGGTGAATAGAAAAAATGGACATCAAAAACCTCTGTTTAAGGGGCTGGTGTCTCATGTTTCCTGGGGATCGCCCCCTGCTTTTTCCCCCACAGAGGATGGGAGACAAGGGGGTGAGAGCAGGGGGGCAAACGTGACTGGATGTTCTGAAACTGAAGAGGCTAAGGAAGGACCTTGCAGGCAGAGAAGCAAGCACTGGGCTTGGAACCTGCCAGAAATTTCCTCTTGACTCAGCCTCCAGGGTGGGGGTGACTGAGGTGACTGAGGATGACCCTCGTGTTCCAGCTTGGAGGCCCAGTGCCCCGCAGGACCCTGCAGGGGCTCGTGCCTCACCGGGGTGTGGGGAGCCTCCTTTGTTGCTAGCCCAGAGGCCAGGGTAGAGAGGCAAGGACACCCAGGGAAGAGCCCAGAATGTAACGTAGAGGGAGGGGTCATGACAAAGCCCCTCTAAGTCTCCGGTGGCTCGAGTGGACCACAGAATGCCCTTAATCTGGGGCTCCAGCCACTTTTCTGCCAACGCCTGCCTGGCCCCCATCTGCTCTTTGCATCATGTTGCTGTGACGACGGTGGAAGGGATCGGAAGCACGAAGTCGAGGCTGCATCCCGTGCAGGTAACCGGAGGCCAGGGAGGCTCAAGCCAGGGCCGCAGACTTGTTCTGGGCTGTGAGGCTGAGTGTCGCTGCCTGGGCAAGAGGCACTGTGGCCGGGCTGTGTCCCTCACCTCCTTCTCCTGGGAGGGAAGAAGCTGGGTTGGGGGGAGGGGTGCAGCTGTGAGGCAGAAAAATGGGCCCCAGGCCTGCAGCTCCCTCCTGGGGCCACCGTGGGTGTGACATGACATGACCCTGAGGGAACCGTGAGGTCAGCATGACCGGGTGGCCAGGGCAGGCTGCCTATGCCAGACCTGGAGGGAGGGGGGCAAGGGAGCGCCTCACCCACCCCCCATCCCCGCCCCTGCATGTGCTTAGGAAACCCCTGCTGTCTCAGGTTCAAGGTTTCAGATGCCCTGTGCCCTTGATTAAAAGCCCACCTACTCCCTGCTTGCTGGAATGGTAATCCCATGACTCCTCTCGACGGCCCCCTGCAGGGGATACGGATGTGGGCTGCTAGGCCTCTACCCCACTAACAGGGAGGTTAGTAAGGGCTTAATGAGAGAACAGAGGCGTCTGAGTGTCGGACTGAGATTTTTTTTTTTTTTTTTTTCTGATGGTATCAGGCTGCCCGGCAGTGGATTGAAATTAAGAACCAAGAGCGAACAGTAATCTGAGGTTTTGTGGAAAGAATCAGGACATTTTTAGGCAACATGGCAACACACAGGACCAGAGCACTGTGTGAAGGAAAGGCCATCATTTCCATTGCTTCTCGTATGGGGAAACTGAGGCAGGGGGTCTTCCAGACATTACAGTCACAGAAGGTGCCAGAGGCAGGCCCGTTGGCCACTTGAGGAGACCCGCTGCTCAGATCATGCCTTTTGGGGCACCTGATGTGGGTGCTGGGCTAGAGCCTGGGGCTGAGCGAGCTGCTTGTTCTCGGGAGAGGGGCAGGGCAGCTGGCACGAGTCATGTGAGATCACAGCGCCCATAATGCTTCACTTCTTAGGCAGCAAAAGGGGAAATTACTAAACTTGTCCAACCTGCAGGAGAGGTGAGAGGGTGAATTTGGGCTTGTAATTGGAAACAAGCAGATGAAAGACGGAAGAGTTTAAACACAGGGACCGTATCTGATGAATCCACCAAACCCCTCCCTTTCCAGTAGTACAGATTCTTAATCCCCACGTGCTTACTGGACCCTGCGTTAGCTGTAGAGCCAGATTCCACCTCTCCTTGTCCATTGGTTTTTTTCCCTTGGGGTTTCTAGGACACTATGCTTTGCTCACCTTCCTCCCTCCAGGCTGGTACTCGGGGCCAGCTCTAGGCCTGCCAAGTTCCTAATTGCGGCAGCATCCCCGGGGCTCCGGCCAGGCCCCTTCCCCTCGCCGTCTGCACAACCCCCATGCCCAGGCGAGTTCAGTCCCATCTACGGGCCAGCGGCACTCCCATTTATGTCTTCAGCTTTGACCTCTCCTCAGAGGTTAGATTCATAATTCCAACCGCCTCCTTGACATCACTATATGGATGGCTCATCTCGGACTTCACAAACCCTATTTTTCCCCTTTCCCCCTAGTCTTCCTCCATCTGAGTCAATGGCGAAAGCATCTGCCCAGTTGCCGGAGATAAATATGTGGGGGTCACCTTTGGTTCTTTCTCTCCTGCACCACACCCAATCCATCCAGACGCCATGTCTACTTTACTTCCAACCCTATGGCGAAGCCTTCATTTCCTTTACCCTCTTACTGCTTGGTCTGTCCATGGACCATTGTGTCCTGGTCCCCATTTCTACTCTTGTTCCCTGTAACCTATTCATTCCCTACCCACAGCTGGAGTAACTTAAATTTTTTTTTTTTTAAGAGAGAAGGAGAGAGCAGGGCAGGGGCAGAGGGAGAGAGAGAATCAGAGGCAGAGAGAGAGAGAGGAAGAGAGAGAATCAGGCAGAGAGAGAAGGAGAGAGAGAATTAGAGGCAGAGAGGGAGAGGGAGAGAGAGCAGGGCAGGGGCGGAGGGAAAAGGAGAGCGAGAATCTTAAGCAGGCTTCGTGCTCAGCGCAGAGCCTGACATGGGGCTCGATCTCATGACCCTGAGATTGTGGCCTGAGTCAAAATCAAGAGTCGGACCCTTAACCCACTGAGCCACCCAGGCCCCCCCTGGGGTGATTCTTAACTAACATAATTAGATCATATATACTCTTCCCTGGTTCGAGTCATATTATTAAATTCAACTTAAAAGACACCTCTTCAGAGAGGCTGTTTCGAAGCACTCCCAAAGGCCCACTGGTCACTCCGGGTCCCATCAGCCTCTACTAAATCTCTACAAAACATTGATCTCCACCTGGAATTTTCCTGTTTCTTTTGTCAGTATTTCTCCTCCTAACTTCACGAGACTGGAGATCTTGTCTCTCTTCTTCATTGCTCTGTTTCCAGTGCCCTTACCACACCTGGCACAGTAAATATTTATAAAGTGGAGGAACATTTGTATATCCTAGGCACTGGAAATACAATACTTCAGTAATTTTACTTAAGTACCAAGAGAAACTCCCAGGAGACAAAATAATAGTAATAATAACAATAATAATAATAATGTGGACATGGTGAATCTCCTGGTACGAAAAATCTGGCAGAGTTTAAAGGAGAATTCTGTGACATTCAATGCATATAACAAATTCTATATGGTACATTTCCAGATTCTTATGTTCCCATGGATTCCTGGCATTGCCTTCATTTAAGAATGTAGTGATATTCTAGTTTGGGGAAAAAACAAACGTTCATTTATTTCTTAATAAATGCTGGTTTGTTGGATTGCAGGCTAGAATATGAAAAGAACGTGAGACTGCTCTTCCTTTCACTCTGCGTGTTCTTGGTTTAATCTCTTAAATCTCTGGGCCTCCTTCCTCCACTGTTCAGTGCAGAGAATGGAGGGTGAGAAGCCCTTCTGGTTTTAATGGTCACTGTTCTTCGACGAGACTTTCCTATGAATGACCAACGTTGGTTGACCACCTGCTATGTGCCAGATAGAATAATGTTAGGAGTTTAACGTGACTTATCTCATTAAATCCTTACCACGGCTCCAGAGATAAGTACCAGGGTGGCCCTCATCGTGCAGGCGAGGTACCCATGGCCCCGGAGAGGCTTGGTGGCTGGCCAAGGCCACCACTGGGCCGAGGACCGACTTCGTGCAGGGACTGCTCGCCCATCCTCCCTGCTGGCATGCTGGGGCTTCCTGTGGGTCATCCAGAGAGCCTGAGAGAGCATCTGCCAGCATGTGGGTCTATGTCCTCTGTCCATTTTAGGAGAGAATCTCCAAAAGCCACGGCTCCCAGTGCGGGTTCTGCACACCCGGCATTGTTATGAGCATGTACACGCTGCTTCGGAACCAGCCTGAGCCCACCATGGAGGAGATTGAGAATGCCTTCCAAGGTAGGGGCCTTCAGACGCCACCTAGGAGGGGGCATGGCAAATGGGGCGTGGTGGGGGTTAGGGCAGGGCCAGAGCCCAAGTCGGGAATGGGCTAAGAGAGCGAGGCACTGCCCTCCAGAGGAAAGACTCAGACTGCCCCAATTTGGGGGTGCCAGTCGGCTGGAGTTGAGCCCTCTCTCGGTCTAAAGAACACTTGCATGGTTTGGAGACCTCCAGGGGTCTCCTGCCTTAGTGTTTCTCTTCCTGAGGTGTCCTCCTGCCCTGGGATGGGGTGGCCATGGGAGGTGGGCGTGGAGGAGATCATTTGGGAAATTCCACAGAGGCTAGTCACATGGCTCCCTTTCTCCTCCCCTTGTACTAGAGCAGGATTCTGCAAAGGCCGCATAACGAGGAAGAGGGTGGCCATGATTCTGAGCCTTGGGCTGGAGCAGGTTTCCCAACTTGCCTCCTGGGCCCGGGAGCCTAGATAAGGTATCTGTTCACTGGATTGAACAGGTTCCCCATCCATTCACCATTTCGATTCATCATTTATTCAATTTGTTGTATTGGGTCCTATCGTGTTAGGCACCATGCAAGGCTCAGGGAGCACAGGGATGGCCCAGGGGATGAAAGACAGTCTCTACCCTCAAGGAGTTTGCACTCTAAGTGAGAAGAGAGTTTATAATGTATGATCAGGCATCAAGGGAGGGCCCAGAAGAAGCACCTGATTCAATCTGGGCAGTCTAGGAAGGCTTCCTGGAAGAAGCATTAGAAGTTTTGAAATCAGGAATAAAAGGAGGACGGGGTGTTCCAGGCAGAGAAAACAGAATAAGCAAATTGAGCGTCTTACTGAGCCAGGAGCAAAGCCACAAGCCCCTCCCCTGCCCTGGGGCCTGTGCTTTCAACGCAGCTTTTTTCCTCTGCCCCCAGGAAATCTGTGCCGCTGCACGGGCTACAGACCCATCCTTCAGGGCTTCCGGACCTTTGCCAGGGTAAGTGGGGGCCCCGGCGTGGCTGTGGCTCTGCTCCTAAAGCAGCAACACTCAGGAATCACAGTGGAAGAGATGCCAAGGGCCTCTGGAAGAAAGAGAAGAAAGACAGGAGGGCCACCTGGCCCGTTGTCCCTCTTTTGGTACCTGGCACGGGCACTGGACCCCGCCTCTTGTTCAGAGGGTTCTTGGCAATAGCAGGAGTGCCGAGAGCCTCCTTCCAGGGAAGGCTGGCTCCTGGAAGAGGCATGCAGTCCCAGAGCTAACTGCCCCTGGGCATTCGGGTCTGACACGCTCCTGTGGCCCAGGTGCTGAGCCTGGTGTTAAATAACAACAGCCCCCAGCACCTGAGCTTCTCCTTTCTCGGAGCCGGAGCCGGAGCCGCAGTCTGCAGGTGGCACTCTGTGGGGCTTGTGAAACTGCTAATTAGATCTCCAGTCAGCTGGCGCCTCCCTGCCGTGTTTGTACATCTCTGGGGGTGAAGCCACAGCCTGGCCGCACAGGTCCTGATCACTGCCATCCTGTAGGGAGGACAGAGGGCTGGCCTCTCCCCTCTTGGCTTGTCTCCCCAGATTTCACCTGATTCTCCAACTGGGGCAAGTTAGCCCTGACTCTAATCAAACCATCTCTTCTCGGTTTGATTCTGGGTTGAAAGGGAGAGTCACAGACACCTGTGCCTTTCATGGACCTTGAGGGTTGCTCCATTCTGAAAAGGAGCGTTGTATCCAGATAACCCCAGAGGGTGGCCACAGGGATGGGGTCTACAGGGAGGGAAGGCAGCACATCTTGCTGAATGCTTTTGATGACAAAGAATGAGGAGGTATGGATTTAAGGGAAAATGACCAAAAAGCACAGACCTGGAGTGTGCAGACCCGGGTTCAAATCTCATCCTTGTACTGACCCGACGCATGACCTCAGGTATATTTCCTTGTTTCTAAAATGGGATTATAATAATACAATATTACAATGTTATATTAATACAGCTATAACTGTAATAAAACATACATAATTAAAATAATATCACAGAATTGTAATAATACCTATAATTATTCTTATGGTGTTTGTGGGAAGTACTCCTCCCTCCTAAAGCCCTTAAAACACTGGCACAGCCTAAGTATTAGATACACGGCAACTCTAAATTACGATGATAGTATGTTTCTTCCATTCCTCGCTGTTTGACTTTCGTCCATTGCTCAGGCTTCCTGAGAACAGAGGATTGTTAATCTTGTCCATGTACTTATTTCTCAAGAGGCTTCTCGAAAGATACAATTTCACCAGCCCTCCTACTTTCTGAAAAGAGAAGGGTTTGTTAATGTAATCCATGGTATGGTCCTTTGCCGGGCTGGAGTCTGATCATCATTGAAAGGGTTCCCGGTTCCACTGTGCTGGTGTTGCCTCCCTGGATCAAGCTGCTGGGCCTCGAGGAGCAGAGCAGAGCTCCCAAAGTGACTGGGACAGAGAGTGTGCTCAGAGCTCATGCACCTTACTCCCTGGAGACATGCCCTCCACCCAAGGTCTTATTTGGAGCCTCTGCATTCTGAGTTTACATACAGCTCTAATGCTTAGCTCATTCTCAAGCCCGCCATGCATATTCGGAAAGTGGGGAGGGTTTGCTAGAAGGAGGCATGCTGTTCACAGCAAGAATTGATGATGTCTGGTTAGGAGCAAAGACGGGCATAGAGGAACTGTAAAAATGAACAGGAGCCTAGCCATCCAGCCTGCTGAGAAAAGGAGAAATCTCTCCAGGGGGTAAAAAACAAACCCAGCTTTATCCAACCTCAGTGGGCATGGAGGGCAGTGGCACGTTATTGTACATCACAGTAATTTGTGTCATGGCCACGTCCATGAAGTATCAAGTAAAAAGATCTAAGGAAGACTGTGCCAACACTTTATCTGGAAAATGTACTTCCGTGAAGTATGTCCTTCCCCACAAGGACTGGGTGAGGGAGGCTGACGGCTGGCTGGACGCGGCTTCCCTCCCTTCAGGTGGGGTCCGGTGAGTCCCCTGTGTCACCGTATCCAAGAAGAAAGATGAGAAGAGACACTAGGGGAACTTTATTTCACTCTTCTTTTTTGTCTAAACACAGAGGAGAAGGCCAAGGCCATGGTGGGAAGGTCCAAAGTAGGGTGCTTGGAGACCCGGTGGCAGGGCTGTGGGTGCAGGAGGGGGCTGGGGTTGGCCCACGGGGTGGCGTGGGCAGGGGGCTGAGGCAGCCAAGGCTCCTCTCCTGAGGATGGGGCTGACGGTGTTTTCAGATGCTCTGAGGCCATCCTGTCAGCCTCCGGGCCCTTTGAGGGCTTTCCTGGGCACACTCGTCACGGTGTGATTCATTCCTTGGGCAATGTGTCTCCTGTGACTCACGGGCAGGAGGGCTGTCTTCTGCAGGAGCTGGCCGCTGTGGACATGGGCTTGGAGCCATGCCTGGGAGTTGCTCCCACCTTTGCCTCTCAGCATAACTCCGGGAGTCTGGAGTATCTCCCAGATCCTGAGCAGAGACTCCCGCCTTCTTGGCACACATCAGTCAGGAGAACACACCCTTCCCCTCCTCAGCGCCTCGGTTCTGGGAGGCAGCGAACACTACTCCCTGCTCTGCCATTGGCACCCAGAGCGGTGCCGAGTCAGTTCTTGCCCAGGGGTGGTGGGTCATCAGACCTGTACCCACCCTTTAGGACAGGGTCTCAGTGAGGAAAGAGGAGTGTTTAGGTTTCTGGCAAGAAGGACCTGATATGCAGTGGTGGGGATATCGGGCACACTGGCTGCACACCTCTCTGAAGCTAGCACTGGTCTCGGACCTACTTGGAAGGAGCCCCACAAAGACCGGGGCTTGGAAGGAGCCCAGCCAGGCCTCCTAGAACTTGACTGATGCCCAAGCAGAGGCTCTCGAGTGCCGAGAGCACCCATGGGGATTCCTCTCAGAGAGGTTTCCCAAGGAGGAAGCCCTGAGGGGCGAAAATGGGCATAAAGATATGTTTTGATAAAGTAGGACTTAACTTTTATAGAGAAATTTTCTTTTTTTAGAAAGAGAGAGAAAGTGCATGAACAGGGCTGGGAGGGGCAGAGAAAGAGAGAGAGAGAAAGAGAGAGAGAGAGAATCCTAAACAGGTTCCACACCCAGCACAGAGCCTGATTCGGGGCTCCATTTCACAACCCTGTGAAATCGAGTCTGATGGTTAATTGACTGAGCCGGGTGCCCCTGGAGAGAAATTTTCTTAAAATTAAAATTTCCTCCTGCTTCTGTATGAGTTTCTTAGTTTCCATCAACCAAGAAAGGGGAAGTGGTTAAAGCAGAGGTCTTACGTCCATGCAGACGTGAGTGGGATGGGGAGCGTACATCTGCTGTTCCCCCTGGTGCTGGGGTAGGAGCAGAGCTAGACTTCATTGGATATTAGTGACCCAGGTTTTTTAAAGCTTCTGGGAAAACTCTTTGCAAATATATTTTGTGTATTTGTCATCTCTCTAGGATGGCGGGTGTTGTGGAGGAAGTCGCGACAACCCGAACTGTTGCATGAACCAGAAGACAGACTCCAAAGTGAGTGGGTCCTCCTCTCCACGGAAGCCTGGGGGCCAGTCTTAGATTAAAGGAGGCAATAGATTCTTTTCACACTCCCAACAGTGTGGCCAGAAGAGGAAATGGTTATGCCCAGACCGTGAGGGTGGTGAATGTGCAATGTCTTCTGGCAAGACTCTTTATCCTGCCTTCCAGGAGCTTCCTGGCCCTCCACTAAGCCTGAAGGGGGCTGCAAACAGGCTTGCTTGCACAAGGGCCTGGGTAGATCCTACAGGACATTTTAAAGGAGGAGATATGGTATCACCCAGCTGTTCCCTTTTCCAGCAGGTCACTCTCTCACCATCTTTATTCAACCCGGAGGAGTTCATGCCCCTGGATCCCACCCAGGAGCCCATCTTCCCCCCGGAGTTGCTGGTAGGTGATGCCCCAGGGAGAGGCCTGACTCAGTTTCTGTGCCATGAGCCTCTGGAGGCCTGCTCTATTTCATACCAACTGGGACCTATGTGGCCTTGTCCTTTTTCTGACACCCAGAGGTCAAGTCCCTCTGTCACATATTCCAAAGGGACCCTACACTTCCTTCACACATGTCACTCTGAGCACTGAGAGTGGATCTCCCTGGCACTTTACTCCATGTGGAGTGTTCCAGAAGCATCTGCCGACCTCCTGGCTACATCTAACGTAGAAGCCCCCAAGCAACCCATTCTCCTCCCTGTGAGCAGTCCCTTTATTTAACAAAGAAACCAAGCTGTGCTCAAAGGGCACAGTCCTGGGCTTGCTGCTCTGTTTGAGGACCGTCTCACACCCACCCTCTCACTGGGATCCTGCTTCTTCGCTGCAACATTTATGGCAGGGGAAGAATCAGGCCTCACTCCAGGGCCTCAAGTGCAGATTCTGGGGGGGGCTGAGCACATGAGGACAGCCTAGTGAGTCCAGCGGGCCCAAAGAAACGGCATGGCAGCAGGCCACCAGCATACCTTTCCCTGGATGGTGTAACCTTGAGAGCACTCTCAGTCTGATCTGGGAGGTTTTCTCTCCTAGCCCCACATCACCCCTCACACACTAGAACCGGCTTCTGTTGCATTCTCTCCTGACACCCTTCCTTGGCCACCTCCGCCCCTCCCCGCAGCTTGTCCACTGCCCCTCTGGGAGACAGTGGCGTTGGCGGGGGGTGGGGCACTGCTCGAAACTCGGGCTTTTGGTCAGGACAGTTCAGGTCCCCTTGTGCCAGGTGAAGGTCCCATCACCTCCTGGTCCCCTAAGGACTAAGCGAGATAATGTGTCTAAGAGCTGCAACACACACCCTGCCTCAACACGAGGACGTTCCTGTCCGTTCTCCCCGACCTGTCTCTTCATCCCGAATTCTGTATTCAACAAACCCGTGGGAGAGGTGATCCCGTCGCAGACTTCAGCGTATCAGGGAGCCGCAGTGGGCAGGGGACAGGGAGGTAAGGAGCCACATTTTCCAGAGGCTGAAGGATGTTCCTCAGAAGCAGCTGCGTTTTGAAGGCGAACGCGTGACCTGGATCCAGGCCTCCACCCTGAAGGAGCTGCTGGACCTCAAAGCCCAGTACCCCGAGGCCAAGCTGGTGGTGGGGAACACGGAGATCGGTGAGAGCGGGGTGGACAGTGTGCCTGGGGGTGGCCCCTCGCTGGCCGTGTGTCCTCAGAACACTGGCTTCCCCTGCGTTGCACTCATTTCCCATTTCACCTATTGGGGGGGGGGTATCTCCTCAAGGGGTCCTGAGGAGACCCTTGCTGACTCTCCATAGGCACGTCGCACGCCGGCTCTGTGCCAGGTGCTATGGGAGGGGCTCGGGTACCAAGATCACTTGTCACTGTTCCTTCCCCAACGTACCTCCCCGTCTCAGAGAGGAGGGAGTGAAGGGGGTCACGTGTCTAGGCCGGTGCCTGAGAGACGTTAGTGGTTCCAGCAGTGTCATTCTCTTGCCCCTCCCCTTTTCTGGGGGTGATGTGGCCACTGACCCTGTTGGTGCCAGCACCTGGGACGTGAGGCTCACCATATGCAAATAAGCCCAGGAGACTCAGGTTGTGTTGCTTTACTCCCCGGTGCTCGAAGGGACAGAAATCCAGGAATTTCTGGAGCTGGCCTGGCCCATTTCCTCTTTGCTGGGTCCCAAGTCCAGCAAGGCTCTGAAGAAAGGATTGTGGTATAGCTGAGGTCTTCCTTGAGGACCTCTGGTGTTTGGGGGTGGGAGGAGCTTGACATGGTTTTAAGCAGCCCTAGGCAGTCCTGTGGGGGGCTCTTGGCTGTGGTTCTGGAAGGAACCCCTGGGCCCTGGATTCTTGCTGGATCTGTAGACACAGAGAGGAGGGTCTGATTGGTTTCAGGTTGACAGGGGACAGAGTAGGCCCCACCCTCATGAGCACAGGTGTGCGACCAAGACTCCAGCTGCAGAAACGTGACACACCAGGGTGGCTGGGTGGCCTAGGAGCTGTGCGTCCTGTGATGTGACCCTGATAGCCTGTGTGGCCATGGCCCTGGGGTCCAGGGTGGCATGAGTTAAAGTAGAGAATGACTGTTTGGAAAAATCTTTGAGCTCCTTTGACACATGACATGTCCATAACATAACATAACATAACATAACATAACATAACATAACATTCTGTTCATAACAGAACATCCTGGACACAATTAGACTCTAATGGAAGGGAATGAATCCACACACATTTTATAAGCTTCAAGTTAGAAATAACTTCTGAAGATGACTTCATCCGGCTCACCCCTTCTCCCTTATATATACACCTGAGAGGGATTTGGGGGAAGCTGAGCAGAGAGGGAGCCTTGAGAAGACGGGCCACCTCTGCCCTCAACCTGCGTTCTTTGTCCCTGGAGCCCACATTCAAAGCCCGGGCCACACTTCAGAGACTCTCCACAGCACACCAGGGGGTGGGACAATGCGCAGACCCTTCTTTTTGAACCTTCCCGTCTGGAGCTCTGTGGGATGGGCTGGGAGAGGTGCCGAGCGGGCTGGGCCTGAGGACCAGGGCTGAGTCTGTTCACGGAGCCCTTTTCCTCGACTCGCCGAGACCAGAAACTGGACACAGATGTGCAGCCCCACAGAGCCACGCACCTGGAAGCGTGTAGGCAGATGCTGGGGATGGGGAAGCAGACTTGATGTTTTCTTCTGACACCATTTCCCTTTTTGTCTGAGTGCGAGATGTTCATGCTATTGTTACTATGATACACCAACTTGTAAGAATTGCTCACGGACCGAAACATGCCTGTTCTTAGCTGTGTAATTTGGGCAAGAGCCTAACTTTCCTGTGCCTCAGCTGCTTCATCTACAAACAGAAAAATCACAATATCTCACAAGGCGATTGTGAGGATACAGTGAGTTAAAATATGTGAGGTGTTTCAGTGGGGTCCTGACATATGTTAGTATGCTGTGCTTCTGTATTTTACCTTCTCCTCCCCTGCCACACACACACATGTGCACACACACCCACTCACAGACACAGAGACACAGACACACACACATAATTCAGGTTCATCTCATTTATTTATTTATTTTTTAAGATTTAATTTACTTATTTGACAGAGATCAAAAGTAGGCAGAGAGGCAGGCAACGAGAGAGGAGGCAGAGAGAGCCCGATGTGGGGCTCGATCCCAGGACCCTGGGATCATGACCTGAGCTGAAGGCAGAGGCTTTAACCCACTGAGCCACCCAGGCACCCAGGTCCATCTCATTTAAAACCAAAAGTCACCTCAGTGGGATCTGTGGTGGTTCCACATGTGCTGTGTTTGTGACAGGATCAAGTGTGCCTTCCTTATTGAAGAGCAGAAATTGTTGGGAAGGTGTCGAAGGCACAAGCACAGAGTCAGCAGGCTGAGTGAGAAAAAATGAAGGTTTTTGAGTAATAAAAAAATCAAAGGTCCAACAAAAAAAGAGTTCATCTCATTTGAATTCTGATAGAGCTTTTCCCTGGGAGGGGGAGAAAGACACGGTGTTCAGGCTGATAGTGTGGAAACCACATGGAGCCCTCTATCTTGTCCCCTGTGTCTGCTAATCCTGAGACCCGCCCCCCCCAGGCCCACCCAGGGAGAGTGATGCTGTTGTGAACATGTCATAGATCCTGTGTGAGTGGCAGGAAAGTGCCAAGGCCTGCTCTGGTAGGAGCCTCTAACTTCAGGTGTCTCGTTTCTCAAGGCATTGAGATGAAGTTCAAGAACAAACTGTTTCCTATGATCGTCTGCCCAGCCTGGATCCCTGAGCTGAATTCAGTGGAGCACAGACCCGAGGGTAAGGAGAGGTGTGCCATGAGCCCCCGGAGGGAGGGGCTGGGCTGCTGGGGATGGGTCCCATGGGATGCTGGGTGCCAGGAAAGCCTCCCAGCATGGGGAGAGGTGGCCTTCTCATTGCCTTCATTCACCTACATCCACGGTAGGGTGCAGGGGGCGAGGGGGGCCGGTGTGATTTTTCAATATTCATTCTCAATCCTGACTACATGTTAGAATCACTCATGGGGCAGGGAGTCAGTGCGGGGAGGTCTTGGGGGCTTTAAAAAAATAAAAAAAAGCCAGGACTTCACCCTCAGAGATCTGACTTTATTGCGTTGAAAGAGAGCAGTTGTAAGAACAAGGGACCTGTGATGAGTCCTAGCTCTTTTATTAGCTGTGTGGCATGGCCAAGTCACTTGACCTCTCTGGGACTTAATTCCTCATCCATATAAGGATGTGTGATCTGGTCCAGCCCTCCTCAGGGACCAGTAAAGTGCCATAGGGGCTGTGTGTGAAGGTGTTTTCTGAGCTGTGAGGGGATTCGCTGTTATTCTGAGCTTGTGTTTCCAGGTATCTCCTTTGGAGCCTCGTGCCCCCTGAGCTCTGTGGAAAAGACACTGCGTGAAGCAGTTGACAAACTTCCTGAATACAAAACAGAGGTGTTCAGAGGTGTCCTGGAGCAGCTCCGCTGGTTTGCTGGGATACAGGTCAAGTCCGTGGCGGTGAGTCCCTCTTCAGGGGCCCTCAAGGCTCAGGGCACCAGGCCTTTTGTCACAAGGCGAAGGGCGGAGGGGTCTAGTGTGGCTTCTGCTAAAGACCCAGCAGGCCTCAGCTGTCAGTGCTTAGAACTGGCTGGGGTGCTTGTTAAAATGCAGATTCCTAGGCTCCACTCCCAGAGGTTCTGACTCAGTGGGACTGGGAGGGAGCCTGAAGCTTCTGCTGAGGAAGGAGGCCTGTGGGTTGCTCTGGGAAGCATGTGCTGGTGACTCAGTCTTGACGCCTGAGGCTGGCGTGTCTCTTCTTGGACTTGGCGAGGCTATCAGCAAATGGGTTAGAGATAAGTTAGGGAGAAACCAAATCGGGACGGGGACTGCCTCTCAGAATTGGGGGAGAATGAGAGGTAGACCCCCCTGAGGGGAAGGTAGAGGCCCAGCCGTTGACTGTTCATGCCAGACTTCAGACCAGTCCCAAGTTCCCTGTTCACACACCCGGGGCCGTTGGGGGCTCACGACGGCGGAAAGCCACCCCTTCCATTCCATTTTGTTGTTGATGTTCTCAGTTAGAACACGACCCGAAGCTACCAGCCCACTCCCAGTTCCTCCTCCTACCCCAAGCCCCTGCCACCTCTGATTGTGAATGAGGAGGCAGAAACTCAGAGACTTTTGCTTTCACTGTGTAATAAACAACCTCAGTTCTTTCAGAAAAATTTGGGTGAAATTGAACAAATTTAAAGAAGATGACCCACATGACTGTCTGCTAAATGTCAGAGCTGAGACCCAATCCCAAGTGTTGGGATCCCAAGTTTTGCATATTGTTCTAGAAGTCCAAGTGAGGCTGGTCTTGTGCCTTCAGCAGGTGTCCCCCATGTGTCCTGTGGTTGGGAGGCAGCAGTGAGAGCAAGGTTTCCTGGGGAGGCTGGGCTCTCACACACTCTCTGCTTGTTCTAGTCCATTGGAGGGAACATCATCACTGCCAGCCCCATCTCTGACCTCAACCCTGTGCTCATGGCCAGTGGAGCCAAGCTGACCATCGTGTCCACAGGTGAGAGCAACGTTATGTCAAAGTTGGAACAGAGAGCCAGGTGGGGAGAAGTCTCACAAGATAGGTCACTTTCTGGAGAAACAGAGCCAGCCCAAAGTTCAGTGATCCTGCTGTCCTAGGGTTTGGATCCCTGGAAACTGCAATGGAGATGGACCCAGTTGGGGACCAGCAGAGCTGGACCATTTCTTTATAAAGAATTCACAACAGGATCTGTTGTGCAGATCCTTACTTATCTAATGGTGTGTTGGAGCTGGGAGGCACAGGCTTGCTGCAGCCCATAGCTATGGTTTTAGGGAGTCTGTGTTTGTTAAACATGGCCACTGTTAAAAATTGAATTATCTAAACTTACAAGAGAATAAATTACATTAAAAGAAAGGTAGTAAATACTCAAAATTCATCACTTCCTAATTATTTGAATCTGTTTCACTATTGCCCATGCTCTTATGGTTCTTTCCATCTGCTCTATCTGTGGGTTGGAAATGCGATATAATGGTATGCTGCCATATACCCCTTGTCTGAGGGTCCCCAAGACCACCGCCAGCTTTGGTGACTCACAGGAGCTCAGGAAGGACTCACAGGAGGTCAAGGAGGACTCACAGGACTCAGCATATTGTCATACTCATGGCTATGACTTACAAGGGGGAGGATACAAAGCAAAGTCAGCAAAGTACAAAAGGCCATGGGGTACCATCTGGAGGAAACTAGGCACAGACTTCCAGAGCCTTCTCCTGGGAGAGTCATACGGGATGTCCTTCATTC
The DNA here is from genome assembly GCF_030435805.1 of Mustela lutreola. Lineage (NCBI taxonomy): Eukaryota > Metazoa > Chordata > Mammalia > Carnivora > Mustelidae > Mustela > Mustela lutreola. The sequence goes on from NC_081298.1 coordinate 120,904,744, forward strand.
CCTCAGCAACAAGTTGCACCAAGATAATGCCTGTGTAGTACTCTCTGCCAGGGTAGCCCTGTGGAGACCGAGAGCCAGGGCTTCTGTTGGGGGTGGTCATGGAGCTCTGCCTGGCGCAAACCAAAGCCCAGACACCCACAAGAAAAGCAGCCGCTCGGCATAAACCATACTATTTGTACGAACAGTTTAGACAGGCTGAGTTATTCTCACCAGAGAATGGTGGGAAGTCTGCTGAAATCCAAGTTCACAGAGGACAGCCCCCGGCCAACCTTTTAAGCAGGACTTTCGGAGGATGGCAGGCCTTCTGGGTCAACTCTTTGCTACCCTTTTTCCAACTTCATGTTCACTGATGTCACCCTGATAGCTTGAAACTAGCAGCAGGAGTATGGATGCTGTAGAAATTAGCAAATCCTCCCAAGTCCGCCCCACCCCGCCCCTGACCATACACCATCCCTTATTAGACACACACCAGCACATCCTTGAGTTAGGATTTCAGATGGAAGACCTTGGCCCCAGCTGTGGCCGTGACCCCCATCCCCCTGACCATGGGTGCCAGAGACCAGGGTGGGGAGTCACTGGTGGATCGTTCTCTGCTTTCTCACGCTACTTTCTCCGCTTTGCCTCTGGCCTTCTTTCAGGCACCAAGAGAACGGTTCGGATGGACCACACCTTCTTCCCTAGCTACAGGAAGACCCTGCTCGCTCCGGAGGAGATCCTGCTTTCCATCGAGATCCCCTACAGCAGGCAGGTGAGCTGCTCAGGAGCATCCCGAATTACCCTTACCCTGGCTAGACTCCAGACAAGGAGACCAGAGTCGGCCTTGGGGACCAAACTTAGCATCACTCAGCTTTGACATGGTCTCTGAACATTGCCTCTGACCAACCCTATTTCTCTCTGCACAATGAGGCGTTTCAAGGTAGGGGACAGAGGGCATGCCCTGGACTGTGAAACCAACAGCTAGGCCAGGGGATCCTGAGCAAATCGAGTCCGCTTTCTGAGCCTCAATTTCTTCTTCTGTAAAATGGGCACAGTGTTACCCAGTGTGCAGGTTACTGTGAAGATTGAAATCAAGAATTCATAAGGTTCCAGGCAGATGTCTGGGAGCCAGTAGGGATCTGCAGGCAATAGCTAGCCACACGGTTTCGCAAAAAACACATCCAGCTGTGGCGGTTGGAGGAGACGGGTTTGCATGCTGAGTGTAGACGCTCCCTGTGAGTCAGGGCCTCACTTGCTGATGAGGTGTTCACTGACTTTGCTCTGGTTTGGCTTGGTGGATTTCTGCTTCATGGGCAGTTTCCCTGCCCTGTTCAGGCAGGTCTGGGCATTTCTGGCTGCCTTGCTGTGTTGTTCCATGGGGGCCATGTGTCCTCACCTGGTGTGGCTCTCTCCTCCCTTGGTAGCCACACATTCCGTAATGGGCCTCACTAAAAAGTGATCTGTGCGAGACCGGGAACCCAGCCGTCGTGGAGAGCATCATGGGTCTCACCCCAGCTAGTGCTTGAGCGAGTGTTCCAAGACATGTTTGCTCTTGCTAACTTTGGCCTCTTTAATGAGAATGCTAATGAAATTAAAGCCATTTCATCCCTGAGGTGGTTTCTTCATGACTTCCTAGCTTGTCCCTACAGACCATTGAATAGTGATTCCAAGAAGTTTTGTATTTTACGGACCAGGACATTTTTCTTCTGCTTAATTATGAGTTAGGGAAAAAGGAGGAAACAGGCATAGCATTGTCCAGTTTTTATTTTTATAGAGGAACATTGACGACAAAAACATTTCATAAAAGAAAGGAGATCTTCATACCCAGAATTAGGAAGGATTTCTCAAGAAAGAACAGCTGCCAATCTGCCACCGGCATTTCGTGGTACCCCAGAGGAAATGTCCCCACGGACTGGTACGGTCCTGGAAGTGAGCAGCTAGAAACTCTGTTCCACAGCCAAGCTCAGGCTCTGGGCTCACTGCCTCAGGGCCATGTTCAACATCAGGAATCTGGATTAGCTTTATGATCAGCAGGAGTCCCTGAGGTTTCTTGGAACAGAAGCCTGTGGCCACTTTGGACCTCCACAATGGGCCTCATTGTGTTTTCTCTAATAAGCCTTCCCTTAAACTTCTACCTATCATGCTAATTGGAATTTGTGGTGAGTTCAGACCTTGAGCAGAACTTGACCCCCAAAGAGCTGGATATCAGATGGTTCTTACCTGGAAAGTTACTCATTCTCCCCTCCTATCTGGAAAGAGAGAGCCTGGCTTGAGCATAGAGGGAAACAGATTTTCAAAGCACCAAGGTGGCTCCTGCTTTCTAGTGTGAATCATTCTTCCGGGAAGCAAGGTTTCTAACCGTAGACAATAGACGTGGGAGGCACAAGTTAGAGAGAGCAGGTGTGCAGGCGGCCCGCTTAAGGGCTGCTTCTGACACCCTCTGGCATCTCACTGGACCAGCTTTAGAGGCAGTCGGGCCACCCCATAGAGCCTGGGTGGGCTCGGATGCTGGGCACCAGGATGGGAAGGTGTGGATGCTGGAGGTCTCTGAGGACCCCCTCTGAAAATGTCTTTCCTCTTCTCAGCTATTGACTGAGAGCACCCCGTTCTCCTTTGTCCTTGACTTTCAATCTTCCTGACTGCCAGGGAGAAATGCCAACCCTCCCTAGCTTCTGGGAATCTTACCGGGAATGTGAGAGTCAGTTCTGCCTGGATATCTGAATCCTCGCACCGGCCCGTTGCGGGTTTGCGATGGTGTTGTCCCTTCAGCCGGCCCGGTGTCCCCGTGCTCCAGCTTCACCCTCTGCGGGCCCCACCAAACAAAGTGGGCAGCAAGAGCCCTTCTGTTCTCTTTTAGGGTGAGTATTTCTCAGCATTCAAGCAGGCCTCTCGGAGAGAAGATGACATAGCCAAGGTGACCTGCGGCATGAGGGTCCTGTTCCAGCCGGGAACCGCGCAGGTGAAGGAGCTGGCCCTGTGCTATGGTGGAATGGCCGACAGGACCATCTCAGCCCTCAAGACCACACGGAAGCAGACGGACAAGTAAGAGCTACCAGCCAAAGAAAACCACCACCGCCGCTCCCACGGCCAGTAGTCCCACTGTTGTTGTGACCACGGTGCTGCGCCTGCTGTTGCCATGGTTACCACGTCTCCTAGTGGCATGGTTCCTCATGGCATCATTGTCGCCTCGCTGGTCTTACCATTGCTGCTCTGCCGTTGCTACTGTTATGACCACTGTTACTGTCATGACTATAGCCACAGCGACGGTTACTAGTGCTATTACTCCAGTAACAGTAGTGCTACTGTTACTACAATTACTACAGCGAGTGATACTCCTCCGGTTACTGCTCCTACTCTTACTAGCACTCCTGCTGTGACTCTTGCTCTTCCTACTACCATCACTACTCTGACAAGCGTTCCCACTGTGGCTAACCACTACTAGTACTTCTGGTACCAGTACTGCCAGTGTTACTAGTACTGCTGCTACTCCTGGTATTACTACTGATTGTATGACTGCGGCTGCTACCATGAATGCCATTGCTACTATGGTTGCAACCGTGACTATTACTACTGCTACAGCTAATTGTAGGATTGCTGCTGCTGTTGCTGTGTTGCTGCTGGTACTGCTACTACTGTTGCTACTGCTGCTCGTTCTACTATTACTTCTGTTTTTGCTAGTACTATTACTGTTGCTTCCACTACTCCTATGACCGTGTCTGCCTCTGCTAGTATTAGTTCCACAACTATTGCTATGGTTTCTATGGCCATTACTTCTGCTGCGGAACTAGATTGGCTACTGCTATGACCGCAGCTAGGGTAGGGGAGCAGCTGACCCAAGCACCTCACTGGGACGGTCCTCTGTAGTCCATACAATGTGGATAAATAAAGCTTACTGATGGTGTTTGGCTCCTTGGTTCCAGTTCCTGGCTCCGCCACTTACCAGCTGGGTTGTAGAAGTCAAGTTACTTACCCTTCCTATTGCCTCAGTTTTCTCATGGGTAAAATGAGTATAGACATTTTCCCTGCTATACTTTTAAATTGAAATGAAAAATGATGTTTCATATAAGGCACTTAGGACATTGCCTAGTGCATATGATAAGGACTCAATAGATTTTATTATGATTTTTGTGTCCTTTTTCTTATTGTATCTCTTTTTAAAGATGAGGACACTGAGGCTCAGGCAAGTAACTTGCCTAAAGTTACAAAACGATATGTATCTGAGCCAAGTTTGGAACCAAGGTTTCTATGACCATCACTCTGCACCTACCACCCCACACGAATGATTCTGAGGGCTGGACAGGGGCACTTTCCCACCATCTGCTCTCTGGCAGTTTCTGGAACGAGGAGCTGCTGCAGGACGTGTGTGCGGGCCTGGCGGAGGAGCTGCACCTGTCCCCTGATGCCCCGGGCGGCATGGTGGAGTTCCGGCGGACCCTCACCCTCAGCTTCTTCTTCAAGTTCTACCTGACGGTGCTTCAGAAACTGGGCAAAGGAAACTTGGAAAATGTGAGTGTGGGGGTGGGGACAAGATAGAGACTCCCTGCAGGACTCTTGTTTGAGGATGTAAGAAGCCAGTGTGCATGAGGGAGTCCTGTGGACCAGGTGGTAAATTTGCTTCTCCCTTTTGATGTCCAAGGGAAGAAGAGAAAGGACCAAGGACGCATAGCCTAGGGAGCCACATGGAGATGTGAGCCCACAGGGTGGCTGAGAGGCAGAGCACTGGGCTGGGCATCAGTGACATGGGTTCTGGTTCTGGCTAGGTCATTACCTCACCTGAGAACCTGAATAGGTCTCTCGAACTTGCCCATGGGAAAGCTACAAAGGGGGTGAGTAGACCAGATGATCCTTCCAGGGGCTAGCTGACACAACTGTGTTTTTGTAGTTAGAATGGGAATGTGGAGTGAGTGGAGAAGGTAGACTGTGGAATGGGATTATGAGGTGGGGCTGCCACAGCCAGGGCCAGGCATCACTGTGAGGGTGTGTGCTCTGGACGGGGTGTGGCTGAGCAGGAGCCCACCTCCCCCACATGGGCTCACTAAGTGTTTATTTTGTACCTTTTTAGTATAGCCTTGCACTAGGCACCAAGGGATAGCCTCATGTGGGAGAGAACCTGGTTAATAAAGGCCAGCCTAGAGTGACAACTGAGAAGGTGGTGTGGGGAGCATGAAGGAGAGAAGGCTCTACAGATGTGGGGACAGCTGACTGAAATCCTTCCCTGAAGAACATTCATAAGACTTCTTTTCTTCTGATTAATAAAAGCAATAAACTTAATGTGGAAAACTTAAAAAAACACAGAAACGTGTTAAAAATTAAAATTAAAAAGAAAAAAATAAAACATTTTTTGAATTAAAGAAATTAAATTTAAAAAGTTTTTAAAATTAACGTTTTTTAGAATTAAAATTACTCTTCTCTCAGATCCTATAGAAAACCAGTGCTACTATTTTTGCTTATTTCTCTGATGTTCTTCCTCCATTTATCTGCCCGTCTGTCTGTCATTCTCTTTCCTCCCTCTCCCTCTCTCTCCTTCCATCCACCTCTCTATAGACCCGCCATCTTCCTAGCTTTTGATCTGGAACATACCGTTTTTCTAAACAGGTTCAGGCAGGCTGCATAGAGAGTTTTTTGCCCCCCCCCCCCGATTCTGTTGAGATGATATCGTGCACATTTCCCATATCATTAAATATTTCCCATAGAGATGAGGAGGAAGAAGCCTTTTCCAGCGGGGCTGGAGAAGAAAGAGCAGAGTGCGTAAATGCAGGAGGGAGGGAAACCATTTGGTGTGTTGCAGGAAGAACAAACCGTTCACTGTGCAGGCTGCAGCGGTGGGAGAGGAGTTGAGGCTGTTATGAAGGACTGAGCTCTCGAGCCCTCACGCTGATGTTGACATCGATCCAGCCAGATCTAGAAGGAATGCTAAATGAGGAGATGATGCGAACAGCTGAAACTTTTTTTTTTTTTTTTAAAAGAGGGTTTATTTATTTATTTGACCGACAGAGATCACAAGTAGGCAGAGAGAGGCAGAGAGAAGGGGGAAGCAGGCTTCCTGCTGAGCAGAGAGCCCAACACGGGGCTCGATCTCAAGACCCTGGAATCATGACCTGAGCTGAAAGCAGAGGCTTTAACCCATCGAGCCACCCAGGCGTCCCTAGAACAGCTGTTACTTTTACCCTTGGCGACAACCAAGAGTGGGATCAATGATAGAAATAGTCATGATCACCGTGGTTATCTTGTCTCCACAGAACTGTGCAAAGCTGGACCCTACCGACGCCAGTGCCACCTTACTCTTTAAGAAAGACCCTCCAGCCAACGTCCAGCTCTTCCAAGTGAGTACACGTAATGTATGGTTAATATCACAGGCCCTTGCAGGGCATTTCGGATGACGCTAACCATTGGCGAATGTCCGACTCGGATTGGATACAGGCGCTCAAAACTTCTCATAAGCTTTGCATAAATATAAAGTGAAGAAAATGGGAATCGTGTTAATGTCAGTGAAGCTATTTTCCCCCTTCCCTACTTAAATTTCTCTCTTGGCATTACTCTTATCTTCACCTCTCTGGAAAGACAAACAATTTTTTTTTTCCCACTTTGTCTTTTCTGGTTCCTCCATAGAGCTGATGTGCAAAGCCAGGATTTCTCCTGACCATGTAAACAAAACAAAACAATAACTTTCTATCAACAGCAACTTTTTGAGAAGCAGTAGGTAAAGGATCAGCTTTTCCTATAAACATTTTGGATTTTGTAGGCCATACAGTCTCTCAACTTTGTTGCAGCCAGAGACATTACATAAATGAATGTGTGTGTGTGTATCAATAAAGCTTTATTTATAAATGCAGCCACTGAGCCAGATCTGACTCACAGGCCATGATTTATGGACCCCTGCACTAGAGTATGGTGGTCCAAAGTGTGAACTCTGGGGTCTGACTGTCAAGATTTAAATCCAGACTCTGCCATGTTATAACTGTAACCTGGGACAGGTCATTTCCCTGTACCTTTTGGGCAAGTTAACTCTGCCTACCTACAAGTGTGCATAATGTTGGCATCTGTTTCATAGGATGGCTCTGAGTATTAAATGGTTTAGTACAAGAACATAACTTAGATAGCTCCTGGCCTATATTAAACACTCAATAAAATATCAGCCATTATTTTTATTATTCCTTTGAAAAACACAAAACCCAGAATTTTATTATAAATACATTTTAGAACATTTTGGAAAGAACAGAAAGATATGAAGAAGAAAACAAAAGTCACCCAAGATCCTAGCTCCATGAGAAAATCATTGTATTTTTGTTTACTTCTCTTCATTTTTTTCTCATGTATATACTATGCTTATAACATGTATGTATTTTTCCTACAGAATTCAAATGATCATACACACACACAATGTTTTATGTCCTATTTCAATACTTCACATGAGCATTCTTTCCTTCTCATTAAAATTCTTCAAAAGTCTGTCTTGACAGTTGCATACTTTTCCATTGCATGCGTATAGCAGAATTGTTTTACTCCCCCGCCCCACAATGAATGGACGTAGAGTTTCCTCTTTATTTATTTTTTGTTCCTGCTTAGAGTGATACTATGAGCTCCCTTCTCAGTAACTTCTTATCTGCCTTTCTGTTCCCGGGCCCCTCCTGCCTCCTCAATCCTCACTCCTCAGGTCTGCTTTGGCCTGAAGCTCTCCGCACTTCCCTCGGCCCTTAGGGAAACAGTGTCCTCCACAGCTCAGCTTGACTGGTGACCGTGTTGTTCCAGGAGGTGCCAGAGGGTCAGTCTGAGGAAGACATGGTGGGCCGGCCCCTGCCCCACCTGTCCGCGGCCATACAGGCTTCCGGGGAGGCTGTATACTGTGACGACATCCCCCGCTATGAGAACGAGCTGTCCCTCCGCCTGGTCACCAGCACCAAGGCCCATGCCAAGATCACGTGAGTCTAAGAAATATACCCCATGGCGTGGGGTGGGGTGTGGCTCCTGGGAGGCTCCCCCAGAGCCTTCCCATCTGGAGAGGAACATGGAAATTCCTCTTAAAACCAGCTGGGGGAGGAGCTGGAGGTGTCAGGGGCTCAGTCGTGCCAGGGAGAGTGAGGGGATGACATTGGACGTGTAGGTAGGGGCCCAAGGAGGGAAGCCGTGGATGCTGAACTAGATTACATGTGGCTTGAAAAGCATCGAGGAGCATTTAACAGCAACAGGTTAGACCTGCACTTTGTTGTTGGGCTAAATTTCATTGCAGAATTCCAGGAGCACCTGAGTCAGTATTAGGGGAAGAGCATGGCCTTAGAGATTGTGTCCCCACCCCAGTGCTTTGCCATAGAGAGCTTGGCAGTCATGCTTAAGCTCTCAGTGTCCCCATTCATCACAGGATGTTTTCCTGAAGCTCAGTGATAGAGGCTGCAAAGGACCTAGCAGAGAAGAGTCACTCATACCTGTTTGTTGAACTTGGAAAGCCCAGATGACAAGAATGGCCACCTCTCTAATCATAATAATAATTCCCAATGCTCATACGGCACTTAATATCAGGACAGCTTGGTTTAGAGCATTTTGCATAAATTGGCGCGTTGACTCCTCTCAGCAACCCTCCCGGCAGGTCCTGTTACCCCCATGTTCCAGGTGAGGAGACAGACACAGGCACGGTCAGTTACTTGTCTCAGATCCCAGAGCTGGCAAAGCCAGAGTCGGCAGCAAAGCCAGAGTTTGAAGCCAGGCAGCTTCGGCCACCAGTGTACGAGCTCTGGATGTTCAGGCCAGAGGCTGACTGTGATTTGTGGGTGGGCATTAGACGCAGAGCCTGCTGAGCAGGGAAAGCCTCCTTGGGTGCTGCTCCTTGGGTGCTCCTTGGGTGTTCCTTGGGTGCAGGGACTAGCGACCCAGTCTCCTCATCATTGGGTTTTCCTCTGCTGCTCCCAGCCACCTGGAGACAGGCTCAGGGAAAAGGTAACACGGACACAGATAAAAGCTAACAGATATGTAAACCCCTCCAGCTCTCTGGCAAAAAAAAAAAAAAAAAAGAAGTTTGTTTAGGATGGTACGGTTGTTTGCTCTAGAGTAAATTCGTTTGCCTTTGTCCTTGTCTTTTTTTGTTTTTATTTCTTTTCAGTGTTCCAGAATTCAGTGTTTATGCATCACACACAGTGCCCTCCTTAATACCCACCACCAGGCTCATCCAACGCCCTACCCCCCTCCCCTCCAAACCCTCAGTTTGTTTCTAAGAGTCCAGTCTCTCATGGTTCATCTCCCCCTCCAATTTCCCCAAACTCACTTCTCCTCTCCATCTCCCCATGTCCTCCGTGTTATTTCTTAGGCTCCACAAATAAGCAAAAGCATATGATAATTGACTCTCTCTGCCTGACTTATTTCACTCAGCATAAACTCTTCCAGACCCGTCCATGTTGCTACAAAAGTTGGGTATTCATCCTTTCTGATGGAGGTGTAATACTCCATAGCGTATATGGACCACATCTTCCTTATCCATTTGTCCACTGAAGGGCATCTTGACTCTTTCCACAGTTTGGCGACTGTGGCCATTGCGGCTATAAACATTGGGGTACAGATGGCCCTTCTTTTCACTGCATCTGCATCTTTGGGGTAAATACCCAGTAGTGCAATTGCAGAGTCATAGGGAAGCTCTATTTTTAATTTCTTAAGGAATCTCCACACTGTTTTCCAAAGTGGCTGCACCAACTAGCATTCCCACCAACAGTGTAAGAGGGTTCCCCTTTCTCCACATTCTCCAACACATGTTGTTTACTGTCTTGTTAGTTTTGGTCATTCTAACTGGTGTAAGGTGGTATCTCAATATGGTTTTTTTTTTCCAATTTATTTATTTTCAGAAAAACAGTATTCATTATTTTTTTACCACACCCAGTGCTCCATGCAATCCGTGCCCTCTATAATACCCACCACCTGGTACCCCAACCTCCCACCCCCCTGCCACTTCAAACCCCTCAGATTGTTTTTCAGAGTCCATAGTCTCTCATGATTCACCTCCCCTTCCAATTTACCCCAACTCCCTTCTCCTCTCTAACTCCCCTTGTCCTCCATGCTACTTGTTATACTCCACAAATAAGTGAAACCATATGATAATTGACTCTCTCTGCTTGACTTATTTCATTCAGCATAATTTCTTCCAGTCCCTTCCATGTTGCTACAAAAGTTGGGTATTCATCCTTTCTGATGGAGGCATAATACTCCATAGTGTATATGGACCACATCTTCCTTATCCATTCATCCGTTGAAGGGCATCTTGGTTCTTTCTATAGTTTGGCAACTGTGGCCATTGCTGCTATAAACATTGGGGTACAGATAGCCCTTCTTTTCACGACATCTGTATCCTTGGGGTAAATACCCAGGAGTGCAATTGCAGGGTCATATTTTTAATTTCTTGAGGATTTGATTTGAATCTCCCTGATGGCTAGTGATGATGAACATTTTTCATGTGTCTGCTACCCATTTGTATGTCTTCTTGGGAGAAGTGTCTGTTCATATTTTCTGCCCATGTCTTGAGTGCATACTGAGTGCATTGACCGTGACCCACATTGTAGCTACATTCAGAGAACTTGGCTCTATCCGAGCAACATGTGAGTGATTGTAGTAGGAGGATAGGGGATTCTATAGTAACTGCAAAGGCCCAGGCTTTCTGGGCTGCCTTCATGGGGAAGGCAGGGAGGTACAGTGGAAGTGGACCTGGCTTGGGCTTCTCACAACCTAATCTCTCCCCTCACCCCAGCAGTGCTGCTCTCTGGCTGGGTGACTTTGGACCAGCCACTCAATTCTCTGACACTGAGTTTCCCCAAATGTAACCTAGGAATAATGACAATGATTTTTGGGAGGTTCTGATGTGGATTGCCTCTTTGGAAGTTGGTTGGTACTCAGAATAGTTTCCATACTTTTCTGAGGTGCCTCAGGGCAATTTCCCCCAAGGGGGCCTGGGCCAGAGTGAGCTGTACATGGTTGAGACTGTTATAAGTGATAGTCTCCAGACATTCTCCCTGGGATACCTGTTGGGGGCTCAGGGTGTCCCACCATTCTGGGATAGCTCCATGAAGGTGGGGAGAGAAAGCTGGCCATGTGACGATATTCAGGGCCATTCGGTTTGTGGTACAGCAAGCACCCCAATGTGCTGAGTCTGTGTGGAAATTAGCTGTGATGTGGGTTTGAGCCTGAGCTTTTAAGAGCCACTCAGTGCTTCTCAGTGTCCACAATAGCCAAACTATGGAAAGAACCTAGATGTCCATCAACAGATGAATGGATAAGAAGATGTGGTATGTATATACAATGAAATATTATGCAGCCATTAAAAACCCCACGAAATCTTGTCATTTGCAATGACATGGATGGAACTAGAGGGTATTATGATGAGTGAAATAAGTCAATCAGAAGAAGACAATTATCATATGATCTCACTGATACGAGGAATTTGAGAGGCAGGGCGGGGGTTTGTCGGGGGAAGGGAGGAAAAATGAAACAAGATGGGACCAGGGAGGGAGAGAAACCATGAGAAACTTTTAATCTCAGGAAACAAACTAAGCACTGCTGGTGGTGGGGGGATGAATAGGGTGGCTGGGTAAGGACACTGGGGAGGGTATGTGCTATGGTGAGTGCTGTGAATTGTGTAAGACTGGTGATTCACAGACCTGTAGCCCTGAAGCAAATAATACATTATATATTAATTAAAAAATTTTTTTAAAAGTCAATACTACTCACTACGATTTGGTTCTCTAGTAGAAGGTCCATGGGGGTGGGCAGTCCTGCTCATCTTCTGTCCCCCACAGCACTCAGCATGGTGGCCTTCATAGGTTAGACATTCAATCAGTTTTTGCAGAGTAGAATAGGATAGGATAAGATAGGATATAGAATATAGGCTAGGATAGACTAGAATAGACAAGGAGGTGGAGAAGGGAGGAATGTCAGAGGACAGAGTGGGGTGGTGGGTCTTCTGCTCTGGTTTCCTGCCTGCAGCCCTCACTGTGCTCATTCTTGCAGGTCCATAGATATTTCAGAAGCTCAGAAGGTGCCAGGGTTCGTCTGCTTTATCTCTGCCGACGATGTTCCTGGGAGTAATAAAACAGGAATTTTTAATGATGAAATGGTCTTTGCAAAGGATGAGGTAGGTCTTGGATTTCTTTTAGACGTGAAGTTAATGGAATGAATGCTTGAGCTTTAATTTATGCTCATGCCTCCAGATCCCTAAACTTGAAAAGACTCCATATTTTCACCTACTGTGGCCATCACGCAACTGACCAGAGTGCAGAACAACCAGTAAGGAGACAGAGTCTGTTTGGGGGCACTTTAAACTTTTGCTTAGTGTTTACTTGTTTTTTTAACTGAGGGTTGCTAATTGCACACAGTAGGATGGCTCCCTACCAAAGGGACAGTTAAACAAGACTGGTGATTGTTTTTGAACTACCAGTTATGTTCTTAAGGGTATAATGTTAAGTTCCTTTATTAAAGAAAATAAAAATATGGCAAACAAGCTAACCAGAGTAGAAATCACAATACCATTGCTATGTGTATTGATAATTCACTTCTATGAAAATTCATCTACTGACATATGGAGTTATATGCACACACACTTTCCAAACATTCAAGAAGGTGGCTACAAAAATCCATATACTTTTTAAAAAAAGATTTTATTTATTTATTTGATAGAGAGAGAGAGAGATCGAGATCACAAGTAGGCAGAGAGGTATGCAGAGAGGAAGGGGGAAGCAGGCTTCCTGCTCAACAGAGATCCCAATGTGGGGCTCCATCCCAGGACCCTGAGATCATGACCTGAGCTGAAGGCAGAGGCTTAACCCTCTGAGCCACCCAGGTGCCCCAAAAATATACTTTTAGAATAGTTCTCAGTCACTTTACAATTCCAATACAGATCAAATGCAAATTGGAGATGAGTGAGCTATGGCTGAGGGTCAAATTCACTTTGTAATACACAAGTAATACACTTCACTTGTATTAATGTACAAGTGAAGAAGAGCAACCATAGCTACCACCATGAGACACGAGGACTCCATTTGACAGAAGAACAAATTACTTTGACAATCTTCAAGAACCTCTAAGACCCCTGCTAGCATAATGGCTAGTGAGAATCAGCCAGGTATAACCACCAGAGCACTAATCAATTAAGTCAACAACTTAACTGGGTCCTCAAGAAATGATGATTAGATATAGTATGGGTTTCCAGTGTCAGAAACCTCATATTCCAAAGTGATGTCTTGGACAATTTTATTTTATTTTATATTATATTTTATTTTTGGTTTATGTTTTGGGGGATGTTGGAAGATTACATGTGAATAAATGAAATCATTAAGTAATGAGAAAATGACAATCCTTATTCTATAAATCTAACAAAAAAACAGGTTATGGGTCATCCAATCAAAGAACCAGTAGTCAAAGAACCAGCATTTGGGAACTACTGGTTCTGGGCATCTAGATGAAGTATAAGACATGATTGCTGCCTTTGAGAAACTTCTGGATGTAAATCTGAAAACAAGATAAAAGGGAGTGAAGTGGCAGAAGAAAATGAAACTGGAAGTCAGTGCTAAGATTTAATCGTGTTGTAGCAATGAATGTGCCTTGCCTTCTGTGTCTGCATATTTTCACCTGAAGAACAAGGGTGTTGGAATGGATCTGAGTCAACAGAGAGACTTTGTGCTGCCATACCGCCCATTGTGCTGCTCATGGCAGACATGAGTAATCAATTGCCACATTCTATCCCAGGCAACTTCTCAGCAAACTGCCAGTAGTAAATCATCAGGATTGGTCTTTGAGATGAAGTGAGTGTGCCCACCTGACACTAGTGATCTCCAAGTCCTATTCCAGTTCCACTGATTCTAAACACTTATGAAGAAGCACATAATCCCACATAGACCCATAACCTGTTTTTTTGTTAGATCCTTATAGAATAAGGATTGTCATTTTCTCATTACTTAATGATTTCATTTCTTCACAAGTAATATTCTTCCAACATCCCCCAAAACATAAACCAAAAAATAATTAAGTATTTAAATAATTAGTATTTTACAATACTAGTTTAACATACCAGTTGACAAAGGCATGAAAAGACCCCAGGGCATTCCTAAAATGTACCTTAAGGAAACTGTGGGGGCAAAGACTTGCTTTACCTTTTGAGCAATCCAAAATAACTTGTTTTATGAGGCAGATGTGATATCCTTTAATGGTCTGGCTCTGTTCCCAGGTGACTTGTGTTGGGCATATCATTGGTGCTGTGGTCACCGACACCCCAGAACATGCACAGAGAGCTGCTCTAGGGGTGAAAATCACCTATGAAGAACTTCCAGCCATTATCACAATTGAGGTAACTGAGAAAGGGTGGCATGGAAAAGGGTGAACTCCTTGCCCCTGGAGGAAATTTCACTGGGATCCTCTGGGGAGGATTTTTATTTTTTAATTTTTAATTATTTGTTTATTTATTTTTAGTTTTTTAAAAAATATTTTATTTATTTGAGAGAGAGAGAGAAAGAGAATGAGAAAGAGAGAGCATGAGAGGTGAGAATTCAGAGGGAGAAGCACACTCCCCGCTGAGCAGGGAACCTGATGTGGGACTTGATCCTGGGACTTCAGGATCGTGACCTGAGCCAAAGGCAGTTGCTTAATCAACTGAGCCACCCAGGCACCCTGGGGAGGATTTTTAAATGATTTCCAGTCCTGGGATTGTGTGATCTTCTAACACCTTCCCCATCATGGTCTCAGACTCAGTTCACCAGGGGCCAAATGAGGTTCCTCCTTCTCATTACCAGCTCCCATTGGTTCCCTGAGGGACCCTACTTTTCCTCAAGATCCAAGTTTGTCCCCCAGTCTCTGAGAAAACAGAGGAATGCAAGCCCCCAGGTCACAGGCAAGCTTACTTTACGTCTGTGTAAGACGTTTGTAGAGATGTCTTTGTGAGAAGAGAGAGGGAGTTCCAGCAGCTTCTCTTCCTGGACCTGCCTTCTCGGAAAGTCCAGTCACTGAAGCTTCTTTCTGGTCCTCAGGATGCTATAAAACACAACTCCTTTTATGGGTCTGAGCTGAAGATGGGGAAAGGAGACCTCACGAAGGGATTTTCGGAAGCAGACAATGTTGTTTCAGGTACAGCTGGTACCTACCATGGGGTCCCGGGCACGGGCTGGCCCTGGTGTATGAATTAAATTCAAGGGCTGGACCTTGGGTCCTGGAGCAGGGTAGTGAATTTTTACCAGAAGAGTCCTCCTGACATTTGTAACCAAATAATAGACAATTGGCAGGGAAAGACGCCTGTCATCTTCATCTCTGCCCTTCTGTCTTGAGGCTAGATTAGACCTAAGTGATTCTAGGGAGCTGGGGGGTGGGGGTGTGTCGAATTGGGAAGACTGCAGGGAAGGTAGCAGCCACAGATCCTGGCTCCCATCTGTGGGCCCACAGTCAGTCCTCACCCATCCACAGCCAGGGTGCTCCGGCTCCTCTCCTCCTCACCCACCCCCCCACAGCTCCCACGTGGTGCAGGGATGCTGACCAGACTCCTTTTGGAGTTGTCACCTACACTGTCCCTCATGCACTAAGTCACTGGCGAGCTGGCTCTCCAGCTGGCCGGATTCCTTCGGTTTCAGAAGATGTTCTCACTTTCGGCTTTGCATTCACATCTGTTAATTCCTTCTTTAACTTTTCCAAAATTTTACAATACTAGTTTAACATACCCATTGCATTAGGTATCATTCTGGTTTCTTTTTGGGGGTTGGGGATTCGGCTCCCAGATGGCTAAGATTTTGAGCCACTTTCCACCCATGCTGGGAACCTGGAGGTTATCTGTGAGCAGTTAGTTCCTGCCCAGGGCCCAGGGCATGTGTACTCTCCTAAGTGAAGTCGGGGTCACTGTGGGGGTCTTGTTGCTCTCCTAGGTGAGGTGTACATTGGTGGCCAAGAGCACTTCTACCTGGAGACTCAGTGTACCATCGCTGTCCCGAAAGGCGAGCAGGGGGAGATGGAGCTTTTTGTATCTACACAGAACACCATGAAGACCCAGGTAGGCATCAGGCATCCTGTGGGTTAGCTCCGGGACCCAGGGAGGAAGCTGGGGAGTGTCAGGCAGACCAAGTGTGGCTGTGTGGGACATGGGAAAAGGAGATCTGGGCTGGTCCAGAAGGGGATTTGAAGGTCTGGAGTGCTGGACCCCAGCACTGCCAGCTTAAGGGCTGCCTGGGTAGGTGGGGGACAGGGGGCTTCCAAAATCAAGGAATGTCTCCACAGTCACAGCAGTAATTAGGCTCATGGATGTTGGGCAGGCTCTAGTTCAGGCTTGAAGGAAGTCCAGATGATACATTCAAGTGCAAGTAATTTTTTTTTTTTTTTTTTTTTTTTTTGTCCATAGAGCTTTGTTGCAAATATGCTGGGGGTTCCAGCAAACCGGATTTTGGTCCGAGTGAAGAGAATCGGAGGGGGCTTTGGAGGGAAAGAGACACGGAGCACTGTGGTGTCCACAGCAGTGGCCCTGGCTGCATACAAGTGAGTCCTCCCTGCCAGCTCCTGGGAAGGAGAACAAGGCTGCTTCTGCCAGGAAGGCTTTCTAGATCTTCCCCTTTTAGAAGTAGATTCCCCTTGCTTTGACTTTTCCCAGCCTTCTGTTTTTAGAATTCTTGGGCATTGAGATGAGGGTAATACCACCTGTTTCTCTGTGTTCCACACATGGATTCATGTCTTGTCTCCCCTGCTTGGCTTTGAGGGCCACGCTACATCCTCTATTCCCTGCCTTGTCCAGCACAGTGCATAGATAGTTAGACAGTGAGGCAGCCCAGCACAGGTCTCCCTGTCCTGGTGGAAAGAGGAGTGTCCTGTGCTGTTTTTATCCCTGGGACTGACAGGAATGGGCCGTTGTGGAGGACCCCAGGGTTCTAAGCCTCTGATGCCTCCCTCAGGACTGGCCGCCCTGTACGCTGCATGCTGGATCGCGATGAGGACATGCTGATAACTGGTGGCAGACATCCCTTCTTGGCCAAATACAAGGTTCCAGATGTTGGGGGCTATTCCGGGATGGGAGAGACAGTGCTTCTCATTGGGAAAGCTGGGGATGAAGATCCAGGAATCCAAGGATGTACTCTGAACATTTTTCATGAGTACCTGTAGAAGTTCGAAGAAGAAATAGCCATGAGAAAAATTCAAATTGGCCAACAGTAACATAGAGGGGTGATGCTGGCCGGCCACCTCCCAAGTGATGTCCCAGCATGGTGTTTATGCCTTTTGCAAGTTTGCTCTGGTCTATATCTGATCTTTGTCCACTCAGGCTGAGTGGCATGACTTTTCAGCAGCCCCAGGGTAAATCTGTCCTGCAGAATGTCCTAATGTTCATGCGTTCACTGTCTGGGGTGAAGACCAGAATGGCTGTTTAGAGCTTAGTAATTTACAATGAGAAAGGAAACTGCCCAGGGCCTGGACAGGCCCCAGTTGTTAGGGTGGGCACCTGCCCCATCAGACTGTGTATGATTGGTCACTGCCACTTCTTCTGTGAGACCACCCCTTTTCTGGGTCCCTGTGAATAACCATCCTGTCCCCCTAAATACGAGTATACCCTGCCAGATCCCATCTGGGAGCCCTTCTCTCCATGAGCTGGCTTTGTACATCTCCTGACCTCTTCTGATTTTTGTTTCACGATTGAGTTCCCCCAAAAGGATCCTCTTTCCCTTATTCCCAAATTCTTGTGGGCCCAAAGAAAATAACTTGGTTATTTTCTTTGGTTACTTTCTTTGTAACCAAAGAAAGAAACTTGGTCTTCTGAATCCCAGTTCCTCAGTTATGGATGGCTACATAAGGTCAAGGATGTGAAAGCACACTCCTGCTTGTAGGGGACGTAACATGGTGTCTGCTGTAAGGGACGTCTCCAGTATCTTCCTCAGTTTTTCTGCCCGGCACTCCCTTCTCTGCCTCCTCACTCCCTCTCACACAACTGGAAGCCAGGAGTAGGTAGGAGGAGGGAGGGGTGTGGGGAGAAGATGTTTGCAGGGTTGAGGAACATGGAAGTCACCGGAAAGAAGTTAGTTCCTCTCTGCTTCACCTGTTAAGCTCTGGTGACCTCATTTTCAAGGTGTGATGTCTTGTTCTGTCCACTTCCCTTCAGGTAGCCTAGGTGGGAGGGGATGACTCGGGTTAGCAGAGGAAGAGCCCTGGTGAGAACTCCCTCTCCTCATCAGGTCGGCTTCATGAAGAACGGGAAGGTGGTGGCTTTGAAGGTGGAGCACTACAGCAATGCAGGGAACACCATGGATCTCTCCCAGAGCGTAAGTGCAAGGTACCCCTGTATCCTGGGGGTGGGGGGTGACTGGGGGGTCAAGGGCAAGCCCCACGGCCACCCTGGCATGGGCCTCCTCAGTTCCTGCCTGTTACTATGGTGGTAACCTCCCCACGGTCTGCATCCTTGGGTTCCCTACTCTTCGCTCATCTCCAAAGCACAAAATAATCATATTACCTTCCTGATTGGAAACCCTTCCTGCTTTTTCCAGATACTTTGCCAAGCAAGCAAAGTTAGTTACAAAACTAGATGTATGGTTTAGTGACATTGCATGTATATGTATGTAAAATTAATGTATGCCTTTATAATATACACACACACATATATATATATACATATACATATATATGTATATATAATAGATATAATGATATGCATGGAAAATCCCAAAAGAATATACACTAAACAGTGATTGGTTGGGACAAGGGGGGCACTCACTGTCATTTCCTATATAACACATTTTTGTGATGCTTGAATTTTAAAGAATGAATTGAATTTCTTCTTTTTTTTTTAGTAACCGTTTCATTGAAGTATAGTTTACATACTATAAAATTCACTCATTTAAAGTATATAGTTCAGAGAATGGTAGAGTTTCATTCTTCTACATATAGCTGCCCAGTTTTCCCAGCACCATTTATTGAAGAGATTGTCTTTTTTCCACCGTATATTTTTTCCTGTTTTGTCGAAGATTATTTGAACATAGAGTTGAGGGTCCATATCTGGACTATCTACTCTGTTCCACTCCACTGATATATGTGTCTGTTTTTATGCCAGTACCATACTGTCTTGGTGATCACAGTTTTGTAGTAAAGCTTGAAATCAGGTAACGTGATGCCCCCAGTTTTAGTTTTGTTTTTCAACATTTCCCTAGCGATTTGGGGTCTCTTCTGATTCCATAAAAATTTTTGGATTATTTGCTCCAGCTCTTTGAAGAATACCGGTGGAATTTTGATCAGAATAGCATTAAAAGTATAGATTGCTCTAGGCAGTATAGACATTTTAATAATGTTTATTCTTCCCATCCAAGAGCATGGAATGGTCTTCCATCTTTTTGTGTCTTCTTCAATTTCTTTCATGAGTGTTCTGTAGTTCCTCAAGTACAGATATAGTTCAATGGTTTTTAGTCAATTTAAAGAGTCATGCAACCATTATCATGATCTAGTTTTCAAACATTTCCATGGCCCCAAAGTCATCTTTCACATCTCTCCTGTTCTTATCCTCCCAACGCCCAGGCCTAGACACCTACCATCTACTTTTTGTCTTTATAGATCTTCCTCTTGTAGTTGATGCATGTAAATAGACTTGTGTACTACGTCATAGTTTGTGTCTGGCTTTTTATCTTCAGATTAATGTTTTTAGGTTCACCCCTGTTGTGGTATGCGTTAGTCCTTCATTCTTTTCTGTTGACAGTATTTCATCATATGGATAGACCATGGTTTGTTTTCCATTCACCACTTAATGAACTTTTGAGTCGTTCCCAGTGTTTAGCCTGTATGGATAATGCTACTCTGAACATTCTCCTATGAGTCTTTTCTGTGTGTTTTGTTTTTTAAAGATTTTATTTATTTATTTGTGAGTGTGAGAGAGAAATCATGTGCAGGGGAGAGAGAGGGGGGGAAGCAGGCTCCCTGCTGAGCTGGGAGCCCGATGTGGGGCTCGATCCCAGGACCCTGGGAGCATGACCATAGCAGAAGGCAGATGCTTAACAAGCATAGGTGCCCCTCCTATAAGTCTAATGTAGATATGTATTTTGTTAATTCTAGAAGTTAACAGTTATTTTTGTGATACTACTCTTTATAATTTTTAGAATCTTTATTTTATAACCATATTAGTTATATACACATAGATTCTTCTTGTAAAAATAAGTCACATTTCGGGGAAAACGGAAGTTCCCATGAATCCTCACTGCCTGTGTTTCTCCTCTTTGCTAGGGGCTAACTGACTCAATTAGAAAACTTCACACTTCAGATCTAGTGTGAAAACGTCTCAAAAAAAGAAACACATTTAGCATTCTCACCATTTGCAACACATGCCTTTTGGTGTTGTAGGAAAAATCAGGTTGAAAAAGATGCAGTGCTTGTCCCCAAAGATCTTAGAAGCTTTTAAATTCAATTCAGCAAACATTTATTGAGTGCCTAGAGTGGCAACATAAAGAAGAATATACGGCTTTGTTTCTGCCCTCAGGAAGTTTGCAGTGTGGTGGGGAGACAGATAATAAAAGACAAAATGAAATAGAAGTACAAGTTGATAGAGTGCTAAGGGAAAGCAAAAATGGAATTAATTGAGACATACTAAAAGCATCTAGGATGACTAAGACTGAAATAACCAAAGACACAAAAAGCAACCTGTGGGAAAGAGAGACTATACATGGGGAAGTAAACCAAACCCCAAACGAAACAAACAAATAAAAACTGCCATTGGGCTCCTCAGAGAGATGAGTTATTATACCTTCAAGAAAGAATAGGATGCCATAAAAATGGAACAGTCAGAGAATAAAAATGAACTCTGGTGAATTAAAACTCTGAAAGCAGAAGGGTTGGAAGAAACTTGAGCAAATCTCCCTAAGTAAAGAAAAAAAATACAGAAAAATCTGAGAGAAGATACAACAAAATTCAAGGACTCATCCGGGAGATCCAAATAATCAAAGTTTCAGAGAGAAAGAATGGAAACTATCAAGAAGTGACTTGGGAAATCCCCCCAAACTGATGGCCATACAGTCTGAGATTGAAAGAGCCTTTCCAGGAAGCAGCACAATGAAGGACAATAGACCTATGCTAAGTTTTTCATCACTGCAAACTTGGAGAAACCTGGGGGTAAAGAAGATTTTACAATTTTTTAAAAAGATTTTATTTACATATTTGACAGACAGAGATCACAAGTAGGCAGAGAGAGAAAGAGGAGGAAGCAAGCTCCCTGCCAAGCAGAGAGCCCGATGCGGGGCTTGATCCCAGGACCCTGAGATCACGACCTGAGCCGAAGGCAGAGGCTTTAACCCATTGAATCACCCAGGCACCCCGATTTTACAATTTTTAGGAAGGAGAAAAACAGAACTGTTTCCAAGAATTGAAAGACCCTGATTGCATTTGCCAGTAAAATGCCTTCAGAATGCTGAGAGAAACTGGAAAACCTGTTTCCAACCTAGAATCCTATATATGGCCAAATCATTAATTAAGGATGAGAGTATAAGAAAGACATTTCAGGCAGGCACGTCTCAAAAAGGTTCCTCTCTATATACTCCTCTTATTTTTTTTTATTTGTTTAAATTTTTATTTATTTATTTGACAGACAGAGATCACAAGTAGGCAGAGAGGCAGGCAGAGAGAGAGAGGAGGAAGCAGGCTCCCTGCTTAGCAGAGAGCCTGATGTGGGACTCAATCCCAGGACCCTGAGATCATGACCTGAGCCGAAGACAGAGGCTTTAACCCACTGAGCCGCCCAGGCGCCCCTCCCCTTATTTTTTTGAGAAGATATTCAAGAATTTACTCCAACAAAATGAAAGTATAAGACTAGGAAAGGGGAAGAAGTAGTTTCCAGGAAGGGGAGACTTAGTATGGAGAGAGGCAAAGAGAATCTGGGATGAATGTGAGGGAAGATCCCAAGGTAACAGTGGGACAGGGACTCAAATGGGCTGCCCATTGAAATTGCAGTTAGCCAGAAGTCTCCAGGAATAATTTCTTCTAAAAGATAAGACTGCTAGAAAGTTTAAAGTGTTCCAACATATTGAGAGCAGATTTCTAGCACTGGGGAAAACTTTAAGTTGACTTAGTAATAATTGCACAGAAATCTAAGAAAATGAGGGGCGCCTGGGTGACTCAGTGGGTTAAAGCCTCTGCCTTCAGCTCAGGTCAGGATTCCAGGGTCTTGGGATCAAGCCCCGCATTGGGCTCTCTGCTCAGCGGGGAGTCTGTTTTCCTTCCTCTCTCTCTGCCTGCCTCTCTGCCTACATGTGGTCTCTGTCTCTGTCAAATAAATAAATAAAATCTTAAAAAAAGAAAACTAAGAAAATGAAAGAGTGAAGATAATCAACATGGATGGAACTAGAGTGTATCATGCTTAGCGAAATAAGTCAAGCAGAGAAAGACAACTATCATATGATCTCCCTGATATGAGGAAGTGGTGATACAACATGGAGGCTTAAGTGGGTAGAAGAAGAATAAATGAAACAAGATGGGATTGGGAGGGATACAAACCATAAGTGACTCTTAATCTCACGAAACAAACTGAGGGTTGCCGGGGGGAGGGGGTTTGGGAGAAGGGGGTAGGATTATGGACATTGGGGAGGGTATGTGATTTGGTGAGTGCTGTGAAGTGTGTAAACCTGGTGATTCACAGACCTGTACCCCTGGGGATAAAAATATATGTTTATAAAAAATAAAAAAATAAAAAAATAAAAAAAAAAAATAAAAAAAAAATAAAAAAAAAAAGATAATCCTTAGCTCCAGGGGCGGCTGCTATCAAGAAAGAGAGAAGTAATCACAGTGTAACCAGGTGATTCAGATGTTTACAGGATGATATCAAACTGCCTATGGGTGAGGTCAAAATATGACTAGATGTGGGGACGCCTGGGGGGCTCAGTTCGTTAAGCGGCTGCCTTTGGCTCAGGTCATGATCCCAGTGTCTTGGGATCGAGTCCCACATCGGGCTCCTTGTTCTGTGGGGAGACTGCTTTTCTCTCTGCCTGTGTTCGTTCTCTCTCTCTCTCTTTCTGACAAATAAATAAATAAAATCTTAAAAAAAAAATATGACTAGATGGGGAGGATGGGGGACAGGAAGGTGATGTGATTTCAGGAATGGGGGTTAGGCGAGACTGATACCCCCCTTTTCTGTAACAAGAAAGCAATATAAGAGTCTATAACTGAACACATCAAGAAGTCTGAGGCACCCAGGGGCACCTGGGTGACTCAGTTGGTTAAACAACTGCCTTCGGCTCAGGTCATGATCCTGGAGTCCTGGAATCGAGTCCCACATCTGGTTTCTGCTCAGCAGGGAGTCTGCTTCTCCCTCTGACCGTCTCCCCTCTCATGCTCTCCCTCTCTCTCTCACAAAAATAAGTGAAATCTTTAAAAAAAAAAAGTTTCCGTGTAAGGCATTATTAGAGATGTGGAAGTTAGTGTGTAAGAGCTGATCAAATGAGCTGGGAGCACTCTACGAGGGGTAGAAGGGAGGACAGGTAGGACTGCTATGCTGCACAACACAAACTTACACCAGTATCTGACTCTTTAAGCGGTTTACCATACAACTCTAATGGGAACACCAACTACGTAAAATCAATTCATCATAAGATCACCTATTTTTTTTTTCTTTTTGAAGAGGCAAGAGATCAGTCCTAACTGGAGAGTCTGGGAAGAGCTTCCCCAGGGAGGAGCTGAGTGGGGATGTTGGTAGGTGGGTGAGGTGAGGAGAGGCATATCCGGTAAGGGGAACGTATAGTCAACAGAGAGGATAAAAAATATGCTTGAAGAAGACTGTAAAGAGTCTTGAATTCCACACTGAACCTTATACAGACTTCACTCCAAAGAGAGTAAGTGGCTTTTGGAAGCAAGTGGTTGACCTAGAAGGACCTTGTACTTTCGTTTGAGGGTTAGGTGAGAGGGTGCAGAGACACAGACACCGGGAGCCCAGGAAGGAGTCCTGTGTTGCATACCCCTTGATATGCGAGAAATAACTTGGGCCTGAGGAGTCAGGGGCTGCTGGGAAAGACAGAGGGGGTGCAGCCCTTGAAGTCCCTTTTTTGAAGTGCCAATGACATCGGCGCACTCTTATCTCCCATTTTGGTGTCTTATGCTGCAGATAATGGAAAGAGCCCTCTTCCACATGGACAACTGTTACAAAATCCCCAACATCCTGGGCACTGGGCGGCTCTGCAAGACCAATCTGGCCTCCAACACAGCCTTCCGGGGCTTTGGGGGGCCTCAGGGGATGCTCATTGCTGAGTACTGGATGAGTGAAGTCGCTCTGACCTGTGGGCTGCCGGCAGAGGAAGTAAGTCAGCCGGGAGTTTGGTGGTGAGAGTCACCCCTATTTTGAGGGGACAGTGGCTTTGTGTCTTGGGCATCTCCCGGTGGGGAGCAGAGGAGAGGCACGTGCTGTGGAGTGGGTCGGAAGCTTACCTTGAAGTTGCAACCCCTTCATCCATTGCCACCAGCAAGCCCTCGGTGTCTCTCTCTTTGCAAAGGTGCGGAGGAAAAACCTGTATAAGGAAGGGGACTTGACACACTTCAACCAGAAGCTTGAGGGGTTCACCTTGTCCAGGTGCTGGGATGAATGCCTAGCCAGCTCTCAGTATCATGCTCGGAGGAGTGAGATAGACAAGTTCAATGAGTAAGCATGGGGAGGGGAGGAGTCCGATGTTCTGGGAATCTCTCGGGTCTCATTTTCTGCAGCCTCTTGGCTGAACTCAGAATACCAGGCTAATAACAGATAAGACGCGGGAGGGCTGAGTTTGGAGCCCCTTTCATGGCCATCTCTTTAAGATCCTAAAATGATGTTGAGCCTGGGGGCAGATGGGCTTACAGCCGGCCCTCAGCATCCTAGCCCATCAGTATGGTCTGTCTTTACATTCGCCCACCTTAGGGGAACGCCAGCCCAGAACCCCGAACACTACAGTTATATACCTGCCTCTGATATGAGTCTGTAAATATGACTTTGCCATCAATCCATCACTTGGGCCTCAGTTTCAACATCTATAAAGTGGGGATAATTATACTGACTCTGTTTCCTCACTGAGTTACCCAGAAAACCAAATAGAATGCACAGGGAAGGTGTTACTGGGATCATCATCAAGGGAAGGTGTTACTGGGATCATCACCAAGGTGTGACCCAGTTCATCGCTGGGACAGTCACAGTCCAAGATCACCGGGGCACCCTGACCCCATCTGAACTCTGCTCTGGGGGGAAGTGACAATACTTCTAAGTCCAGGCTCTCAGGGGTGGGTCCTGCTTCAGCTGCACGGAAGGACCCAGCACCCAGATCTGACCTTTCTTATTTGGTTGACCCAACTGAGGCACAACTCAGTTATGGTGAACACTATGTGGCCTGTTCCAAGGATGACTTGTTCCAATTTTGCAAAAATGTCTGATACCATGTCTGAGCTGACACAAACATGATAGAGAAAGTTCTATGAGAATCTTCTTTTTTCTCCAGGGAGAATTGTTGGAAGAAGAGAGGATTATGCATCATTCCTACCAAGTTTGGAATAAGCTTCACTCTTCCTTTTCTGAACCAGGTAATTGCTTTATATAATTTTGTCCCTCTGCCCTGGGCTGGGGCCCCATTTCCCCCTCTGTCTGCTGTATTGCAAAGGAAGGGTCATCGTCACTGGTAACAGAGATGAGTGGAGGGGCTCTCTGCTATTTAAATGAAGTTGAACTTGCATATTTCCGTTTGTCCAGAATATCCCAGGTCAGTGAGGGCAGCATGGGACTCAGAGATCTGGGATAAAGTTCTAGTTCTTCCTCTTCCTGGTTGTAGGACTACAGAGAGCCACTCTGCCTTTCTGATCCTTGGCTTCCTCTGTAGAGTGCACACAAAAACATTTATCTGACCTCCTTCTTTCTGAGGACGGGAGACATGTAGAGGAATCAGAAAATGTTGGCAAACTGTTGAGGGGCTACATGATTAAATCATGAGATTGACAACCGCTGCAGGTTTTATCTACGGTTTCTAACCAAAATGCTGCCTCTGGTTTTCTTCCTCCTGGGATCTGGACCCATCAGTCCCAAGCCTCAAGTCGGGGTTGAATTTACTGAATTTTATGTTTGTTATCCTTCCCTTAGGCAGGAGCCCTGATTCATGTGTATACAGATGGCTCCGTGCTGCTGACCCATGGGGGCATGGAGATGGGCCAAGGCCTGCACACCAAGATGGTCCAGGTGAGCGGCCTAGACACTGGGAGCCCTCTCTGGCCCCACAGTGCCGGGTGGTGGGGGAGGGTGTGGTGAGATGCTGAGCAGCATTGCACTGCACAAGCAGAAGAGGCCCCAGCTCTGGCCAGGCTCTGCCATCTGTTTACATGTGGTCTCGGGCAAGTCTTCTCCTCTCCTGGCCTTTGTTTCCTCATCTGTGCAAAGGGCTTGGCCAAGTAACCCCCAAGGTCACTTCCATTGCCAGCATTCTAGGGCTTTATGATTATGTTGGTTGCAAGCTCCTAGGGGAGCTTCCCAGGAGTGATCAGACACCGGTCCTTCTACTCAGAGACAGAAAAAACAGGCATAGGTTGGCAGGTCACAGTTTTCATAAGCAAAGGGAACTTATGTAAGAGGGTTGCCTTGGGAGGTGGCAAGATGAATGATCTCCACTGAATCTTAAAAGTTTATAGAGAGAGGGGCCTTAACTGGGTTTGGTCAAGGTCATGTGCAGGTGTTCTCAATGCCACATCATCATCCTTGGAGGTCGTGACCTTGGAGCCAACTTTGGGAGTAGGAAAGGCAAGTGGAACCCACATTCCAAGGACAGGGGAGGGGTGAGGAGCCTCTGGTCCACCAGGTCAGGCTCAAGGGTCAGCTGAGGGTCACATCTTTTGGATGCCCTTGCCCAACTGTGTATAAGTGGGTGTGTTGTGGGTATGAAGGTAACCAGTTCCCCCCCCCCCCCCCCGCAGTGGAGCTCAGATATTGGAACTGGATTAGAGCTGGCACACCTGCTTGGCTCACCGACTGGCCAAATTGAATTTAAAAAAAAAAAAAAAGAAAGAAAGAAAGCTAAGTTTAGCTTTAAAAAGCACTGTGAGTCACCATTGGGTTTACAAATTTTTATTTATTTTATTTTCAAGTTCCAAAAATTGTTGTTTATGCACCACATCCAGTACTCCATGCAATACGTGTCCTCCATAATACCCACCACCGGGCTCACCCACCTCCCACCCCCTTCCCTTCCAAAACCCTCAGTTTCTTTCTCAGAGTCCACAGTCTCTCATGGTTTGTCTCCCCCTCGGATTTCCCCCAACTCACTTCTCCTCTCCTTCTCCCCATGTCCTCTGTGTTATTCCTTATGCTCCATAAGTAAGTGAAACCATATAATTGACTCCCTCTGCTTGACTTATTTCATAAAACAAAGTCACTCCATAAAGTTCTGCTTCAAACTGAGACAGGTATGAGACCATCCCAGTCTCAATAGGATTATAGTTTATAAAATTATTTTGTTGCCTGCAAGAGTGAACCTGAGTCTATCTTGGGGCAAAGGCAGCCAAGCCCCATGCTAACCCCTCCCTGAGAAAGTGATGTTGTCTCTTTTCCCAGGTGGCCAGCAGAGCTCTGAAAATACCCACCTCTAAGATTTACATCAGCGAGACGAGCACTAACACCGTGCCAAACACCTCTCCCACGGCTGCCTCTGTCAGCGCTGACATCAACGGACAGGCTGTCTATGTGAGGAGCCTGGGCAGCCCCCAGAGCTGAGGGCCAGCCCAGGGTTCTGGTCCCAGAGAGCCCCCTGGGGTGGGAGCTGGAATGGTTCTTGTTGGCTCTTTGGCATTGGCTGTCTTATCCAGGAGAATGTTGTTCCTCCTGACACCAAGCTGAAAGAGAGGCCTAACAGCCGAAATCACTTCCATCAGAGCCAAGGAGGTTGAGTGTAGGATGGGGAGGAGATTTGGAGGGTCACAAGGAGCATTCTGGAAAGATATACTCCCCAGTGTTAGAACTGATCAAAAGACTATGGACAAGGTTGGAATTGGATTTGGGGGTTGGCCATGTCAGACCCACAGGCTTCTCTTTCCACGTGGAAGATGTAATTAAGAAAAGCATTTGATGGGAGAAGTCATCTCCTTTGGGATCCTTCAAATAATTCATCTGTAGCCTAAGAACTGGGTGTTCTCCCATAGAGGCCAATGCTGGTCTCTTCGATGGGGTCCTATGGCTTCTATCCTGGGCCTCAGTCATTCCTGAGAGGGTGGAAAGGCTGTCAGAATGGCACCATGGGCACAGCATTGCTTGGAGTTGGCCCTGCTGAGGCCCCTGGGCTTTTGCCTGGGCCAGGAAATGCAGAAGACTAATGTGTCTGGTATGCGGTGGATGTGTTCTTAGGAAGCTTGTCAGACCATCCTGAAAAGGCTGGAACCCTTCAAGAAAAAGAATCCTACTGGCACCTGGGAAGACTGGGTAAGTCTGAGCTGGTCGAAGGCAGGCTATCTGTCCTTCCTGCAGCAGGAATAGGATCACGATCTAGACACAGGCAGAGAAGCTGAAGTGGTGGGTATGGTTTCACAAGACAAGTAAAGGCTCCACCATGCTGGGCCCCTTTCTCTGTGGTTGTCATAGTTGAGGGAAGTCACCTGAGGAAAAATTTTGATCCAGGATCTTGACAGCCCTGTGAGGACTGGGGGATGGGCTGCCCTGAGCCTTGGAAGGTGGGGTGACTGCTGAATGGGCCTGACTCTGGGCCTGGTTCCACACCCCACTCGTCCTCAGTCTTGATGAGCCTGGTTTTCTTCAAACCTCCTGCTGTGGGAGGGCTGCCCCTAGTAGCACGTCCCCTTCCAACTCTGGAGTCCACCAAGGCTCCATCTGTGAAGGAGTGGGGGAAAAAGACATTTCCCAAGAGTTTATACCATTCCTGTGGTTTTTAGAAGTCACAGGCAAGCACTCATAATAAGAAGGAGCCCAGTTCTCTGGGTTCTGGTTTGGAGGCCTGTGTGTCGGGGACCCTCAGAGGGAAGCCGCAGGGAGGTCTCTCTCTCTGGAAGGAGACTTCATCTCTTCCAACAAGCGGACACCTCAGTGGCAGCCCCGCTTTATCATCTCTCAGCATTGGGGTGGGAAAAGTGGGCACAATGGTAACATACAGAGTGAGCCCACACGTGACCCAGTCAGATAGCATACGCTTCCTTCTAGAGACCCAAAGAAAACAAGCTATTTCTCTCAGACCCCGTCCACTTCCCTTCCCACACTCACAGATACCACACACGTTAATACCACACGAAACTAGGTTGGTTTGGGTAGTTTGGATTTCAGCATGGAGACACAGAGAGGCAAGCTTGAGCTGGGCCTTGAGGGAGGGAAAGGATTTGGGCAGATACAGTGGAGGAACCGTGCGAACAAAGGTGTAGAGCTGTGGGGACATGGAGGGTCTAGGAGAGAGCTGCCCCTCGAGTTTGGCTGGCATGGATGTGTGTGAGACCTGAAGGGAGAGAGAACCCTGGGGTCCTGAATGTCAAGCATGTTCTTTAGAGATGATGGGGGGACTAAGCTCTAGGGCTGGGGAGTGACATGGGCAATATGTTGGGATGCTCATTATGTTGGTCTGAGCTCCCTGGTGGCCTGGGGAGGCTCCTCAAAGGTCAAAGAACACCTGAGAGGCTGCTAGCCTGCAGGCATCCTGTGCCTTCTCCTCACACAGGAGCATGTGAGGCAAAGCTTTGTGGGGGCAGGGGGAGAGCCACTGGTACACAGACCTGGTCTGAGGAGGGTGAACCCGTGAAATCTCAGTGCTGGGGCAGGGATCCTGGAAACCATGCTAAGCACTTCCTGTTGTCTCCTCTCCTCTCCTCAGGTCTTAGCTGCCTACATTGACGCAGTAAGCTTGTCTGCAACCGGCTTTTATAAGTAAGTACGGAGTTGGTCTCACCCGCCTCACCTTGTGTTCTCATCCTAACCTCTGAAGTGCCCCCCAGCACTGGACGCTCCCAGCCTTTGGTTGGGAAAGAGCAGTTCCCCTGAAACTTTAATCTCTTCAATGGACTGCGGCTCGTTTCACTCTGAAGATGCTCTAAAGTGCCCAGCATCGCCAATCTGTGTGCCAAGGAGGCAGAAGCATGAGCCGTCATATCCGCAGATCTGTGCTCTGGTTCTGGTCTGGAAGCGTCTTCTTGAGCTTGGAGAGATTGGGGATCTCGCTGGGCCTGTTTCCTCATTAACAACCTAGTGGGACCATCCCCAGCCACCTCTCCCTTGGGGTTCTCCTAGAACCTGGGGCCAAGTTACCTACGACCCTTCCTCTGTACCACGCATCGGATTTCTGCCTGGAGGCTTTCCCTGGAAAGAACCACGGGAGGAGTTAGAGCACGTGGTCTGGTTTCAAAATGCAGACGTCAGTGGCGCTGAAAGTGAGATTCGGAAAAGAGCATATACCTTCTGCTACTTTGAAATTCAGCAGCAACACGAAGAGCTAGAGACCTCGCCGATCTGATTCCAAGGCTGTGAAAAGATGCGATTCCAAGGCTGTAAAAAGATGTCATGCTATTTCTTACCGGCCGTCATGTTCCAGCTTTCTCTGGGAATTTTAACTAGGACCTTTTCTTTCGCACATCAATGGGTTTGGAGAAGAAGTTCAATATGTATTTTAGGCAAACAAACATTTTGCCAGTGCCTCCGGGTTTCGTGATACTTGACTTGTGCAAACACATGCATGTACGGATTTTCTCAGAAGTTCTTGCTTCGTTTTCAGGGTTGATAAAACTGGGTAATATAAAGGAACACCCAAGTGAAGATGGCGAAATCCAAGGTCAGAGAAGGTGGCAGGTTCTCCTGGGAGAATTCTTTCCCCTCAGCTCGGCGCTGGTTTTACGTGCATGCAGACTCCGATCCCATCAGCTCATGATTTTCTGTGTCATGAATAAAAAAAAACACGGGTGCGGGAGACTATAAACTCCAGGTGTGAGAAGACACACACACACACACACACACACACACACACACGTATGACTCATGTGAAATTGGAATTGTGTAAGATATTCAGGATTAAAGAAGAAAAAAAATATAAGAGAGCATCTGCTTTTATCAATAACACTTTCCTCACATCCTTTGTTGGAACCAAGAAGGGGCCCATAGCCAAGGAATCATGCAGGCAAGTGGTTCCAGGTGCACCTGGGCTGCGGGAGCTGCTGACCTCAGCTCTCACCTGGAGAAGGGTGAGCGGCCCAGGAGGCAGCAAAGGCCGGCTCTCTGGTTCCTAGATCTCGAACACCAGCTCAGCAGATCCTTTAGGAGTGCAGCCTTCATGTCTTTCGTGAGCTTGGACAAGCGTGCCCCGTTTCTACCACGTAGAGGCCAGCATCCTGATTCTGTATGCCGCTCAGCTGTGCGGAATGATTCTCATAAGACCCTTGGGCAAAACTGAGCAGACAGGAGGCAGAAAGCTCTGGAACACCCGGATTTCATTAACAGGTTCAAAATATTAAAAGCACATGGGCTTTTACGAAGAACAGCTGAATGAAAAAAAAAAAACCTTTGGAGTCTTAGGATTTTGTGGGTCAAGCTGTGTGTGTGTGTGTGTGTGTGTGTGTGTGTGTGTGTGTGGTGAGGGGCAATGCTCATCTTAGCACGTGTTACGATTTCTCCTCTCTCTCCCAGGACACCCAACCTTGGCTACAGCTTTGAGACGAACTCAGGGAACCCCTTCCACTACTTCTCCTACGGGGTGGCTTGCTCCGAAGTGGAAATTGACTGCTTAACAGGGGATCACAAAGTAAGGGGTTTGCAAAACCTTTGTACTAAGTTAGGGGGAAGGGAGGAGAGACGAGCGACTTGCAAACACTAAGAACGCACTTTCTGGCTTGGAAAATAATGTCTGACATCACAGCCTGGCAGACTTCCTAGAAAGGACCAGCGAGCAAATATTTGAGGCTTTTTTGGGCCCCCAAAGACTCTGCTTCACCTCCTCTGCCCCCCATCACGGAAGCAGGAGAACAGCCACAGACGAACGCAAACGAACAGGCATGGCCGTGTTCCCCTACGAGGCGGTTTGTGCACACTTGACTATGAATTTCACATAATTGTCATGTGTCACGTCATATTCCTTTTATTTTTGTCAGTCCCTTAATAAGGCAGATACAATTATCGGCTCACAGGTCCCCCCCAAAACGGGGCTCAGGCTGGAATCAGCCCAGGGAACGTAGTTTGTTGTCTCCTTCCTGACACGATCGACCCAGACTCAGGTTCAGAGCCCAGGGACCTGGGAACCATCCTTCCCACTCACGCGGAGGTGTGCGCATGTGACTCCTGATCACAGCCGAGCGTAGCCGCCACCATCCCCTGCCCAGCCTGTCCCAACTCAAACCTGAGCATCGACGATGCCAGTGCAGACCGGCAGGGCCACGAACACCCTGCCTGAGCACGGCCAGGGTCCTCTGCTTCTGAAAGTGCCATTCGGTTGATGCAGTGATTCAAGGGTCCCCAAGCCCCATCTGTCATCCCACACCTTCCTTTCTTCTCACACTGCGTGTTCTCCCCCGCTCCCCCCACTACAGAACCTCCGCACGGACATTGTCATGGATGTCGGTTCCAGTCTGAACCCTGCCATTGATATTGGACAGGTAAGGCACCCGGGTGACCCGGGGGGTGATGGGCTCGGCCGCGGGTGTGTCCCCCGAGTTCCGCGGTGAGCAGGGAGGCTGGGAGAACAAACGTGTGGGCCCACAGAGTGTGGCAGGTGCCCTCCGAGAGATCCAGAGTAAGTCCCAGCGGGGTGACTGCTTTTCCTAGAGCCAGGCAGGGCTGGGAGTCCACAAAGCCTAAATCCACCATCCCAGAAATTCCTCCTGTCTTGCGGGACTGCCTGCAGGCACGTGGTCCCCCTTGGCACATGGGAGTCATGTTGACCCCCGTCTCCCAGGCGCAGCAACCGTCAGCCTGGGAGACTGCTTCTCAGCTCTGAGTTCCCATTTCCCCAGTGGCGGCACAGGGGGGAACAGCTCCACCCCCTCGGTGGCAGATTTTAATGAAAAATTATGCCTACCATGGAATGAGTCTCCTGGAATCGCTGACAAGTTCTAAAACTAATCTCTAGTGTTGATGCCTTCTCCCTGCCTACCTCAGTGCCTGGCAAAGGCCCAGAGAGGTGATCCCAGGCTGGGCGGGGGCCAGGTAGGCTGTGGAGGGCTGATATTTACTCCTTTCCGGGCCCACTCCAGGTGAGGCTGGTGCCTGATGGGGCAAGCAGTACCTGTCCTTGGCCGGGGCGGGGAAGCAGAGTGACCGTGCTTTCTGTCTGCCTTGCAGGTGGAAGGGGCCTTTGTGCAGGGCCTCGGCCTTTTCACCCTGGAGGAGCTGCACTACTCCCCAGAGGGGAGCCTGCATACCCGTGGCCCCAGCACCTACAAGATCCCTGCATTTGGCAGCATCCCCATTGAGTTCAGGGTGTCCCTGCTCCGTGACTGTCCCAACAAGAAGGCCATCTATGCGTCCAAGGTACCGTTGCCCTGGGTCTGTGCTGCCTTCTGGTCTGCACGGTGGGAGGCTGTGGGGGAAGGAGGGGCTCCACCACAGGTCTGCTGGTGGTTGGTCTGGAAGGACCAGAGGGCTTGACGCTAGCTTTGGTGAGGATGGCAGAAGGGTGGGCTGTCCCTGCCGGAGAAAACAGAGCTGGGATGATACTACTTGTGTGTGGTCAAAGCTAGCTCCTTTGGCTGCACTCAGAGGGATTCCTTAATCCGGTCGAAGTCTACAAGGTCGAAGCCTGATCTTCACCCATGTCTCACGTGTGCATTTTGATGCTTGGTCCTAAAGATGATCCCACATATGCCCCCTCCACCCGTTATCCCACAAGAATAGCATATTCATTGCAGATTGGGCAACACCTCTGTGCCAACCCTGTGTCCCCTTCAGTGGCTGGCACTTGACCTTAAACTTGATCTGCATGCCTGAAGGATTCTAACCAACCTCTATTTCCTTGCCGTCCCCAGTAGGGATGGAAAAACGGTCAAAAATCAAGTCAGCTGACTGATACAGTCCTAGACCAAAGAAGGAAGACAGATGATCACTTGTAACTGTGAAACACACTCATTTGCTCATCTCATGGTTTACTTTACTGTGGCTGGGTCTGGACGCTCTGTGATCCTTGCCATCGACTTTCACGGTTGGACATGCATTGGGCTCACTGCAGATGCATGACAAAAATGCATTTCTGTGGGACCCATCCCTAGATTCAGTAGGTCTGGAGTAAGGCCCTGGAATGTGCATTTTTAACAAGTGTCCCAGGGATTTTGATGCAGGAAGTTTCTGATCTATGCTTTGGGGGGACAAAATAAAACAACCTAGTTAATCAATTAATTTATCCGAGAGAGAGAGCACAAACAGGCAGAGTGTTGGCAGGCAGAGGCAGAGGGAGAAGCAGACTCCCCGCTGAGCAAGGAGTCCAATGTGGGACTCGATCCCAGGACCCTGGGATCATGACCCAAGCCGAAGGCAGACATTTAACTGACTGAGCCACCCAGATGCCCCTTAACTATAATTATTTAATACAACTTTTCATGGTACATTTTATTTGCATGATGGCATCAGAGAAAATCACATAGTGCGAGTTAAAAGAAATATGCCAATGAGGTTGAGTCATTTCCTAGGGTTGCTTGTTCTCGGCTCCTGAAGGATTCTGACCAACCTCCCTGCCTTACTGGGAGCAGCCTGCTGGGGCCAGCTGGGGTTCCAGGCGTCACTGGCCCTCCGGCTGTGGAGGCTGGGGTCACGTTGCCTGATTCCCTGTCTCGTGCTCTGTCCATCCAGGCCGTCGGGGAGCCGCCCCTCTTTCTGGCAGCCTCTATCTTCTTTGCCATCAAAGACGCCATTGGTGCAGCTCGAGCTAGGAACCCAGATTGTAAGATGGAGAAGCTCTTCCGGCTCGACAGCCCCGCCACCCCGGAGAAGATCCGCAATGCCTGTGTGGACAAGTTCACCACCCTGGTATGAGGCCCTTCAAGTGTTCACACACTCTGGGGGAGGCCGGGGCAGAGGCGTGAGCACTACAGAGAGGATAGTGGGATGGCAGGCTCTCTCTCTCCACTGGGCAGCCTTGGGTCCAGGTTGCTTTCCTTCTGCCATTGAGGCGGCCCCTTGCTGGAAAACAGCAAGAAATTCCCTTCAAGCTACAGCTTGCAGCTGGGCCTTCTTTGAGGGAAGAGGGTTCCTCAGTGCCCAGTATCATGCACAGATTTCATTGTTTGCCAAGAAGATGAGTGTGACAGATAAAAGTCCCCAAGAGCCTAAATCTCTCGTGTCCATCCCTGGCACATTTGAGACCTTTCTTTGTGAAGGCCGCTGTGTGATGACTGCAGAGTCAGGGACAGAAATGGGTGTTAATGCATTAATTAGAGGCAGCGCGTTTGTTCTGTGATTGCTGTGTGCCTCATGGATACAAGCGTGTATGGGTATCCGTGAAGTCTGGGCGATCTTTCAGGAAACCAGATGAGCGCATTACAGCGTCATGGGTTACTACCTCGTGTGCGTAGCAGAGTGTAGCTGGGGTTCTGTAGTCATTGGAATCATTTTGGGGAACCCCTAGAAGATACTTAGAGTGGTCAATGCCTGGAAAAAGGAGACCACACAAGGACAGTTTCTTCCTGCTGGCCCAAGCTGGGTTTGCCCCTGGGTACGTGAGAGGAGATTTGAGACCCAAAGCCTTTCAGGGTTTGGGTTTAGAGGTGAAATGGCTACTGAAGGATCCAAAGCATTCCAGGGATGGGGAGGGCCCAGCAGTCTCCAGAGCAGGCGGATCTGCCATCCCAGGTCTCAGCACCGAGGGGGCAGGAGGCTGAGGGGGCAGGAGGAGGCAGGCAGGCCACTCTCCTCTGCCAATAGCTTTAGCTATGGGGTAAAGACCACCAGTCTGTGTGGAGCTTCCAGACGGCGAGGCATGCCCATGGCTCCACAGTGACTTTCCCACAGCCCAGAACCTTCCCACCATGGCCACGACACTGACAAGTTCCCCAAACTCCATTCCCTGGGAGGCGAGGTGTCGCATGGCTTCCCGTAAGGTTGCACGGGTTGCAGGTTAGCTCCTTGCAAACAGTCTGACGCAGAACTCACTGATGTAATGAGCCCCTCCAGGTCCTCATACCCAAAGCAAAGATTCCTATCCAGGCCCCTTTACTCTGTTATAACAATCTAGTGATTTAACACCCCTGCCGTGGTTTTGCACACATAGCTGATTCTAGGGACCAGTCATGCTTTCCAGGATTGTGAGTAGCATCTGTAAAGGGACCACTTCTGTATTTGGACATCCACGCGCCTTCAGAGCCTCCGAGAGTGCCCACCACACAGAGAGCGCTTCGCATAAATACATGAATGACTGAGAGATTAAGGGGTCCTGCCCTGGGGGTGTTCCCAACAGCTGGGACTTCAGAAGGGTGGTTGGCAGCAGTGGGAGGTGGCGCGTGCGTCAGAGGGGGCCGCACATCCTGTGCCGTGGGGAGACCCCTGTAATGAGTGCTCTGCCATTCCTTCCTAGTGTGTCACTGGCATACCAGAAAACTGCAAGCCCTGGTCTGTAAGGGTCTGAAGAGAAAGCCCCCAGCAGAGCCACGCTTCGTAACCCCAGAGCTTCGGTGGAGTGTGGGAAAAGCCCCGCAGGACATGAGTCTGTCCGTGTCGTGGATGACCCTGCCTGACTTGTCGGGACGGTGTTTGGAAGAACACTGAATCCATTGGAAGATGTGGATAAAGACCCACTTCATAAACTTAACGATAAGCCCATTCAGAACTGTTAGGCCCATGTAACTGATAAGCTATTGGAATCTTTTTACGTCTGTTTTAATCATGTGTTTACAATAGGGCGCCTGGGTGGCTCAGTGGGTTAAGCCGCTGCCTTCGGCTCAGGTCATGATCTCAGGATCCTGGGATCGAGTCCCGCATCGGGATCTCTGCTCAGCGGGGATCCTGTTTCCCTCTCTCTCTGTGCCTGCCTCTCTGTCTACTGTGAACTCTCTCTGTCAAATAAATAAATAAAATCTTAAAAAAAAAAAAAAAAAAAAAAAAAAAAAAAAAAAGAAGTATTTGTGCCACATCCTAACTCACAGGCTGTATAATCTCAGGGGCTGACGGTCTCTGTCCCTCAAGGAGGGTGTCCACAAGCCTCCAGAAGCTTCAATTCTAAATCCACGTGCCTTCCTCAGAAAGCCTCCCTGTCATCAAACCAATGAACATCACATTATAACTTCAGATGCATATTCCAATTTGCAGCGGGACAGTGGGGTGAGATTCAAACCTCCAACCGCCTTTGGGTCACTGAACAGAATGAACAATGAAACAAATTCAAGGTTAATTGAATCTGATCTTGTTAAGTGGCAGAAAATAAATTATTCTATACCATCCAAAGCCAACCAGCCTGATTATTGAGCACCCACAATGTGCTAGGTTTCTTTCTCTTCCCCTTTGTATGTTAAAAAAAATCAGGTTGGGGCGCCTGGGTGGTACAGGTCATGCTCCCAGGGTCCTGGGATCAAGCCCCGCCTCAGGCTCCCTGCTCAGTGGGGCAGCCTGTTTCTTCCTCTGTCTGCCTCTCTCTATCCCGCTCACCCTAACAAATAAATAAAACCTTTAAAAAAAAAATCAGGTTGAAAAATCTTCATTGGATAGCAGAGTAATTTCCATCTAGAAATCAGGCTGCCAAAATCAAGATCAGCCAGAGGGATAGCAGTCAAGGAGCCTGGGTTCTCCTGCCAGCTGTGTGCCTATCTGTGCAACTGTGGTCTGTCATTTCTCTTTTCTCTGCTTTACTTTACTGCAGAATGGAGGGATTGGACTGGAATAATCTCTAAGGCCTTCTCCAGCTCTAGAAGTCTATAAATATATGACCTGAAATCTCCAGTTATATAAGGGATCTGCAGCTATTAGAGGCTTGGCTTCCTTACTGGGATGTACTTTCTGGGCTTCATGAATCCTGCTTAGTTCCTCCCAAGTTCCTGAGATTGGTAAAGAGAACAGGAGAGGAGCAAACATCCCTCTAGTCACTCCAACATGTGATTTCATCACTGTGTGGTGGAGGTGCATGATGTGGCATTGTCTTTTGCTTTCACTGTTTCAAACACCCAACCTTCTGCCAGATAGGGCCATGGTTCTGGCTACGGAAAGAGAGTAGTGGAGGCCACGCACCTGAGCCTGGTGTTTGATGGCACTGAGCAATGAAATAGTCAGCTGCTTGGCATGTGAGAAATACTTACTAATCATCATAATCTCACCGAGTGCTAGTATCTGCCATGTCGTAGCCAGACTTCATTGCAAGAGAACTCACACACTAAACACTCATCTATGCACACATGCACACACACACGCACTTTCTTTGAAGGGGGAGAGGCAGAGGGAAAGGGAGAAGATCTTCAGCAGGCTTCACGCCCCAGTTCAGAGTCTAGTTTGGGGCTCTGTCTCACGACCCTGAGCCAAAATCAAGAGTCGGACGCTAAGGGCGCCTGGGTGGCTCAGTTGTTAGGTATGTGCCTTCAGCTCCGGTCATGATCCCAGGATCCTGGGATCCCTGGGATCCCTGCTTAGCGGACAGCCTGCTTCTCCCTCTCCTACGCCCCCTGTTTGTATTCCCTCTCTCGCTGTGTCTCTCTCTGTCAAATAAATACATAAAATCTTAAGAAAAAAAAAAAGAGTCAGACACTTACCCAACTGAGCCACCCAGGTGCCCCACACACTTTCTTACACAGTTCCCTTCCTCAGAGTATTCTGGATACGCCCACTGCCTTATAGCATGGGAAGGGTAGAGAACATTAGAAATTGAACTGATGTTTACATGGAGATCCATGCACATCCATTTCATTGACTTTCTAGAATGTTCCAGGATATTAGGGCACCAGCCTAGGACTGAGATGTGTCCACTGTCATTAGTGAGCCTGCAAGGACTGAACGATGACTGTGAATTTTCTTCTGAGCTTAGGAAGAGAGGCAAGGCAGAATGGTTATGGAAATCCATCACTGTGTTATGCTGACGGGCTGTTCTCTCAGACAGCTGGCCTCCCCCTGCCATCTTAGTCTGGGAACTGTCTGGGGTCTGTATGGCTCAGTCAGTTGAACATCCACCTTAGGCTCAGGTCATGATCCCAGAGTCCTGGGATCGAGCCCCACATCAGGTTCCCTGCTCAGTGGGGAGTTTGCCTCTCCCTTTGACGCTGCTTGTGATTTCTTTCTGTCTCTGTCAAACTAAAATAAATAAAAGCTTTAAAAAAACAAACAATCTGTAGTCCACAAGGGGAGGGTGCTTGGTCTTCTTGGTATATTGCCCAAGAAATGGGGCCAACACTGCCTGCAGTACCCCACTGCGACCTGCAGAGGGCGGTGGAAGACTGGATTTGAGACCAAAGCCTCAAGGGCCCAGTGCATCTGGGGTTAGTTTCCAGGAAACTGACTGAGGATCTCAGTGCAGACAGTGTGTCTTCAAAACCCTCTCCAGGAGCTGGACTTAAAGCTGACCTAGGGTTTCAGAATGACAAAAATCTCAGAAGAGCCCTCAGAGGATGTGGGTCAGCCATGACAGCCTGAACTCTTGAGGAACCGCTCGTGTCGGGAGGGAGGAGGGCTCGTCTTCTTTTCTGAATGTCTGTAACTGGCCAGGTGCCACATTTAGTGCTTTACCTACAGGGTGTCATTTGACCCATCCTGTGGCCCTAAGAGGTATTCATTTAATCTCTGCAGCCACATGAAGGAGAAGCCTGACCCACAGCAACACAGAGGACTTCCTCGGCCGGTAGTGTTTACTCTTGGAGAACAGTCAGGAAGCTGGTGTAGACCAGGAGCTGATCAGCCTGCCAGAGTGCACGGGGGCTGAGCAGACTCCCAGAGGTTGTGGGAGGCCCCTGAATGCTGTCTATCCACCTGCAGGCAAGGCTGGGTTCTAACATTGGCGTGGCCAGCCTGCTCAACTGTTGTGTGAAGGCAGTGGAGATCTGCCATCCTCCTCCAGAGCTGGGGTGACTGGAAGGCCAGGATGGGAAGGACAGGATGGATGGAGGGTGCAGGAGGCAAAGGATGGGGACAGAAATAGTCCTAGCTTATTGATTTATGACTGGGAATGTCCCTGAGTCCAAGATATTTTTATCTTTAGTGGAAGGGAGCCTGGAAACCATAGACTGCCTATTTTAGATCCTGGGATAAGGCTATTTGGAAACTGTGGCTTCCTTGGCTGAGACTGGACATCGCTGTGGGGCTCCCAGGCCCGGGGGCCTGCCCCTTTGTTCTGTCTCTATCCTGAACTGCAGGAGTACATTCCCCTAAGGCAGGAGACAGATCGTATGACAAGCTTGTCACCTGGAACAAAGAAGCCCACACCGATGGGAGAGCAAATTCCCCCCCGCCCCCCCTGGAACTGGCCTAGCCCTGGCCCTTTACATTCCCCAAGACAGACTCAGCATTCTGGAGCATGGAGATCATCTAGCTCAAGCGCTTTGTTTCAGAGCCGAGAAACCAAAGCCCAGAGAGGGTTACTGACTTGTTTAGGGTCCCACAGACCTTCAGTGAGAGGGGCAGGCTTAAGACAAAGATGCCTGACTCCAAGTCCAGACTCTGTAAATCATAGTGGACCTTCTCTTAGGCAATTGGGTCAGATTGCTGGGGGGTCTGATGGAAATCTAGTTATGGTGGTTGGGAAGAAGATACAGAGATCTCAGGGCCCGATACGAACACTGCGGCCAAGGAGGCATACGCCTCACTGTGGCCCAAAGTCCTAGGGCAGGATCTTGCAATGGGCTTCTTTCTTAAGCCTCACCCACGGGAACAAAACAGTAAGTGGAAAACATCCCCTCGTCCCAGACAGAGATGCTAAGTCGTCTAAGCAAGGCTCGTAGAGGATGTGGCTAGGAACCGGACCACCTGCAGCTCGTGCCCTACCCCAAGGAAATAAAGGGTTGACATGGCATTTGAGAAATTGGAGAGAGAGGATTTCTCTGAAGATAGCAAGCTGTACATCCTCTCAGCTAAGGAGGAGAGAGAGAAAGAGAAATTGTATTCTGGGGGGAAGGCCTTCCTGGCCAGGCCATTGGAGAGGGAGCATTGAAGGGACCGCTCAAAGACCAAGCCACGAAAGTTGCCTGAGAAGCTGTAGCTGAATGAGCCGGAGGCCACAGGAGAGCAATGGGAAGGGAGCATGAGTGAGTCCCACATTCTCCAGTGACAAGGCCCCACTGGATGTCACCCAGGAGGACTGCCTGGAGAGGGTGGGGCAGTCTTATGCCTAGGGCTCAAAATGGCTTCGGCTGAGCTTTCTTGAGTGTGGCCCGCGGGAAATACTCATACCACACGGCCCGGCCTCCCCCATCCAGCCGGACATCCCTCCAGCCGCCCTCTAAAACCCCTGCCCCCACCCAGCCCCACCACACACAGGCCTTTTTGCAGGAAGGAAGGTAGCAGAGCTCTGTCCTGTGCCTCAGTGACAGCCTGAGAGTGAGACCAAGGTCCCCTTTCCTCACCTTGAGCCCTGAATATTGGGAGTAGGGAGCATAAGGAGGCTGGGCCCAGGCCGTGCCCATTGTTCTGATGGGCTCCTGCCTCAGCCCGGGGACGGCAGAGCACGTTGCTGAGAGTCTGAGCAGCAGATACCACCCTCCCTCCCCTACCTCCCCAACTCCCACACATCCTACCTTTGGGGGAGACCTGGTCCCTTCCCCTGTGCAGCCAATTGTCCTAACCTTCGAACTTTCGACAAAGACCAAACTGGCCCCCGTATTTCCCTGTGTTCTTCCTCCCACGAGGTGGTCTGGGGTTCCCATCCATGCAATGGGCATGGATTATCATACCTCCTCTGCTGTGCTGTTGTGCCGTGAAAAAGGGAATG
Organism: Mustela lutreola; assembly: GCF_030435805.1. Classification (NCBI taxonomy): domain Eukaryota; kingdom Metazoa; phylum Chordata; class Mammalia; order Carnivora; family Mustelidae; genus Mustela; species Mustela lutreola. Next base: position 120,946,440 of record NC_081298.1, read on the forward strand.
GATTAGAAAGCACTTCGAAGAGTGCACAGTTGTATTTTCTAGGCCTCGAGCACACCTTAAAGGGGACAGACTGCTGGAGGATCCTGAGTGAGCTTTCCGAAACACGGGTGTGAGGGAGGTTGCCGCAATGAGTCAGGTCGAACTCCTGACCATAAGGAGGTATGGGCTGAGGGGGAATCGCCAGCACCCAGACGGCTGCGGTCTTTAAGCATGTCGTGTCATTATATGTCTTAGAGCGTTTCGTGTCATTATATCGTGGTGCAAATGACAAAAATGATTGATTAGCCTGTCTCAGCTTTTCACACAGAAGCGGCTTTCCCAGCCCACCGACCTAGAGAGGAGGGCTAAGGGGGAGTCGGGGCAGAGCACGTCGGGCCTCTTCCCAGGCCTTAATCAAAAGGCTGGAAGGAGACAGTCCTTCACATCTGTCACCTCTGCCCATTTAATCTTGTCTGGTAATGACAACTTACATTCTTAAAGCGATTTGCAAGGCACTTGACCTTTTCTTATGTAGTGGAGCTCTTGCAGCAAACCTAGGAGGTGTGTGTTACAATTGTACCCATTTTACGGATGCGAAAGGGGAGGCTCAAGACAAGAAGGTGGCGGTGCCGTCAAGAGCACTAGCTGTGACCTCCACGAATACGGTCCCATCTTGGGTCTCCCACTTCGTTGTTGGGTGATCTTGAGCAAATTGCTCAAATCTTTGTACCTGTACTTTCCTATCAAATCTGGCAGCAGGCTTCCTCCCTGGCGCTCACCCGGCCCTGGGGTCCAAGAGTGCCACCTCTGGGAGCTGCGGTCCCGACCCTCCCTCGGCTGATGAGGTCACTGGCTTCCGAGGAGCTCCGCCCCCATCTGCGGAGATCCCACGTGGTCTCCTTGCTCAGGGCATGCGCACTGTGTTTCCTAAGGGCCAGGTTGGGGGCGGGCCCAGGGCTGGAATGGAAGGAGCGTGGCCCACACAGGAACACTTTGCTCTCCACCCGGACAGCATCTGAGCTCTCCTCCCGTGGGTCAGTGACCCCGCCCTCTGAGCCTCAGTCTCCCTCACTGAGAAAAGGAGGGTAGCAGGACCCGCTGTCAGTATTTTAACACTCAGTGAGGTCAGCTGTGAAAGCGTCCAGCACTGCTCTGCTCCGTACTGTCGCAAGACGTGCCCAGCCTCTGGACGAAATGTAAGTTCAGTGGCTAACGTATTTCTACTGTGTCCTTGTAGTAGATGCTGTTGGAAATCCTCTTGCTAGGCTGTGAGTTCCCAGGTTCTCTAAGTGCCGGCTGCGGGTGGCTGGGATCTGCTGCCTGTTACCTGGAGAGCTGCCCTCCGCTAGAACAGAAGCAGCCTCACCTGGGGGGTGAGAAGCCCTCTACACCCCCGCCCCTGAGGGCCGCTCCCAGGCAAGCACTGACTGTCAGCAGCTGCACAAGAATGGGCCCTTGCCTCAAGATTTGTCCACCTGTCCTCGTGGTGCGATTCCTGCTGCTGTCTAGGGCACAAGGATGAATTTAGATTCCTGCTAGTCCCCTGCCTTGCTTTGCACCTTCCCCTGCCCCCTGAAGGCACTTATTCTCTTTGTCCTGAGAGCAGCTCCCCCACCCCCCCAAATCACTGCAATCAATCTCTTCTAAATCTTGCTTCCCGGGAACCCACTGTGGGACAGGTCATATGTTGTTTTCTACTTGCATCATTTAAAAGCACATTACATTCTTGCATCCCGGCCCTCCGGGTATTGTATGGTTGGGAATCCTCATCCATCTTGCGAGATAATGTGTGCCTGGGAATTTCCAGCTTACGGGAGCTTAGAGTCAGTCAGTCAAGTGAGATCAGGTGTGTGTGTGCTTGGTTGATCTTAACGCTTCCTTGAGTCTCTCCTGAGTCTCTGTCACGAACCAGGGCCACTTGCCCCATTCTCACAAAAATGTCCTCTGGTCAAAGCATCATCAATTTCCTCTACTGTTCCACTGAATCGTCCTCTTTTCCTAAGACAGCAGATGAGTTCCACACAAAAGTGACCAGGGCTGTCTGCCTTGCCATGGTTGGTTCCTTATATGTTCACATGGTCCTCATGTGGGAGGGATTAGTCCCTCAGGGAACATTTGGCAATACACGGAGACCTCTTTGGTTGCCGCCACCAGGGAGGGGGTGGTGAACCCTGGCATCTGGTGGGTAGATTTCAGGGGTGCCACTAACATCCTGCAATGCCCAGGGCAGCTCCCTGAAGCCCCCTGAAGCCAAAATTACTTAGACCCAAATGTCAACATTGCTGAAGTTGAGAAACCTTGCTCCATCTGATCACCTTGATAAAGGGTTAGGGTTAGGGAGGTGACTGAGGGCTCTGGAGGGGGCAGTGGCAGACTTAAAACCTGGCTTCTTCTTTCTACCAACCTGTTGTCTCTATATGTTATGGCTTCAGTTCTGTGTAGCAAGCGTGTGACCATAATCTCCTTGTAGAATGGAAACCTCCTAGTACAAGAGCATAACAAGAAGTTCTTATTTCTAAACGGACACTCAAGAGGCATCCACTCAGCATGAGAAATTACCCTCCCTGCAAAATATAGGTAAATAGATCTATATATACATCTGGATCTCATATCTAGATCTAGATCTAGATCTAGCCATAACAGGAACGGGGGAATATCTGGTCTATTAGTCAAGTTTCAAGTGTTATATTTTATAACCAGATACACTGTGAATTTGTCCATTTTTTTCTTTAAGAACTTTTGTCTTAAATGTATTATAGTATATATCAAACATAAGTAATGTCAAGAAAAATTACAGACAAATATATAATTCCCACTCAGTTGTAAAAATGTTTGCTTGCTCATATTTGTTTCCCATGCTTAAAAAAATTAACATTATAAGTACAGTTGAAACCTTTCAATGCATCTCCTAACCATCAGGCTTTCCTCTCTGCCTTGAGGTAATCAGTATCCTAAGGTTGGTATCTATGCTCCCTGTTCCTGTTTTATATTTTTAGTCTATATATGCATATATTCATGGGCAAGGTACAGTACTTGGATATGAGTGTGTTTTAAAATTCCCACCCATTAGCCACCAGAATAGCCCGTGTTTGAACGACTAAAAACTCAAGTGTAAATAAGACACAGATTTCCTCAATCTCTCATATAATGGTAAGGAAGTAAATTGGTAAAACCACTTTGGAGAACTAGGAGTCTCTGCAAAAGCGGAAAGCACACATGCCCGCTGACCCAGCAAGGGGTCATTTCCCATTTCCAAGGGAAATGTATGCACCTATGCACCAAAAGAGAAGTCCAAGATTGATCACAGCAGTGTGGCTTGTCAGGTCCCAAACTGAAACCCCCCAAGGGTAGATCACTAATGGAGTTCATAAATTAATTGTGGTGTATCCATGCAGGAGACCTGAAACCAGGCAAGAGTGACTAAGGTGTAGCTTCATGCTTCAGTAATGACACAACTCACACCCATAATATGGAAGGAAAGAGGTGAGACACAAAGTGAGTGCAGACTTCTTGTGTGCATGAGCCCATGTGTATAAATTCAAAACTAGGCAAAACTAATCTAGGGGGTTACAGTAGTAGTTATCTTTGGAGGGGGCTAGTACCTGGAGGAGAGTGAGGGTGCCTTTCTAGGATGCTTGGGAATGTGCTAGGTCTTAATCTGGGTGCTGGGTACAAGGGCCAGTCACTTTGTGAAAACTCACCAAACTAAACATTACAGGTTGTACGCTTTCATAAGCTATCATGAACTATGTTCATGATATCATATGGAGATAACATTCTCCAACTGGAGTTTCTTTCAACATTACCTCACCCCCCCCCCCTTTCAAGAGAGAGAGACTGCATGTGTGCATGTGCATTTGTGGGGAGAAGGGCAAGGGAAGAAGGAAAGAGAGAACCCCAGGCAGAGTCCATGCCCAGCAAGGAACCCCACGTAGGGCTCGATCTCACAACCCTGAGATCATGACCTGAGTTGAAATCAAGAGTCGACTGGCTTAACTCACTGAACCACCCAGGCGTCCCTCAACATTATTACTCTTTTGATATGTCGCCATCTTGGCCCCTTTGATCTGGTTCAGTCATTTGTTGGTTACATTGTGTTTTTGTAAACGTAGTTGTCAAAATATATTTTTTCATCCCTCTCCTAAGGGTTGTTCATGCTATTTCCAGTCTTTCCTGATTACAAACAACACCATTTGGTGTTTCTCTACTGACCACGCTCTCTTTTGTTCACGGTCTTCCATTGGCGTCGAGTTTTCTCTGCCTGTCCCTCCCTGTGTTCTCCGCTAATTTGGAAGATCTGCATTTCCCTTCTACTCCGTAACAGTCATTGGTACATTTTCCAGCTGCCCACTGTATTTAGCAAAGCCTGCGTTTATTTAACGTTTACATGCTCTCACCACACAGGGGAAGAGCCCTGGACGACATGCGCTCCGAGCTCTGCCTTCAACCCTGGGCGCCGGGGTGTCACCTGTTGTAAGGCTCTCGGGAGTCGTCGGTTCTGTGATGCCTGCGCAGCCGCGTACTTAGCTATACTCAAATGTTTACCTTTATTTTTCTCATCTGTGCTTTTATAACCCCCTCCTTCCTTCTGGGTTCAATTTCCTTGAATCAGAAACACATCTGTTAGCAGTTTTCCAGTCAGAATTTGTGAATGGTCAGCTCTGGCTTTTGTCAAAACGTTTTTACTTTCCCTCCTCCTCAGAGGATGGCTTCTCTGGGTGTGGAACAGTAGGTGGCAGCTGGTTTCTCCCCGTCCTGGGACCATAGCTTTCTGATGTCAGTCCAACAGCCATTCCTTTGCGAGGAACATACCTTCTGTCTCAGCAGCTGCTTTTCTTCTGTGCAAGTCTTTTGTTTTAAGGTATGGAGAAACTTTTAATTGATTAAGCTTGGGATCCACTTGCTTCTTCATTCCAGTGCCGGCATGAAGGATGCTGGTATGTGTGGGGGGGGTCCTCGAAACAGTCACTCAGAGACCAAGGCTAGCCGAGGCTCCCTCTTCTGGTAGCGGTTGCACTGATGGGGACAGGAGCTCTTTCGGGAGCTCGCGCTCTAGACATTCGGACTCTGAGTTCCCTCTTCTTTTCTGGAACTTGGGGATTTCCCCTTCCTTCTCTTGAGCTCAGCTGGGTGTTCCATCATTTTACCCATTCGACAACATTTATAACCATTTCAAGCAGAAGAAGAACATTCATTTAATTAAAACTTCATGGTGCCAGAAGTTGAATGTTTTAAGAGGTTATATTCCAAAACATTTTCAATCCCAGCTTTCAGTCCTGTTTATTTTGTGTATGAATTTACATCTCAGAGCCAACTGCCAGAGCACTCAGATTCCAAGCATCCAAAAATTACCATATCCTACTTCTGCACGTTCTGGCTTTTCTTACGCTGTCAGTTTCCGCCATCAGTCAGCTATATCTTCATATACTTGCAAACACTTCTAGGGTCCATCACCACAGCAGTTCATTTTATTAAATAATAGCCGCCCATATAGATTAGGAGACATCCTTCCAACAAAGATTTAACACTGACTACATATGTTGTATGTGCTCTTCCCTGGAAGGAAAATAAAGATGAAGAATCCTCAGCTACCGCCCCGAGTAGCACGCAGTCTGGTGGGAGAAATATTCCCCTGATACAGACAGATCATGGTATTGACTGAAGAAACTCAGGAGCAGAATGCTTTGAGAATTCAGAGGGGACCTCACCTGTCCATGGAGAAATCAGAGAAGGCTTCATGGAAGTGGCATTTTGTACTGGTGCTGAAGGATGGTGTATTCGTTTTCCCTTGTTGCCCACAAGTTTAGTGCCTTGAGACAACACCTTGTAAGGTACAGCCTGGGACTGGAGGTAGTAATGCCACCTCACCTCTTTGAAAGCTGCTGAGAGTGAGTGCCCCCACGGTTCTGTAAGCCCGAACAAAGTGTGAGTACAGCGCGCCTCTGCTGGGTCCTTTGCTTTGCTTCACAAAGTCAAAATCAGGGTGTTGGCAGGGCTGCATTCCTTCTCAGGGGCTCTGGGGAGGAATCTGCCCCCAAGCTCATTCAAGTTGTTTAGTTTCTTGTGGTGGCAGGACCGAGGTCCTGTCTCCCTGCTGGCTGTCAGCTGGGGGCCTATCTTTGCTCCCAGAGGCCACCCCACTCCCTTTTATGCTTTACATGCGGTCCGCTCCAGCAGTGGGAGGCGAGTGCCGCTCATGCCATGGATTTTTCAGGCTTCTTTGCCACATCTCTGCTGACCCCAGCTGGAGCACACACCCCTCCCCCACCAGCAGCCTTCGAGCTCTCTGCTTTTAAGGGCTCCTATGATTCTCCTGGGCCCGCCTAGAGAAGTCAAGCTAGTCTCCCTGTTTCGGGGTCTATAGCAGACTTCCTTTCGCCTTGCAAGGGAATGTATTTACAGGATCCAGCATTAGGGCGTGGGTATCTTGAGTGAGCCATTACCCGCCTAGCTCAGGAGGGTAGAATTTACCTATGTTGGGCCATGCCAGAGCTCTCCAGCCCAGGAGGCAGGAGACCATGTGCACGGAGCAGTGAGCACAGCTGGCTTTTTCTCAGGCGCAAACGGGCCAGTTTTTTCCAAACGATGAGATACATGTGCAGGCTCTTGGGCAGAGTGAGACCTTCTGAACGAGTGGCTGGCGGCCCTGCCCCGAGGGCATGGGGAGTGCAGGGGGGCCGTCCCCTCAGCCCTGGGGTGAAATTGCTGTTGTAGCATCTCTATACTTCCTGCGTATGCTTTGTTCCTCATGATTGAAGAGCGTAAAGCTGGGCACCTTTTATGTATTATTACATGTCTGTTGCACAGAGTCCTGGCAATCAGAAGGATGTGACAAGCACCCATCACCCGAGCTCTCAGACAGAACTGTAAATGCTATGTTGTTTTGAGAGATGCCCTTAAAAGTTACCGATACATGCACCCAGCTTTCCAGGTCTGTTAATAGTCTCCCTCAATAATATTTTTATGGGCTAGGTGGTCTTTTATTGTATGGGTGGCACTGTGGTTTATTTAAGGAGTCCCCTGATGTTGACATTTGGCTCGGGGGCTAGCTGTTTTACTATCATCAACAACTCTGAGATGAACACAACAAGGGTAGTTTGTATGGACACGTGACCCAGGATGTCATGAGACCCTTTGTGGGTCTGCAGGGGGTGCCTGGGTGCAGTCCCAGCTGCTAGGGTGCATGGCCCCTTGCTCACTTTCTTCATCCGGGCCTCTTGGCTGTCTCCAGGTGTGTTGTTTGTCAATCCCTCTATCCAGCTGTCCTGGAGGGCTCTTCTGGGGACCCTGGAGCTGTAGCATGGAGGGGCGGGGTGGGGGGGCGGATGCTGGCTCAGCACAGCAGCTGAGCGCTGTGGAGGACTGTGGGAGCTCAGCTGGGTTTGAGCCCCTGGGAGGTGGGGGGTTGGGCAGGCCCTGAGTCCTGGTGAGCGGAACCCCCAGGGAGACGTGCAGTCCTGGTGAGCGGAACCCCCAGGGAGACACGCCTGAGCTTCCCAGGACATCTCTTGCAAGTTGTTTCCTTTGGAAGGAAAGGGAAGAACACAGCAAAGGCATGTTGCTTTGATAGGCCGAAGGAGGACGGACAAACAGTTGCTGTGGGCGGTAACAAGGACAGTGACAATATTTGTGCTTCCTGGCTGGCCTCCAGCTCCTGCTACTCTCTTTTCTCCTCCCTTGCTTCCAGCTGCCTGCACAAAACGGAGGATCTGAGAGTTAAATGTGTTCCTCCGGGTGGGGGGTGGGGATGGACTGGGAAAGAGCTCGGGGATCCCTGGAGAGTGAGGAAGCATTCCGCACGTGTGTGTTGGAAGTGGGGTGTGGGTTACGCATCTATCAGAACCCAGGAACTGTAGCAATTAAGAGCTATGCATTTCCCTGTATAAAAATGATCCTCAATATTTAGCAAAAAATTTAAGTGTTCTGCATTTGCGAACCAGCAGGATCTGGCTATTTTTGTGCAAGTTAACACAAATGGGATAAGGTGGCGGGGCTGTCCAGGGGCTGACCTCTGGCTCCCCGTGGGGAAGCTCAGCTCCGTGGGCTCGGATCTTCAGGCCTCATCTGCGTGAAGGAGATGTAGCACCACCTCGCAGGCCAGGACTGTGGGAAGGGTTTCAGATCCCATGTAACAGCCCGGTGTGGTGTCTGACGAAGGACAGAGAGCCCACATGTGGGAGCCATTCCTGAAACATTTCCAGGGATCTGAGGCTGCTGCTTTGCTCTGTAATTTCCTAGGCAGGGTGGGGAAGAGTCAAGGGCTTGCCCCCAGGAAGAAGAGAAAGAAGTTGGGGCCTGGGGATGCTTCTAACTGCTATTCCTGAGAAAACCCCCATCCAGGACTGCTGCACTGTGCCCTTCTGGGGTAGGTACCAGGGAAAGGGGTCAATGGAGGCAGATTCTGCAGGGGGGTGAGGCAGGAGCCTGGGACCTGGTGGTTCTGACCCTGAAGAGGCAGACTGGGGTGCAAAGCAGCTAAAAAGGAGGAGTTCCAGAGCCACATGCAGCGCAGTGCTGGTCACATGACCCTGCCTGCAGCCAGCCAGCCCCACCTTTTTGCTGCCACATGGAAAATGAACCTGGTTACAACAATGAAATATTCATCTAAAGTAAATTTTGGAGAGATTATATAAATACACATCGGCTTTAGCTCTAAGATTATTCCTATTTGAACAGCAAGCTGCACATTGTGAAGTCTAGCTTCTGAGTCTGTCTAGGCCACGCTTGTGTTGATATCAACCTGCACCCCTGCAAACTACAGGGCTCACCATGCAGCCCTGTGTAGCAGCAAAGGTGAACCAACTGGAAGGTACCCTCAAAGAACAAGAAGAACAAATTTGAAGCCATGACCAGCTCAAGACCGCAGGGGTAGTCCTCTGATTGCAGCAAGTCTTTCTCAACTCACTGGGGACTTGCAGTGACATTTTTGGACCCAGGCCTCTGGTAGTCCAGAGGATGGCCTTGTCCATGTGGCTGCCTCCTTCCCTGGGAGAGCAGAGAATTGGGGCCCACTTTAAAACCTTAGTAGATTTTTAACATGAGTTTACAAGTCCCAAGTACTAGTAATTCACTTAATAACTTCCTAGGTAGGTATTTGCCAAGTCATCTTTTGAGATAAAATGAAATTTTATCCAAGTTAAAAGAGGGATCGGTAAGTGACCTATCAGAAGAATCCTCCCAGCGCTCCATGGGACTAAATATTATACACCGTCAAGGCTTCGCCTTGAGCAGGAGAGATGCCCGAGATGGCTATTGAAAATGCAGCTTCTAGGGTCCCCCTTGCGGAGATTAGAAGAGTCAGGATCGGGACCCAGGAATCTGCATTTTATTTTATTTTATTTATTTATTTATTTTTTTAAAAGATTTTATTTATTTATTTGACAGAGAGAAATCACAAGTAGATGGAGAGGCAGGCAGAGAGAGAGAGAGGGGGAAGCAGGCTCCCCGCTGAGCAGAGAGCCCGATGTGGGACTCGATCCCAGGACCCTGAGATCATGACCTGAGCCGAAGGCAGCGGCTTAACCCACTGAGCCACCCAGGCACCCCAGGAATCTGCATTTTAAATGAGTCCTGGAAGGGAAGCTGATGGAGGTATTCCACAAATAGGATTGACTGGTATCACTCTAGGCCAGATGCTGCGTCCTCCTGCTCTTCTGGGAGCATCTCCAGGATGGGTGTGTGAGTTCTGGGTGGTTGGGAGGGTCCAGCTGGTGCATATAGCCGAAGGTGGGAAGGCGGTGAGGAAGGGCTCAGACAAGGTAGACTCTCTCTGTGAGAGGAATGTTGTGGTTGGTCAATGAGTAGTAGCAGCTTAGAGAGAAATAAAGGCCTCCTACTTAGGGTGGGACTGAGGCATGAGAGACTTAGAGGTCAAGGCCAGAGAGGCCACGTGAGAGGAAGAGGACCGTGGAAAAGGCCGGAAGGAAACAGGGGAAGTAGTAAAGGAAAAGAAATACACACAACCTTGATTACTTACCTCATTCACAGCTCACCATCATACCCTCTTACCTGTGGGGAGATGGTGCATGGAAAGGTTTACCAGTTGGCCAAAATAAGTATGGAAGTCAGGATTTCAATCCCAGGTTCATAGAGTTCATAGACTTCATCCCAGTTCATGAGCTCTTGCTCTTTACCTGGTGCTTTGTCCAGTGAGTAAATGATTGAGAACTACTCCATTCAACATTTGTTCACTATTTCATTCATTCACCCAGCATGGATCAGCTCCTGCTGAGTGTGAGGAGCTGAGTGGGAGGAGATAAGTGTAGGTGACTGGTAAACAGAAAAGGTACTTTCTGAGACTTTGATAGAAAACGTATACATCAGACAACTGTGTGTGTAACTATAACTTTGCAAACAGTTGTAAGAACAAAAAGGGAAAATTACAGGTTTATAAGAAAGACAGCAGGAGCTCTTAATTTAGACGGAGAGACCAGAAAAGGCCTCTGTAAGAATGTGATACCTGAGGTAGGACTTGACATCTTGGTAGGAATTCGCCTCGCTAATTCTGTGGGGATGGAAATATTCCATGTCTGTGCAATCCAACATGGTAGCTACAAACCACAAGTGACAATGGAGCCCTTGAAATGTGTCTAGTGTGACCAAGGAGTTGAATTTCTAATCCTATTTAATTTTATTTAATTTAAATAAAGATATTTAAAAATCTCTGTGTGTGTCTAGAAGCCATTGCTTTGGACAGAAGAGCTCTAGAACCAAGGGAAAGTTTATGTAAAGCCCCTGAGGTCAAGAAGGGTTTGGCAGCTTCTAGAAGCCTGAGGTGTTGGGTACAAGGGGGAGGCGAGAGCTGTGAGGCCTGAAGGGAGTGGTGTTCAGAGTACAGTCCCTGAGGGCCTTAGGTGGGTGTTCAGGTTTACTGTGAGGGGGACGTTGAAGGGTTTTGAGAAGAGGAATATGGTGGTCAATTTTATGTCTTAAGAAAATTACTCTGGTCTGGGGCAAAGTCATTATAGGAGGTGAAAGAGGGAGAAGAGAAACCAAGGAAGAAGAGTTGCTGGTGGTTCAGCCTAAGGTGGGAAACGGAAATGAGCAGAAGTGGGTGGATTTGTGATATAATTTTCAGAAACAATTGACAGAACCCACAGATTCTGGCTTCCTAGATCTGTGTTGTCCAATACCGTGGCCGCTGCAGCTGCTTCAATTTAAATGAAGATAATTATTTTTTACCAGTAATAATTTTTACAGTTTTTAATAATACATTTTAATTAATTAAATGAAATAATTAAATCATGTTGCTTGCCTACTGCACATGTCACGTGCTCAGTGGCCACGTGGGGCCACCGGTGGCCATTATCCGACAGCGAAGATTTAGAGAACTTTTCCAACATTACAGAAGCTTCTACTGAATAGTGCTGGGGTCACGTGGAAAAGTATTTAAAATAGGTTCTAGACGAGATCAGTGAGGTCATGATGTCAAACACTCCCTTGTTGGATGCCCCGCCGATGTGGCTAGGGCAGTACCTAAACCAGGCAGTACCTAAGCAACTTCCTCCGTGTGCCTGCTTTGTAAGCATCACGGGCAGAAACACCAAGTTTCCAAAGGGCTTTGCTGCAAGAACAAGGGCAGAGCGGCTCTCACTTCTCCCAGAGGTCTGTCCATGAGGACACGGAGGAGGGTTGAAGAAGAGAAGGGTGTGTGGACGGCCTAATGACCCCATTGGACAACAGGTGAAGTCAGGAGCTAGGGGCAGGGGCTGAATAAACAAAGCTTCCCAGAAGGCTTAGGCCTGAGTCTGACTCAGTCCATTTAATAATTCCATGGTAGCCTGGAGAAGGAAGAGGGACAAACAAACAGCAAAGCACAACCATCATTTCTAGCTAGCATGGTCCAGTGCTGGGGCTCCAGTCCCTTCTGCAGAAAAGAACACACGGCCTTCTGAAACCACACACCACACGGGGGGCTCATTTTGTCATTCAGTCCCATGTCCTCCCTCAGTGTCTCCAAAGACATCCCAAAGGAGTGGGTTCCAAAGAACTACCACGGGTTCACGCTTCATGTAGAGTCTAGACCCTAAGGAGGCCTGTCTCCAGAGAAGCAAAAGAAAAACAACAAGAAAAAAAAATCTGAGCTAGCAAAGCTTCCTGGTGACTTGGTCATTCTGGGAACAATGAAGTGAGTACACAGGAAGTAGGTGAAAAGAGAAAAAAAAAACAAGCCTTGTTTTTGTCACCTCTGAGATTCTGGTTATGGGCAGGGCTCAGCTTCAGATGAGTCAAGTGGAGGAAGGGGAGGGGGGAGGCTGCCTGAGAGCAGGCTTGGGAAGTCGAGGAGGACTCAGGGGAGCACAGCAGATGTCTGAGGGTCCACAATGCCCTGGGGTTCTGGCTTGTGGAACCTGAGAGAGACCACGGCACTGGGGCCAGTGATGTGGGTTTATCTCCACGTCCCCTCCCAGCTCCGGCTGCTTAGGCCTGCAGCACTTGGGGTCACGGCCCATGGGAGACCCCCATACTCGCCCTCAATGGAGGCGGGGTTGCTCTGCTGGCCTGGCAGCAGTCCTTGTAGCGCTGTGTCTTCTTGGACTGCGGACAGATGACCCATGACTAAGACACCCCAGTGTCCTCTCCTCCAGTCCGCGCTTGAATTTGCCTCTCTCCCGTCAGTATTGCTGTCCTCACCTGAGCAGGACAACCATAAGCAGAGCGCAGCCTACGTGCTGGGCGCTGTGCTAAATACTTCTCCTGTATCAGCTCAAAAACCTTCACCATACCCGGAAGGACTGTGTTCTCTCCACTTTCCCAATGAGGAAGATGAGGCTCCGGAGAGTGAGGGCAACCATATGACCCAGCAGTGGTGTTCTTCAGTATTTACTCAAATGAGTGGAACGTTTCTGTCCACACAAAAACTTGCACATGGATGTTTTTCGCAGCTTTATTCATAATTGCCCAAACTTGGAAGCAACCAAGATGTCCTTTTGTAGGTGGAAGGATAAATAAACTGTGGTCTATCTAAACAGTGGAATATTATTCAGTGCTAACAAGAAATGAGTTATCAAGTCATGAAAAGACGCGTTGGGACCTGAAATACACATCACTAAGTGAAAAAAGGCAATCTGGTCAGGCTATGTAGTGGGCGATTCCAACCATACAACATGGCGGAAAAAAACAACGGAGAGAATAGAAGTCCAGTGGCTGCCAGGGCTGCGGGGGAGGGAGGGATGAGTAGGTGGAACACAGAAGATTTTTAGGGCAGTGCAACCATTCGGTACTATAATGGCGGATATGTGTCTGTATCTATTCGTCAAAACCTGGAGAATGTACCACACCAGGAGAGACCCATGAGGTAAACTCTGGGCTCTGGGTGACGATGTGTAAGTGTAGGGTCACTGATGGTAACAAATGTGCTGCTCTGATGGGGGAGGCTGTTTGGAGGTGATGGGGTTGTGGGATATGGAACTCTGTCATTTCCACTCAACTTTACTGTGACCTGAAGACTGCTCTAAGAGATAGAGTCCATATTTATTTATTTATTTATTTATAAAAAGATTTTATTTATTTATTTGACAGACAGAGATCACAAGTAAGCAGAGAGGCAGGCAGAGAGAGAGGAGGAAGCAGGCTCTCTGCCGAGCAGAGAGCCTGATGCGGGGCTCAATCCCAGGATCCTGGGACCATGACCCGAGCCAGAGGCAGAGGGCCTTAATCCACTGAACTACCCAGGTGCCCCTAGAGTCCATATTTTTTAAAAAAATGTGCTAGCACCTGTCTAAGGTCCCAGCATTAGTGAACAATGGAACTGGGACCCAAATGCAGGACACCCTGTTCTTGACTTGCGTGCTGTCCTCCCATTGTAGTCTTTCCTACCTTAATTGACAGTGAGTCCATGGTTGGCCATTAATTCTGTTTTCCAGATAAAGAAGTAGGCTCAGAGAGGTTAGCTAACTCGCTCACCAACTGGGTGGGTGAGTAGCTGAGTGGGAACCTGAAACTAGGTCAACTGACTCAAAACTCTGTGTTCTTATCAGGTTACCTACTGACCCTCTGATCTAGAAACTCATTTGGCTTGGAAACACACAGAGCCTTGCTGGTTGCCTCCACCTACCGGGTACTACATGACTTCTGCTCTGTGTTCAGTTACTCCAGCAGCTGCTGAGAGTGGAGGGAGCCCTGTGAACCCCAGGACCTGGGTCATGTCTTCACCATGGCAAGATGCATAAAAAACAGCTTTGACATCGGTCCACACCCTCAAGAAAGGGGTGTGTGTAAATGCAGAGAAGGGGCAAAGGCGGTCGGTCCCTGGGCTTCCCTCACTTCTCACCAGAGCAGGCTTAGCTCTTCTCGCCTTCAGGGAAGTGTGACTCTGGGCTGGCCAGATCTCCTGATTGTGGGGGGAAGCTTGCAACAGCGATGGAGAGGCCCTTTGGAAACACTGGGAACATTTAAGACTCCTTTCTGTCTCCTGTTTCGAGGGAAGTTTGACAATGCCTCCTCCTCTGTGGGCTGAGAACGTGCCTGATTTAAAATCCTGACCACATTGGTCTTCCTCTCCTTCTAGTCTTTCTTCTCTTTGTTCTCTTCCCTGTTCTCTCAGGAAAGGTGGAGTGTGCTGCACATGTCTGTCTGTCTGGCAGGCTGTCACCTCTCTTTCCTGGCCAAAATGTACCCTCTACCCACCGATTTTGCTACTCTGTGTAGAAGGACAACCTGGATGAGAGTAAGATGTTGAGTACATAGCCATCCCTCTGGAGAAAAGGAGCTCAAAACTTAAGATTGTAACCATCAAGACTGCCAATGAGAAGTTGCATGAGTTGTGCACTGTCCAAGGCTGCTTGGTGGAGGGGATGAGTGGTGAGTGGGGTCTGAGACGGAGACCTTGCTGTCCTGGCCACGCCGTGACCCGTCAGCACAGAGGGGCATCTCTAATGAGCACAGAAGTGCCAGGTGGCCTGAGGTATTTTCCAGAGCAATGGTGATCACTGTTCATAACCTGTGTCACTGTTATCTTTATTCCTTAATTCTGCTTGGCATGGCATGGAAAGAGGTTGAGCTTGGGAATCATGGCCCTAGGTTCAATCTAACTTAACTTCTCTATCTACAAGAAAGAGGTAAGAACTTTGGAAGCCTCTTGGCCTCAATGGACCCACCTCAGAATGCTTCCAAATATATATTTTCATTGACCCTCTCTCTCTCACACACACACATACATACAGAAGGAAAAAAACTCTGTAAGGAGACCAAAGCATGGGTCACCATTCCTGGTTTTCTTTTCTTTTTTTTTTTTTTAAAGATTATGTTTATTTGTCAGAGAGAGAGTAAGGGCAAGAGTGAGCACAAGCACGGGAACTGGCAGGCAGAGAAGCAGGCTCCCCGCTGAGGAAGGAGCCTAAAGCCTGAGTTGATCCCTGGACCCTGGAATCATGACCTGAGCCGAAGGCAGCTGCTTAAGGGACTGAGCCCCCCAGGTGCCCCACCATTCCCTTTTAACAGAGGAACAGTTAAGTATTTACCCAAGGGCACTGAGTGGTAGAGAAAGGGTGGAAGCTGGTGGTCTCTCTTGGCTCCAGCAAGGCCCGCCCCACCCCCACGCACACACAGTGCTTCAGACCTGCAGCGGCCAGTCCAGTGTTCAAAGCACTCACATGTTCATTATCATCTGTGAGTCTCAAGGTGACCAGATGAGGAGGATGGTGGGTGCATTTAGGGTGACCATACAGATGGCTCTTGATTTTTTGCAGGAGGGAGGTTATTGCATTCAAAGATTTTACTTACTGTTGTTGGGGCGGGGGGGGGGCATGAGTTGGTACGTGGGCAAGCAGGGAGAGAGACAAAGGGAGAGGGAGACAGAGAGAATCTCAAGCAGACTCCCCACTGAGCACAGAGCCTGAGACAGGGCTTCAACTCACGATGCTGAGATCCTGACCTGAGCTGGAATCAAGAGTGAGCCACCCAGGAGCCCCGGGCTGTCCGTCTGATTGGACACAGGGGCCTGTGTGTCCAGCAGGCACCCCAAGGACAGTTAGGGAGCCCAGCACCTCAGCCGTTTGCTGAGCGATGCTCTCACATGTCTGTATAGCCCTTTGTAGTTTCAAAGGCACTTCCAGCTATAATACTGAGGAGCTCATTTGATCCCCAGGACTCAGGGAGGAGGCAGCTGTTCCCACAGCAGCCGTTTTCTGGGCAGAGGTGGGCTGGGGCCATGCAGAGGAGTGGGCCGGCCTGATCCACGCTCCCTCTGCCCAAGGGCCAGGAGTGTGGCATCCTCGAGGCAGTCCCACGCTGCACCCCCCCCCCAACCCCGCACCTTCCCCAGGACTCCCTTCTGCAGGGCTGAGGCTGCCTTCCTGCTTGTCTGTGTATCCCCCATCCCCCAGTGAGTCCCATTCATACTCTCTCTCTCTCTCTCTCTCACTCCCCTTTCACACACACACACACACACACACACACACACACACACCACATGCAGATTTTCTCACACATGCTTATGAATTTACATACACACATCGGCATTAGGGTGTAGACTCTGACTCTGCTCCCCCCCACACCCTAGCAGTGGGGTGTAGACTTTGACCCCCTGCCATGCACACACACACACACCAGCTGTGGGGTGTAGCCTTGGACCACAGCCTGCTCCCCAGGGTAGAAACTTTCCTTGGCCCCAGGCTCTCTCCAGGGCTGACTCTATCCTACCCACACAGACCTAGGCCTGGCCTCACACTGAGAAGGCAAGGAAGCTCCTGGCAGGTAGAGTCATGGAGGAGGCATTGGGGAAGGAAATGTACAAACTCCCCCACTTAGTGGTAATACAGACTTTTCTGCTGCTTACTTCAGTGGCTTTTTCAGCTCCGAGGGAAATACATACACAGACTTTAGTTGGGTTTCTTTCTGAGGAGGAATCAACAGACCTCCCGTATCATTTCTTCTAGGGCCTTCCAGCCCGCAGATCTACTTCTGTCTGTGGTCCTCAGAGCAGAGGCATGCAGCCCCCACTGGAGATGGCCAGAGGCAGCCTCATTTCCTCTTCTAGGGGCTGCTCTTGGCCTTGGGACCCTGGCCCCACTGCCGGGCTCTGGTGAGGAAGGGGCCCCTTTAAGGGCTCTGGGTATGCTCTGTCATCAAGCGCTTATGTGACCTGGAATGGAGCAGGGCTCAGTGGGGCTCGGAGGGTAGTTTTCCTCTTATTCTTGGACCGTTAGTGAAGCAAGAATTCCAGGCTTTCTTTAGAGAAGGACCCAGGGGTCCTCAGAGAGGAAAGTGACACGCTGACCTCCATTGCGACGAGCCCCTGGGAGTCTAGGGGGTTCTCCTTCCCGTTCCTGGTGCTTTGAACCCAGGACACAGTCCAGGGAGGGAGGACAACCCGGTAGCAGAGTCTCATCTGGGCTGTCACCCACCTCTGGCCCTACCCAGTCTGCAGGGTAGTTCCAGAATGTGTCCTGTGGGCTTGCTGTGCTTTCCTCTGCCTGGGGAAATTGCTGGACTCTGGGCCACGTGGGGAGGGATCTGAGGGACGGAGAGGCCTCTGGTGCCTAGGAATCCTTAGGAAGTGGGCAGCTTTTCCTGAGTGACAGCAGTCGTCTGTTGCTGGGTCGGTGTGTGAGCCTCTTTCATCCCAGCCCCCGTCCCGGCTCCCCCAGACCATGTGGCAGCCCCCAGGGCACTGTCAGCCCATTGCCGTTGGTCTTAGAGGCTGGCCTGTGCAGACTGACCACCACCACCTCCCTCCCCACCGGCCTCGGGCCTCTGGAGATTTTCCCAGGACGCTTACCAGTCTGGGCCCAGCCAAGGTCTTCTTTTATCCAGTAACCCAGCTGTTGGCAGACAGGTGTGAAAAGAACAGACAGCAGACCTCGTGGTCTGCTGATTTAATTACTGCTCTACAGAGCAGCGGAGGTTTGGTCTGGAAAGCTCCTAATAGCAGGTCTGTCTGGGCAACAAGAACAGACATTGTGAGCTTTAAATAAGCAGTTGATGGGCCACTGCTGAGCGTCCTGTCGGACCAGCCAGTGCGGGCAGACCCCTCGGGCTCCGGCTCCCTTTCTCCCTCACCTCAGGCATCTGATGTGATGCTTCATGGAACTGCTGGTCCTGCTGGAGGCAGGGGGCTGCCATCAGGAGGGGCAGAGCAAGGGGGGCCAGTCCCTCCCAGGAAACGGAGCCTCCATTGCCACATCCAGTCTGGGCAGGTCCTTTTCCTCTAGAGGCTCAGCAAACGTTGATCAATTACCCGTTGTTTGCAGATCGCTGTCCTCTCCTGGGGGCCTGGTGGTGAATGGTAAATCTTAGTAGTGAAGGGTCACACAGCGTGTCTTTGTGAAACTTTTTGCTCCCTGAGCCCTTCAGCT
Organism: Mustela lutreola; assembly: GCF_030435805.1. Taxonomy (NCBI): domain Eukaryota; kingdom Metazoa; phylum Chordata; class Mammalia; order Carnivora; family Mustelidae; genus Mustela; species Mustela lutreola. The sequence continues at coordinate 120,964,715 of NC_081298.1, forward strand.
GCTGCTTGCGCTTGGCTGGGAGTTTATGGAGGAAAAGAAGTCTCTATGGCCTTGAGAATGGTGTAGAATTTAGCCTAGATCTCAGGTGGCTCCAGTGGTAGCCCTGGCAAACTCTAGGGAAGGCGTAGAGTCCTGTTGGCAGCCCCTCAGGTGTATCATGCCTGCCCCTAATGGCCTCAGGGACCAGTCGTGGGGTGACCACTCAGGCTGCCCCAGATGGCCATCTTGTGTGTGTGTGTGTGTGTGTGTGTGTGTGCACGTGTGCATGTGGTTGGATACTTTTTTTCTGAATTTTTGTAAATTATGTTGTTAGTCACCATATGGTACTTCAGTAGTTTTCGGTGTTGTGATCAAGCTAGAGGTCAGTGCCTCATTTATTCCACTTGTGGTTGTTATTGTTTTCTTCCCCCTACATTGGGATTATTTTCTTTTTCTTGATCAAATTCAAGGCCTTGCTTGCTTTCTTATTATGATGCTAGTATAACCTCATTTTTTCAAAAGATTTTTAAAAATTTATTTATTTTAAAGAGAGAGAGACAGGCAGAGGATGAAGGTGGGGGCAGAAAGAGGGGTAGAGGGAGAGAGAGAATCTTAAGCAGACTCCCCGCTGATCGTGGCGCCTGAGGCGGGTCTCCCTATCAGGACCCAGAGGTCATCACCTGAGCTGAAACCAAGAATCAGGTGCTTAGCTGACTGAACCCGCCAGATGCCCCTAGTGGAACTTTATTTTTAGATATTTTAAGATGTAGTTGGCATATAAAATTACATTAGTTTCAGGTGTGCAACATGATTATACACACACACACACACACAGAACAGTGCTCACCATTATAGGTCTATAACATCCACCACCACACACAGTTGCAATTTTTTTCTCTTTGGCCCGGATGGCCAAACACACATATGCGTGCTGTGGGGGAAGGGCACACTTTGATCTGCAAGGACGGGCTGTTATTTCTCAGGGGTATGGGAGGAACATCATGGGCAGCCAAGGCACTCCCAGGACGTTTGTGTAGAATGACCTGGAGGCGTTGTGACCCATCCTTAGGCTTCAGAGCTGTTCAGAGGCCGGGATCACACACAGGGCCTTAGGGCTGGCTTCAGGGGCTGCCCTGCTCCCGCCCACGGCATCCCTCCAGCCAGGGAGATGCAGCTGCACCCTCTTTCCACACACTGTCCTGGACATGCTTGCCTCCCTTCAGCCCTGATAGTAGTGCTCTTGCCCCTCAAACCATCCATCTGCTGTGACCGAGCAGTAAAGAACCATGCCACAGGGTGGTTTTAGCATCAAGAGAATTCAAGCTGGACATCTGAACAGGATCAGACCTGTGATTTCCTCCCTCTGTGGTTCCCTCCCTCTGTGGTTTTCTCAGTGTACTCTCCCATATTCTTCTCTCAGGTGCTTTTATTTGGAGCTAATATTGAGGGCCCACTCTGTGAAGAAGCATCCTGAAACCTTAGTTTATGGAAGAGGGAATTGAAGTTGTTCAAGGAAGCAAAGTGTGCCCAGAATCCCCCAACAACTTAAAGGGTTTCGGCCCCCACGGTCTGACCCAATCCCACGGCACCACGCAGACCCTCCAGGAGAGGATATGCTCATGTCTTGTGTGTCTCATTCATGGTCAATGCTAAGGTTTGTCCCTGAACCTGACATTGAATTGATTCAAGAAGGTAGCTGATAGTCTCTTGTCTCTTGCTTACAAGACCTGATGACCCACCTCTTTGTGCCCTCAGGTGACACATGTTCAGGTCTATAGCCTACAGACCCCATGAGAGTCACTTGCCTTTTCCAGGTCCCCACCATCATAGATGTCCCCAGAGGGGACCACCCATAGGAGAGGGATGATGCCAAAAGTACCCATGAAGTCCTTCTCCAATGCCCATTCTCTGCGTGATTTTTTAGGCAAGCTCTTAAAGCCTCAGTGTCTTTATCTGTGAAATGGAAGTAAAGTGAGGGCCTGCCTCTTGGTGCTCTTGGTGGGTTATATGAGGTACCTTGCAGTAGGCACTTAGCAGAGCTGGCAGAGAATAAGCACACAATCATTCCTATCTATTACAGATCCATGGTCTGTTATCTACAGTTCTGAAGTCAGAAAGCTCTGAAAATTGCATGGTTGGTGTCAAAACTCATTTGGAAGCAAAGCCTATCGTGAAGTGGCGCAGAGCTATATTTAGAAACGCTAATGAGGCAGGGCTCCGGAGCTCACTGGGGCTGTTATGTGACACGCTGTACATACGCCGCATTACCCATCTAACGTCTGAAGCATTCTGAATTCTGAAATGCACCTGGTTTCCAGGGTTTAGGATAAGGGATTGTGAACCTGGGTTACCTCCAAGTGCACTGTGTCCTCTGACCAACTTTCGATAGCCATGACTGTCCGCTCCGGAGCTCTAAAGAGCCAAAACCCTGGAAGGAATGGAACTAACTCTCTCCTCCTCAGAGAAATCGCAGATTGATAGTTAAGGACAGAAAGCATGGGAAGTAATAAGTCAGCTGAAACAATCTATTTCTTTCTTGTTTGCTCTTGTGATCATTGGAGAGTTTCTGTAGGAATCTGGTCCTAGATGAGAACAGTCTTTTAAGACCATGTCAGTTCCCAGATCCCAGGGTGCAGCACTCACTTCCTGCTTGTTCAGCATCTTGCTAGGCAGGGCTGGGGAAAGGAGAGCAGACCAGTCATCTCCTCTCAAGGAATCTCTGCTTGTATTTATTTATTTATTGAAGATTTTATTTATTTTCAGAGCGAGCACAAGCATGCAGGAGAGGTGGGAAGAGAGAGAAGCAGACTCCCCACTGAGCAGAGAGCCTGATGCTGGACTTGTCCCCAGGACCCTGGGACCATGACCTGAGCTGGAGGCAGAGGCTTAACCAAGACTGAGCCATCCAGGCATCCCGGACGGAATCTATGCTTTTATTGAGGACAAAAGATATGCACTCTTGAAACAGAGATTAGTATGTTAGAAGATTAGGGTCGATCAGAATATAATAGAAGATTAATTAAGAAATCAATGTTCAGGGCGCCTGGGTGGCTCAGTGGGTTAAGCCGCTGCCTTTGGCTCAGGTCATGATCTCAAGATCCTGGGATCGAGTCCCGCATCGGGCTCTCTGCTCAGCAGGGAGCCTGCTTCCCTCTCTCTCTCTCTGCCTGCCTCTCTGCCTACTGTGATCTCGCTCTGCCAAATAAATAAATAAATAAATAAAATCTTAAAAAAAAACAAAAAACAAAAAAACAGGGTGGAGGGAGCCCCATGATGACAGTGAGGGTGAACATGTCAACAAGGAAGGGAAAGAAAGGAAAGGGAGATGAATAGGAACAAAAAGGAAGGGATGGGTCCTGATGATGTATTTTTTTATTTTGTTCAAACGAGTTTTATTATTATTTCATTGACTTAAAGGGTTTTTTTTTTTTTTATAACAGGATTTATCATGGTGAAATTCACATAAGATGAATTTCTGAATTCCATCAGACAGTGAACAAGTCAGCGGCACTTCAAATATTCATAATATTGTGGAACTACCACCTTGATTAAGTTCCAGACTTTTCTATTACTCCCAAGTGAGACCCTGTATCTGTTGAGCCATTTCTTCCCATTTCCTCTTCCTTCCAGTCCCTGGTAACTGGCTGTCTTCTGTCTTTATGGATTCATCTCTCTGGGATATTGCAGATAAGTGGAATCAGACAATATGTGACCTTTCATATCTGGCATCTCTGACTCAGCGTGTTTCTGCGTTTCCTCTACACCGTAGCATGCATCCGTCCTTCATTCCTTTTAATGGCTGTGTAATAATCCGTTGTGTGGCTAGACTGAATTTGTTTAGACATTCAGCGTTACTGGACATTTGGGCCATTTCACAATTTGGCCATTGTGAATAGTCAGTAGGAACACACATGTACCATCCTGGTGACATTTGGAAGATGACTCTGATGCCATGTCTTTATGTGTACTTTGCTTCGATGCAGGGACAAGTCAGACTGTGAAATGTATTTCAGAGGTTAGGTGCCCAGTTTCAGACACTGATGAGCCAGGACACAGGCATCAGTAGGCAGAAACAGCTACATGTTGGCTAGGCCCCGATGCAGCTCAAGAGGCCTGGGAGAGACAGTGTGGTCTGGTGGAGAGCACTCTAGGTTGAGGTCAGGAAGCAGGGCGGTGTTTTAAGGAATGGTCCTGTGGTTCCCAGGCTGGGTAGTGAGTACCCGGGGAGGTGTTTGAAGTTCAGCTTCCTCCCTTCTCAGAATGTGCTGTGACCCCTGCAGGCCTGTCCCCAGGGCCATGAAAGGCTGCAAGACCTGTCTTTCGTGGGAGCTTCTCAAGCAGCGAAGGATCACACGTTCGTCCTGTGACTGTTATTTCCGTTAGAAGACACACAAGCTGACACTCCCAGGTCACCCTCCGCCCCGTACACTTGCGTGTTAGTCACAGGACATTATTTGCAAGTGTTAGAAAATGAAAATCTTCAGAAGGCTGCTGGGGAGCCCACAGAATTGGAGAAATGAACACTCTGCCTCAAAAGGACAGGGACCGGGATGCCTGGGTGGCTCAGTGGGTTAAGCCGCTGCCTTGGGCTCAGGTCATGATCCCAGGGTCCTGGGATTGAGCCCCGCATTGGGCTCTCTGCTCAGCGGGGAGCCTGCTTCCTCCTCTCTCTCTCTCTCTGCCTGCCTCTCTGCCTACTTGTGATCTCTCTGTCAAATAAATAAATAAAATCTTAAAAAAAAAAAAAAAAAAAGGACAGGGACCACCCAAGGGCTGAGGGTCGGGACTGACTTCTGGGGCAAAGAAGCTGGGGTCATTTTTCTTCCTTGCCTGGCTCGACTCAAGGTTTCTGATCCCTGGAGAGGGTCTGGATGATGGGAGGGCTAGATGCTCCATCAGGCCTGCATGGGGGAAGGGGGCTGGGACAGGGGAGAAGAGGTGGTTCTCCAAATGCCAATAAGGGAGCTGTTGACAGAAGGGAAGTGGGTGCTGGGAGGGCCCAGAACCTCAAATGTCCACCAGAGGCAAACTCTTTGCCCTGTTTGCACAGAAGCAAGCACAGCCAGGGCTCTGACATCAAAGGTTCTGGGGCTATCCTAGAAGCAGAGCAGAAGTTGGGGCAACCAGGGATTTGGGGTGAAGGTTGGGGCCGGGCACCGGCAGGCCCTGGGGAGGTGCTGCCTGCCCTTTTGGACCGTGTTCCCTGTGTGAGGTCTGACAGCTCCGTCTGAGAGGTCTGGACCGAAGGGCATCTGGCAACTAAAAATATCCAGGCTTCAGGGAAGCACCAGAAAGAGGTCTTTCAAAGCCAGCCGAGGGCCTCAATGTAGGTAGGAAACGATTAATCACACCCTGTGATTCTTCTTGCGATGAGTTGTCTTTACCTCTTAAAAATAAATGAATGTGAACTGAGGCCCTTTAATCATCCATGTCAGAAGCGGCTGGTAGGCCCCCGTGGCCCATGTACCCCAGGCTGGGGTGCCCTGCTTCCTGGGAAAACAGGAATTTCTCATCAGATCAACAGGAAATTCTATTCTTATTGATGTTAGAATTAAAAATACCACAGGGAGAGAGAGAGAGAGGGACACTCTTCTATCCCTGCGGGGCACGAGATGTACCCCACCCCCTCGCACTGAGGTGCTCCCCTTCCAAACTGTTGCTCACAGCCCTCGGTCCCAGGTTTGTGCCCTCCAAGGCTGGCCCCGACAGCATGGTGAGACAAGGGCCTGTGACCTCCCCATGGGGTTTGTTTCTGACCCCAGGCAGTGGGTTTGGGGCCGTGAGGGAGACACATGGCTGTAGGAGGGCTGTGCTCTATGCTGGTCACGGTCAGGCCCGGGGAGCTCCTGCAGAGGCACTCATGGACAAGCCGAGCCAGCTCCAGTGGGCCTCACTCCAAAGCCAGCTCAGGGGGCCTGACCAAGAGGGACCCCTCAGTCAGAGGACCTGTTTCCCCGCAACAGTTAGGAGAATGGCACTGATTGGCTGTGAGAAACCAGCCTCGAGGAGATCGGGGAAGGAAAGCCAGCCTCTCTTGATGCCTGTTATGCTGAGGACATACTGGGGGGTGCCGGCCGGGCAGAGCCCTTGGATCTTTCCAGCAGCCATCAAGGGAAGGTAGCATCAGTACCTTCCCCATTTTACAGAGGAAGGCGCTGACACTCAGAGAGGTTCTTGGGGATTGGAACCCGGATCAGCATGATTCTGGAACCCACACCCATTTCTCTTTACCCTCGCTTTGTCCAACGTATTGCCACAGGTCCAAAGCAAAGCTCACAGATGCCGTGGCTGCTGCTGTGGGCTCCTTTCTTCTGGAAGGAGCGCCGGTATCTTTGTCAGGGTGGCTGCCTTTGCATGGCCTTCACTGTAGAACGAAAACTCAGAGAACGCAGAGAATGCAGAGGGTGGCGAGAAACTCATCGAGGGGCTGACTTGAACTTGAAAGTCACATGACTCCTCATGGCCGGGCTAATGCACCCTTAGCCTTTTGTCTGGCATTGTATAAACCAACATTTTGTTTGCTTGCCGCGTGGCATTTTTGCTTTGTTCTGGTTTGGCTTACGTTTTAGCTACTGCAGGGAGAATGCTGCACAACACCTAGGCTTTACGGCTGCTTCCAGAGCAGGATCTTGATGGAGTTTGCTTCTCATCTTGGGGCCTGAGTCTCCTCATCTGTGGTGATAAGATGCTGGACTAGGACCTGTGTTCTTGGTCCAGAGGCCAGGGTCACACGTGAGCACCCTGGATGTCACTCGTCTAAACCGTAATGTGCTGCGAACGTGAGACACACCCTGGATTTCGAAGACAGCTCCCAGAAAGGATGTAAGCTTTCTCGTGAATCCTAAATGAACCAATTACTTGTTGCAATGATAATAGCTCGGGCGTAAGGGGTTAAATAAAATAGCTTCTTCAAATTAATTTCACTGGCCTAGTTCTTCATACTAATGTGGCGATTAGAACCTTAGAAATATATACGTGATCGGGACTAGGTTTCTCATGGACAGGTTGAACTAGACCTTCTAGGCTCCTTTCCAATTGCAGTCTGGTCAGGTAAGCTGTCTGGTTGGTGTTAGGTAGCCGGGAAGCTTCACAGAGGCTGTGGTGGCTGCAGGGACCCCTTCCTCTGGCAGCTCCCCTGTCGTCATTCTGATGTCTTCTACAGAGCTGACCCCCAGCGGTGTCCTTGCAAACTGGTGTTGATGGGAAAATGGTGGCCTTGACAGGCACTGCGCCAGCTCCTGGCTTGTCCTCACTGCCCTCAGTAAGAAGAAGACACCCGTATTCTGAGATCCTTCCTGCTCTGGGGTTGACTATGCCCTTAAAAAGGCCAGGCAGGTGGTCAGTGGCTGGGGGGCAGCCCCAACATTAGCCATGATGTCCAGGATGAAGGGATAGTCTGTTACATTTTATAACCTTGATACATGTCTTTACTTCTAAAGAATTTGTTCTTGGGGTACCTGGGTCAGTTGGTTATGCGTGTGCCTTTAGCTCAGGTCATGATCCCAAGAACCCGGGATCAAGCCCAGCTCAGCAGGGAGCCTGCTTCTCCCTCCACCTCAGATCCCCACCTCCCCAACTCTCTCTCTCTCTCTCAAATAAGTAAATACAATCTTAAAAAAATAAAAATAAAAGATTGGTTATTTTCATGCAGAGGCAGCCTAAAGAAAGAGCAAAACCCAAAGGAAAAGGAGTTAAAAGCTAATCCTAGACAGAAACCCAATGGCCAGGTGGAAAGGCTGAAGGCTCTTAGAATACTCAAGAATTGGGGGTGTGATAGGATAAAACAGTAGCAGCACACCCAGGGTAAAGCAAGCCCACGCCTCTCACTGTGGGCTGTACCTGTCACCAAGAGCCTGTACTTCTATGGCATCAGCTGAGGTCTGCAAGTGTTAATTCAATGAGGGGCAGCTAAAGGCAGGGTCTGGGAGGTGAGAGTCAAACGTACCTTCCTCCCCATGGGCAACATATGAGGACCCAGGAGATGGGGAGATGCGAGAGTGGGTCAGCGCACCTGCCTGGCCTTTGCCCCACTCGATGAACATGGTCCTTCCCATGGGAAAGCCAGGATATGCCTGAGACCACCAGGGATCACCAGCACATCAGGAAGCACCATAACGACCATTGTGGGGCAGGTCATGTTCACAGAGAGGCACAGAGCAAGACAGCCTCAGAGCGATTTCTGTCCCATATTATCATTCTGGAAGAAGAAAAACAGAGGCCTGTGGGCAGGCATGACTTACCCGGGATCACATAAGCTAAGTCAGGGGGGTGGGGCCAGGAGCCCAGACCACTGTTTTAGGTTCTTGTCTCAAGGATCCTACGGGATGGTGTCCTGAGAGACGTATTGGGCCAGATGTGAGGGGGACTTGGTGCCAGATCTGAGCCACTACTAGTGATGTGACCTTGGGCAGGTCATTTTACTTCCTTCAACCCTTTGTTTCCTTACCTGTAAAGCAGCGGATGGAGCTAAATGGCCTCTCAGGTCTCATGTTCCAACCATCGGGACAAACTAGGTTTCACTGGGATAACGAACAACCTCCGGATGTCAGTGACTTGAGAGGAAGGCTTATTTCTTGCTCACACCATGTGCTCCTGGCAGGTTACCAAGGCCGCAGACTGATGGAGGGTCCTGACACTTGTTCCGTGGGAAAGAAAACGTGGTGATTATACACTGGCTTTTAAAGCTTCTCACCAAAATTGACACACGTCACTTTCACTTACGTTTTGTCTGCCAGAGTAAGTCACAAGGCCATCCGCCACCTGCCAGGAGGAGAGGAGAGTGGAAGTACTGGAAAGTAATCCTGCCACCCTGAAGGGTGCTTACTTTATGACAAAACAGCAGAGCTGTGGGGGACAGCTGGGGCGGGAGCACTACCCCACAGTGGGCTTAATGGGAAGGCTTCCTGGAGGAGGCTGCACTCTGGGAGGCAGAGTGTGGAGAGCTTTGTATCTAGAAGAGGTGGCAGGAGCAGAAGCAGAGGTGTGGCAAAGGACAAGAAGAATGCTAACTTAATGGGAATCGGCCTGATTTGGCTGAAGGGTGGGTATACCAGGCGGGAATAACCAGAGAGAAATTCGAGACCAGGTCACTCAGAGCTTGGGGTGCCAGGAGGAAGGGTGTGTGCCTTAGCTGCTTGGCTCTGAAAATTCTGAGAGGTCTGTGAGCTTAGGAAGAAGGGTAGGGATGGTACTAGAAGCCCCAGGAGAGGGGGTGAGGATGGCATCAGGGTCGGGAGGACCAGGTAGGAGGCCACTGGGGTGGGTATAAGTGGGATAAGGGGGTGACAGCTGATGATGTAAAGGGAGAAATAAAGGTCTGCAGGAGATTTTGAATTTATATGACTGGAAGGAAGATGGTGTCTACAGAAAGAAGGAAGTTAGGTTGGGCAGCTGGTCTGGTGTGAGGGAGGTAGGGAGCTGCACTCAGTGCTAGAGATAAACCAGGGGGTCTCTCTTCTTTTCTCCAGGGAAGGCAGAAGGCAATGGAGCATGTGGGGAGCCCTAGATGGTTGTCAGGTGTGTCAGTGGGCAGGAGCCATCCTGCTGGGTGTCAGGCCAGGATTCCCAGAACCTCCCAGAGAGGATCCTCCAGCCATCCATCCTGTGTCACTGGAGCACATGCCAATGCCCTGAAGGTCACCTGGGGCTTTCCTGAGAGGGGACAGGGGTAACCCAAGGGCTTTTGGGGGTCCCTCCCGAACTCTCAGTGAGAATCAGGCCATGTGACGTGGACGGTACTCCTTCCTGGTCTGGAGTCCTTGTCAAAGGCATGGGCAAAGTCCAGTGCCAAGCCCAGGGCAGGCCTGTGTTTCAGGGGTCTGTTCCTTCTCATTCCTGACTCGTCACTTTGTGTGTTTTGTCCAGGTTTCCACTTGCTGCTTCTAAAGCAATCATCCCGAGTTAATCTAGAAAAGATGGTGACGCGCCCCTCCACCCCTTCTGCTCGTGATCATCCCAGACTCTGAGTATGATTATTTAAAGTAATAATGAAAAGCAAAACAGGAAATTCTTATCCGTTTTGGCAGGAAATTCTTTAGCTGCGTGGAAGGTGCTGTGCTGGGGGTTTGTGCCCTCCAGGAACTGTTTGGAAATGATTTATGGTTCAAGATGGCGCCAGTCTTTCCTCACACACCGCGTTAGACAAGGAAGGGATAAGCCGGACTCTGGGAAGCGGGGCCTGCATTATCTTGGAATGTGTATTTCTGTTGATAACGTGTTCATTGTCTCCACTAATAAGTTATGGTCTTGTTTTCATCTCGCCCCTGGAATGGGATGTACCAAATTTAGGCAAAATAAAGATGTCCCATTTCAAATTTGAAAAGTTTAATTCCTCAGTATGTATCATTTTATGAGGAATCTGATATCATATGACTTAGGGCAGAAGGTTTGCATTTACTGAGGACACATGAGTTCCACAAAATCTAACAGACCCTTTATACGTGTCATGTTGTCTTCGCTAATTATGGGGGTTATTTTCCCCAATCTCGCAGATGTGAAAACTGAGGTTCACTGAGGCTAAGTAATCTGGTCTAAGTCACATAAGTAGGAAAGCTTGGAACGAGAAGAATAATGTCTTCCGTAGACTCTGAATTACCAGAAGGCCCAGGCCGGGTCAGCTTTGCTCCTCACTGCGTCCACGACACCTGCCACAGTGTCTGGAATAGAGTCGTTTCCACTCCCCGAAATAGTTCCTGAATGAAAGGATTAAGGTGTGAGGCGAAAGCAGGTTGAATATCTTAGTTTTGTTGTGACATCCTATGCCTAGGCTCCCTCATTCTGTTCCTATAAGCTCTTTTGACGGTTTCTATAGCACCAAAGAAAACTCATCTCAATAAAATTTGGAAGGATCATTGGCATTTACCAAGGGCGAGTGTTCTGGCCTGAACTGGGTCCCTTCCAAAATGCATATGTTGAAGTGTAACCCCCAGTACCTCAGAATCTAACTGTATTTGGAGATATGGTTTCAAGGAGGTTATTAAGGTTAGATGAGATCCTTAGTGTGAGCCCTATGATGGGTCCTATGATGAGATCACTCAGTGTGACTGGTGTCCTTATAAAAAAGGAGCAATCAGGATGCAGAGACACACAGAGGAAAGACCACATGGAGAGACATGGAGAAGATAAGCCAAGGAGAAAGGTCTCAGAAGAAACTGTGCCCCCTTGATCTTGGGCTTGTAGCCTCCAGGACTCTGAGGATAGAAATTTCTGTTGTTTAGGCCACCCAGCCTGTGGGCAGTCCATTATGGCAGCCCCAGCAAACTCATCTAGCTGGTCTGTCTCAGTGTCTCATTACCTCTTGGGCCTAATGTCCATCTGCCTTGCTCACAGACCCTCCCGTCTCCCCCGTCATCAGGAAGTACATTCCTTATGGTCGGAAGATGTGCTTTCCAGTAGCTGGGCTGTCTCAAACTGGCAGGCTCTACTCTCCCAGCCGATTTCTTCATCCATATTTATTTGGTTCACAAAGGTTTTGTTTTTAGCTGTTTTTTAAACGTCTCCCTTTTAAAGAACACACGTTCTCCAGCTCTCCACTAGCCAGTGGACTGTGGCCTTAGTCCTGTCTGCTTTACCCATCTCCACTCAAGTCTGAAGCACTTCTGGCTCCAACGGCCTCTGTTATGGGATTCTAGGATGCTTCAGGCTGAGGCTTACCCTTTGCTTGGCCTCATGCCTGGGAGGTTTCTCATGGCCAGGATGGGGCCCAGCCCCCTCCCCTCATGCCCCACCCCACCTCCTCTGCGGCCAGGGCTTAGCACCTGGGGTCTTGCCACCTTCTCTGCTTTCGCACCTCTGACTTACTTTAAATTTCCACCTTCGTGAACTTGGGACTACTCACCCTTGTTTGGTGCCCAGGTTGACACTGGCTGGGTTTGAGGTTCTCCGCAGGTCTGACTGGCCTTAGAAGTTCCATGCTGATCCATTCATTTCTTCCTCCACACAAGAAATGATTACTGCTGGCTTTCCAGTATGTCTGTTTAACTTGAGTATTACCTTCTGTGCTGTTAGCTTATTTATGGAACATCTAAGAATTTACAATTTTTAGAGTGTGACTAAGAATTTTGTTTACCCCCCTAATTCAATTAGACTGACCCTGGGAGGTAGGCAGTATATACCAATTTTACAGATGTGGGAACAGAGGCTTAGAGATCTTGAATTACCTACCCAGAGTCTGATGTGGCTAATACCCAGAGCTGCAGCTACTCCCTCATCTCCTGGCTCCATCTTTTCAAGACTCCTCTTTGCTTGTACCTTCTGCCAGATATAAGGGGAGAGCTTTGTCCGTTTTGGAGAAGTTCTTAAATTCTAAGAGAAGATGGCCTAGAAAGGAATTGGGTGCCTAAACCCTGCTCCTGTGAAGCCACTACTGAAACACGTAGGCCCAGGATGGGGGAGGCTGGGTATGACGCAGTGTCAAAGGGGGATTTGAGGACGTGGGTTCCGTAGGGATATGGCCAGGTGGGAGGGAAAGAAAGGGGACTTTCTAGGAAGCTCTCACACCTGTTACAGGCCTCAGTGCTTCCCACCCATGCAGCATTTGGGAGAGGCCTGGCCTGGGGCCTCAGCTCCAGAGAGCTGTATTTGTCAGCTTAACTGTGAGAGCTTGACTTTGTTGGAGAGCAGAGAGCTGGAAGGTCAGTGACCAGAGGCTCTAGATAGCAGAGGGAGTTAAGCAAGAGTCTGTAAGGAGACCAAGACTTCAGGTCTGCACCACACTCACTGAGCAACTGAGGATGTGTTCCTATCATCTGCAAAACTAGGTGTTCTTTCAGCACCAAGATACTTCTTGGTGGCATAAAAGTTGGTATATAGAGAGTTAGCCTTTCTCCCTCTTCCAGGATCCTGCCGTCATCTCTCTCTGTCCCCACACTGTCTACTTGCACATTGTATGATGGCAGACTTGTTCGGGTTTGCCTGGGATCTTACTGGTTTTAGCGCTGAAATTCCCACATCCCAGTTAACTCCTCGGTTCTGGGCAAACCAGGATGGTCGGTCACCCTGAAGATTGTAGGTCATCTTTCCCTCCATGGACTCCTTCCTAACCTACGGACAGGCCCGTGACTCCTCTTTGTTAAGCAATTCTGCTTCCCCTTGAGCTCCTAGTCCACTCTCATCTGTGGATTGCTGGACTTCTACTTGGAATCCATATCATTATGTTCCCTCACCTTCTAGACAAGTCCTGAACCTTCCCTTTCAAACTTCACCAGCCCTCATTTTTGATAACCACTGGGTTCTGGGCTTCCATGTTCTCCTTCTAGCTCTGGAGCAGCTGCTTCTCTGTCTCCCATCGAGGGCATGAGTGCTGCCTCTGCTCTCTCTCTCTACCCATGTGCAACAGTCCTCAAGGTTCATGTCTTGGGCTGGGCCCTCCCTGATCTGCACAGACGCCTACAAGAGTCAGGCAGGGAAGGCAATCCATTAGACAGACTGAGTAAGGTGGAGAAGAGCCAGAGACTATGGGCTCCATTTAGAGAGGTTTTCATTTTTCAGGTTTTCATGAGAGGTGGCTAACCTTGGTTCAAGTACACAGCTTTTGAATTTCAGCTGCTATGTGAAATAAGGAGGAAGAAGCCTTATCATCCAACCTTGGACTGGAATACTTCCACCCAAAGGCATAGAAGGAGATCTGGATATATCTTTGGCAAGAATTCTGAGAGTGTTTGTAAATATCCTGTCCTTGACTTGGGAGAAGAGCTCTCCTCCTTACAGCGGCATGAAAAGGCTCTCTCTTCACCTGCTTTGTACCTCCCTCCAACCCCCCTGCCTGCTAATCAAGTCCTTAATCACAAGGCTCTCACAGGGCCATCAGGACCCTGATGGAGACAGGGGAAAACCAGCTACTCAAATCCTGGGAGCTCTGTTCACGTGGACAGCAATTCTCCTAGCTGATAAAGGCCTCTTCACTCATCATGGGCTCATTCATTTTTCCACTGGAATTCAGGGGCAGAGCGTGGCCCTCTAGTGAGCGATAATGGTCAGAAGCTAATGAGCTGGTTGATCACAAGAAATTGCAGACGTGAACAAGGTCAACAGCTTGAACGGTTAAGCTATTTTTAGTACCAGCGTTGTTAAGTCTAGAAAGGACTTTGAAGAAGAATTTGTCTATTTTTCTTGTCTCTAGTGGAGCAGTATATAAGTAATCTCTAATTTTTTATATCCTAATTCTTATTTCCATGAAGAGTTTGTGTCCTTTGCTCCTTTAAAAAACAAACAGCCCTTCATTCCTCTATTAGGAATTTTTTTTGTGTTTTAAAAAACCATACAGTTGGATATAAAACAGGTAGAAGGTATATATATATATATATATATATAATCTTTGAGACATCTCCAATTACAGATGGGAGGACAAGGTATACTCAAGAATAATAACTCTTGAAAAGACTTCTTGCTGCTTCTTCTGGCCCTGCCACGTAATGGATGCCAAGCTTGGGCAAGTAACTCAGAAACTTACCCTTTAATGGTCTCATCGGTCATAACAGTGATTACCTTAAGGGGCTGTTCTGGGGTCCGGATGAAATGCTTGTAAGCAGCCCAGCCTGTACGCAGTATGGGTTAACAAATGTTGGTGATCATTAATAACTTTAAGTCTTACAGTGGTTCTGGTGGTAGAAGCATTATTACCTTTATTTTATAGGTGAGGAATACTGCTATTTATTTAGTGGCTCAGAACTAGTTGCTCGTGGTGGATTTGGGCTTCCAGCTTGGGCTTCTGACTTCCTGGAATCAGCATTTACAGACTATTACTGTGCAGGATAGTAGTACTCCCCCCCCTTCCCCTGTAACACCAAGAACTTCTGGAAAGTAAAATCAAAGGCTTTAGTGCTCAAGGAGGTGAATTTCACAACTGGTTTAAAAGTGAGTGATCGTTACAGAAGTTGAGGTTATGTAGGTCTTGGGGTATCTGGTGGGCATAGGGGAGACTCCAGTGAGGAAGGGCAACTGCTGACATCAGGCACATGCCTGCCTTCCAAGATTTGTTCAGGGGATAGAAGAGGCATGAGCCTCGGGTCGGGGAGGACCAGCTATCTCTCCTCTAGGGGACCAAACCTTAGGCTCCCAGTGCTGTCTGTGAACCGCACAGCCACATCAGGGTGGATTCTTCTCCAACAGCAGCCCTCCGGGACCTGCATTCACAGGGTCTAGGCAAATCTGTCCAGCACCAAACACCAGTGGATCGCCCCAGTTCATCCAGGTCATCTGGGAGGGAACAGTAGGAATAGGAACCCCAAGCCTGTCTTCTGATACCTTATATTCTGCTTGGCAGACAAAACAAAGACACTTGAGACCCCTAATAAGCTGCTCAGTCTTTTGTGATGAGATGCTGAGTTCATGCATGCTTTCAAGTGTGAGGAAGGGAGAGTCACTGTGGACTTGTGACTGGGGCTAAAAAGAGGGGCAAGTGGAGACAACCGGCCTGGGCTCATCCCCTGGCCGCTTGCTGGGGCAGCATGTTGGCAGCCAGCGTCTGGAGGACATGATCCAGAGCCATGGGGAGGGGAATGGGGGAGGGCGATCGGGCTCACTGCAGACACGGTCTGGTTTTATTCTCATGCCAACCCTGGGTCTGGTTTTATTCTCATGCCAACCCTGGGACGGTGGGTTTAATTATCTGTGGTTTACAGATGTGGTTCAAAGAGGAGGTCAATTACCCGTCCAGATGATATGCTGCAGAGGCAGGGCTTGCTGGGCCTGGTGGCCTTGAGAGGGGACTGTTTGACCCCATGTAAACGTGGTCCTCAGTCTTCAGATTGCTCAGCCGGAGGCCCTTGTCAGTGCTGTCTTTCCAAAGCACTAGATAAGAAGATTCTGGTACAGCATTTTGCAGAGTTGTTCCCAAGGACTCTCCAAAGGTTTTGTACCACTAGAGGAGCAGGATGAGAGGAGTTAACAGCACACACACACACACACACACACACACAAAACCACACATGGGTGCAGAAACCCTGTGGACAGTACAGAGCTCCCAATGCGTACTTGGCCAAAAATGTTGGCTTAGGGCCAGAAACTACAATAACTGAAATAACTTTGGAAGAAGCCCTTGGGGGCAGTGGGAAGAGCCAGGGGAAGGGCATGAGAAGGATTATCTTACTCTTCATGCTTGTTTAATGCTCACAGAGAAAGCGAGCAGCCTGAAATTAATCACCCCCCTCCCATCCCAGATCTGCACTTCTTATTTAAAAAAAAAAAAAAAAAAAAAAAACAGGGACGCCTGGGTGGCTCAGTGGATTAAGCCTCTGCCTTTGGCTCGGGTCATGATCTCAGGGTCTTAGGATCAAGTCCCCCATGGGGCTCTCTGCTTAACAGGGAGCCTACTTCCTCCTCTTTGCCTCTCTGCCTGCTTGTGATCTCTGTCTGTCAAATAAATAAATAATATCTGAAAAAAATTTAAAAATATTAAAAATTAAAAGAAAACAACACATTAAAAAAAAACAACTGAAGTTGGAGACACATGAATGATACATTTGGTTTTCAAAAGAAATGGTATTTTTGCATTGGAAGAAATTTAGAGTCTTTTCTTTTTTTTTAAACTTATCTAGAGAGTTGTATTTCCTGAGCTGTAAAGAAAAAAAAATTCTTTCCCTTCTTGAAACTTATCTCGTTTTCTTTCAACAATAAGTCATCTTGGGTTATTTTTTTTTCATGCCTACATCAAATGAGACCAACGACAAAGGGAAGTGATGGGACTAGTTGATCTCAAAGTTCAACCACGGCAGAAGGCAGGCCCTCTAGGAACTGAAGTAGGGTGACAAGAAGGGCGTCTGGGCACAATGGGAACCCTGTGTGCCCCAGATTAGCAGCCCTTATAAAGATGAGGACATTGCACATAATTAATTAAATGAGTATTTATTGACATCTTCTTTCTTTCCTAGACCCAAATTCCTCCAGCTCAGAACTTAGTCTCTCACAATACTTACTATCCATGGATTTTATTCTGCTTAAGTGAGAAGGTCGAGGGGCGCCTGGGTGGCTCAGTGGGTTAAGCCTCTGCCTTCACCTCAGGTCATGATCTCAGGGTTCTGGGATTGAGTCCCACATCGGGCTCTCTGCTCAGAGGGAACCCACTACTCCTTCTCCCTGCCACTCCCCCTGCATGTGGGCTCTCCCTCTCTGTCTGTCAAATAAATAAATAAATAAATAAATTTAAAAAAAAAAAAAAAGGAAAGTGGAGACAGTCCCATAGACCCCATCCCCACGCAGGCATACCACACAGTGGGGGGGGGGTCTAATTTTACACTGGGGGAGACAAGGGGACCCATTATCACCATGCGAAGCCCACAGCTTGCATCAGTGTCCCCTTTCAGTGTGATAGACTCTGTGGGTTTGACAAATGTGTTGGCCCTACTTTCTTTTCTGATGCAGTTCTGTGTGCATGGGAAGGTACTGGATCCCAGAGAAAGAGGTCCTGACACGTGGGCAGCCAGGAATGGTCATAAGGAGACCGAACTCCCGGGTGGGTGTCTGGGGCTGGGGGACATGATGGTTTCCAAGGGCCTATTCAGCTCCAAGACCTGCGCTTCTGTAGCCCAGCTGTCTGCTCTGAGGAGCGCACCCATGAAGCCGTATCCCATGGGGCTGCTCCTTCTCCCTTCTGCCCACTCCAGCCCCCGGGGCCTTATCGTAAGGATCACCCGAGTTTCATGATATCCGAGCTTCTCTTTGTTTGATAATGTCTCAAGAGGTTTGTTTGTCTCCACTTCTTTCAAAGATGATAAAATGATGGAGGACAAGGAATAAGATCTGTCTGGTTTATTAAATTTAATTATGGATAGCATAGAATTGTGTGAACAGTAGCATAGAGTATTGCCAGTGGTCCTGGCAGTCCCACTGGTCCTTCCGCTGGTCTCCCCACAGCTGCCACCGATCTATGGCCACTGGATGTGGCGAGCAGCTAAGGGAGGTCTGATCCCCATCAGATCCTTTGTTGTTCCTGTTCTTGGTCATTCACTGATCTTTCTTGACCTAGGAGTCTGATCTGCAATTAAAAAAATAAACAAAAAAATAAAAAAACAAAACCCAACTCATCACCAGGGCTTTTATACCAGATGTAGAAACATTTTGGTCTCAGTATGCGGTCGTTTGGGTTGCTGTAAGCAGCAACCCAAACAACTGCATTTTTGGGTCAGCGTCTTCCTCAGGAAGCATCCTTCCCTCTAATGCTTTCTTCTTCTCCTCCTCCTCCTCTTCCTCCTCCTCTTTCTTCTTTTTTCCCCAGCAGACTACAGGCCCAGCACGGGGCCCAGCACGGGGCTCGATCTCACAACCCTGAGATCATGACTTGAGCAGGAATCATCAGATTGGATGCTGAACCGACTGCACCACCCAGGCGCCTCTCTAATGCTTTACTTCCCGAGAAGCTCAGGCAGGCGCTGCAGCCCAGGAAGGAAGGAATACTCTCGCTCCCTCAACTGTCACTCCCTGTCTCTCTCTAAGCTGTGGCATGTCCCAGAATGCAAGATACTTTCTTTCGGCAAGAATAGCAGAAATGACAGATTGAGGGTGATTAGCAAAATGGTCTCATTCTGCCCAGAATAAGGGTCTTGTGGTCCTTCTTATCCATCTCTATGAAACAGCCTTCCGGCCAGAACTGCCTGAGGTGTACCTCCGGGCCCATCCTTGCCTTTTCCCATGGGTCCGACGCCTCCAGCTTCTCCCATGTAGGGTCTGGTGCCACATGGTGCGTGTTTCCTGGTAAGTCCATGGCTCTTGCTTGCAGTGGTCAGCTGACTCGCCCCCATGAGCTGCCCTCTGATGGGATTTATCACGAAGCTGTTGGCCATTCCATGATGTTGATGGTATTTATTGACCAGGCCCTCTGTTGGAGGTGGGCTGCCCCGGAAGCCAGCTCTGAGGTGAGGATGTTAGCGTGCGGGAAGTGTATTCCTGCTCTCAGGCTCAGCACTGGGGAAGGGGAGGGGAGGGAGATAGAGCTGGTAGGGGAGCAGTCAGGCTGCCATGTGGTGTGGTCGGTCACTGATGGCTCAGCTCACCCGAGATGGGACCGCCCCTCAGAACTGCTCCAGGCTGGGAAGAGGGCCGCAGGACTTCTGTTTCCTCACCCACCGCTGGAGGCTGCAGCTGCCTCAGGAAGAGGGTGTGGCTGTGGCGGAAGCAGATTTCTGCAGCCCAAGGCAGTTTCTGGAGACCGCTTGAGGGTGAGGTTGGCTGCTGGCCGCACTGCTCGGACTGGGGCAGTAACCAATGAGGACAATTTCGGTGGCACAGCAAGGCACCCAGGGCCCGAGCTGCACCAGCGCGATGCCCTTAAGGAGCATAATGTCTAGATGGTGAATTAGATAAGAGGGTGAGTGATGAGAGCTGTAAGGTGGCAGGAGGCAGGTGGAGATCCCAGAGCCCCAGAGATCTGTGGACGGAGAGGTCACTGGTGGCAGTAGAGGTGTCACATTTGCTTGGGGATCGCGTTTGCTTGGGGACGGCGTTTGAATCAAGTCTGGGCAAATACGGCCGTGAGCAGTCTCCTCGTTAGGCTTCCAGCCAGCCTGGCTGAAGTGCATGGCGCACCCAGTGGGGCTTCCTGCACACACACCCCTGGGCCCGGATCCCATGGTCGAGGTTCTTGGGTCAGTCCCCGGGGCTGACAAGGGCCATCTGGTCAAGCACCGAGCTCGGAGGCAGTCTGCTTATTTTCACTTTATCTCAAGAAGTTCCAGGAAATGTGGCTGCAGAGTTCAGGGCTCCCGTTATCTCCAGCTTCACTTCCTGCGGCTGCAGGCCACGCCCGGGTAGCGAGAGGACAAGTTACATCTGGTTTGGGGCCTGGACAGTCACGCTGCTCCGGGTGGAGATGGGGGGTTGAGGGGTGCCCTCCGCTGACTTCCCTGCAGTGAGTTCTAGCATTTCGTTCCCGGCCACCTTCCTGAGGAGTAGGATTTTCTGGAATGAGGGGAATTACTTTGTGCTGCTGAGAAAGCTGTGCAGACGTTTGGGGAGCAGATAAGATCCAGAGGGCCAGGCCACCCACACGGGAGCCCGTGCCTGCGGGGTGGCCTGTCCCCGACACCTGCCTGACTCTGAACCTCTCACCTTCTTCTCCACTGGGCTGCCAGGATCTCTCCCACTGGGCTTCTGCTCCATTCCTTGCTGTGACTTACCTGTGAGCAGAGAGTCGCGGCAACAGCCTCTAATCCCATGGTCACACAAGCCGACTCTTGGTTCCTTGGGTCAGCTTAGCAAGACCCAGCTCCGTGGGATGGGGAGACATGCGTGATGGGAATGGTGTGTGCGTGTGCTTGTATTCTTGCGTATGTGCGAGTGTGGCTGGCAGACAGAGTCAGGGGAAGGGAGGTCCTCTGGCTTCCTGGGGTGGGAAGGAGAGCAGGAGGAATGGGGTTGAAAGAGACAGCGGCCTCGGAGTAAGGAGACCTGATTTCACCGGGGTCATCATTGGGTCCATCTGTCTGAGATTCTCTCAAAGGTGAACGAAATCTTAGTCCTACCCCGAGATGGATCGGGGTACAGTGAGGGTCATGTGTCTACACTGAGCTGGCTTTGGCTACTCAAACAGAAATTGGGAGATGCTATGACAAGATAGTGGCTGGTGGAAAAGGAGCCTTCGCCTTTACCACGGTGTGATTCTGAAACTTTGTGGATGATGGCAAATGTTTGCCATTTGGATGGTGCATTCAGGACATCGAGGATCATCTACTACCTAAGAAAGTCTTAGGTGGTCTGCATGGGAGCCGGGCTGTCATGTCGCCACCTCCCTCCAGACCCTCCCCAAGGCTGCTTCCTGAGGGTTCTGAGCCTGCTATCGGCACCAACTCATGGTGGCTGAAGGGCCAGGCAGGGACTTGGGGCTGTGCAGGGGCCATAGGGGCCCACAGAGAACACCCGCTGGGCCAGCATATTCAGGCCACTCGCTCTTCCTGGATCTTCCACACTCTTCCCTCTGCGCCTTTCCAGGGCTTTCCCTCCTGTAGATGGGATTCTTGCCTCTTCCCAGAACCGAGCCTCTTCTTGTCCTCCCGACAGAACTCACACGTGCAGTGTTTATGTTCTTGGTAAATTGTCCCCTCTATCAGCATCTTCACAATATTTGCAAAAGATGGAGATGACCCCCACTTGGGGGAAAGTCAGCGGAGGCCCAGAGGGCACACAGCTCGTCCTGAGCTAGAAATCAGGCAGCAGGCATCCACACTCAGCTCCATTGGTCTCACATGGCCTCAGGCTATGGTCCCACATCAGGCTTCAGTGCTGTCCTGAGGCGGGGGTGTGGACCTGCGCCTTGGGAAACTCTGAGTGAGGAGGCAGAACTTCCATTTTTAACATTTCCTCTTTCTAGAATGTTCTAAGTGTTCTAAGGGCACGTGCTCATAGCCTCTGTGTTCTTGGAAAGGGATTATTACTTTGAAAGTTCCCCAGCCATCATCCCCTGTGGAGAGCCCTGCCCTATCCGCTCTTCCTCACTTACCCGGTAAGACCCACTTCAGTGCTTCCTGGGCCCCTCTGCTTGTCACAGTGGCACTCAGGCACTGTGCTTAGGTGGGCAGACCCAACGGGGCATGTGGCCTATTTACCGTGCTACTTAGTGCTATGGGTCGTTGCTCCATCCAACCTCACGAACAAGACCTCCAGCTTCTCGAGCACAGAAAGGAAGCTGGGAAGCTGGGAAACTGTTGTGTTGGCTGCGGGGTCTACCTCGGTCCGCCTTAGCAAACTCTCCCATGAATCTGTCTGGTTGGCAGGCCCTAAAATCCTATCCTGAATGTGGTTGCAAGGGGGGAGTCTGAGAATTGCAGTGTGTCTCTGTCCAACCTGTACCCCTTCTGTTCAGCTCTAGGCAGACACATGCTCAGTCAGTCCCTGGCATCTACAGCATCCCGGGAGAAAGGGAAGTCCCATCCGTGTTTGACTTCATTAATGCCAAGCTCCCCGGCCTAAGAAGCCCCGTGGAAGGGCCCTCCATGGTGTTCTGAGACGCCGCAGAACGAGACTCAGACCATGATGGTCTTTGTGCAAATCTCACATGCCTTCAGCATCAGTGACCTTGGTCGTTAAGAAGGCAGGAAGTCAGTCTCCCAGACTTTCTTTCCTTTACACCCACTGAGGGGACTCAACCACTGGAAGAACTTCCTAGGTATTTTGTTCGCAATAGTCTAGGTTATGCTGTGGGATCAGTAGCCCATGGCCACCGTGGTTTAGCATTAACAGGAGGGGGGCTGACCCCTGGTTCCTGCCACCTGTTCAATGTGGACTGGTAAGGAATTTCAGAGTGCCCCAGGGCCTTGGGCTGGCCACGGCTCCACCTTCACACCTGCTCCCAAGTGCATTCTTGGTGAGGCATGAAAAACAGAGTGTGGCAAGCCCACACTTGTTTCTGCAAGGAAGGGACTTGTCATTGACACTCATGTTTCAGTAGCCAAAGCAAGTCCCCCAGCTTGCCTTGCGTCAAGGGGGCAGAATTGCAATCATCCCTGTGCTAAAGGGACCAGAGAACCAACATGCTGCAAACAGCGCTGATTACTTCTGCTGTGGGGTGGATGGGAGAGTCCGGGCCCCCTACACTGTGGCCCCTACACCAACCCCATCACTCCAGCGGGGCCACTCAACCAATTACCATTTTCCTTCAGGCACTGACAAGTTCAGCTTTAAAGATACTGATGACATTTTTACTTGAAACTGGCCTGTGAAAAACAAGGCAAGGTCCCCAGAGGCAAAATTCTCCTCGTGCTTTTCCTCAAATACATCTGTGGTTCTCAGTCTGTCATGACTCTGTGGGCTGGGAATGTTGCATGTTTACTTTTGTATAAAAGCCCTGCTTATCTTTCTTGAATTAGGGAAGGAAGGTGATTGGCACAAGAGGCACAGCCCAGATGGTTTCTCGGGTTCAGCCCGAGTGCCTCACGCAGGCTTGTGCTGACAACCTTCTCCCCAGCTGGAAGCCATCTGCTCTCCTGAGTCCCTGCTTGGCCTATGCTCCTCCCCGGCCGAACCACCACCCCCCATCCTGGCAGGGTCCCTCATTGCATTATCAACGTTTATATAAATGCCTCACTTCCCCCACTCGCTCTTTCAGAGCCAGAATTGATTTGATCCATCTAGAATTATCCCTGCTACACAGATGGCATTTACTAAGTATTTTTGAATAGGTCAGAAAATGAATCTCTGTCTTTACCTTAGGGCCTTTCCTACAGGAGTATCTCAGTGTCTTCTGAGTAAAAAAAAAGAATGGATGGATGGATGGATGGATGGATGGATGGATGAGTGGGTGGATGGATGGATGGGTGGATGGGTGGATGGTTGGATAGAAGGTTGGATGGAAGGATGGATGGATGGATGGGTGGATGGGTGGATGGATGGGTGGATGGGTGGAGGGGTGGATGGTTGGATGGAAGGTTGGATGGATGGATGGATGGGTGGATGGATGGGTGGATGGGTGGATGGATGGGTGGATGGGTGGAGGGGTGGATGGTTGGATAGAAGGTTGGATGGAAGGATGGATGGATGGATGGGTGGATGGGTGGATGGATGGGTGGATGGGTGGAGGGGTGGATGGTTGGATGGAAGATTGGATGGAAGGATGGAAGGATGGATGGATGGATGGGTGGATGAGTGGATGGATGGGTGGATGGGTGGAGGGGTGGATGGTTGGATGGAAGGTTGGATGGAAGGATGGATGGATGGATGGGTGGATGGATGCACAAATGAAAGAATAAAGGATTGACAACGGACAGAATCAGTTAACCTCTCCTAGGGAAATCAAAGCAAGCCTATTCTCCCCACATAGCTCTGCTGATTCGACTACCTAATGTAGGCTCTTGGAACAGAGGGGACCCGTGGAAGTGGGGTGACACAGGGCGACCTTTTACCACTCTGCCAGCTGAGGCCTGGGCCCTCCCATGACTCGCCATGTCCTCTGCATCCTGTACACAGCTAGACTTTGGTCATGAATTAACTCTAAGGCACCAGGGGCACGATTTGCTGGGGCAGGGGTGAAGGGTGTTGTTCTTCGGATCTGATGGTTTCTGTGGCCCCAATGGAGTCATGTGGGGGAAGGAGCCATAGGACAGTGGAGTCGCTAGGGATTCTTGCCTGTGAAACCACCATGTGGGTCCTTGCTTTCTACACTAAATGTTTCCCAGGCAGAGGCACAATCTGCCCCCAGGTTCCCGAAGCCTGTAAGAGGTCAGGAGGCTGAGGCAGCAAGAGCGGG
The DNA here is from genome assembly GCF_030435805.1 of Mustela lutreola. Lineage (NCBI taxonomy): Eukaryota > Metazoa > Chordata > Mammalia > Carnivora > Mustelidae > Mustela > Mustela lutreola. The sequence continues at coordinate 120,988,863 of NC_081298.1, forward strand.
AGGGACAGCCCCAGGGAAAGTGTCCCTCCCTTGTTCCCTGCCCATGGAGGAGCCTCAGGCACCACTTCCTCTTTCTTGAGAGACGGGAAAAGTGCCACCACACCTTCCTGTGCCTTGCAGATCACTCTAGGCTGGAGTCTCGGAGGGAGGGAAGAGAGGCAGGGACAAGTGGGGCAGGAAGGTGTGCAGGTGTCTGAGTGGTGGTGGGAGAGGGGACCAAAGGACACCCCTTTCTTCTAAAGAGACAGCAACTTCCTCTCCCTGCTCTCGTTCGTCTCAGGGAATGGCACAGAGCTGAGAAATGGTCCCTCTGCTGGGCTTAGCACTCGGCTCAGGGGACGTGAGACCTCTTGGCCTTGGTCTTCCCTTGCCCTTCATTTCACGAGAAAGTGAACCCTGTGGGTGCAGAAGGGAGCCCAGAGGTTTGGGGACCCTCTCCACTTGGGAGTGGTAGGAAGTGGTGGTTCCATGAGGTCAGCCTGGAGAGTTCCTGGGCCTGGAGGCATCAGGCCAAGGGGATGCTGGGTATGGACGCTGGCTGCGGGCAGCCATATCCTCCGCCAAAAATGCCACCAAGAACCCTGAGTAAGAGCCCACCTCCCTCGGCCTCCTTCGGAATGACACTCAGCGGCCAAGCAGGTACCAAAGGATAAATGTGCTGTATTACCATGAGTCCTAACGACAAACGCACTGCAGTAGTAAGCACATGATAGATACATAGAATTTTCTCTATATAGTCTGAACATAGATACAAAATAAGTTATACTTGTTTCTATTTTCCATCACAGTAGGAGTAGAGCATACAAAGTGATTGGTTCAGTGGCCACAAAGCAAGCCAAGGGAGAGACGGCGAAGGAGGGCGTGGGGCACTGAGGATGGTGAGGGGTGTCCCAAGGACGCGGCTGAGTCGCCAGGGCTCCGGCCGGGAGCCAGACCTCAGACCCCTCACGTTAGCCTTCTGAGCATTCGCACGAGGCCTACGCGATAAGGGCTGGTGGTCGCATTCGAGCTGGGACCATCCCGGCACAAGCAGCCTCCCGCAGGCCAGCCCACCCTCCTGCCGGCGCTGTCAGACTTCTGTGATTTTAGGAACATGGGCTGCATAGCCAGACGGCACGGTTTGCTTCTGGGATGTGACAGATGGCCAGACTGACGGCCCACGGAGTGCTGGCTGGCCCTCCTCCTTCTGCAGCCTGCCCCGGGAGGCTGTGGTGTGCCCAGCTTGCTCGGCTTGTCCTTGTGGCTGGGCAGCGGCTAGCAATGCTGGGATCCTGCGAGCGTCCCCACAGCAGAAGAAAGGGTCGGAGTCCTCTCTCTGTATGTGTGACCTCTGTGACTTTGGGAAGGTCACCTCAAATCCTGAGTCTCAAGCTCCTTATCTGCGAAGTGTGTGTGTGTTGGGGGGGGGTGATATTTCCCTCCTAGGGGGTGGTGAGGGCCGAGGGGGATAATGGATGTGAGGTGCCTCCCACAGCTCCTGGCACACGGGAGGGGGCGGACCAACGGCAGGAGAGTCTGAGCATCCAAACATCAGGGCTGGGCAGAAAACACACAAACCTCACAAAAATCTGTGGAACAAAGTCACTTTGACTGGCTTTGCGTTGAGGATTTCAGGCAATTTTTTTTTGCCTTATTTCCTGCCAATTTGTTCTCTTTTCTCTCTGGGTCTGGGACTCTTTGACATGACGTAGGAGTAGGGGTCAAGGACTGGTCTGTGCCGGCAGGCAGAGTTGAACCTGGGGAAGCGCAGAGCTCAGAGCCCTGTCTCTTCAAGTCCAGACCTGGCCAAGGATGCTTCCTTCCACAATCCCCATCCCCACCCCCACCCCCCAACAGCAGCCCCTCCCCTCGCATCTCTCAGCCTTGGAGCATTGCTTCCCACTGGGAAGCCAAAGAGGGGGAGATAGTACCCGAAACAATGCAGTGCCTATTAAGCGAGAAGCATTTTCCATCTGCTCCAAGCCTGGAGGCAGGTGGGCCCCCTGTGGGTGAGCAAACTGCCTCTGTGGGAGAAAGCAGGTCTCCCGGTGGTGGGAGAGGGGAGGGAAAGACAGATGGGGACCTGGGCTTGAGCCTGAGGACCTGGGAGCGCTCCTGTGCTTCTACCAATGCCAAGAACTTGGAGATGTGTCCAAAGCCCAGCCTGGAAGCCTGGGGGTCCCTGCCCCTCTCTCAGCTGCAGTGCAGTTTTCAAAATCTGTGTGTGCAAGTGTGTGTGTGTGTGTGTGTCTCCTGCCCTCCTATCTCCTCCAGCCCCTGCCTGCTCCAAACCTCCTCCGCCCGTCACTCGGCCACTTTCCTCTTGGACGGGGGCAGCAGGTGGGCGGGCAGCTCATTGGGCAGCTCATGCCCCTCCAGCTTGACCTTGATGAGGTGGTTGGCCAGTGCAAACTCCTCGTCGTCCAGCATGCCGTCCTTGTCGATGTCAGCCAGCTTCCAGATCTTGCCCAGCACGCTGTTGGGCAGCTTGGAACGCACCATCTCTTTCTTGGCGTTGGCCCCTGTGATCTTGCCGTCCACTGGCGACAGGGTGTAGAAGATCTCGTCGTACATGGGCTTGTCCCTGGCCACCACCCACTCGGCGTCATCGATGCCCTCCCCGGCGCCCTCCCCGTAGCCGTGCCCGAAGGGGCCGTGCAGGGTGCCCTCGAATGCTCCGCCCTTCACCATCTGGATGGGCCGCTGCGTCTCCTCCTGCCGCACCAGCACCATGAGCTGGGCGATGTCGTGGGCCAGCATGTCGTCCACCACCTCCAGCAGCTTGCTTTTCAGGGGCTGGAATTTGCTAAAGTCCTGGGCCTGCAGCTGGTCCTGCAGGGAGAGAGAGAAAAGAAAAAGTGGAGATAGAACACCAGGGAAGGAGAGCTTTCTCCTTGCTGGGGATGCTGCCTTCTGCGAACGCTGGAATGTTCCCAGCCCTGGAGGCTAAAAAAGCCAATCACAAAATAATAAAATAACTGAAGGATGTGAGAGAGGAGGAGAGAAAAACAGCACATTGGCTCCGGGTGGAATTTCTGCAGGAGAGAACAGGTGCAGGGTCTGGGGAGGAGAAAGAAATTGAACCAATACCGGTTGCTCCATTTAGCTGGATTCCCTCTCATATTTAAATGGATAAGAGATAATTAAATGTCTCTTTCGCTAGTTCTGGCTACTGAAGGGCAGTTCCTGAATGCTTTGGCCTCTGAGCCTGGGGTGTGTACCTCTTTCTGGGGCTGTTCCTAAGTGCCCTGGCATGTGTCTCGTTGGGGGATTTTGCTCCGCGGGGCCTCCCAGGGAGGAACACCATATTCTGTCCCCATTCAGGGAAGGAAAGACCGAGGCAGAGGCAAGTGAACACCAGTCATAATAAAAGCCACAGCTCATCCCCAGACCAGTGATTCTTAACTCAGGATGCTCATCAGAATTACGTGGAGAGAGTTGTTGACTATCGGCTTCTCTCCTGGAGGTCCGGACACGGTAGGCGCAGGCAGGCATGCAGATTCTGTAAGAGCTCCCCTCCCAGCGTCCCCCGACAGCCACTCCACATGGCAAAAGAAATGGGTTCCCCTTTGCACGTCTCTGCGAGTTTGAGAGATCCCGGGTTTGGAACACCCAGCTCCCTGGCCTTTTCAGTCACAAGGTGAGAGCTCTCTGCTCCAGCCTTGGGTCTGGCCACAGCATCTCAGGACACTGGGTACAGGGGATGCCTCAGGGACAAGCACATCGAGTTCACTGCAGAAAAATTCAGAAAACACCCACAGCTACATTTCAAGAGTGAATGTTAGCTTGTGCATTTCTCACCTCCCTTCTAAGGCAGGGCTGAACCTGGGAGGGAGTGGGGGCTGGGGGGGGGTGGTGTGCTTTCCTCCTGCCCTTGGGGCATAACCTCCCAAGGTCCCTGGCACCTCTCCCAGCCTGTCCACAGCTAGGGGTGTTTGGTGGGCTGCCAAACAGGTATCCTAATGTCTTCTAGGGGGTGCGGTGGGTATCCCCGTCACCCCACACATATGCCCCACCAGGATGGCTGTTTATGTGACTGGTTCAGCGTCCCTAACAACGGATCCTAACACGGGACTGGCAAACAGATGAGAAAGGATTTCTCCCATTAGAAGTGGGGTCATATGGGTCCTTTCGAATGTTTTCTTTCCCCAGTGCTGGCTTGCAGATCATGACGCTCTCAACAGAAGGAGGGGCCAGAAGTGGGAAGTATTCCAAGCCACAGCTGAGTGGCGAACCTGAATTATGTTAAAGTGATTCTGAAATCAGTAACTGGCTCCCTAGTAGGTGGTTACAGGAATGAACGGATACATGAACAAAGGCGTACTTTGAATGTCTATTTTTTTCTTTCTCTCTTTTGGCCCATAAGAAACTAAAAATGCCTACTTGCGACTCCACTGACGTTCTGAACCTCCGGTCTTAAACTGAGAAACAAGCTCCCAAGTCCAGAATCCAAATCAGCAACAGGAGTACAGTCAATCTTACTACGACACCTGTTGCTATTTTTAAAAATGCCCTACTTCTTAGAAACCTTTTATTTTTAAATAATGATAGGACCATGAGATGTTGCAAAAATTGTGCATACAGAGAAGTCCCTGGTGTTCACTAGCCAGCTTCCCCCAGTGGTGACCCCTCACCAAATTGGACCCTGCCTTTTGAGCGCATAGTCTGTGCCAAGCTCTGTGCTAAGCACCTTGCAAATATTATCTCACGGAAGCTCATAACATCTAAGAAGGTGCGTACTTCTGGAGTCTCAGGCTACAGAAGAAGAGACAGAGGTTCAGAGAGGATCCAGTTGGTATAGTCTGGTGGTTTCCTGCTTGGACTGTGGGGACAGCTTCTGGCTCTTCTATTAGCACTTGAATGAGCACCACTCTCAGAAAACTGCCAGCTGTTAATTACAAAGGTTAATTACCTTTGTAAACCTTAGTTTGCTCGTCTGTAAAAGGATGAAAAGGTCTTCCTCAAAGGACTGTATTGGAAAATAACATGAGAAAGCGGGTGTTATGGCCTCTGGCCCAAGACAGAGGCCCAGGGTGTACCCTGAGGATGGCAAGACACTGTGCAGACTTCTGTTTCCCCATGGCTTGTATCCCACCTTGCTCCCAAGTTGGGGCTCAGGGGTAAATGTAAACACTTGAGGGTCTAGAGAACCCATGTCAGGTGACATGTCATTTTGCATGGAATGATGGGGGACTTCAAGCCTGTGGTGGCTGTGATGGGGGGTGGTTTGTACACTGGAGGTATCAGGCCCCAAACATCATGGATGCCCCTGTCTTACTGGGAGCACTGGAGCTCCGTGTTGCCCCTGTCTTACTGGGAGCACTGGAGCTCCGTGTTCTCCCCGGGCCCGGATAGGACACCTGCTGGCCAGTGGCAGTCCAGCAGGGAGGGCAGAGCTGGGGCCATCTCTTTGCCTTCGGATTCTGGGTCAGCTTCCTTCTGGAGCCTCCAAGGCTGGCCTTCTCCATTGTCGGGCTGCTCGGCCAGCTCGCATGACATTGTCCCTTGTCCTAGAGCCCCTGAACCCTAGTTACCTGCATCCTCTTGAGGTTGGGAAAGTCCCCAGGTGAGATCTGGTGCTCCCGCTCGATGCGGCCATAAATCTCAGCCAGGTTGTTCACCAGCTCCTTCTTCTTATTCTCCTTCCCAAACACTGACGGCATCTCCTTCTTCAGGGAGCTGATGATGTACGCGTGAACCTGAGACACAGGGGTGGAGAGAAACCTTCAGATCCAGGCCTTTCCTCCGGGGGTGCCTCCCACCCATCTCTTCCCGTGGATCCCTCCCCCTGCTGCTGCTACTTCTGCTTCTGTCTCACTGCCTCGCCCTCCCCTGTGGCCTCCAGCCTGAAGCTGTTTTCCTAGATCCCAAGGTAAGGGCGAGATTACGGGGAGGTTAAGGTCAAGGCAGTACTAGGCATGGGAATACTGCTGATGGGGCTGGTGACGAGGGAGATGACCACAGCTAACATTTCCAGAGCTCTCTGAGATGCCAGACACTGCGATGGGGGCTGCTACGTTCCCTTTTTAACTTTATCCTCCTACCCTTTCACAGCAGAGCTGCGGAGATAGGCACAGAGACACCTCGCCAGGGCTGGGATCACAGCTGGAGAACCGTGGAGGTGGGCTCCAATCTGGCCGCCTGGTACCCGGGCCTGTGACCATAACCACTAGGCCATCCCGCCCCCGGCTGCCTGAGTGGGGACAGCCGGGTGCCCTCGACGCAGGGGTTCTAGATGGTTGTCAGGAGGGCAGGTGATAGCTCAGGGCTGTGGGCGGCGGCCCCCTGCTCTCGGCGCTGACCCTCCCCCACTGCCAACCCGTGCGTTTCCCTGGCCACAGCCTCACCTTGGCCAGCCTGGCTCTCTTGATGAGGTCGTTGAGCTTGCGTAGGGCGGCATTTCGGGGCAGACTCTGAATATCTCTGAACAGGTCCTGCTCCTCGGCCTCGAAGAGCTTCCGGTTGTCAGGGATGAGGAGCGGGTGGGACCAGAAGGAGCCGATGTAGACTCGGATCACCTCTGGGGTGTTCACGATCTTGCCCAGGGACCACATGAGCGCCCCATAGACCCGCATCAGCTGCTGGGTCTCGATCTGGTCCGCCTTGTTCAGCACCACGCGCATCTTGTCCTCGTGGTTCTTGAGGGCCTTGATGACCTCGGAGAACTCGTCCGAGATGTCCAGCTTGTGGGCATCGAAGAGCAGGATGATGCGGTCCACCCGCTCGGCGAACCACTCGAGGACAGCCGCGAAGTCGTACCCTGTGGCAGAGGGATGGTCAGGAGGGGGGGCCTCGGGACGCAGGGAGGGGTTCAGGCAGAGGCAGCCAGCACCGCAGACACAAGATGGTCTTGGGAGTCAGAGCTGGGTTCTGATCCCCGCGCCTCCACAGGCTCACTGACCTTGAACATGTTACTCCGTGTCTCTGAGCCAGCATTGCCCTTGCCTGTAAGCTGGCAGAGTAACAGCGCCTAATGCATGGACTTCCAAGAGCCAGATACACTCAAAGCCCAGCACGTAGTTGCTATTAACATGATGACCCCATGTAGTCGTCTTATTCGGGCGGAGGGGCCCTCACCATTCAGGGATGGGGCTCAGGAAAGTGCCTCGGGGCCAGTCTCTGCCCAGCAACAAAGTAGGGGCTCGGTCAGTGCCAGGGAGGCACTGTGGCACTGTGACTCAGCCAAGACCATCTTGCTTGTCGGAGGCAGCCCTGGGGGCATGGTACTGCTCTCCAACCCCAAGTTCAGAACTTGCTCTGGTTGGCAAGACGACATCACAGCCTCATTCCCATCCTCCCCACAGCACCCTATAAGAGAGGCAGGGTGAAGAGTCATGAATGGGGCCATGTGGGGGGAGGGGGCAGAACCACGGTCAGAGCTCCTGTCTTCCCACCCCAGGTCAGGCCCTCTTACCACCCCTCCATGGGCTCAGGAAAGCAAAGGGGCCAGAGAGGCTGTGGAGAAAAGAAGCTCCTCCCCAACCCCAACTCTCTCCAATCCCCGATGGCACCAGCCATGCAAGAAGGGGCTCAGCAGTGAGGGCTTGGGGAGAGTAGGGGCAAGGCTGACAGGGTGGGGGCGGGGCGAGAGCAGCACCAGGTCAGTGTCACCAGAAGAGGACAGCCTCCGGCCCATTTCTGACCCCTTGGCTGGGTGACGTGCCCCTCGGTGTTCTCAGGATGTGCTCTGAAGGGGTCTCCTGAGAGCAGTGGCTTGGGAAGCCCACTTCTAGTTTCTGCTCGGCCATGAACTTGCTCTGTGTTCTTGGGCAAACAGACTTCATCTCTGGTCCCTGGTCTCTTTGCCTGTCGAAGCAGGGTGGCTGGACTGGAAGATCTCTGCGCTTCCCTTCTTGCTTTGAAGACTAGCGGTGGAGGGCGGAGAGCACGGCAGGATGGATGTTGGGGACACACAAGGAAGCCCTCGCAGGACAGGGAGAAAGGAGGCTGGGGGCCTCTGACTTCAACACCTCGGGGTGCCTGTGTGAAGTCCGCTCCTGCCTGAGGTCCAGCGGACAACTCCGGGAAGCTTTTCTGGGATTTTATAAGCACAGAGACTTCCGATTTATCTTCCTGCTTTTGTGAATTCTGTGTGCTCTGACAGGTGTTGTCAAAGCGCCAAGTCAGCAATGCCAGGCGCCTTTTCCCCCCGTTTGGCTGTGAGGGCTCTGAGGATGGAGCAGGGAGGTCGTGGGCTTCCTCTGAAGCTCGGCCTCCTGCGCCCAGCTGGTTAGAACCTAGCAGCCTCCAGCACGGGTCACTGTGTCCCGGACTGGGCTTATACACAACCAGGAATGGGAGCGTCTGAAAGGCACGGACTGGAAAAGGGCATGGGACTAGGTGGCTCTTTACTTTCTGTGTGGCCTTAGCAAATGTGAACCTCTGCTTTCTCAGCTGTACGGTGGGGATACTAACCCCCAACCAATAAGGGATCTGTGGTAGAGCCATGGCGATGGGATCTAAGAGCGGAGGGAGAGTCTGGATCAGTCCGGGGGCTCTGCCCTCACTTCCAGGGCAACAGGCTCCCTTCCCCCAGGTGGTCTCTGGAATGGCTCGGAGATCCCCCAGCAGGAACCCCTCAGCACCTGCAGCGGCACAAGGGCTCGTGATGTAGGAACTAGCAGGTGGAGGGAGACTCCAGCCCCAAGAGACTGAGCGGTGAAGCGAGTTACTGGAAGCCTGGGGCTTTCGGGTAGCCAGTCTGCGGGCTCCCAGAGATCCCGTCTGCAGGCATCAGGCCCAGAGACCAGGCAGCCTGCGGGATCTGAGGCTCTCCCCACTCACCCCCAGGCTCCAGAGGACTGGAAAGAAGCATTTCTAAGCAATGCCAGGCAGGAGGAAATCAATGAGCAGAACACAAGAAGCCAGGCCACTCCTGGATCACCCCCCAGCTTCCTGCAGCGTGCAGGGTAATGCAAGGGAGCTGGCAGCACGTTTTTTTGTAGTTCCAGCCATACCGTCCATCTGAGCCTCCTCAGAGCCTGCACGCCTGTCTTACAGGGCAGGGAGGGGACAGGGAGCTTAGGAGCCAGTCAAGCTCCCATGGGTGGGACTGGAACCTCGACCCTTGCCTCCTGTCCACACTCCCTTCTCAGGCAGAGCCGTGTGTGAGGCTAGAGCCCAGATGCTGGAGCGCGTGAAAGGTCCCATCTCACCCCAAAAGCTCTCTCTCGAGATTTAAAGACATCTTAGCAAAAGAGAGATAAGAGTGCATCGATTTTCAAAGTGTGGGAAGAGTTCAGATGACTGGGGGAGCAAATCATACTGCGTGCCTCCTAGAGGTAATGCTGAAAGTGGCCTGACAGATGCATCATGGGCCTCCGAGGACCACAAGGCTGCCGGCCAGCCCTCGTGACGGGTGTTAGGACCCCGCTGTTCTCACTGCCCTGGCGCGTGGTGCCCACAAAGCCATAGGTGGGCAGCATAGAGTTAGGGCCCAGGTGTCCCTAAGTGTGGATCCCACTCCGATGAGAGTCCCAGGATGGGCCAGGGACATGAGGCTGCAGGGACCAGCCCAGACCCTCCAAGGCCTCCCCAGGGGAACTGTAGGTTGGCATCTGCCCCCATTCAACTCCCTGCACTCTTCTTGGGCAGGAGATGACAATGTGCTACAAAGCCGCTACACTGGGAATCAGGAGACCTGAGTTCCTATATCAGCTTTACGGCCTGGGCGTGGTTTTTACTGCTGTGGCCCCACTGAGCTCGCCTGTAAGGGAAGGGGTTTCCTTGGAGGGATGTGAGCAAATGTGAGGTGGCTTTCCTAGGGTGGGGCCTGTGGGGATTTCCAGCCAAGAAGAAGCCAGGAAATATGGTTCCCAAGTGTGAGGACACTCAGGCTTCCGGAGCCCTCCCACTTTTGCTGCATCCTTGCTTCTTCCCAGTAATGAGCCGGGGCCTGGGCACACCCTGTCCCTTCCAGGAACTGGCTGCTTGCCCCTGTGCTGCCCCTCCCTGTGCATCTTCTTCCAGAGACACGTGCTGGCCTGGGACGTCCTGGACTCAGGTTCCCGGATGTCCCCTGCTTCCTCTCTTTCCCTAGAACCCCCTCCAACAGGCCTGGGTAGAGAGGTCACACCCTCTCTAGGACCACACTTTTTCCAGCTCTAGCCCAAGGCTTGGGGGCTCCTTCTCATGAAGCCTGACCCCAGGGGAGGCCTTGGGAGCAGCTCACTTTCCAGCATGTGGCACCCTGGGGTGCCCATGCACCCAGATTTGATAACGTGGCCCCTTTTTGCTGGTAAGCCACAGCACTGTGCCTGGCATGAAACTCAGCCGATGGAGAGAGGGCTGGATTTCAGGCTTTGCATGCCTTTCCACCTGGTGATCTCGCACAGAGCCCAGTGGCCAGACTCCCCCTGGGGCCCTGCCCTGTCCGAGATGGCTAGAGGTGGGGAAGAAGCACCAAATCCGTGGTGCAGCCAAACTCAGAGCACGGAGGGCCCCAGGCAAGAGGCCATACAGAGAGCGTTTGGTTCTATGCATTCCCTTGTGTGTGTGTGGTGGGGGGTGGCGTGTGGAGGAAGGTATGGGCGTGCGTAGATAAGAAGGTATATGTGTGTATAGGTAGAAATTGGAACTGCCAGGTCCTCTGGCCAAAGGTGAGTGAGGATTGGAGAGGCTCTGCACACTGGAAACTTTCCTGATACCTGTTGGTGTCTGATGCCTTCCATTCTCAGTCTCCTTGGAGTGCGGGGGTGGGGGGAGGGAGCACTGCCCCAGGCTGGAGATATGGTGCAGGTGCCCAGCTCCCAGCCCTGGTTTTCATCACAGACTGCTCTTGTCTGCAGCTGCATTTATAGTATGAACTTTGGAAGGCAGAGAATAAACTGGCTTATGTAACCATTCATGGGCCCATCACTTCTAGAGGTCTGTGTGGGGTAGGAAGTGATAGGAAGGACAGGCAAGAAAACCAAGCACCCCATTTGCCAAGGGCAGCCCCTGAGGTCCAAAGATGAAAGTAGGAGAGAAGATACAAGAATAGGAAAAGAATAGAATGGGACAGGAGCTGAGGAGGGCAAAGTCCCTGGAAGCAGGGCTGCCACACACAGCTGCACAGGGTGTGCACTGTACAAGTGCATGGGAGGCCATTCACATTGATCACCCTGCCATTATGCAACAGGCAACCCTGGCTAGCAGATAAAGGGGAAAGAAGGGAGCTCACTGTGATCCAGGCTCAGATATGATGTCTGTGTTTCCATTACCATCTGTAAATCTCACAGTCATGGGATGGGTACCATCATCCCTTGTTACATAAGGGGACATAGGCTCAGGGAGAAAATGTGACCTATTGGGACCCATCTAAAACCCAGGGTTCCGAACTCACAGTCCAGTGCTCATAGAGGCCCTAGAGGCCAGAGTGCTCTCTGGACCCAGCTGTCAGACTGCAGGGCCTTGCAGAATGCCTCCCCTCACCCCCAGGTGGTTCATATTGAGAAGCTGTGGCTCTCCTGAGGCTTCCTTAAGGAGACCCAGGCTGCCAAGTGTGAAGCAGTAAAGCTCCTTTAGGTCTAAACCAGGGGGAGCCCAGATGAACCTGGGGCAGTGGTGGTGAGGGGCTGGTAAGGACGGAGGGAGTGTTTAGGGAAACACATAGAAGCCGGACAGAGAGCCACCCGGCCTCCCCTCCACAGGGTTAGGACCAAGCACCATGGTGCTCATGGAGGCCGGAAGGAGAGGGCAGGCGGGCCTGTCTTTCCAGGGCCGTGGGTTTTCTGTCTCTAGACCAGCTCTTCCTCAGCCCCCGCACCACCAGACAGCCCAGAGGTGGGGAGCCCAAGCCCAGGCTCCCCAGACTCCCTCCATCGATTTGTTGCCGATGACATGGTGTGTTAACACAGGCCCCTCCTGACTGGCTGCCTTCTTTACCCTCCTGTCCCAGGTGTCCTCAGGTGGGAGAGGCAGAGCTTTCCTACTGGGGCCTGGCCCACCCTGCCTCCCTCCTGCTGTGAATCACATCCTGGGCACAGGCTCTGTCTTTCCTGCAGGACAGAACAGGGTCCTCAGGCCCCAGAGCAGGCTGTAGACCTGAGGGCCTCTCCCACCATCTCTCTATCTACCTGCTGCCAGGCCTGGCTGCCCCCACCCACACAGCCATGTTGAGTCCCCACAGGGCCAAGCCTGGTGCTGCCACTACAGAGAGCTGCTCACCTCAGGGAGGAAACTGAGGCAGCCAGCAGGGGTGCTCACGGTGGCCCAGTTCCGACACCACAGGCCTGTCCCCAGGCCAGCATGGGGGGCGCTTGGGCCTCCTTGGTACAGCCCCTGGCCTGTTGCCCGTGAGCCAGGGGGCTCTCCTCCCTGGGGCCCAGGAGCCTGGGCTTCAGCGGGTGCCTGTCCATGCAGGCCACACCCTTGGAGGAAGGGGCTTCCGAGCCCCACCACGATGGCCCAGACATGCCACAGGACAGATCTGTGCTGGCTGCAGAGCACAGGGGACCAAGGGACATGCGGGAGGCAGCCGTCACTTAAGGCCACTGCCCAGAGAACCCTGCCAGTCCCAAGCCCTTCCTTCCCAGAGGCTACCTTCTGAGTGCAGACTTGGCTCCAGCCCAGCTCCTGGCTCCAGGACTGGGGCGGGCACAGCTTCATCTGCTCTGCTTGCCAGAGACACAGAGAGGGCAGGGGGCTACCCAGGGCACACAGCAGGCTGTGGCCCGAGAGGCTCAAGTCAGGGGCCAGGTGTTGACTTGAGTTTTGGATAGCATCATAGACTCTGGAGCTAGAGAAGACCAGTGATGACGGTCTGTTTACTCATGTTTACTGAGCACTTGCTATGTGCCAAGCAGAGCTTGCTATCTGCCTCTATTATTTCTTTTCATCCTCAAACAACCCTACAAGGTAGACAGAATCATTTCCCCTTGTTTTATGGATACATCATTGAAGTCAAGAACCCTGCTCGAGCTCACTCAGTGAGGACATGACGGAGGCAGGCTTAGCTTGCTGGCCGTCTGGCGCCAGCGGTCCATCTCCTTGCTGCCCTGCCCAGGGACCTCTCTGGTGAGCAGTCGCCCCTTATCCATCTAGAGAGAACAGCCTTCAAAGTGCTGCTGCATACCCTGCTCCCCACTCTCACGCCCCGGAGCGTGCTCCCATCCCCACGTTCCTGGGCAGGCATTCGCCCTCCCTGCAGACGGCAAGCTCCCCAGCCCGGGGACTGTCGGAACTGCAAGAAGCCAATCAGGGTCTGGCCCCCAGTTGTGCCTCTTGGAGAATAAATACACCCGCTGAGGTACGGCAGATGCTGATGTCTCCTTTTCCAGGTGAGAAGACAGAAGCCAGCTGTCTCCTGAGCGAGAGTGGACACAAACTCTCCTCCGGCCCCCTGCCTAGGACTGTTCCACCCAGCACAAGAGGCAGTGCCTGCTCATCAAGGTACAACAAGGACCTGGGCTGGGGGTGTGGTGGTCTATCTCATAGGCTGGAGGCAAGAGAACATACCAGAAAGAACACAGCACAGGGCCAGAGCCGATCCTAGCAGGAGCCTTGCTTACCTCGGCTGATCCTCTGCTTCTCCCCCGAGAGGATGCCCGGAGTGTCAATGACGCTGATGCTCTCCAGCACTGGGTTGGGCAGCTGGGCACACACGAACCTGTGGGGCGAGAGCAAGCCCACGCTGTCCACTCGTTGGCTCTCACGTACCCTCCCTCGTCAGAATGGAGGTACAGAAGCCTGCTGCCTTCCAGTGTAGACGCTCAGGCTCTGGGCCAGACTCAGCCCCAGCACCAGGCCCAGGACCTTTGTGGAAGCTCCCTGGGTGACCCTGGGGCAGCCAAGGTCCTCCAAGGTCCTCCGAGGTCCTCCACTTGTAAACCCCTGCTGTGTCCAAACCTCGGTCTCCGCCCCCAAGGAGCCCAGCCTGGTGGGGAGAGGAGGTGTGTGCACGGGCAACCAGGATATGAGGTTAAATGGGACCTGCACCCTGAGGGAGGTCAGTGAAGGGCTCGGGAAATCCAAGGTGCAGAGACGGCTTTCGGGGACGGCTTCCTGGAGGAGGAGGCAGGGAGCTGGCCTTGATGAATGGTTCATGCCACCGAGGAACATTTATTTGGGCTTCCAGACGCCCTATGGTCAAGATAGCGGTTGAGTCTCATTAAAGGAGACATTTCTAGGGTTACATCCTAAAGTCTCAAAATACAAACTGGTAAACCTAACTTAGGTCCTTCTAAATTCAAGCCTTCTCTCTTAGATGCCATTTTTGGTGAATAAGGTATCTTATTCTCTCAGGAGGTACATTGGGCCTCCGCTGCCCAGCGAGATGGCAGCAGAGATGCAAGGGGGGGGGGAGGGGGCCGGTGACGCACAGAGGAAGGCGTCAGGGAAGGCTGCCCAGAGGAGTGGCCAGGGTGGGGCTGGGTGGGGACGCCGGGCCCCTCAAGCCTCCTCGTGAGGGCCTTAAGAGATTCGGATTTTATACTGAGGGCAACAGAAACCCACTTAGGTGGAGGAACATTTTAAACAAAAGAGTGACTCAGTCGAATAGGATGGTTGTCAGCGAGCCCAGTTTGGTTCGTCACGTGGGTGGGGGGCGTTCGTCACGTGTCCGGCGCTGGACTGGGTAATGGGATGGGAAAGTCCATGACAAAGCCCCTGTCCTATCGAGGCCCGTGGCTCCCATTATTCCTGAGGCCCAGCCTCTTTCTAGCTCTTAGGCTCTATGGCCCATTCAAGTATTCTGTGGAAAATTCCTCATTTTGCTGAAACTGGCCTGACCTGGGTTTTGGACACTTGGTGACCAGGTGGTGGGTGCACGGGGCTGGGGTCTGGGTCAGGGGCTGTAATTGAGGTTTCCCCCAGGCTGAGCTCCTGGAGTGACAGCGGGAGGGGGCTGAGGGAGGACCCCACTGAAGGGGACACCTGGTCACGGGAGCCATAGAGAAAAGGGGACAGAGCAAGCTGGAGAGGGCCTGGCCAGAGAGGCAGGAGGAGGGCCAGGGAGCTGAGAGGGAACAGGGCTCTAAAGGTACTGACAGCAAAGAGAGAAGGCCTAAGGAAAAGGTGGAAAGTACCCGCTGCTCATCACCGAGAGGTCCGGTGACCTTCACGGGGAATCTGTGATGAGGAACAGGGAGAAGTGAGGAGGTGATGTCTGGAAACTTGGCTGTGAAGGGAAGTGAAAACGGGGAAGAGCTAGTAGGATCCGCCACGTGGGGCCTGGGGGTTGGGGGGAGAGGCTGTCAAGAGGAAACACTCCCACGTGGAGGCGAGGGGCAGGGGCAGGTGCCGCTGTCACAAAGAGAAGGAATCCCCAAGGGAACGTCCCTGAGTGGCCGGCCCCGCAGCACCTGTGGGGACGGGAGGGGAAAGAGAGAATGCAGCTCTCCGCAGACGGGGCGGGTGACCTCAGCGCATGCACGGATGAAAACCCAACTCAGGGGCTCCAGGGATCCCGGCTTCCGTTTTCTCTAGAATAGGCGGCAAGGGCGTTTGCTGAAGGAGGAAGCTAAGGTGGTTGGAGCGTGCTTGCAACGGGACCTCTGGGCGGCAGGAGATGGGAGCCAGATGTCCGGGTGTGGCTCCCGTGGAGCTCCGCCCCGCCCCGCCCCGCCCCCTCCTACCAGCGGACACGCCCACGCCCGTCTAAACACCTGTCTGCTCAGCCCCTGTGCTGCCAGGGAATAGCCCGAGCCTCACAGCGCTGGGGGTTCTGCTCCCAGGGCTCCTGCAGCAAGCCATTTTCTTTCCTTCCTCTCTGCTTTTTTTTTTTTTTTTTTTTTTCCCCTCCCAGTTTTCTCTGCCTGAAACCTCCCCTCTCCCCCACCTTCTCAGCCTCATTTCACTCATCATTGAACACCCATGTCCAATGCCAACTTTTCCACAGAGGCCTCATCAGTCCTCTGGCCTTGGAGAAGGATATTTCTCTTACCCTATTTCACAGATGGGAGAAGTGAGGCATGGAGACATTTAAGATCCACGGTGCTCTGTGGTAGGACTTTGACCCAGGACCACCTGATGCCAGAGCCCATCCTCTTTGCCTTTACTCTAAATACCTCCTGTTAGAGAAAGTCGTTCACACTGTATAGGTGAAATGCCCATGCAAGCTTGTGGTGTGGCTCCATCTAGCACAAGGGGATCGGGGGCAGCCTGCGTCCTGGTGAAGCAGAGTAATAACGAGGAGGTGCCACGCACTCCCTATAGCTTTCATCCCTCAAACTGACCCAATGGCCCTGGTGTCTGCAGGCGTGCATTCGTCCCAGGGGAGGAGAGGTGACCTGTCCAAGGCCACACAGTGAGTTTAGTAGGAGAGGCTGTGCACAAACTCAAGCCACCTTCAGCCCTGGGTTCTTTCCACCCAGTGAGGACAATGTCCAGAAATAGAGAGGAAGCTTCCTCTACTTCCTTCCGGTTGGATGCAGATTCCCTCTGTGGTACAGCTGATCCCTGATCAACGAGGGGGTGAGGGGCGTCCATCCCTCATCCCACCCCACACAGTGGAATATTCATGTATAAATGGACCCACACAGTTCGCACCTGTGTTGTTGAGCTGTCAGCTGGATAGACAAGAGCTGGGAATGACACAGTACAGCCCTCTCTGCTTTACTGGAGGGAGGTGCAGTGACAGGGCTGTGATTTAACCGGTGTACCCTTCCCAGCTTCACAATCACGAGGAACTGGCCCAGATTCCTGCATCCCTAATCAGTGGTGACCCACTCAGTTACATTCCCAGCAAGAAAAGGGGCAATCAAGAGACTCTGGATATGAAGAAGGCAGTGAGCCTCCCAAGACCTCCTCTCTTCCTTCTCAAACTCCAAGAAGAAGAGAAGAGAATACTTAGGCTGAGTGTTTTCGGAGCACACACCTGTTCAAGAATGCGTTGCCAAAGGCGTTCAGCTTCCTGAAAGGTTTCTTAGGATCCACCACCAGGGCATTCCCGGGGACGATCCCCTCCACCTGTCCGTGCATCACAGCGATGAAGGAGTCAGTGGTTGGCTCCGGCCCAATCCTCATGCCGGGGAAGTCCTGTTCCAGGAGGTACCTGGCGGAAGGGAGCGCAGTCATCAGGCAGGGTTCTGTTTGCAAAGCAAAGCCGCGCGGGCAGGCGGCCATGCGAGTCACGGCAGAGGGGCAGAGGGACAGCCGTGACATTTCACGGCAGTGTCAGATTTCCAGGGATGGGGAATCCAAAGACCTTTGTGAAAGAAGTGAGATATGAGCTGAACTTAAAATACCTAATCTGTGCTTCTTGGTCTTTATCCTTCTCCCTCCCTGAATCAGTCACTGGGGGGGGCAGGGAGAAGCAGGATTTGGGCTCAGCAACAAAGCACGGATTGAGACTGAATTCTGCACAGAGTACAGCAGACTTGACAACGGCAGGTCGCCTGCTCAAGTACCTGCATGAACGCAAGGTTAGAGTGAGACCATCCAGAGATGCTGCTGGCTTGCCTTAGGTCTGTATTTCTTTATGTGGTTAGTCAGCCATTTAATATAAAATACAGAAACAGCTCCCACATCATATGGAGTGAAGGGCACACCATGAAAAGTCAGTCTCCTTCCCATCTAAGACTGTGGGTCCCACCTCCAGCATCAGAACCAGGCTGTGACCTGGGGTGGCAGGTGCCTCTCTCTGCTCTTCTCCAGGACTCGGCAAGGAGAGCCTGAGGCCACAGCTCCTCTCCACAGCCCCTTTTAGAAGTTTGCTTTTAGAGCAAACAGGGTGAGCCGGAGAATGGAGAGAAGGAAAGTGAAAGCCTCCAGGCCCAGTGGTCCTCAGCCCTGGCGGTGCACAGGAGCTACCATGCAGCTTCAGCTAACGGTACCCAGCTCCCTGCCCTCCCAACCCGAGGCCCTGCTCTGCTGGCTAGGGGACAGCGGGGAGGACTGGCCACTGGTCCTTTCTAGGAAATCCTTCGCTGATTCTAAAGTACAGCCTGGGTTGACAACCTGTTCTAGACCAACCTTCCCATCTCACTGATAAAATCACGGACAGTAGCATTTCCACCGGCCAGACATTACACTACTCACTAGGAGAACATTATCTTCTTCAGGCTTCACAGTGGCCCTATGCACGGGTACTGAGGAAACTGAGGCGTAGTAGGGTTATGTGCCTTTCTCCAAGTTCAACAGCTAGTAGGGCAGTGGGTACCCAAATCCCCATCCGTCTAACCCCAAGTCCTTGGCCCTTCAGCGGTCTTCTGTCCTGACAGTGAGTGGATTGAAGTCCCGCCGGTCAGGACAGAGCTGGGACTGGAGGCCACGACTCCAGGGCCTGAGCTCTCTGCCTGCCTTCTGCTTCCCCAGAATGGGCCTTGGAGCTCCAGCCCTGCTCTGCCTGAAAGGCAGGGAGCTGAGGAGACCTGAGGGGGTTTCTTAAAGCTCAGCGATGTCCTGCTTGTGCTTCAGGAAGTGTTCTGAGCCCTTCGTCTACTGGGAGGCACGGGGAAGCCACAGTGGGGTTGCTATGGGCTCCCTCCCCAAGGAGCCGGCAGAGGGGCTGCTGCCCAGGACGTCCCTCCTACCGCACTGGAGGGTGTGCAGTGGCCCTGGGAGGCCCATCTTCCTCGAGGATGGCCCACTAATCCAGGAGTGAGGGCAGGATTTTTTTCCCCAGAGAACCACTCTGAAAGCTGGCACTTGGATTGTGAGGAGAAAAAAGGACAGCACGTGTGGCTTTCTCAAACACGCCTCCTTCAGGGCCTCCGTGGAGGAGTAGGGAATCTCAGCAGCCCAGGGCCAGCGACCTGTTTCTCTAACCATGAGGGATATGCCCTTCAGGAGGGAACCTCACTGCCTTCCTCCACGATGTGGGAGATTATAGTTCTGATTTCTTAAGCACCTATCATGGGCCAGGCGCTGTTCTAGACTTTCCAGGGATTATCTCATTTCATCTTTGTATGTCAGATGTGAGCACTATGATCCTTCTCATCCAATGGGTCTAATAAGAAGACCCACCTCATAGGGTGTTCCAGGGGTCCAGTTACAGACCTTAAGCACTGAAACCAGTACCAGCCCCAAGATGACCAGTCACTGTAAAAAGGAGGAGTCAGAGGACAACGAATGTGCCCCAAGACATGCAGTCAGTGAAAAGCAGAGCAGGGATTCGAACCACGGCACTTAGACCTGAGAGTTCACAGTCTGAACCACTACATCCACTGTCTTCTTTCCTGCCTCGGGTCCCTGGACCAGGACATGGGAAAGGGCTGAGCCCCCCAGGGGACCGGAAGGAGGAGTAGGACAGGAAAGCTACAGAGGAGTATGGTTTGGCAGGAGGCTGGCCGGGGGCCAGGCCTTGGGGGAAAGTTGGGCTTCAGTGCCCACAGACCCAGGGATGTACTCATCTCCATAAACACCCACCACTGGGGTTCACAGCTCAGTCTCCAGGAGGGGGCTGCGGCACACAGAAGCAGTTGCTATGGGGGACCAGAGCAGGCCCGGGGCCGCTGGCTCTCCAAGGCCCCTCCTGGAACGTGCAGCTGCCTCATGAGATCACAGCTGTGCTCGGGAAACCCCATCCATTCCTGCCTGGGGTGGCGGTGGAGGGCGCACCTGTCCTGCGAGTGCTTGGGTGAGAGCCTTTGCAGGGCCCTCCTGGCAGAGTGTGTAGCAAGTGTGAATTCTGAGCCTGGAGCAGGGTGCTGGGCGTTATCAAAGGCCTTGAGGACAGCTGACATACAGACGAGTGGAAAGAAACAGGCCTGAGACAGCCTCAGGAATGCCCAGCCTGCAGAGGGCCAAACACAGTGACGAAATATCTTCCTGACACGGGCGCCTCCGATGCCGGCCCCGGGAGAGACACGGTGTACCAGCAGATGAACAAAGGAGGACGCTTCCTGGCACAATAGGGGCCACTTTCCAGGACATTCTGCAGCCACAGCCTCAGGCGGCCAAGTGAGCCTCTTGGCTAAACCCACGTGACCTGCAATTTGCTGACCACACATGGGTCTGGAGAAACACAGACTCCAACAAAGCCCCCAGCAGGTCCGGGGACACAGCCAGGCCGGGCAGAGAACCCCGGGCTTGGTGAATTCTCAGGGACATTTGGGTAGGGCTTGCAACACCGAGGGCCCCCTTATCAAAGCCACCACTGTGTCCAGAAAGGAAAAAGCCATTGAGGGATCTCAGGGCTGCTTCTCGACGGGGAGTGACACAGACCGCCTCTGTTGCCAGGCAAAAACATTCCCACAGCGGGGTAAAAAAGGAAAAGTTAATTCAAGCCTGGGTGGGAACAGCTGAGACGGGGACACACGAGAATGCGGACTGACGGCGGGCTGAGCACCCGCTGTGTGGCAGGTGTCCCTCCGGGCCCTTCCCCCGAATTCCCTCACTTCATCCGTCCCAGAAGCGCCAGGGGACGGCAGCACTACTCTCCTCGCTGCAGCTGAGCCAACGGACACAGAGGCTGCCCAGCTCTGCGGCCGAAGAACAATATTCAGAGGGCCTAAGACTGGAAAAGATGTGGGTCCGCCCCCCCGGCCCCCCCACCCCAGGCTGTCCAAAGCAAAATTAATAAATACTCCACCCTAATAGAGGTGTCAGGAAGCCCCACGCGTTTCTGGCTTTTCCATGATGACAATTTTTCTTCACATCTTACAAAGCAAATTATTTTCTAACATTTTCCTCATTTTTCGGTGTCCTGCTTGGCTGGCAATCTCGGCATGCGGCCTGCATTACTGGCAACCTAAGCACCCAGGGGAAAGGTGTGGGGCCAAGAATCTGAAGCCCGTCGTTCTCTAAAGTCTCTGCGTCCCCAGCAGCGGGGCCAGACCTCAGGCTGCAGCTCTCGGTCTGCATTTCTTTAGACCCTAAAGGCACGGGTCACTTTCCACTCTGTTACAGGTATTTGTGTTGTACGCCTGTATCTTTGGTCTCTCCAAGCCTGGGGTTCTTAGCTTTGAAACAGGGTCAGAACTATGATACTGGGGTATCTGGGGGACTCAGTGCCACTGTTGATTTCAGCTCAGGTCATGATCTCAGGGTCTCAGGATTGAGCCTGCCTTGAGCTCCCTGCTCACTGGGGGTAGGGAGCGTCTGCCTGAGATTCCCTCTCCCTCTGTCCCTTCCCCTGTGTGCGTGTGCTCTCTCTCTCTCAAGCACATAAAATCTTAAAAACCAAAATAATACTTGCCCTGTTGGGTAATACTTGTCTCAGGAGATTTTAGGGACACCGGGAAGCACCCCATAATCACAAAGTGAGATAGAAGATGGGAAACCCTTGAAGGCCATGCTGAGGATTGAATCGGCTCTGTGCTCCATAGAGCAGCCACTACTGTCCCTGGCACCCAGCAGCCTCTGCCACGGGACAAAGAGACCCCAGCACAGAGGAGACCCGCAGCCAGGCTGCCAAGGCCCCCACTAGCCTCTCTTTCCTGCCCCCACCCTGCGACAGGCCACCCACCGAGTCTACCACTGACCCAGCATTGCCCACTGTTCCCCCTTCCCACTCCGCTTCCAGCCCTTGGTGGTAAAGGCAAGATTCTGGCCTCTCTCACATCCCTCCCCTTTCCTTCCCCCCAACTGCGGTGGGGCTGGATAAGAACTTTCCCGGCCCTGCACTCTGCTTAGAGAATCAGCTAGAAGGAGAAGAGTGAATGATGGAGCCCCAAGCGCCATGCCCGTGCTACACTGCTACTGTCCCTTCCTAATCGGGAGAGAGACCCTACAAGGTGGTTGCAGCTAACCACACGTCAGAGAGGCGTGTGATCAGCTGCAACTTCCGGACGAGGCCTCTTGGCCGGTACTGTAGAGCCTGGACTCTGCTAAGCCAGCCTGGGTTCTTTCCATGGCCTTTCTCCACTGTCAGTGGGAATAGGATGGAGGCCTTTCTCCAGAGGCCCCCTCCTGCCAGTAAATGCTTCTCCTGATCGCCTCCAGAGACCTGACGTTCAGGCAGATCTAAAGCCAGACCTGAGGCAGGTGGACCCATTCCTCCAGCCCAGGGCCATCTGCTCCCTTGAGTAACATTCAGGTCTTGTAAGCGGTGGGCAGGATCCCCCACGCAGGGACCAGCAGACCACAGCCCTGACCGGAGAAGGGCATCTACTGACCTCGGCAGGAAGACAGGAGTGAGGCATGAAAGGGACTGTGGCTGGCACAGCGGACCCTGCAGAGGTCAGCGGGTCTACCTGGAACAGCGGCCCCTTTCCCTAGTCCTTTGGCTTTCTAGAGGGTCACTCTTCCATGGCAGAGATGCTGTGATGCCGGGGATGAGGCCTGGGCAGGGGGGACGCGTGGCGTTGTGAGGAAAGAAGGCACAACCCAGCCAAATGCTGACTCACCTTTGTGGGAGGATGCAAAAAGCTTCCTGAAGAAGTGGGGGAGGTGCAAAGGGCCTGCTGAGGGCTCCCCCCCCCCCCGACCCCCACCTCAGCCCGTGCTCACACTTTAGAGTCTGAGTTCCATTGTAGAAGGGCCTCGGGTCCTCACGACCAGCCTAGACCTTCCTGTGGAGGCCCAAGCAGCTTCGCTCTGGCAGCCCCAGGCCCCACACTCCATCCCCTGGTTCGGGGGCAAACATGCAAGGGAGTGGGGGGGGGGCGGGGGGCAGGTGGGGAGGTTGGAGGCTGCGGGCCAGTGAGAGGGAGAGTGAAGGGAGGCACAGAGCAGAGGCTGGAGGTAGGCTGCCAGGGCCAGAGGGACACAGAGCTACTGTGTCTGAAGAGGCAGCCTGTGTGGAGGGAGCAGCCACCACAGGCCAATTTATTGTTTATTTTATTACTGTCGGTTGTCGGGCCAGGGAAGTTATTTCAGGCAGAGATTATAGCCCATTAATTAGTTATTAGAAGAATGTTCTTTACTGCATGTTCTTCCTGAGACAAGAAATAGACGCCGTGCGCCGTGGCAAGTACATATAACTGAAAGTGTATGGGTACTCAGGAGGCAAAGGGCCAAGGGCCAGGAAACGAAGAGGCAAGTCTTTGTTTCCCAGGGAAAGTCCCTCACAGGTCCAGGCCCCGGACAGGACAGGAGTTGTGAGAATCACTGCGCTTGAGGCAACCAGCAGGGATGGGAGAGGGCGCTCTAGGCTACCCCCAGGGGGGCCTTCTTCACTCTGGGGAAGGGGCCTTGTATCAACCCACTCTCTTGGAAAGCAACTCAGAAATAGGATTCTGAACACCCAAATTAAAAAAAAGTAGAAACATTTTAAAAACACAGTGAAATGGTACAACCTTGGGCCCAGTGATTTCACTACTGGGACTCTCTGAGAAAACAGTCCAGCATGTGGAAAAAATATTATGCATAGAGGTGGGTATTCGGAGTGATTCTCCAATAGCAAAAAAAATTAGAAAGGACCCAAAACATTCCAAAGAAGTGGACTGGTTACAAATAATTACATGTACCTACAGTGAAGCATCATGTGGTTCTTAAAAATAAGATTACAAAGATTTTTAAAGTCACAGAAAAAATGCTCCATCTCTAAGTGAGATAAATTAGCATGCAGAATTACTTTATGGCATGACCTCAATTGTGTCATAAAATAGCTAAAAATACTGGAAGATAAACATATATAAAATATATAAATATCTCTATCTATTTATATGATATTTAAAATGATTTCCCCCGAGTTGTGGGCTTATGGGTGATTTCTTTTTTCTTCTTCCTCAAATTTATTCTCGCCTACATTTTTCAGTGGGGGAAAATAGCTGTTTAGTGGGTTTAAAGAAAAGGAGGAAAATATGTAATTTGGTTTTGGAGGGCTTCCCCATGCTCCAACCCCTCCCACCCTGCTGATGCAGTCTCCCTGGAAGGGGAGGGCTTTTGATGCTGGAGCTAAATTCAGTTACTACAGGAGTGGGGAGGAAGAGCTCTTGTACTTGGAGGATAAAAAGCGAGGGATCTGCCTCTCTGGGCCTTCCTGTCTCCCTCAGATAAGGAGTAATCTATCGGCACTTGACTCTGCCACTCTCTTAGACCCAGTAATAGCCAGCATGACTCAGGCAAAGCCAGGAGAGCGTCTCAGGCAAGAGGTACTTAAATCTGTCTGCGGCTCCAGGATCCTGCCCCTGGAGAGACTCGCCTTTCTCCAGCTTCCCTCCCATTCTGTAAACACCTCCTGGGAGCCTCCAGTAGCTCCGACCTCAGGCAAGGCCCCCAGGGAGCTAAGGCACAGTTGTAAGCTCTGGTGCTGCCAAAGGAGAAGATCTACATAATGTTCTAGGACTGAGAACCCAGGTGTGTCCAGAGGGTAGGGAGGGCCTGTACAAGGGCACGAGCCATCAGTGAATGGCCTGTGCTTCCGGCTGGGGCACAAACCAGGCCAGCTGGAGAACAGGGATTACAAAGGAAACCTTGTACAGAACCTAGGGAATTCAGAAGTGCCTTTGGCAGCGACGGGTGCCTAATGAATTAAGGGAAACGGATTCAATCAGGGCTTCTTGCTCTAAGATTCCATGTATATTTGTGCATTTTTGTGTATATGGACGTGTATTTTTCTAAAGATAGGGCCACAGCTTTTGACAGATTTTCAAGATTTTTCGAAGGATATATGAACCTTTTAGATCCATTAGAGCCCTTGTCGTTCTTACAACATAAGGTATCCAAAGCCAGTAGCTCCCCACCCCTCCCCGCCAGTCCCTAACTTCTTTAGAAATCACTCAACCCCTCATAGCTGCTGAGTCCAAGGCTGTCCACCCCACAAAGGCAAAACCGATCTGGTGTTCTGTTCAGACATGACATGTTAGCATGACGCAAGCCCTGCTCTCAGGCGGCTTGGGTACAAGCTTGGTGTTAGAGAAAATTAGTATCTAGAAAATCAGTAACCAGACTGTTAACTTTCCCGCTCCCCTTGCCAAACAAAGCACAGAGCTTTGCATGTCACAGGTGCTCAGCTCGTCAATATTTGACCAGAATGGAAACAAGATTTGATTTGAATGGAAACAAGAGCGCACTGCACAAAACCTTCTGCCGGAGACGCGCACCACTGATTTTGGGGGGCCACCGCCCCCATTGCCACACTACAGGAGTCTGACTCCACAGAGGGCCACGGAGCACCTGCAGCGGCTTGGCAATGGCTTTGAATGAGGCCAGAGGAAACTGCCTGGCCTTGAGGGTCGTGTGGGACTAAGGACTGGAGAGAGGCCTGTCCTGAAAAGATGGGAAAGATGGTCTTCACTCCGGTGGACGATGTACGGACCTCTCTGAGTGCAGGGTGGGCAAGCTGACCCCTTGAGGATCCCTTTAGCCCTAGGATTCCATTATTCCCGGGAATAGATGACTCACGCTCAGCACCATGGGCATTTAGCCAAGCATCTCCTCCCATGCATCTCAGCATCCCAGGTGGGCATCCTCCTCAGTTACACGGCTTTGGACAGTCACTCAACCCCACTCCACCTCAGTCATCTCACCTGCCAAGTCAAGGGGCCGGCTGACACAATCTGCCCATGTCCCTTCCACCGCTGAAAGACTAGTTAATGTTATTACTGAGACATTAAGATCAAACAAGGGAGAAGAAAAAAGCATTCTGCTTCTGACACTGCTTCTGTCCAGTCTGTAAGTAGGAGCTCTGGTCAGAGCAGGAAACGGATAAAAAGAAAGACACATGGCACTGCCCTAGCCCACCTCCTCTGCTGCAAAAGCCTCCATGTGAGTGGCTGGGCCTTTGAAAAGACAAGGGAGGTGGTCCTGGCCATGAACGGCTTGCTCCTAAAAAGCGAGGGTGTGAGGCATCCCCAATCAGTTTCAGGTGCTCTTGTGACCTGGAGCTTTCTCACCGGGCCTCCTGGGCCTCAGTTTCATCATCCGTAAAATGGGGACGGCTCTGAACTTGCACGCTTCGAACGGACCTCTGGAGCCAAGCGCTAAGCCCAGCAGAGAGGCACTAGGTAGGAAGTGGGGGATGGGACCAGCAGTGAGATGGTGGGGTAAGCTTTGGACACACAAACACCGGAATGTCTTCAGCGCCCCCCACGGAAGGCTTCCCGTGTGTCCCCAGGCAGGAGGGGCCACTGGGGCTGAACGGAGGCCCTGTGCGCTGGGCGGTGGGGTGGGCTGCCAGGGCCCTGGGCCGGCTCACCTGATGAAGGTGGTCTTCCCAGTGGAGTACTGGCCCACCAGCAGGACCATGGGCTTGTTGTCGAAATCAGCATCCTCCAGGGCGGGCGAGTGAAACTCGTGGAAGCGGTAATGCTCTTCCAGGGGCAGCAGCTTGGTCTTGTAGAGTTTCTTGAGCCCGTCGCTCACGGTCTGGAAGACCTCGGGGTCCTTCCGCCGGCGGTCGTCGGAGCCCAGCCAGCTGAACATCGCGGCCGCCGCTCGCCCCCCGCGCGCAGCCCCGCGGCCGGCGCCCTCGGCTCCCGGGGAGGGGAAGGGGCCCCGCAGGGCCGGCCCGCCGCTCCGAGCCGCGCCGCCGCCTCACCCGAGCACCCGGCTCGGCCGCACCATGGCCGGGCGCGCGGCGCGGGGGGTCCCTGGGGCGGCGGGAACGCGCCCCGCCCGAGCTCCCGGGGCCCCCGCCCGGCGCCCCGCCGGGAGCAGCCGCCGAGGCGGGGTGGGGAGGAGGGCAGAAGGGCTGCGAGCTGGAAATTCAAGTCAAACCTGCAGTTAAAGTGCCAGACGCCGGCGTGCGATGCCGGGTCCCCGACCTTCCCCCGCCGACCTCTCCAGCCCCGGCCCGGGTGCCGCGAGGGGATGCTGCGGCTCGGCTCCTGCGCGGCCGGCCGGCTCGAGAGAGGCGGCGGCGTCGCCCGGCCCGCGGACAGCTCAGCACCCGCAGCCGCAGCCCGCAGCCCCAGGCGCCGGTTTAAATGCCAGCCGTGCAGGAAGCGGGCTGGCGGAGGAAGTCCCCGAGTACTGGCAAGGCCGGCCCGGCCCGTTGGACCCGGCGCCGGGAAGCTGAGCAGGGCGCCGCCATGTGTGTGGGCAGGCGCTGCGCTGGGGACCGGCGCCCGCAGCCTGGGAGGGAGGGATGCTGAGTCCGTGGGAGCGCTCCGGTATTTCCTTCCCGGCCTCTGGAGGTTTGGTTTGGGAACAGCGCCCTCTCAGGGACAGCTGTGAAGACAGAGCTGACCCACTCCGCCCTCTTGCTTTTAAATGGCTTTTCCTTTAAGTTACCGAGGCCAGTTCCTAAGGAAGACAGGTGCTCTAGCATCTGGGAACATTTTCCTCGGGGCATGGAGAGAAGAGTCCAATAACAGGACTCTCACAAAATGACCAGAACTGTCACGACCCAAACTTTTTGCTTGATCTAGGGTGAAGTCAAAACCATTCCCATTCATTCATTCGTTCATTGATCCATTTCTTCCAGTAAAACAAGACAAAACACGCAAACTCCCACAATGGTGAATGGGTATTATGGGGCAGACACAATTATGGTGACTGTGGATACAAAGTAAATCACAAGGATGAGCACACACACCTTCCCTTCCAGAAGCTCCTTTCTGGGTGAGCCCTAGGGAAGAACCAGGAGAAGAGGGCCATGCGTGCATCGGGGAGGGCAGAGTGGGGAGGAGGAGGCATTCTTTTGGTCTGTACAAGGCTTCCCAGAAAGCATGACAATGTGCTGGATCTGAAATGATCACTTCTTAGAAAAGCAGGGAAGATGTTCTAGGTTGCGTACTGGGCATTTGCAAACGCTTGGAAGATGGAAGAAGAGTAAACAATTTCTGTAGCTAGAGTATAGGGTTTGGGAGGATGGAAGGGAGTGAGCAAGGCCAGTGCAAAAGGCTTTGCTTGCCAGAGCAGGAGTCATATAGGAAATAAGGAATCAATAGCACTAATTACTGGTAACTGCTGACATTAACCAAGTGCTCAGTAGATGCAGGCGGCTGGGCTAAGCTTTTGGGAAGCGTGTTCCTGTCACCCTTCACGACAGCTCTGAGGCAGACCATATTCTTTCCAGCGCAGCACCAAGGAGAACAAGGTGGGAACAGTTGGCCATGTGTAGGTGGCATCGTCTGTGGGGAATTTAAACACAATAATAAAACCAACTCAAAGTCAATCGGCTTTATGTTAGCATTCTAAACTGTGCCAGTGATAAACTCCTCCCCACAACGGTGGATGGCTCCTGTGCACCACCTTCCAGAGAGGAGGACACAGTATGCACATGGTCCAGGCTGGACCCCTGATGCTGGGAGCAGACAGGGAGGGGCTGGAGAGGCAAAAGGGGCGGGCGGCCAAGAGAACGGTTAGGAAACTGTTGAAACATTTACAAGACAGCGGCAATTAGGATGAGGAAAAGGCAGTGTTCAAGACTTTTTATGGCATAGAACTGACAGATCCTGGTAAGCAATAAGAAAGAGGAAATGAAGATTAGGCAGAGTCTAGGATAATTCTGAATTTTCTACTGCAGGAGACAAGATGGTTGGAGACACTGGTCCGCCAGTCAGCGGAGCCAGGAAGAGGGCAGATTTAGCATTTAAAGATGATGTGTTCAATTCCTGGATTATATGGTATATCTATATTTAATTTTTCAAGGACCCACCATACCATTTTCCACAGTGGTTGAACCAGTTTGCATTCCTACCATTGGTGCATGAGGGTTCCCTTTTTTCCACATCCTCACCAACACTTGTTATTTCTTCCCTTTTGATTCTAGCCATTCTAACAGGTGTAAGGTAGTAGCTCATTGTGGTTTCGATTTGCGTTTCTCCATGATTAGTGATGTGGAGCAACTTTTCATGTGACTGTACTTCCCGTGGTGAGCTCTGAGTAGTGTATCGAATTGTGAAACCATTATATTGTGCACCTGAAGATGCTATAACCCTGGATATTAATTATACTTCCACAACAAAAGAATAACGATGAAAATAAATACAGACGATGTGTTCAGTCTGAAACGTGGTGGTGGAGAGAGCTGTGGGAGCTCCATGTGGTTAAGTACAGGGATTTGGGTAGGGATTGTTGGACATGGGTGCTGGCTAGAATCTCCATACCTACAGCTCAGAACTCTTGACTTCCTCTTTCAACCCCGGAACTGATTGCTTCTTTCTGAGCTCTTCACACTCCTGCTGGAGTAACCACTCGGATTAATATTCACCTTTGGTGTTGGGCGCCTAGGTGGCTCAGTTGGTTAAGCATCCAACTCTTGGTTTCAGCTCAGGTCATGATCTCAGGATCATGAGATCGAGCCCCGTGTCCGGCTTTGCACTGGGTGTGGTGCCTACTTAAGATTCTCTCTCTCCCTCTTCCTTTCCCCCTTCCCTATCACACATGAGCATAAGCACATTCTCTCTCTCTTTCAAAAAATATATATACATATTTCACCCTTGGTGTTTATGTTAGCACCGTCGTCTGAGCACAAGAGGTAACATTTGAAATAACAGCTCACATGGCCTGGAAATGGAGCCATCAGAACAGACACCTGCCTTCCCAGGACATTGGGCCTAAGACCCCATGTTGTGCTGGGTGTAGAGATACAAAAAAGAGGGAAAATATTACAGTACATAAAGCCAACAAAACAGCTTCCAAAATACATAATTAATGACTGTACATCTGTAAGAAAAAGGAAAACATTCCAATAGAAAAGCCAATAGAAGACAAATGCCAGAAGACACAAAAATTACTCCTACAAAAGTGTTGACATGAATATCTTATAGACATCAGAAAAGATCTTAAACCTCAGTAGTAGTATCTGGAACTTGGGGAGGAACTTGTGGAAGTCTGGGTCTGTCTGAGGGGAGAGGCCAGGATGGCCAGAGTGTCAAGGAAGAAATTAGGGGATTCCATTATGGAAATATGTTAATATTTTAGGAACCAGTACAGCTGTGGTATTGTGTATCACTGAATGTCAGCCCCGAGTGTCAAACTTATGGAGTGCCTCTTGACACATCTAACTCTGGCTCTCAGTCCTGAAGCGTTCTTTGGAAAGGAACTGAGTAATAGTTCAGCATTCCTACATACTAGCAATAGTTATAAAAAAGAATTTTTCAAAGATATGGTTTACAAAAAGCAAAAAACCTTAGGGATAAATCTAGAAATCAAGAAAATGATAAAATTTAATGGAAAGATGTTAAAGAAGTTTTCAGTCAATGGGAGAGTCATACCATGCTTAATTATGGAGAGATTCTGGGTCTCAGAGATGAGAATTTTTTACAACATAATTGCTAGATTCAATAATTGATAAGATTTAAATTAAAATCCGAATAGGATTTTCCCTGGAAGTTAACAAGACGATTCTAACAATACTCCAAGAATAGCTAAGATATTGAAGAAGAAGGAAGAGGAGGAGGAGGAACTGGGGGGAGGAAGAGAAGAAAGAAGGGGAGGGTGAAGGAGAAAACAGTAACACCAGTAGAAACAACTAGGTGAAGGGAGCTTGCCCTAAGGGGCGTCATTATCAAGCTGCAGTGGTTAAGATGGTGTGGTTTTGGTGCAGAGAAAGACCAATAGAACAAAGACACCGTAAAAGAGCCAGCCAATGTGAAAACCCGATATACAGAAAAATTGCGATAGATATCCCATAGATACGGCTACAAGGTCAGGAAGAATGTTTTCAGCAAGACACCGAAAGCGTAAACTGCAAACGAAAAGATTAATAAATTCGGTATTGGTAAGCGTAAGCATCCGTGCCCAACTGAATAGAAAAAGAAAGAGAAAAGATATTTACAATACATAAGACCTTATTTGTAGTTGCAGAAGCACCATGCACGCCACCATTTGATAACACTTGACACTCGCTGATGTGGCCAAAAAATAAAAAAATGTTGGATGATACCGACTGGTAGCAAGGACGTGGCACCGTGGGTACTTTCACACCCTGTGTGATGTGTAGATTGGCACACACACTCTGGGAAACCATTTGGCATTATCTGGCAAAGCGGGAAATGTGCATGTCCTCCGCTCGGCGGCTCCCCGCCCAGGCGTGATCTGGAGAAACTCCACACACGCACTGGAGAGTTCAGGACCAGAAGGTTCGTGGCGGCTCTCTGTGTGGGGCAGCCCAATGTTATAAACCACCAAATTTCCCCCCACCAAGAAGGTGGATAGAAACATTTTGCCGCCTTCCTATCGTTAAATAAATTTCTTACACAATCAACTTCACATAATGAAATAAATATGATGCAAAAGAGAAAATGAAGGAAAGAGAGCAAGGGGAGGACAAGCCAGCGCTGAAGAGATGAAGCCAGCCGGGGGCTCGGCCGTGCAGCCCGAGGCCGCTTCTCTCAAGTCTGAGATCTTGCAAAAACCACGTGCACTGTTCCTGGATGCGCTGAAGTTTTAAGAAGAGAAGTGAGGGAACGTAAGACAGTCAGGAAAGCCGTGTCCTCTGGGGACAAGAAGGGGACATGGAACTGGAGAGAGGTTACACCAGGGCTCCATCTATATTTATGATGTTTTATTTCTTAAGTGTGAAAATGGATACTTGGCTGTTCATTTATAATTCCCCCTATCTTTTGAAAAAAAAAAAAATCTGGTCCTTTGATGCACGAAATTAGATTTTTTTTTTTTCATAATCTGTGGTTCAAGATGAACTCTTTGTATTTGGCTCTTCTTTCTTTTTTTCTTTTTCTTTTCTTTTTTTTTTTTTTTTTTTTAAGTAGGCTCTATGCCCAGGGTGGACCCTGGGATCAAGACCTGAGCTGAGACCAAGAGTCCGACGCTTCACCAACGGAGGCACCCAGGTGCCCCTGTGTCTGGCTTTTTCATCGTATTTTTTCTTTCTTTTTTCTTATCACAGTCTAAAATGACGTAATGGTGAGCCCATCATCCAACCCAAGGAGTAGAAAAACAAGCAATCATTTCCATCCACCTGTGCGTTCCTCCCCAATCCTCTCCCACCCCACCTGGAATTTATGGCGCTCGAATCCCTTGCTTTTAAAATTAATGTTAGCACATGTGTATGGAAGCCTGAGCAACATATCGTGGAGGCCCAGGGCTTTGGGACTTAACAAACAGCATATCGGCCGCACGCAGTCCCCAGGAACTCCATTTTTCCTAGTCAGTGCTGTGTCAGCAGCATTGCTTTCCAGCCCTGTCCGGCCTCCAGGCGCCTCTCTCCCACCGGGTGCCTTGCCCAAACCTAGCACCTGGCTCCCATGTTCTGGTTCCGTGCTGGCTCACGGAGGGTCCCAGTCAGATACTCTGCAACACAGAATCCCGGTCCCCCAACATCCTGGCTGGGTGAACTTGGGAAAGTGGCTTTACCCTCCGAGCCCCAGCTCCCAGGTCTCTGGATGGAGAGCGTATAACAGGATTGTTCGGCGTGAAAGGAGACAACGGGTGTGCTTAGGGCTGTGTCTGGTCCACTGAGAGCACTCGGTGTAACCGTTCTATATCCGAGGATCTCTGGGACTTTCAGTCACCATGTGTGTCCTGCCCTGTGTTCTGGAGCTATTTAGTAAGCGAGCACATAGGTCAGGGGTAGTTCTTTCAGTTCTTTTGTATCTAAACCGAAGATGGCTCACTGACTCAAAAGAATAGAATTTGTGGCATTTGCTATAGGCTCTTGGGAGTGACACTACGAAACAGGGGACTTTCTGTTCTCTTCCTCTTTCTCCGTCCTTCCTCACCAAGATCACCAAGGTCTGGCCAGAAGTAGAGGGAGAGAGATGGAAAAGGCAAAGGCAATTTGGAATAAAGGCTTGAGCCCTGGTTCAGGGAGGCTGGCAGAGTCAGGAGAGTTCACTGGGGGTCTCATGTGAACCCCTTCTGCAACCCCAGAACCCAGGCCCCTCTCAGCCTGGCCCCTGGGGAAACTATAGTTGACTCATTTTGTTGGCCTCCATTGGGGAGATAAGTGCATCGAGTCAGCCAATACCTATCATTGAGAAACAGGCTAAACTATGTAGCCATCTTATGATAACATTCTCATCTGTGAGACCAGACCTCAGAATGAGGCTTTGCGGAGATAGAATAAAACAGCCTAAGTTGGGGACCGAATACAGTGTTTATGCATTTACATCTATCTAGCTAGCTAGCGGTGTAATTATACGCTAGATCTGTAGCACTCAGTAAATAGTAGCTCACTTCCCCCTGAATGAATGACAGCTCAATACACATAAGGACAGGGAAGTCTGGCATAAAAATAAAGAAATTAGCAAATTGTGCTCCCGAAGTGGATAAACAGGAAAAGGGGATGAAGAAACAGGGTCAGGCTAGGTTCCGATGTCCTGTTGTCTAGGAACTGCTTTCCCCTGTCATGCCATTACTGCCACATCTATGTAGTTGCTGGGACATGTGTCTGTTTTGCATGCCAGCTCTCATGGGCAGGAACCTAGGTTCATTCCGTGGTGTACCAGGAGCAGAGCTAACCTAGAAAGTCCACCATCACAAAGAAGAAAGCCTCCACAACGGAGGCAATGGTGTATGTCTGGTTTTATTAAAATGCCTGCTTGAGGAGCCCCCATGGCTGTTTTCTCTCTAATACCCTCATCTCCCAAAGGCAAGACAAATGAAACTTGTAGGATGTGAGCTGTGATTGGAAAAACTCCCCACCATCACCTTCAGCCTCAGACTCTGATTCTGGGGAAGGGGAGGAAGTGGAGCAGGAGGGGGAATTACTATTGCAACACAGGGTCCTCACAACAATCCTGGTGCCAAGATAGGATGTTTCCTGGGGAGGGACACTTAAGCACAGAGACGTTGAAAGCTTTGCCCACCAGACATCTTCTACAGAGCTAGCTATCATCCTACATTCCTACTTTCCCCTCAATCCACAAAAGCTGTGAGGTAGCTTACCAAAATCTCCAGAATTCTAAAAAAAAAAATGATTTAACCCTTGAAGCAGCAGGTAGGAGGGGTATGGGCAGATAGGTGGCCGGTGCAGTGAGAATGTCGTTGGGAGCCAATGAGCTCACCCAGAGCTCCTTGGACATGAGCAGCACCAGTGGCTTCGGGCTTCTTGATCAAAGCAAAACAGAAGCAAATTTTTGGTCCCCACCCAGATAGATCGAGCCTTTCCTGCCAGCAGTATTGGATTGCACCATTCTGCTAGACAACCTCCGTTGGGTGAGAAAAGTGACAAAACAGTGAAATTCCAAAAGCACAAGATTCCAGAACTGGAAGGAGCCTGGTGTGCTCGCATTGAGTCCAGGCATCTTTCCCAGGTAGTAAGTTTTGTCGGTCTTCCCAGCAGGGGGAGCTACTGGAAGCTCCTGGAGGAGGAAGACTGGGTTTTCATCTCTCAAAAATTAGCCATCAGAAAATCCAAATCAAAACCACATTGAGATACCACCTTACACCAGTTAGAATGGCCAAAATTAACAGGACAGGAAACAACAAGTGTTGGAGAGGATGTGGAGCAAGGGGAACCCTCTTTCACTGTTGGTGGGAATGCAAGTTGGTGCAGCCACTTTGGAAAACAGTGTGGAGATTCCTCAAGAAATTAAAAATAGAGCTTCCCTATGGCCCTGCAATTGCACTGCTGGGTATTTACCCCAAAGATACTGATGTAGTGAAAAGAAGGGCCATCTGTACCCCAATGCTCATAGCAGCAATGGCCACAGTCGCCAAACTGCGGAAAGAACCAAGATGCCCTTCAGTAGACGAATGGATAAAGACGATGTGGTCCATATACACTGTGGAGAATTATGCCTCCATCAGAAAGGATGAATACCCAACTTTTGTAGCAACATGAACGGGACTGGAAGAGATTATGCTGAGAGAAATAAATCAAGCAGAGGGAGTCAACTATCATATGGTTTTGCTTATTTGTGGAGCATAACAAATAGCATGGAGGACATGGGGAGATGGAGAGGAGAAGTGAGTTGGGGAAATTGGAGGGGGAGACAAACCATGAGAGACTGTGGACTCTGAGAAACAAACAGTTTTGGGGGGTGGGGGAATGGTTGAGCCTGGTGGTGGGTATTAAGGAGGGCACGTTTGCATGGAGCCCTGGGTGTGGTGCATAAACAATAAATCTTAGAATATTGAAAAAGTGAAATAAAATTAAAAACAAAAGCAAAAAACAGTTGCCCAGGGGTACCTAGCTGGCTCAGTCCTTAGAGCCTGCAATGCTTGATCTCAGGGTTGTGAGTTCAAGCCCCATGTTGGGTAGAGACTAATTGAGAGGGGGGAAAAAGACCCTATCTCATGGCTATGGCCAGCCCTGAACTTCACTCACAGCTGAAGTCGTTCTTGATGAGCAGAGACTGGAAATGTGAATTTTCTACAGCCAGCCAACGATTATAAGACAAGAAGGCCATGACCATCCCGAAAGGTGCATGGGCAGAGGGAACCTGATAAGGAAGAGGATTTTTTTTTTTTTTTAAACACAAAAGCAGACAACAGTAGCAGTTATAGCCTGCTCACGTCTTTAAAAGTCAGTTACTCAGCTGCTACCTCGTGCTTTGTCTCCATTCTAAAGTTGTATGTTTTTTAATTGTATTTAGTTTGGATTTTGTTTTCTGATTATAGATTTTTTTTACTTATTGAAATTTAACAGAAAAAGCTATTGATCTTATTCTTTATGATTCTTTCTCTTACTACACTAAACTTGGAATTAGTCTGCTCAGAAACTTGAGAAATTTTTTTTTCTCGAAACTGTCCTGTAGTTGGACTGTTTTTCTATGTAACTTTTTAATTCATCTTTATCTTTGTTGTTGTTATTGGTGCACAAAGTTATGGAATGACTCCAAATGCTTGAGCAGTTCTCCGATAAATAATTTTCTATTCTCTTTTCCATGGCAAGTTTTCTTAAAGATAGATTAGTACAAATGATTGAAGAACCTAAAACCTATTTCAGAATTATATGTTCTGTTGCAATAACTGATTTGTCTATTTTTAACAACATGCCATTAAAATGATTTTATGACTTTAGGATACATTTTTTTATGATTTTATGATACATTTTAATATCTGGTATGAATATTCTCCCCCTCCCTTACTTATGTGATCTTTAAATTTCTTAGATATTCTCTTTCCTCTTGTTCTCATTTTCTTCCCCCTCTCTCTTACTCTCTCTCTTTTGCGTAAAGCAACTACGCTATTGTCCCCAGGCAACCTCATACCATGAGTATTTTACATATCCTAGAAAGCTAGCCAAATGTTTAAGTTGGAATGAATGCTAATATTCAACTACATGGAAATTTCATTAATTGAATTAGTCAATGGTGGACAGAGAAGTCATTTGCAGAATTGCTGTCAACAGTAATAAAAGCTCTATTTCAAAGTTATCTGTTTTGTTTTAGTGATCATCGATGAAAGATGAGTATTTTTGTATATATGTCTTCATTCATGGTTTTATTTACTGAATATATTTTATATAAATGGAATTACTGGGAACATTATGAATGCTTTTGGTACTTATCACCAAATTGCTTTTTGAAAGAGTTACATCAATTTATATCCCTATCATAATGATACCAGAGTTCCTAAGGTTTTTTCCACTCTTTAATACTGCATGTAATTAATTAAAAGTGTTCACCAATGTGGGAAGTGGGCAATTATATTTCATTTTTTAAAATTAGTAGATGCATAATTACAAAAAACTTGAAAATTTTCTTGTTTATTAACCATGCGTATTTCTTCCATAATTGTCTATTTTTGTTTATCCTTCATTTTTCTAAAAACATTTAATGTTTTTCTCATTGTTTGGAAAAGAACTCCTTATTTACAATAAGGACATTAATCTCTCATGTGTTTCTTTATCCAGAGTAATTTTAAAGAAATTTTGTCAATTACCTTCTCTGTTCTCTTCACTCCTCTGCAAAATGGAAACATTAGTTCTATTTTGTTTTAATCAGCGTCTCACGAAAGCCAGGAATTGATTTTAAGAGCATGAACACTTTCTTGATATTTACTCTTTCCATCCAAGATAGGGTGACTTCCCATTTATTCAAATATCTTCTCTATTTCTATAAACTGTTTGTAGTTCCCATCAAACAGGTCAAAATGTTTCCTTTAAGATTATTCTGTTAATTTATATTTTTATTGTTACTCTGGATGAGCTAAATCTATCATGATAACTTCTGACTGCTTATTGTTACATATAGGAATGCCATTACTTTAAAAAAAATTAGTCTTAAGTATAGTTGTTTTACTTAATACTCATTAATAAAATAATTTTAGTTTATTCTTAGGTTTTCTAGTTATATGAGGATCATACAACTAGTGTTTTTCCTCTTCATTAATGCTATTTTAGTTTATAATTATATTTCATATTTTGGATTTTCAGGACAATATTGAAAATTTAAAGAAAGAGTATTCTTGTTTTGTTCCCCATTCCTAGATACCTATCTAGATTCTTCTTTCTATGCTTTCTTTCTATGCTCCCTTGGCTTGAGAGTTGTGACCTTTATCAACACTTTTTTCTTTTTTGTCAGATAAAACATATTCTACTAAAACAGACCATCTAGAGTATAGCATCCTCTCAAATAGAATATGCATGTATTTGTGTGTATAGAGAATCCTACATACCTAGTTACATGTCCATGTTATGTAATCCGAGTGTTCTCGTTTAGAAGCCTGGGTAGCTTGTGGTGTGTTAGTAGGAATGAGACCGCAGGAGGACCTTGGGGAGTTATCTAGTGACAGCTACCAGAATACTGAAGCACTTCTCAGTATCTTCTCAAAGGATGGGATATCTTCTCTGAGGATGGGAGAGAATTCAGATGTTAAAGAGACACGAGATCTAATTTATGGAAAACCCAATGTGAGTCAACGCTTAGAGGGAGCTGCCAAAAATAACTATAAGGTTCTAACTGCCTGAAGACAAGCATAGGAAATGATGACGGTCGGTGTTCGCCAAAAGCCTGACAGATTGCAGGCACAAGGCTAGGTATTTTCGCACAGATGACTCATGTCGTTTTCACGACGACAGTTCAAAGAATCAAGAGAGAAACTGAAATTTAGTCCCTAACATGCAGCAGAGCGAGGGATGTGCTAGAGTTTTTACAAAGTGTAGGGTCTCGAGCTGAAATAGTATACCCCAGATGTGGCCTGATGTGGCATGTCTAACAGTGAGGGAGGGAGTCCTTACATTGTATCATGAAGCATTTAAGGAATTACACATTTTAAAGCTATCCTTGAAGGGCTATCACATGGGAGGGAAAACACTATGAATCTAGAGTGAGCCAAAAACAATCAGTCTACTACTGTGATACGACCCGCTTGCGGATTTCAATTACTGTCTGTCTGCATGCGGATAATCGTGACCATTCCTCACTCCAGCCCAGGCATTCCCTGGATGTCCTGTAGAGGGCAGACACTCAGTCCCGGAGGTTAAGGGGGTCCTCAAAGACCTTTCTGTGAGCACTGAATCCAATCATTATGGACTAATCATAATCATTACTTTAACAAAATGCTTTGAGTGCTGATTATGTCCTGGCCCCTGAACGAAATATGTTGTATTCATTGAACACAATATTGGTCAAATTCTCCCACTAATCTTCCCAGTATGTGTGATTACTGTGTTGTAGAGGATTAGAGTGAGGCCCTCAGAGGTAAGTTAGTTCTCAAGCTATCCGCCTGAAACTGGTATCCGAAGGGGTTATGGGACTAATAAGCCCAGCTGTAACTTTTTACCCAGGACTTTCTCATTTGCCTTTAAGATTGGCTGACTGGGGCAGATTTGAGGCATTGCCCTTCTGTGTCTGAGTTTGGCTGCCTCTCGAACAATCTCTTTCCTTTCTGCTGCTCCAGGTCCCAGTGATTGTTTCCGCCTTGTGTCCAACAGATGAACTTGGGTTCGGTTACACATTTACACTCTAAATGGAGTCAGATTCAAGCTTCCAGGTTCATCTGGCTCTGAAGGTAAGTATGCTCTTTCTAGGACACAAATGTCACCATTCCAGTGTGGGCAGATCAAGGTGGAAGGCAACACACCCTGGGGAGGCCCAGACATGAGGACCCTGTAGGTGACTGATGTTTTCATGGATGCTGCCTCGTTCCAGAAGCCTTTCTGAATGATGCTTTTCAGTGAAAGAGATGTTCATTTTGTTCATGTTTTGAAAGGCACACACCAACCCTTCCATGGAACTGTAGGAGGACAACCTGTTTCAACACAAATCCCTGCCATGTTCCCGTGGAAGACTTCTGCCTACATAACTCCCTAAAAGCCATTGTTTTCTGGATGTAGAGAAAGCCCTTATTTTGAGGACACAAGGTTGAGGATGGCTAACAGACACACTTGATAAGGTTAGGAATTGCAGAGTCTGCAGTCTGAGCGCTAGAGACCCCGCTTTAGATGGTTACTTAGGACCAGACTCTCAGGAATGGGAGCGGCCATATTGTCAGCCCAGCTGGGATGCTGCTGACTTCGGGATGCTCTTCCCCTCCTTTCCTGGATCTTCTTTCTTGGGCGTTAGGCACCGGTCTTACTCATTTTTTGTGCTCCTGGGATTAGTCATGGTTTATTGACCATGGGGACTTTCTCCCTAACAGAAACATTGCCACCACCTCTTGGGAGGAAATATGGAAACTGTGCCGTTTTCCCCAGCAGTTACTTTTCTCTCTCATGAGCATCAAAATGGCAAACAAACTTTCTGCCAAGAAGGATAGGCTAGGTCATAAGTCAAAAGGGAAAAAAAAAAAAGTGACCAAAACAAATATATAAGTAGAGGTAAAATCGTAAGACGCTCAGGGAAAAAGGATGACGGGAACAAAGTCAGGGTCAGGAAGAAGAAGGGTTTGAAATACATTCCATAGTAGTGTATTGATGTGGCCGAGTTTAATAATGCCAAGAACACCATTAAGTATTGAGGCAGAAAACAAGGTATACATAATGAGACATTGAAAGAAAAAAGTCTAGACAACATTTTTGTTTGTTAGGGAACCAGACTAAAAGCTAAAAAAAGAAATGAAAACAAATCATGCTGTAGACCTTTTTAAATTTTTCTGTCTTTGGGGCACCTGGGTGGCTCAGTCATTTAAGTGTCTGCCTTCAGCTCAGATCATGATCCTGGGGTCCTGGGGTTGAGCCTCATGTAGGGCCCACTGCTCTGCAGGGGACCTGCTTCTCCCTCTCCCTTGGCCTGCCTCTCCCGCTGCTTGTGCTCTCTCTCTCTCTCTCTCTGTCAAATAAATAAATAAACAAACAAACAAATAAATAAAATGTCCTGCCTTTGGACAGTCTTTCTTTGGAGGAGTAGTCAGTAGTTTCATAATTATGTGATTTCCAGGTGGGCTAGGAAGGCCCATAATGTGAAAGGGATCTCCCTCAGTGGCTTATTGTTAATAGATGAAGGTCTATGCTTCAAGGTTTGTACTGTGTGTTTATTTTTTAAAGATTTATTAATTGGAGAGAGAGGGAGAAAGCAATTGAGTATGGGGAGGGGAGGGGCAGAGGAATGGGGAAAGAGAGAGTCTTAAGCAGACTCTATTCTGAGCTCAGAGCCTGACATGGGGCTTGGTCTTACAACCCTGAGATCACCTCTTGAGCCAAAACCGAGAGTCAGGTGCTTAACTGACTGTGCCAGCTAGACGCCCCAATCAAGGTCTGTATTTTGTAATCGAGTCATGGGCACTTGACAAATCAACAATTATTAGCCATCTTTTCATGAATTCATTTATCAGATTCTTTCCAATGGTCTTGGAAGAAAACACGTGAAAAAGAAAGAGACAGGAGTGCTGGATGAATGCATGTTTCACAAACTTACTATAGAAATGCCAACATATACTCCCCACTGAGTGAACCGTTAGGTGCCTGCCATGTATATGTCCCAAGTATTGCCCCAGGATGACTCCAAAAGCTATAGAAACCTGCTCGCCTGGACCCCTACTAGATTAGAGAAGAGGGGTTGTGAGGACATAACCAGAATGGAGGCTGATAGAAGAGGGTTCTTGCTTCTGCTTCCATGGAATTACTTGCCACCCAAGATTTAGTGACCAATTCTGCCCCAAGACTGGGGAAATAGGTAGGTCCCAATTAAGTGTTTTGTTGTGGTGGTAGTTGTTGTTGTTTGTGGGTTCTTGAAGTCTGTTTCGACAGCTTTGCTTATTCACCTTTCTAGGATCAGTCTCCTTGCATCCTAATACCATGAAGGTGCTCTCTGCCCCGGACCTGCTTTCCAATTCGACAGTTACCAGATGTGCTTCTGCTACCTTTCTAGGAACCTATCTGTGCTCTGTAGCCAGGTAATCATGGCTGTTTTAGGCCATCTCCGATGCTGCCTGCCTTCCTGGTGCTTAAGCTAGTGTATTTCTATAATTCTTCACCCTCCCAGACCTTTCTGGCCTGGCTCCCTGGTTTGCATGGTTTCTGGGGCACCCCCAAGCCCTTCCCAAGGACAACAAATCTTGTCAATTCAAGTTCACTTGGGTTATGAGTTAGAAATAAGTGTCCTTGAAATTCTGCTGAGTTCTCTGATAATTTAGGAAAACACTTTCCTATTGAAAACAAACAAGCTTGTCTGTTTTTATTTCCAAACTTTGTAGTGAATTAATTTGTTTTTTTTAAAGATTTTATTTATTTATTTGACAGAGAGAGAGAGAGACAGTGAGAGAGTGAATACAAGCAGGGGAAGCGGGAGAGGGTGAAGCAGGCTTCCGGCAAAGCAGGGAACTTGATGCGGGGCTCAATCCCAGGGCGCTGGGATCATGACCTGAGCTGAAGGCAGATGCCTTATGACTGAATCACCCAGGTGCCCCTGTAGTGAATTTCTTAAAGGATATTTTCCTATGACATTCTGAAAATATTTTGAATATAGAGAAATTAGGAACTTAGGCCTGAGAATTTACTGGAGTCTTGGAGAGGAATTAGCCCACAAAGTCTCTTTTTATAATCTTGGTTTTTGGAGAAATTTCTAATGCTTAAAAGTTATATATGGAAGCATCAGTTTTTCCTTCCATTCTTCTGAACTTGATGCGGCCCTTTCTCCTACTCACAAATCAAATCCCTTCTCTTTACCTTAGTGGATCCTAGTTTTGAAAACATGTCACCAACTGAACAAAAATCGAGCAAGAAAAACGTCAGAGAATAGGACAGTCTGTCAATTGATTTCGTGAAGCTTTGGAGCTGTCATAACTACCCAGACCTTGAATTCTCATCTAGAGGGCTGCCAGCAATAACTTCGCCTGAGCTGTGATGCCTCATGATTTTCTAGACTTACTCTTATATCTGCATGGAAGGGAATCAATGCAAGAAATGGTTAGAGCTTGTCCATATGTATTCTAGTAGTTTTCCTCCTTTATAGTTATGTAAAAACATAATAGTTTTACTTGTTTTTTAAATGTGAGTTGAATTAAACAACAGAAGTGACCCGTGTGAGCATGAACGAACATTTGTGAGCTGTTACATTTACTGTACTTGGGGCCTTAACTTCATTCTCAACCAGACTTTTTCACTGATTATTTCACTGCCTGAAATTCTGACAGTCAGGAATTTGTCTAGATAAGAAGCTCCCTATTTTTTTTTTTTAAATGCAAATCCTTACAGCAAGGTTAAGGAGGTGTGAACTCTTCACACATTTATGAAAACCGGTTCCATCTGATTGTTTCCTGGTGGAGGAATGAGAGTTTTTCTAGGAGGAAAGGGAAGGAGCCACTTTGGAGAGAGAACTTAAGTTTGTGCAGGGCACTTAGAGTGTCCATGGAGTGGGGTAAGAAGGTGCCAGAGACAAACTTGTTTTCCTTTGAATGTTTGCTCAAGGCAGGTCCCAAGCAGAGTCATAGAATGTTCTCACAAAAGGCTGAGAGGTGGTGGGGTACCACTTCCTCGTTTTATGTAACTCAGTCGCAGAGAGAGGAGGTGACTTGCCCAGCTTCAGAGTCAGCAGCAGAACTTGGACCTGAACCCACATTTCTTAACTCTCATGTCAGCGCTCCTTCTCCAATATTCTGCTGCCTTGCAAAGTTAAGGAGGCACTCCTTTCCCCCTTGGATTTTCCAGTAGGACCCAGAACTTGGCAAGCGCTCAGGTCCTGCTGCTCCAGACCTTGCAGAAGCCACCAGAGCTCTCCTGGGGGACTTTAGCACTCCTCAAGCCTTGTTTCCACTGGAAAATGGACTCCTGGTCCTAAATCACAAACGTGTTAACCTGCTTTTGGTTTACAACCCACTCCTGGGTCAAGGACTGCCCATGCTGTGCAAAGATAGAAGGACTCACCCCCAGGTGAGGAAGGGTCATCTGACTTCTGAATAACTGTTAGTCATAGCGCTCGTGTGAGAGGCCAGTGAGCCTCCCTGGCCTTGTTTCCTTCACCCCAAACAATAAGTCACAGGAGGGTCAAAGGAGGAAACGGCCATTGGGCCTCGCCCTCTTCCACACAGTTTGTGACAAGCCCAGTGATGACCTGACAAAAACAGCTCTGACGTAGAGTCAGTCCCGGCTCTGTACCAGGCGTGGAGCAGGAGACCCAAGGTTGAGAAGCAGCCCCGGCCAGAAGTTCCTGAAACAATGGCCAGTGTGAGAGAGAAAAGATCGGTGCTGGGGTCCGGGGGGGTGATAGTGAAAAAGTTACAAGTGACACGTAAATTAGAGATCAGTCATAACGGCGGTCCTTTGTATACACTTAGATCCCTGCGGTTTTTACAGAACATTTTCGTATTTGTGACCTGATGTATTAGTATTTTTTTAAAAAGATTTTTTTTATTTACTTATTTGACAGAGACACACAGAGAGAGGGAACACGAGCAGGAGGAACGGGAGAGGGAGAAGCAGGCTTCCCATGGAGCAGGGAGCCCAATCAGGGGCTCGATCCCAGGCCCCTGGAATCGTGATCTAAGCCAAAGGCAGACGCTTAATGACTGAGCCACCTAGCCACCCTTGATGTATTATTAAGAAGGATGAATTATTGTGCTGATTTTTCAGAAGAGAACATTGATGTTTTCTTAACCAAACAGGATCTTTTGATTTCTAAAATCAGAAATCTTTTGATTTCTAAATCCACTACTCCTGCTCTCCGCACAACACCCTCAGACCAAAGAGTATGAGGGTGTTGGCTGTTTAAACACCAGGTGGGGGGCACCTGGGTGGCTCAGTGGGTTAAGCCTCTGCCTTCGGCTCGGGTCGTGGTCTCGGGGTCCTGGGATCGGGCCCCACATCGGGCTCTCTGTTCAGCG
This sequence comes from Mustela lutreola, assembly GCF_030435805.1. Lineage (NCBI taxonomy): Eukaryota > Metazoa > Chordata > Mammalia > Carnivora > Mustelidae > Mustela > Mustela lutreola. The sequence goes on from NC_081298.1 coordinate 121,032,645, forward strand.
GGGAGTCTGTTTCCCCTCTCTCTCTGCCTGCCTCTGCCTACTTGTGATCTCTGTCTGTCAAATAAATAAATAGAAAATCTTAAAAAAAATAAAATAAACACCAGGTGGGCCAAGGATTCAAAGAGCTTTGAACTCAGGAGGAAAGCTTTGGACTTGACTTTGGATTTGGCAGAGAAACATGGTTTCTTGATGGATATGATGAAAAGCTTGTGGAATATGATGCATCCGGGACTGAGTTCCACTCTGCCGCTTACCAGCTATGGGAATCTTGGTGGGGTTACCACTCTGTGCCTCACTTCCATTTTTGTGAAGTGGGGATAATAGTACCTCCTCACAGACTTGTGGAGATTTGGTGAGATGCTGCGTGCAGTGTACAAGCATTGTACCGGGCATGTCACAAGGGCGCAGTGTACGTTGGAATGTTGGCCGTTGTCCTACTCTGCTCAGAAGGCCATAAGAAAAGAACATAGATTAGGGGGCTTCTGCAACAGAAATTTATTTTCTCATGATCCCAGTTCAAGGTCTGGCAGGCTCAGTTTCTGGTGAGAGCTCTCCTCCTGGCATGTGGACAGTTGCCCTCTCACTGTACCTGCACATGGCCTTTTCTCTATGCATGTGCGCACACACACATGCACATACACACACACAGAGACCAGTATCTCTGCTGCCTCTTCTTAGAAGCATGTGGATCCCATAGGATACAGGTCAGTTCGACCTCACTTGTTTCCTTATTTAATACAAATACAGCTACACCAAGGGGTTGGGGTTTCAACATGTCAATCTCTGGGGAGACGCATACATTCAGTCATCATAGCTTTTACTACCATTATTATTTTCCTTATTCATACTTATAAAATGAGTGGGGTGATAGATAATTGCACAAAAAGATCAAGGTGTGAGAGGTTAGAGTCAGAGTTCAAAGGCCACTGCAAAGAAGCAGGGACTTGTTCATTGCACTGACGGTGTTAAGAACCTACTGAATGCCAGGCCTCGATCCATGTCTTAGAGACCTAAAGATTATGATCGTGGAGTCAGGTGAATGAGAGCTCTGCACAAGCCATGCGGGGTGTCTGAAAGTTCCTGGGAGAGCCAAGAACACCTACCAAAGAGTCAGCACGTGAGTGCCAGAGTGGAATGCAAGGAAACCACCAACAGAGGTCATTTCTAGCCCTGAGCAGCCAAAGACAAGAAGACAAAATGGACTGAAATAGGGGATTCAGAAAGTAGGGTTGGGAAAGGAAAGGGAGATCTCTCTACAACACAGAGGAATCGCTGGGTTCCTTCTTAGTCGAGAACATCCTTCAGGGCAGCAAAGACCACAGAAGAATATAAACACTGCATTATTTCCTGTAATGAAATAATGTTCTAAGTCATATGTCCAGATACCTCCCTTATCTGGAAGTGGGAAGATGATTAACTCTCTCTGTCAAGGCATTACTGAAACAATGCTGGTTTTCTAAGAAAATAATTGGATTTAGGCAATAGCATCACAAAGCCCTGGATGCTCCCCTCCCTTCCAGGCAACACAGAGTGGGGAGGAGCCGAGGCTGTAGGAGCCAGGAACCCAGACTCCCAGCCAAGCACCTGTGCTTAGAAAGGCTCATATAAATGTTGGTCTCCCGCAGCTGGCTTCTGGTTGCACCGGGACTAGAGCATGTCCATTTGCTTAAAGAAACAAGATCTTCAGTGCAGGTAAATTTCTTTAGCTTCAAAGGTGGGTTCGGTTTAGCCCAGAGCCCCTGTGGGCTGCCGGAGTGTTTGGGTTCAGATGATGAGAAAGAGATAGTTGCCTCTCCTGGTTTGAACGTTGCAGGTCAGAGTGTATATGGAAAGAGCCCTGGAGTTCTGGAGACCTGAATTTTGTTCTCAACTTTGCAGTCCCTAATCTGAGTGATTTTAAGGAACAGATTTCTGGCCCTTTGGCCTCAGTCTCATCATTAAAATCAAGAGTTCTTTGGTCCTAGGGGAGCTCTGAGTTTCCTCCAGCTTTGATTGTTATCGGTGGTTATTTTGTGGAGTGACTGATGTCCCTAGGTGCTGTCATTTCCTAGCATTCAGGCCATTCCAGGGTTTTTATGAACCTTCTTGATTTTAGAAGGGGTCTGGAGGTAGCTGGTTCTCGTCTGGAGCCTTTTGTGGGATCCTGATGTTCTGGGAGGTAGGCTGTTCTCTGGGTGCTGATAGACGGTGAGGCTGTTTTGGCTTCTGTGAAATCAGATGAGAAAACACCAGTGATGATGCTCACATTCTGTAAGAGGCAAATCGTTCCTGAAGGAAACCAGAATACATCACCCCAAAATATGCCTCCTTGATATAAAAATTATTTTGAGCTGAAGGGACTTGAGAAGTGGTACACACAGAAAAAGTTCCCTCTTTTCTGCCTAAGGCAGGAAATAAATTCTCCTTTTATTGGAGACATATTCTTCACAGGCTCAGAGAAGGCACTAAAAGAATCTGCAAACAAACCTAGTGAAAATAACCCTTACCTTCTTGTTCTTGTCCTAGTTAAGCAAACTAGCTTTTCTTAGTTATGGAAGATGAGGAAGGCTTAGTTCTAGTTGAGCCTGGCCCAAATTCCTTTGTCATGTCAATTACTCACAGATTATTGTTTCTTTGTCTAAAAGGTATGAAAGCCTCCAGTTCTGGCCACTTTGGGTCTTCCTCCCCTTATAAAGACTCCTATGTAAAAATTTAATAAAATTTGTGTGCTTTTCTCCTTTTAATCTGTCTTCATTAGTTTAATTTTCACACCCAACCAGGACCCTAAAAGGGTCTTTTTCCTCCCTCCATCTCTCACATAGTGCTTATCATTATGACATCCTTTGGCACTAGGGCTCATTTAGACTAAAACTCTGAAACTCACCTTGTTTGGAGCCATTTGCTGGTCTCTGGACATGAGAAGTCTCTTAGGGGCTCTGGATGATTCTGGAAGAAGGCAGGCAGCTCTCAGCTCAGCTCATAATCCTTTTTGTGGTTTGCGTGGGAGGTAGCTTGGAAATGGGTTAAACATTGTTGTTCCAGAAATGCCAGGTATAGTCTACAGGAGTTTAGGGCTGGAACAGTGATCCTAACCTTGAGCTGGTAAAATAGACCTAGGTTTTTTGATTGGGGGATTCTCCTTGAGAGGGTGTCTTTGACTTTTAGAATGAGGATTCTTAGACTGGTGGGTACCAATTATTACGTGGAGTGAGCACCTTTCCGTGAAGCGAAAAAGGCCCTCTCTAGAGTGGGAGCCTGGCCACTGGTCTGTGATTTCCTTGTGGCTAGAAACTAATTCATCCTATACTCCTGTCATCAAGGGTGATGCCTGGCCCATGGGGAGGCATTCAATAAAGCCTTGTTTCCATGAGTTGAATCTACCACTTTTCAATCTCCCTGTAAATCTCCCTCCTGACCATCAAAATTTTCAATCAATAGAAAGGAATAGAATAGACTCATATATTAGTGGTATAATTAGCTTTGTTATAAATGTGTCCACTCCAGGGGTAACCAGTAAACTGATTTCTAACACATAGGTTGGTTTTGCTTTTTTTTTCTTTTTTTGGAAGTTACATAAATGTTGTCATAGGGTCTCTGTGCCTGGATTTTTTTCACTCCGTACTGGAGTTTGCAAATTTCATCCCCATTGTAGCAAGTAGTTCCTGTTTGTTCAGTCTCAGTGCTGTATTGTATTCTGTTGTGTGAATGTAGCCCAATACCATTTATCCGTGTTCATGGGCATGAGGGTCATTTCTCAGTCCAGGCCTCATTTGAATAATGCTTTTACGAATCCCGTTGTAATAGGTCTTTTGGGGCATAAATTTAAGCATTTCTGTTGGGTGATGCCCAGGGATTGTTGTGTCGTAGGCTGTATATATGTTTAGCTTTAATATTCATGGCCACGTTGTCTTCCTAAAAGATGTTTTTGAGGGCGCCTGGGTGGCTCAGTGGGTTAAGCCACTGCCTTCGGCTCAGGTCATGATCTCAGGGTCCTGGGATCGAGTCCCACATCGGGCTCTCTGCTTAGCAGGGAGCCTGCTTCCTCCTCTCTCTCTCTCTGCCTGCCTCTCTGCCTACTTGTGATCTCTCTCTGTCAAATAGATAAAATCTTTAAAAAAAAAAAAAAAGATGTTTTTGATTAGCGTACTGTCCCCAAAGTTTTGCCTTAGTGTCGAACTACACAGCTTGGTGTTCTAGAATAGTGTAAATCATAACCTAATATGCAAAGCTACCACTCCTCAAGTCCAGGACTGAGCATTCCGGGGGGCAGGGGGTGATCTTACCCAGCATCCTCCTACCTGGTTTACACACTTGAACAATGGGCAACGGAGCACTAGGTCAGATTCAGGATTGTTCTTTCTGGGCAGCTGCTTTTACAGTGATCTCTGCCTGTCACCAAATATCGGAGACCCTTAGAATACCTTTTCTTTCTTTCTTTTTTTTTTTTTTTTAAAGATTTTTTATTTATTTGACAGACAGATCACAAGTAGGCAGAGAGGCAGGCAGAGAGAGAGAGAGGAGGAGGCAGGCTCCCTGCTGAGCAGAGACCCGGATGTGAGGCTTGATCCCAGGACCCTGGGATCATGACCTGAGCTGAAGGCAGAGGCTTTCACCACTGAGCCACCCAGGCGCCCCTAGAATACCTTTTCTAAGGTGAGAACATCAGTACATCATGAGGTGACTCAGCTGTGAGGAGAAGATCAAATGTGCTGGCGGGGTAGAGAAGGCTCTGGGGAGGAAGGGAAACCTGAGCTGAACTTTGAAGGATGGTTTTATTTGAAGCAGAGAGAGCAAGAAACACCTTGTATTTGTGCACCCATGAAAAGATAAGTTGGAATAGAGAAGAGGTGTGTGATGTAGGTTGTTTACGCAGAAAGGGGCCAAAACACCAAGAGCCCAGCTGTTGGGTTTGAGACCATGGGCTGTGTCGATCTGAGGGGAGTGCTGTGAAATTGGCCACTCAGAAGGTAAATGCAGGACCAGTTGGAAGAAAAGCTGCCTCTGCCTGACCAGGCAATGCAGCACTAAGTCTGTGACTCCTTTGAGATGCAAATACTCCTAAAAAAATAAAAGTAACTCCTCTAGATCTGTTTTAAAACTATTCAAATGCGTTTTGAAATGTTCAGAAGAGGGAAAAATTGAAAGGCTTAGTCCATTGAAGTGTGGAAGGCGGTGGAGAAATAAGAGAAGGGACTGACCTGAGGCTAGGGTTTGGTGATCTCCTGGGTGGGAGCTACAAGACCAGAAGCAGGCTTGAGGGAACAGAGTGACCGCACTGGGATTCGGGATGAGAGGCTCACCCCCATGAAGCTGAGCAGGCTGAGAGCCCATTAGACCTCCTCAGAAGTCTTAACTGTACACAGGAGTGTTGAGTGGGGTGACCACCAAATTCCTTTTGTCCTGATATTTGGTTCATATACAGTGAGTGACATCTTCCACACAGGCTCAGGGAATATTCCTACGCCCAAGGAAAGTTATCTCTATGAGGGTGCCTGTAGTTCTACAAAGCCGCAGATCTGTGGCTCTTCAGTGTCCCATGGAGTCAGATGACAGATGGGGCAGTTGGGAGTGAAAAGAGAGCTCCACAAAATTTTAATCTCTCCAAATAAGTACATAATCAGCCCATAGGAACCCTTAGCGTCACCAGCTAAGGCAGGGCATTTCCTGCCCCTCCTCCCCACCCAGTCTACTGCCAAGGTGTATATTCCCCTTGGAGACTCTTTTCTCCTTGAAGGATGACCTTGATTTTACTTTGTTCCCCAGGGTGCTTTGCCTTGGAACCTGCATAATTCCCCCAGGAAAGTTACTTCCAAGCCAGCATAGATTAGAAGGGAAGGCTGTTATGAGGCTCCTAAAAGCAAATCTCAACCAAAACCAATTCTCGGGGATGTGGTCAGAACAACAGAAGAGCAGCCAAATGATTGCCAGCTCCCCAAAATATTTCATAGCCTGTATCTCATTTCAGCTTCAATCAGGAGAGGTGGAGAGGGCAGGCTTTATCATCCTTTATGTTTTACAAATGAAGAACCAACTATTTGTTCATTTAGTCAACCTGTCAGCAAGTATTTGTCAGGCATCTGTTTATTCATGATGTATCACCCGGCTCTGTAAATCTAGAAAAAAATAAATACCATTCTTATCTTCTGTAGCTCATGGTTGGTCCACATTCTTGTTTCCTCAAAGACAGATGTCTTCCCTAATATAGGGGGGCTTGGGGTCTTCTGTTACAAACTATATCTAAATTAGACATATCTAAATAATAAAAACTTTCATGATCCTTTCAAACCATTAATTTTGCTGTTGGGAGGAAAATTTTTCCTTTACCCTCCCAGCTTCTTTTGGCTGATCTAAGAATTAAATTGACAGGAAACAGATTAACAGGGGAAAATCAAATTTAATTATGTAAGCAAGAGAGCTTCCATAAGAATAGGAGGCCCACAGGCTGTCAGGCAATTGAAGCTTATATGCCATCCAGAACTCCAGAAAAGGAGGCAGGGGTCTAGGTCTTGACAGGAAAGGAACACGATCCACGTAAAGATGAAAAGGAGTAAAAGAGTAAACAAATGTTTGCTGGGCCCATAGCAACAATGGAAGATAGAGAAGAATTTTAACCAACAGACTTTTCTAGGTCCCATCCTCTCTACCACACCTAGTTCATATTGTACTATAGTTATCTATGGTAATAGTTCTTTTTCTGAAATAAGTCCTCTATCTAAACTTTCTTAGGCATTAGGAGGGTAGCAAAAAAGAAAAACTTCTTGAGTCTTCTGCTTCTTAAAAATAAACAGCATAAGGGCACCTGGGTGGCTCAGTGGGTTAAAGCCTCTGCCTTCAGCTCAGGTCATGATCCCAGGGTCCTGGGATTGAGCCCTGCATCAGGCTCTTCCCTCCCACCTCCCCCACTCCCTCCTCCCCCGCCTGCCTCTCTGCCTACTTGTGATCTCTCTGTCAAATAAATAAATAAAATCTTTAAAAAAAATAAACAGCTTAAAATAATCCACACTCCACAAAGACACACTTCGGGGAGGAAAATTTTGCTCCCCTACATTGCCAAATAACTTCCTCTTTTACAAACAGATCATGATCTGTACATAGAGATGTGGGTTTTCCTATTCATAATCAGTAACCGCAAAACCACCTGAAACTTCCAAGGAATGTCTGATGTCATCACATCTGAAAAATGAATTAGAGACAAGACTTTAGCAGAGAGGAATGGCAGGCCACATCTTCAAGTCTTTTTGAGACATAAATGTAACCGTAAATGTTGAGTCTATAAAAAATTAATGAATCAATTAGAGAAAAAATTCTGTTGCATTAACATAAATTCTTAATGATGAACTCACTTAATCACATTTTATTCTCTGAATTACTATTTGGAACCTACCACTGTGTCTAGCATCGTGCCATAATATTTATGGAGTTAGACCATGATTTAAGCCAATTTGTCTATAAAGGGCCAACCAATAAATATTTCAGGCTTGTTGGCTGTATGATGTCTTTTGCAACTACCCAATTCTGCTGTTGTAACGTATGTTGCAGAAATAGCCATAGATAGTACATAAACAGGTAGCATACCTGTGTTTCAATGAATTTATTTACAAAAACCAACAATGGGCCAGATTTGGCCCATGGGCCATAGTTTGCCAACTCCTGCTTTAGACTAAAGTTTTTTCAAACTTTATCATTAGCTCTTTTGAGTCCTGAGAGTTTACAGTATGTGTCATCTCCATTTTACAGGTAAGGAGACCAGCTCAGAGAGGGTAAGGGTCTTGCCCATAGTCACAGAGGTAGGAGGTGACAAACCCAGCCACTTCCCTGGTTTTCTAATTCCAAATCTAGTGCTCCTATTACACAAAAGAAGTACAGTCCCTGCCCAAGATAAATCAGGCAGGGCCAACAGTTAGTCTTGTTCTTTTGTTCCAGCTGTCCAGACCCTAGAATTGATTATGTTTCCAATCCAATGCTTTTTATCATTCAGACAGACCACTGTACAAGAAGCCTAGGTTTCTTTTCCAATTTTACTTCTGACAGCTTGGTGGGTTGTGGCAGGATGCCAGAGTTCTGTGGAAATCAATCATCCCTTAGGAGGATGCTACAGGTCCATAGCACCTGTGAATGAGAATGTGATTCTTATCTCTTTTGTTTCCTTTCCAGAGCCCCAACTCTATACTTACGTGTCTGTGTTTAGCATGAGTACAGTGTCTGGTGCATAGTAGGTGTTCAATGCACATGTGAATTAACCGCATATCAGGGCAGGGACTCAAGGCATGGAGTATTCATGTGTCTCACCTGGTAATGTCCCTCAGTGTTCACCAGGCAGTTAGCACCAAAAGGCTTCATCTGGATTAAGAGCACCAGGGACTCCCCTCACCATTATAGAGCTCCCCATCTGGCCCTAAAGTCTATAGAGAAGTTGAGTGGAGCCAATGCAGAAAAGTGAAATGGAGGCTCTGACTACTTCTTTGCGGAGTACAAATGAATCCTGACATGAAGAACGTGACAGAGAAGTCTAACACCTTCTTGGGTGGCAAGGAAAGGATGCTCAGGCACGGGCTCTGTGCCTTTAGGCTGCACACTTGAATATCATGTGCCTCAATCAGCTTTTCCCTATTCATTTGCATAGTCTTCTGTTATGGGCCTGCTCCAACACTGTTTACTTACAGTAGTTAAAATGAGTTTCCAAATACAACCAAGATATACCTGGCCCTTTGCAGAGTGCTATGGCAATCTGAGAAAGAGCCCATTTCAGTCATAGGTGGTAACATACAGAAGATATTTCAGACCCGCCAGCTACCCACATCTGGGTCTAGACTCTCCTTAAGGTGCCTTAGGAGTATTTATTTAAAGATAAGATGTGTATGGGTTTGGCCTCTTTCTGCAATTTGGAGGGTGGAAGCATCTTGTGATGGGTATTTAAGCCTCTGAGCCCGACAAGGCACCATGACTTCTCATAAGAAGCAATGTTTTCAGGCATGGAGAGGAATCTGAGTGTGACCCAGCAGTGACCCTCCCCAGTGACCTTCGGGAGGGAGGGCCTGAGCCTGGATCTGGTTCTGAAGCCAAGGGACCCACTATTATTGGTCACACCTCAAGATTTGAAGGATTGCTCTTCAGGCTTGAAAAAAAAGTAAGATAGCCTCTGTGTGGCTTTGTGTTTGTTGACAGATGTAAATGTCTGGAAGAAGGAGTTAGGGCAGAGGAAGCATAGTCTGATGGTCTATATCAGGAAGAAACTCAGGGGAAAATCCAAGGGCCCAGTAATAACGTTTGGATCCCTGTAAGCCAAGGTAGGAGAGTACAGGGTCGTCCCCCAGGAAGTGTGAATACACTTGTGACAAATAAGAACAGCCGGGAATCAGACTGCCCTGACCTCAGAGAGAGGTAAGGGTGTGAGACAAACAGCATTCCACCAGTGTTAATCCAGTCGGGGGGAAAAAAGGGTGTTAGGCAAAGGAGGTTTCCGTGTGTGAATCACTCAGAGCAGAGCCCACAATGGGATCCAAGAACAAAACCATTTCAGAAACTGATTGCTAGCGGTGCATGTTAGGCTGAATACAAAAACTAAAGGTAAGTGTTTAGAACCTTATTTTAGAGTAATTTATCAAATAATTTTATTTCTGTTGAATCTGAAAAAAAATTTTAAAAGAGGGCTTGTATTTTACGTATCCTTTTTGAATTTCATTTTTAAATAATTTATTAATTTATTTTAAAGTAAATCTAATAATTTATAAAAATAAATTTATAAAATAAATTTATAAATATAAACTATATATTATGTAAATAAAAATTTTAAAAATATATGAATATATATATAAATTTATAAAATAAATTTAATATTTATTTTTGTTAATTTCTGTGGCAAGCTGAAAAGAATACAAGTGCTTCACTAGTGATAATTTGAGAAGAACCAGTTAGAAGGTGATTGGGTGTCCTCGGTGGTAGATGATGGAACAGTAGACAGTCAAGTTGAGGGGAACTCAGTGAAGACTAGACACACAAGGAAGGTTTCCTGGTGGTGGGAATAAAGTTGGAGTTTGGAGGATAGGCAGTATCCTGCTGAACGAAGATCACTCATACAGCTTGGAGGGAGTACTCCTACTTGGACTAGGCTTGTTTGAAGGCTGCTTTTAGTGCATATACATTCTGTCCCAAGCACTGTACTGGCACAAATAGGAGCTGTTGACATGGAGGGCTGAGCACTGTTGTGGGAGTCAGGGCCCTGAGTTCTAGATAGGGTTCTGATGAATTTTCCCTGGGTAGCCCTGAGAAGGTTACTTGACCCCTACTAGGCTGGAAAAGCCAGGAGAGCAGGGACTGTCTCTCATGAATGATACTTAGCTCAAGCCTGACAGATGAAAAATTCCCAATAAAATTTTTGGTGAGCCAATGGATGAACGGGTTTTGGTTTTAACACTTGAAAAATGAGAGGAGCAAGATAAGATTGGTGGTTTTCAAACCATAAAATGAGAAATCTTGCAAAGCTGCACTGAGGTCCAATCTGTAAACTCAAGCCTTTACCCTTGAGTTTCTGTAGGATTTCATTTGAAGAAGGAACTCCACTGCTAAAATAATTTTGGGGAAATACTGGATTTGATGATTACTAAGCCATATTCTAGCTCTGACATTTTCAGATTCTAAGTAGATAGGAATACAAATCACAAAGGCCATGAAATCACTGGCTTAATGAATCAACTACTGCACAAAAATAGACATAGGCGATTTAAAGATATGCTAGAATATTGGGGCTGGTGGGGTCCAATCGGCTGGCAGAGCTCTCAGTGTGAAGGTTGTTGATGAGCTTTAGAAGAAGGATCCGTTGATCTCCCAAAAGTGTATGTAAAATTTTCTAGGCCATTGAGTATCACTTGAGAGTGCTGTGGTTGTATGTAACAGACACGTAACACTGGCTAACATAGAGAGCACTGCCGAGTCTGGCCACTCTCATGGCTTAAGTAAGCAAATGGTTTGTCCTTTTCATGTAATAAGCCTGGAGGCAAGCCACCATTGGAGACTGCAGGCAAGTCTGGACCATTTGTTCAAGGCAGTCATCAAGATCCAGACTCCTTCTAGCATGTGGTTTTTTACCTAGTGGTCCCTCTCTAGCTGTTACATCTGCTTTCCCAGGATTGGGATGGGGGGAATTCAGAAGTAGTGCCAACTGGAAAAATTGGGAAAGTCATAACTTTTCCAAAAGCCTCACCTGGTAGACTGCCACCTTCATCTCAATGGCCAACCTGTCCAGCAGGAAGCTCTGGGAAATCAGGTTTTATTCATTGATCAAAACTGGTATCCTATTAATAATAAGGTGAAGAAGAAAACAGGTAGGTACAGACCTTTCGGTATTCACCATAATACATATGTGATTTTTTTTACATTGCCAAAAATATCTTTAAAGAAGGAGTTGATTTGAAGAATATGTAGAAGGAGGAAAGCTAGAGACATGGTTTTGCAGGGAAGACAGAAAAGGACATTAGAGCAAGTAGAAGGACGTGTGTGAGCTTGGGGGTGACAGCAGAAAGGCCCTGTGAGGGAAGACAGAAAGGGTAGTGACTGCTCCTTCCTTGTCTGGCACAGGGACCCTCAGTCCAATGAACTGAACTTTAGCTTCCTGCTACTCTCCTCCTTCCCCTGCCCCCCTCAGCAGAAGTGTCCTTGTGTCATTGGCATGGTCAGGGGCCCAGGACCCAGCCCTGAGGCTGAAGAGACCCCTCCTTTCCCTCAGGCCTTGGCTATGGGAGCCCAGAACCCCATCAGAACCCCAGCACTGGAACCAGTGCTCAAGGACCTCACTCTCTGGGACGAGAATCAGACAAGATGCTGCAGTCTGTCTCACCTCTCCATCCTCCGCCTCACTGGGGGAATGGCACAGGGTCAACAGGCAGTGAGTAAACTGAACATGGGCTCTCCATTCCAGGAGCAACAGAAACCATCCAGAAGACCCACTCGACCATGTCTCTGTGGCTACCTTTCCGAGGCAGATGGAAGTTGGGGCGGAAGAACTCATTGCGGGGCTCCTCACAGCTCTCCAAGCAAGACTATGAGTCCCTGAGGGAAAGGTGCCTGATGGAAGGCCACCTCTTTGAAGATGAGAGCTTTCCAGCCAGTCTGCGCTCGGTGGGCAGCGGGCCCCTGCTGCGGAAGCTGCCACCTGGCCTACAATGGAAGAGGCCTCCGGTAAGGGAGGAGGGAGCTTCCCCACAGTACACACACACACACACACACACACACACACAAGTCAGCCCAGACCTTCCTTGGGGAGTGTTCCAGATGCCATGTCTTACTCACTGCCATTGATCCCCAGGTGAAGGCAGTGGGTGAGTGCCCACATTCCCATTCTCTAGATGGAGAAAACCAGGGGTGGTGCTGAAAGGGATCTGAGATGTGATCTCCCTCGGCCCCTACTCAGAAATATGCTGGGCAGCCATAGCCAAAGTACTGTTGGGTCTCATCCAAGCTGGCAGGGCATCCTGAGCCACCACCAATGCCATCGACCAGGAAGACACATTCTCACATACTTTCACCCTTAACCCTTAAATCAGGCCCAAGGAAGACATAAATTAAGAAGCTATTAATCACCTTACAACAATGTTCTTCACTTTCTAAAGTGCTTTGACAATTCCTTTAAAAGGCAACTTACTGTGTTCAAAGGCAATCCAGCCCCCACCAAACTTGAATTATACAATAATTTTCCTCAACATGGCTGGGGAACAAAGTGGAGTCAGGTTTGCCACAGATTCACCACCCTCTGGGCCCTGTTCAGCCTTCCCATCAAAGCGTATGGCCCCAGATTAAGTCCCTTCTGTGTGCAAAATTCCCAAGTGGGCCTCCCAAACTAGATAGCAGCCAAGATTCTACTTTTCCCTGAAAATTCGGGAACTGCTGATGTAGAGTCTGTCACACCTGACGTTGGGTGAGCTGTGCCTATGCTGAACATGAGGGCTTTAGTCCTCACTGTGGAGCAAAGACCACCTGCCCCACTCCCACTGCCACCCCCACCCCCTGCATGTAGCACAGAAAGGCAAAAAGGCCATTCTGTTGGGTGGTAGGGTAGGAAGGAGGAGGAGGAGGAGAATCAGGACAATGGGAAGATCTCTAAGAAAAAATATGAACACCCTCTAAAAGACATACTTCTATTTTAACAGAAACTCCAGGCAAAGGCTATTTCTGAGGATCCACACAGAGTTCTCTCGAACTCTGGCTTCCATGGGCTGCAAGAAGGAATGAGAAATGTGATGGGCTGAATCCATATGCCAGCTTGCCTGGGACAGCCCCGATTTCATATATATTCCATATCTGTGTCCCATAAGTCCAATCTTGAGGTATGGGAAACTGCGGTCACTGTAGCTCAAGGAGCTTCTTGGTCAAAAGGACAATTCTGTCTGTCCCCTGCAGGAGTTACACAACAATCCCCAGTTCTACTCTGCCAATGCCAAAAGGCTGGACCTGTGCCAGGGAGTGGTAGGTAAGTGTGTACAGCCCCTGGACATGCAGACCTGGCAGCCACGAGCCTGACCCAGCCAAGGCAGAATGGAGTGGGAAAGAGTGGATCTGAGAGGTCCCAATGGGGGAAATGGCCACCCTGAACTCCACCTTGAAGTCCGTGTCCTTCGCCAGGAAAATGATAATAACTGGTCCTCTGAGGGTACATGGGAATGCTAAAACTTTCCCCTAGGACAACCCTCATTACCAGTTTACAGGTCTGGGTTTTGTCTTGGAAGAATGTGCTCCCTCTGTTCTAGTCCCCATAATGAGTCCATTTTGGCACACCAGTCACTAGATGCCCCATCTAGAGTCCAAGTATATAGCCCAAGCCTATCCTCATCCTGACTTTCTTTTTGGGGGGACTAGGAAAAAACCCATGGCCACAAAGGAAGGCACAAATGTAGCGATACCTGTTTCACAGATGGGGGTAATGGAGCGTGGAAGGGTTGAGATCTTTCCAGAAGAGCATACATCAGTTACAGAAGCAGGACTTTAGAAAAGTTTGGTTGTGTTTGCATCCAAGTTCCTGAGGATGTGGCCTTCAGGAAGCTGGTCCAGGAATGTGGTTCAGTTCTTGGTGTCAAGTTGAGATTCCTGCCAGTGCTCTTCCCCACCTTCTGCTCACTCAACTGTCTTCCTCCTTGGTATATCTTTCCCTTCTGCTAAACTGGGCTACAAGCCCAGGGAGAAAAGCAGCTGGGCCTAGGCATTTCTTGCATGTAATGTCTTCAGTAGATTGATGCAAACACCTGTAGAATGTAGGAAGTACACCGTGCAGATGCTGTGTGCTCTCTGGCTTAGGAGACTGCTGGTTCTTGGCTGCTTTGCAAGCTCTGACTTTGCACCAGGACATCTTGAGCCGTGTTGTTCCCCTGAATCAGAATTTCACTGAGAAGTATGCTGGCATCTTCCAGTTCTGGGTGAGTAACTTGCTGGTGCCCCAGCCTGGAGGAAGCCTTCGGAAAGAGGGGTCTCGGGAGAGTCGTGTCTTTGCCCCCTGGGCTGACCATCTTCCACGGCAATCTTCACTCACTAGTGGGCACTTTCTCCTTCCAGTTCTGGCACTTTGGGAAGTGGGTGCCAGTGGTGATAGATGACCGACTCCCTGTGAATGCAGCTGGCCAGCTGGTGTTTGTCTCTTCCACCTACAAAAACTTGTTCTGGGGAGCTCTTCTGGAAAAGGCTTATGCCAAGTAAGACAAACACCAGAAATCTTTTCCCTTCCCTTTCCCTTCCCAATTCCCCCTTCCCTTCCCTTCAGCTTTCCCTAATGGATGGAGTTGTTTAACAAGACAGGGACTCAGTATATATTTTCTCCTTTGCCTCTGGGATGGAAGGAAGGACTAGCAGGCATATACCCAGGAAAGAACCAAGCAGGGGCTTCACTAGACTCATTTGGACCATGCCAGGCTACAGTATGAATGCCCCTTCCCTTCTACTCCCATTTGTACTCCTTCCCTGGGCAGGCTCTCTGGCTCCTATGAAGACTTGCAGCGCGGGCAGGTGTCTGAAGCGCTCGTGGACTTCACTGGAGGGGTGACAATGACCTTCAATCTAGCAGAAGCCCCTGGCAACCTCTGGGACATCCTAACCCGAGCCACCTACAACAGAACGCTCATTGGCTGCCAGACCCACTCAGGGGTGCGACTGGGCTGTGAACCAGCACAGTGTCCTCTCCTGCTGCCATCCCCTTCATCTGCCAGCTTCTGTTCTCACCTAGCATGGTCCCCAAGACCCCCAACCAGCTCTCGCTCCTGGAGTCCTGGTGTTCAAACCCGAGCAGCCAAGCAGAGCCCTCAGGGGCCAAAGTCAAATGCTGATGGTGTAGACAAGCAAGCTAATTGTGCCTAAGTGTCAACCAGGTGCAAGGGGCTGTATTAGCACAACTGGTCTTTACTGACTAATTTAGCAAAAACCAAGAACATGGAACTAACATAGGGAGCCCTGGGTTTGGCCCCACCCCCACAAGCGACCACCCTGTCACCGCACATGATGGTTTAGCAGCTCCGAATGTGAGCTCGTCTTCTGTCCAAAGGGATGGGAATCATGCAGAATGGCATCCTGACTAAGAGGCTCCAACGAGTGGGTGCTGAAGAGCTTTGACAACTGTGAGGCCACTGTGTGGGTCTCCCTCAGCCCTCCCCAAAAGCCCTTGCTCCAGCCACACGATCCCCATGCCCCCCAAATAACCTGTACACAGCCGCAGGCTGACAGGAGCTCTCTTGTCTTCACAGATGGAGAGGGTGCTGGAGAATGGGCTGGTGGGAGGCCATGCCTATACCCTCACAGGCATCAGGAAGGTGGGTGGAACCAGCCCTTCTGTTTCCCCTCGGGCCCCCCCTTCTCTCTCGGGGCTTCTCACCAAGGCTTTGGTGAGCATTATTAGCTGTGCCCAGTCTTGGGGGCCAATTCTTTACCTGCTGAAGCAGGGGCTGGGCTCTCTGCACCTGTGCACCTGTGTTCTGGAGTGACATGGTGGGTCCAGCCTGGGCCACCTGCAGGGCACCACCCCAGCCCCTCTGCCCTGAGGAAGCCCTGCCAGTCAGCCACCCAGCCCTGCTGGGCCTCACTGCCCTTCCTCGAGACCCTCTTTGCTCTGGGCTTACCACTGACAACCTTCCCGTCTGGGGCTTCCCACCCAAATTCCTGCTTCTTTCTCACACACTCCTTTCTGTCAGCCTCCTTTCTGAATAACTCTCCATGGTTATTCATTTTTTGAGCTGTGCTAAGCATGGAGGGAAAGAGGCATCAGACAGGGACCCTACCTACACGGAGCTCAGGGATGGAGACAAACTGTATGTAAAAATGGGAAGGAAGCAAAGTAGAAAGTGGAGAGAAGAATAGATAAAAGGTGTTAGGGGCTCAGGGGTCATTGAGGAGACATTTGCCTGGTTGGGTTGGGGAACATCAGGAAACATAGAGGAGGTGGCATTGAGCTGGCCCCAGAAAGGTCAGTAGATTTGTCTGAGGGAGAGGGGTACTCTGGGCGGATGGGGCATGCCGGTGAGAAACATGCAGGTTCCATCATCGAGGGCCCCCGATGTCCTCTAGACAGCCTGACGTCCCCAAATCCTCCAGTTCCCTTTTACGCGGCCAGATCTCTGCAACTCAGCTTCCACCTGTCTTCCTCTGCTTCCCAGACCTGCATCAGTCATGTGTGTGTGTGTGTGTCAAGACTTTTTCATGTATTCTCATACTTCTTTAACAAAACTTAGACTTTATTAATATTTAGTTATATATTTATGTCCATATTTTGTTTTATATTTATTTAATATATTTATTTTTTTATTTTTTTGATTTAACGTTTTTACCAAAATGTAGCACTTCCTGTGCACTAAGTCATGGTCCAGCTGCTTCACAAATGTTAACAATGTTAACAATTCTCACAACAACCCTGTGAGGGGGTGTGTTAGTATCCCGGGCCTGCCATAATAAATCACCACAAACTGGGGGGCTTCAAGCAACGGAAATTTATTCTTTCACGGTTCCAGAGGCCAGAAGTCTGAAACCAAGCTGTGCAGGCGGGGTGGGTGGTTATGGGGGTTGTGGTAGGGGGTCCTTCCTCACCTCTTCCGGCTTATGGCGGCTCCTAGCACTCCTTAGCTTCGGCTGGAGAGCTCCCGTCTCCACGTGGCCTTCTCCTCTGTGTCTCCCCCACCCTTACTTTCCCTTCTCTTGTCACTGGGTTTAGGACTCTGCTAATCCACGGTGATTTTTCTTTTCTTTTCTCTTTCTCTCTCTCTCTCTTTTTTTTTCTTCTTCTCTCTTTTTTTTTTTAAAGATTTTATTTATTTATTTGAGAGGAGAGAGTGAGCCAGAGAGCACAAGCAGGGGACAGGATGCAGCAGAGGGAGAGGGAGAAGTGGGTTCCCCACTGAGCAGTGAGCTGGACCATGGGGCTTGATCCAAGGACTTGAGCCGAAGGCAGACGCTAACCTGACTGAACCACCCAGGCACTCCTCCAGGGTGATTTCATCTCAAGTTCCTTAAGTCTATTATGTCTGCAAAGACCCTTTTAATAAATAGGATTACACTAGGGCAGCTGGGTGGCACAGTCGGTTAAACACCCAGCTCGGTTTTAGCTTGGGTCGTGATCTCAAGGGCACGGGATCGAGCCCTGTGTCGGGCTCTGAGCTCCAAGGGGAGTCAGCTTGAGTCTCTCTCCCTCTGCCCCCCAGCCTGTGCGCACTCTCTCTCTCTCTCTCTCACTGAAATAAATAAATAAATATTTAAAAATAAATAACTAAATAAGGTCACACTGACAGATATTGGGTGGATCTGTCTTTGGTTGGGGAGGGGGGCACCATTCAACCCATTACAGCAGACGTGGCTATTAGCTTTACTTTACACATGAGGAAACAGACCCAGAGAGGGTAAGTAACTTGCGCTAGGTCTTGGCAGCTCTAAGAGGCAGAACCACTTTCTCTTTTCCCCACGCTCAGGGCCTTCTGTCTTCCACTTCAAGGTCTCATCTCAAGGCAGGCACGAATCTCACCCAGATCTCTGCAACATTTGCGTTTGGCACTCAGCCCAGCCACCAAAATTGCTTCTCATTTTGTGCAGGTGACCTGCAAACATGGACCAGAATATCTAGTCAGGCTGCGGAACCCTTGGGGCAAAGTGGAATGGAAAGGAGACTGGAGTGACAGGTGAACACCCAGGACGGGCTGGCGGGGGTGAGGATGGGGCAGGGCAAGCCTGCGAAGGAGGCTGCCCTCTGCATGACAATTCAACATTGTTCTTCGTGCTCTAGCTGGATCAGGAGAGCGGTCCGACGGTGAAGGTCGATCGCTCACATTTATAAGATGCTTAATGACATATAGACGGTTTTTTCATTCATTATAATAACTGAGCTAATGTTTACTGAGAGCTTGCCAGCACTGTGCTAAGCCCTTTGAATTTTTTTCCTGCCCTTATTTATTTAAAAATAAAAATTACCTTGACTTTGAGCAGGCAGAGACCTCTCATGTGCCTATTTCCTTCAAGCACTTTGAGTATTTATTATCTCTGTTCCTCTGAACAGTGCTCATATAGGTAGGGAATTTTATCCCCATTTTACAGATGAAGAAACTGGTGATTAGTGAATGAATCACTTAACGTCTTTGGAGTTGAATCCGTGTTCTGTCCCGGGCACGGTTCAGTGTGCTTTGGGGCCCACTGGGTCAGAGACAGACAGATCTGGATTGGCCTGGACCTTCTGGTTCCGTGTCATGACCTCTGGGAGCTCTGCTCAGACCAGAATGGGAGTCTCTGTGTCACCCTCCAGGGATTTCGTTTCAGGCAGGAGTCTGGGTGACGTTGGGATTCACCTCCCCTTCCTCTGGATCGTAACCTGGTGCTGCCTCCTGTCTAATGTTTGAAGACAGTTGTTTTCTATATTTTGTCGCATATTTAGTTGTTTCTGTGGGGAAATACTACAGGAAAGCCTTACTCCCTTGTGATCAGGCACAAAAGTTCAAAATGATGGGCTTTGAAAATACATAGTACCAAGGTCGTTTCAAATGTGCTCGGACATTTCGTAATTTTGTGACTTCGGGAAAGTGATTTCATCTTTTTTAGCCTCTGTTTCCCAACATCTCAAATGGCAATACAAATCCCTACCTTGCAAACTTGTTGTTAGCCTTAGGTGAGATAAAGCCTGTGAGGGCCCTGGCCCAGAGCTTGGTGCCCTGTGAGGATGAATTACTGTTCTGTGTTGTCTTTAGAAGACGGGATGTGAGATTCAGTTGTTTGCAAAGCAGCTCGAGGAGGAGAGAAATAATGACACTTCTCAGCATCACCCCCACATCCCCCCAATCCTTCATCCCCACAGAAACACCCCTTTTCTCTTTTCAGCTCAAGTACGTGGGAGCTACTGAGCCCCAAGGAGAAGATTCTGCTGCTGAGGAAGAGTGATGATGGCGAGTTCTGGTATCTGACCTGGGGACTTGGGGCAAATGCTCTGGCTTCCATTTGGACACCCCGCCTGCCAATATTTACTGGGTGCCACACATGTGCCCGGCAGCCTCGTGTGCAGAGATCGCAAAGACCCGTTAGGGACCCGCAGCTCCCGCAAGCCGTCACAGTCCCTATGATGAGAGCTGTGACTTCTGGCGTGGCGCTCAGTGGGCACTCGGTGCCGAGCAAGGGGGCGGCCACCTCCTTCTCTCTCCCTGCTTTCTACCCTGTCTCTTGTATCTCTCAAAACACTCAAAGCCAAGGTTTTGTCTTTCCTGGCCTGAAAGAGAGATGAGGAAAGAAGGCATTATAAATTCTAAGCCACCTCAGAGTGCCATGGCCAGACTCCCACCCACCCCAAAGCCACTCACCCCCTGTTATGAGAAGCCACCAAGACGCCTTGAGTGGATGCTGTTTCTGGGTGTGTGATGGGAGCCCCACCTGCTCCCCTTTCCCTTCTCTTCTGGCCCTTACTATTAACTTCCACCCTTGTTCCCCTGGGCCCCTCTTCCCCCATTCTGCACTCTTTCTAGATTGCTGTGACCCCTCTCTCTTTGGAAGTGGTCGCTGAACTCAACAGGCCTGAAAGTACTATTAATTTCCACTTTACGGATAGGTAAACGGAGCATCAGCCAGTGCAGATAGCTTGCCTTGGGTCTCAAAGTTAGTGAGTAGGGCCTGAGGCTTTTATCAATGAACAGTTGAGAACTGACTTGTACAATTATTATCGGGCATCTATATCTCAATCCACCCGTCAGGAACGCCCCAGTTCAGCTTTATCGTTGCAATCGGCACAGCAAGAATATTTCCCCCGGCACGCTTTGCAGGAGGCTGCTGCCAGCGACGGGCTGGAGGTGGGGGAGTTTTCTCGATGGCCCATGTCCTCTGATGCACCCTTACATTGATCAAGCCAGCGCTGCTCTCCTGTGTCCCAGGCAGGCTCAGCTGGACAGAAGGGGGACTGCTTGGTTCTGCGCCTGCTTTAGTCCTGATGAACGGACATTGTGCTGTGCCCCCGTCTTCTCCACAGGATGACTCTGAAGGACTTTAAAGCACATTTCATGCTTCTCGTCATCTGTAAACTGACCCCAGGCCTGCTGAGTCAGGAGGTGGGCCAGAAGTGGGCCTGCACCCTGCGGGAGGGGAAGTGGGAGAAGGGGAGCACGGCCGGTGGCCGGATGAAGTCGCCCCGAGGTAAGCAGGTGCACAGGACCTGGGGTTCTGGGGGGCTGGAGTGCCAGCTTGGCCACTCCAGTGAGAAGGTGGGCATCTCGGGGGCATCCAGCTGAGTGTGAGGAATGCTGATGGTCGAGCCGCGTGCTCTGCCTCTGGGCTGTGTCCTCGGCCCCAGGAAGGGACAGGCACACATGCACGGCAGAAGGAGGGGGGTTCAATCTTTGGTGTTAGGACAAGGCCATTTCTATGCTGAAATAACCACCCCTTAAAGGCAGGCTTGAAACGGTATTTGTATCCTATGTATCAGGCCCTCCTTGCCTGGGGATTGGTGGTGAAACAAAATTAAGGATTCTCAGCTCACCGGTTACAGGAGACACAGGTGTCTGAAATCTCAAAGTGGAGAGATTTGGTCACTGTGTCCCTTTCTCCATGCTGGAGGTGCTGAGCCATCTCTTTGGAAGGAAAGACCTGTAGGGTGTGATCTCAGGGGGCCAGGTGCCCTTGGCTCTGGCTCCCCACTTTTCACCGCAGTAGTCCTCCCAAAGGCTGAAGTTGCCCTTCAGCTAAGGCTTTGTCCCTGTTAAAATGCAAATCTCCCTGAAATCATGGACCTATTCTCAGTTAGTTAATACAGTCCCTTCCTCAGGCAGTCAGTGCCTATGGGGCACAAAGTCTGTGCCAGGAACCGTGCTGTGCAAAGGGGCTATGGTGATGAGAAGAGCTCCTGTCTGTGTCTGTAGAACACAGGGTGGGAGGGGTCGGGGGGATAGAGGGGAGGCCGAGAGCTCCACTCTATCCAGATGGACCTCAGGGTGGGAATCTTAGGACAGGTGCTCTGGGTCTGTGGGAATGTGATGATCAGGGAACCAGGGCCGGGCTCACCTCACTGCGTCCTGGTCCAGACACATTCTGGAAGAACCCGCAGTTTCTGCTGTCCATCTGGAGCCCGCAGGAGGACAGGAGATTCCTGATGCCCTGCAGCGTGCTGGTGTCCCTGCTCCAGAAGCCAAGGCACCGGCACCGGAACCGGAAGCCTCACCTCGCCATCGGCTTCTACCTCTTTAGGGTGAGTGGGTCTCCCGGGCATGCAGCCTCACGGGGCATCTCCCACTGCTGGGCATCCTTCCTCCTTGTTTCCTGTCCTCTTCACTATCTGTATGTCTACACACAGACCTGGGTGCTGACCTTGACTCTGTCCTTTGGGAATATGTGATCTAGAACCCATCACCTGCGGGCCCTTGAGCACCCACTTCTTCATCTGTAGAGTGGGGATGCTGATATTTATGCAAAGAGTAGACCAGAGGGACATCGTGCACGAGGGCGCCTCGTGGTGCCCGGCACACAGTCCATAAAATCAATACCGCTGTTCTTTTACTCTCCCCAAAAGTCAAGGTTGCCTTCCCTCACCCTTTCCCAGAATTCCTGATGATGGATTAAAATGTCACTGACGAGAACAGCAAGTCTTATGGGAGAGACGGGGGGCCCTTGGGGGAGCCTTCTTACATATCAGCCTCCGTTAGTTTGTTCTTGTGGAGGAGCTGCTTTCCCTGCCTAATAAGGCCTCTCTTTTCTCTGTTTTTCAGTTCAGCAAGGTGAGTGCCACCCTTGACCAGCCGGCCCCGGTTTGGAGTGATGTCACGTGACAGGTTCAGCCTGACTGTAGGAACCTCACGGCACGTGCTGTGAGGACGTCCGGCAAGAGTGCTGAAGGGACGAGCACTTGACATTCTTTCCACCCAGGGACCGTGAGAAATCCTTCTGCCTCTATAGGGCTGTCACTGAGCCTGGTGCAGAACTGATATATTTTAGAATTTATTAAATGTAAGGTTAAATGAACTGACATGTGTTTCCTCAGCCCCACAAAGGAGCAATGGTGCCCATTCCTGACACGTTGTGGTTTTTCCTTTTCTCTCCTCACCCCCTTATCTCTCCACTGGAGCAGGTTGGGTTTGGCTAATCAGAGACCATCTGCATCCTGTCTCCTGGCCAAGGGCCCCAGGGCCGGCCACAAGCCCTGAGTATCATCTTAACTGGGACTCTTCCATCCTCTACCACAGTACTATGGTGACCCAAGGAAACTTCCTCCTGAGTTCTTCTGGGAAAATGGCCCCCTCAGCTGGCCCGAAGCATTTCTCACAGAGAGAGAAGTGAGTCAGGAACTACAGCTGGTGTCAGGGACGTATGTTATTGTGCCCTGCACGTCTGAGGCCGGCCAGGAGTCGGAGTTTCTCCTGAGAGTCTTCTCCAGGAAGCACATCTTTCAGTAAGGACCCAGGACTCCCCTGGCGGTTGGGGCCCCCTCTGGACAGGGGGGTATGGAGGAGGAGGAGGCAGACATGGCAGAGGATGGGGTCTGTGTGACCAACACAGGAGAGGGTAGGGAGAGCAGAGAGCTCCCTGTATGAAGAGCTCCCTTCTCCTCTTCCTCCCCGCTCTCCTAAGAAATGAACAATCTTCTAGACATGCGAGAGAAAAAGCTAGAACACACCTGGACCTTGCCCTCCAGAAGCTCAAGGCCTGGAAAGAACAGGGATGTACGAGCAGTGGTTTATGCTACACTGTGTCCCATGCAAGTGTTTATCTACACAGGGTGTTAGCAGAACATCAAGGAGGGGGATCTGAGGCAATCTCCCATGGTCCTGGGGGCAGCGGGGGTAGCATCAGGGAGGTGTTAATTTCTAGGAGATGCATGGGGGTTGTGCACACGAGGGGATGCTGTCATCAATGAATCGGCTTGGATCCGTAAGTGTGTGCGAGTGAGTCAGTAGACACACTTTCCAGCCCAACATCTTCTGCTCATGATTGTTTTGACATGACAGCCCGTCAGGGCTTAGAATCCAGTTCTCTTTCTTTTTATTTCATGGTTTGGCCCTATGTAGTCTGATTTGACCTTGAGCCTCACTGCCTAGCAGTGCCGAGTTGTATATATGAGTAGGAGTCACTTGGTGCGGGTGGGGACAGCGGAAGGCGTGCCAGGCGCGGAGATGAGCAGCAGCCCCGGGCACATGGAGAGGGACTAGCAGTGTGTGGGGCCACATGGCTACACTGTTGACTCTAAGGAGAAGTGGGGGGAGAGGTGTGAGAGCAAGGTGAGCCCACATTGGCAGATCAGCTAACAGACTTGGAGGAGGTGTTCCCTGGGGAGGGAGAATATTGGCCGAAAGGCTCCCAAGATGCCCGCCAAGGATTAATTCTGCCCTTTGTTTTCCCTCAGTGAAATTGGCTGCGACGCCAGTGCTGTTTTCTCTAAGGTACGTAGGCAGGTGAGATTCCCCATGCTGGGACCGTTTCCAAAGAATGGTGGGCTTCTCCCCTCACGTTCATGTGTCTGGGGAAGAAGTCTGCAGATCCTAAGGTCCCTACTCTATGGCACTCGTACTGTGTTACTTACTGTGCCCTAAGGGTCCCAAGGTTGTGCTATTTTTTGCACCAGGAGAACTGTCCTTCTGGTCAGGTCCTTGTCATGGAGGGCCCAGAGCTGCAGGTACACGAGTTATACATTGACTTGCTTCTGCTTCTTTCTACCTCGTATTTCTTTTATCCATTTCACTGTTTGCTACTTCCCCAAAGGCAGCGAGAATTGGAAAACCAAAGGAGGTATAAATGCTATAGTAGGAAACGTAAGACGATGCTCAAGGTCCTACTTGGGGGAGGGGGGTCATGAGACATGAGTGTATGCATCAGTGTCCATTCATCCAGATGAATGACGAGGTCTTTCCATGTGTCTGTTCCTCTAGGAAATAGTGGACCAAAATGAAGGGCAGGATGCATTCTTCACTAAACTCTTTGAGAAGGTAAGTTGGCCAGAGGTGGTGGCGAGCCGAGGGCAAACCAGGGGACAGAGTGGAGCCTAGAATTCCATGGAGGGTGTGTTTGCAGCCACCTGACCTTGGGTACGAAGTGTGATGTAAGGCTACTCTTTCCCAAACTGCCACTTTCTATTCAAGTCCTCACGTTTTTAGACAAGTAAGCAGAAGAGGATTGTCTCCAGAAGACTCCTGTAAAATACGAAATCTGTTCTTGAAAGCGACATTGATTTGTTAGTTGTAGGAGAAATAGCTTTAATCTTTAATTCCTAAGAAAATGGAATTGAGAGTTAAGAATCATTGTTGGCGGTGGTGTAGAGTGTGATGACCAACTCTAGGGGCCTGGCGGGGAGGGCAGCCCAAGGAGGAAGACCCTTTTGTGGGTCACCTAGAGAAGTGATAGGGCTGGGAAGAGGGCATTAGGGAAGAGGAGGGCCTGGGGCTGCATACCTGGTCCCCTTGGGGCCTTTCCTTGCCCTGACCCAGATCACAAGGCCAGCGGTGTGAGGTAGGGCTCCGGAGGCCACTCTGTCCCTAACCTGCAGGACACTAGATCCACTGAGGAACAAGATACGAAGTGCACTAGAAATCTGGCGTCGGACTGTGTAGTGGTGTCATTAAAACTAGAAAAGCATGAGCTCCTTGTGTTACTCTAGATTTAATTCACAACATGCCTGCCCCTCATCTTTTCTCATATTCTCCTCTGGGATTTTTGCCTAATGTAGCCAGAGAGGATAGACAGAATCTTACATGTGTTGTTCATAAATGTTTTCCTCTCTACCAGGGATTTCCAAACATTTTCTGTTGCAGTCCTTTTAATTTTTTTTTAAGAATTTATTTCTGGGGACGCCTGGGTGGCTCAGTGGGTTAAGCCGCTGCCTTCGGCTCAGGTCATGATCTCAGGGTCCTGGGATCGAGCCCCGCATCGGGCTCTCTGCTCAGCAGGGAGCCTGCTTCCCTCTCTCTCTCTCTCTGCCTGCCTCTCCATCTACTTGTGATTTCTCTCTGTAAAATAAATAAATAAAATCTTTAAAAAAAAAAAAAAAGAATTTATTTCTGTTGCAGTCCTTTTATCAAATGGAATCTCATTGAGAACCTATATATATATATATATATATATATATATAAAACAGATAAAAATAAATTATGAATGTGTATCTATTTTATAAGTCACATTGAAGATATATTTCATATGTATATTTTAAAGTTAAATTTTTTTAATGTATATTTTAAGTTAAATTTTATTTATTTATTTGCGAGTGAAAGAGAATGCAAGAGAGCACAAGCAGGGGGAGCAGCTGAGGGGGAGAAGCAGGCTCCCTGCTGAGCAGGGAGCCCGATGCGGGGCTCAATCCCAGGACTCTAGATCATGACCTAAGCAGAAGGCAGATCCTTAATTGACTGAGCCACTCAGGAACCCTTTTTAAAGTTACATGTCGGTATAAAAGTTGCTTCTGATGAACTTCAGAACTTGGAGCCTTGGCTGAAGATATCTTATTAAGAATAAAATTCGGGGACGCCTGGGTGGCTCAGTGGGTTAAAGCCTCTGCCTTTGTCTCAGGTCATGATCCCAGGGTCCTGGGATCGAGTCCCGCATCGGGCTCTCTGCTCGGCGGGGAGCCTGCTTCCTCCTCTCTCTCTGACTGCCTCTCTGCCTCCCTGTGATTTCTGTCTGTCAAATAAATAAATAAATCTTTAAAAAAAAAAAAAGAATAAAATTCAAACCAAATTGTTTGCTGAACTCCTGAAGCATCTTGATAAAACCCAGTTGGAAAAACACCATTATTGCAATGCTTCCTACAAGTCCTGTCCTGCTGGGGTTTCCTGGACTTGACTCCCTGGGCTTACTTACTCTGCCCTGAAGGGACATATATACCGTGCTGAGCAGGTGCCGTAGTGACTTCCCAGCCCCCTTCTCCCGCAGCCCCTCTGCATCTAATGAGCCTTCGGTAATGATAATTTTCTCCTGCCATTCTGCTCCCACTTCAGTATCCAGAAATAAATGCAGTGCAGCTGCAGAAGATCCTGAACCACATGACCTGGCCAAGTGAGTATTTCAGAGTCATCCTGTAGGACTCAGGGGGCATGGCTGTTCTGAACTCAGGGTCTGCTCTCTTTCCCCTGTGGGACATGTGAGTTGCTGCACGACGGTCCCCTAGGCAGCTGTGTCTTACATCAGAGTGGGTCATGTAGTGGTAGAGAAATTTATACAGCTTGGAAAATAGTTATTTCCTTTCTTGTTTGGGGGGTTTTGTTTAGTTTTTGCTTGCTGAGTTTGAGTGTGTAGAGATGTATGGCTGTGAAAATAAAGATTTCTGATATTTTGCTAGTTTGAGAATATCTGAGTACTTCTTTCTTGGCATATAGATTCCATGTGGAAGGACTGTATCCAGCCTGACCTATAAATATTGTATTTATATACAATATAAGTACTGACTACCCCCCCCCGGGAGCCTTCTAATAAACTCATATTTAAGTTGCGCAACCTACTAAAATTTGAAGGAGGGGAGCGCATCCCCTCAGAGGGCTGCAAATGGCCAGTGTGGATGCCTTCATATGAAACCTGAGGTAAATTATTAAGAAAGCTTAAAGCCCGTGGAAAATTTTTTATATGTATATTTCAAGTGGGAAGCACATGATTTCTCCAGAGAGGAGAATGAAGTTCAAAATGAAAAAAGTAAACCAAACAATTGAAGAATATTTGCCACCTAACATATGTGATCACTTCTCCTTTATATGAAGCCAAGACTTCAGACCCAAACAAATTATAGTCCAGGGTGTTGTATAACTCAGAGCTTGAAATAATTTCCAGATGGTTCCTCATTGCCAAATTCAGGTATCATAAAAGAGCCAGAAGGAGAGATTCTAGAAATTATATAAGAATCCCCACCACCACCACACACACACACCCCAGAAAGTGAATTCTAGGGAAATTATCTAGAAGAGATGGCCTGAACACATTTATAATTTTTTTAATGTTTTGAACACAAGTATGCAAAATGGTTTCCCAAAGAATGTGTGGACGGATCACTTTCATTTAGTCCTATGAGAGAATTTTTGGATTGACAGCTCAGAGAACTACTGCGGTTTTGGGTGAAATCCTTGGTAAAGTACCTGATGGAGAATGATGACGTGTGGGTTGGAAAGTAGCAATAGAGATGTAGTCACATGTCAGATAACCATTCCCAAGAGTTACATAAATACAAAAGCAGAGGGGGTAATTCTGTGTCATAGATGAGAGTCGGCAAGTATAGATGAGAGTCCCAGGTTTCTACCCTTGGTCCCTTTCACTTCCTCAGCTTTTATCCATGACTCAGAAGAGGATGCAGGAGGTGGGCTTATCAGATTTGCAGATGGCACAAAGCTGGAAGGAATTCTGCTATAAGAGATAGCAGAATTGAAATTCAGAATGCTCTTAGCAAGCTGTGCCCAAGCCCAAAAGATGAAACAGAGTCAGGATGATAATTAAAAACTGACATTTCATTATTTTTTTATAAAAATTGATCGCATGAGTTCCTGGCAGACGAGATCTCATTTTCATGGCAGCTTATGTGAAAGATATCTGGTTAATTTAGTTGACCTGGAACTTAACACAAGCTCACAGTTTCAAGTTGCTGCTAAGTAAGCTAATCTAAATTCAGGCTATATTTAATGGAAACCTTTAGATTTGTATTTCTGAAATTGCGTTCCAAGGAGTATTAGACACTATGAAGTTTTAGGAAGTGTTCCATGAAACAGAAGGGGTTAGACTCTGTGGTCAATTGTGCTCGGGAAATTCTGCATTAAACAAAAACAAAATTTTAATGTTGGCTTCTCAGTACCTATTATAGGCTACGATGCACGGTGAATGGAGAAAAGCGTCCATAAGTGCAAAATATTTCAAATACAGTTGAACTCAAGACCCTTTCTCTGCAGAACATCATCATTGGAATATAATTTGGGGAATACAGCTTGAAGATTTGGGAAGTCATAGCCCCGCTGTACTCTGTCTGCTTCATTAAACCACAACTGAAGGAGTGCATTCTGGTCTTGGTACCGCATGTAGAGAGAAGATGGCAAAGCATAGGATCTGAAGGAAGGCTAAGAGAGCTTAGAAGCCACGTTTAGAGTAGAGGGGAGATGTTGAAGAGACATAAGCCTGTTTATGCCTTTCTGGAGGCAGAACTTGGACTAGGGACTAATTTTGGAGGAGGTTCCTTTGGAAGTAACCTAAATTCCTCCTCACCGGAGCTCTCCATCTGTATGAAAAAGTGAACACCCATGCCTGAAAGACCGTCCACCAAACATCTGGAGAAAGGATCCCCCAGTTTAGGGGGGCTTGAACAAATTGATCTCTCAGCTCTCTTGCAGATTTAGGGATCCGTGACTCTGTGAGGTACCTAAGTCCTAGGTACCTGGGGCCACGGTCACCAGCCTACATGGAGGCAAAACTGTGCTGTGATCGGGTAGTCTCTGCGAGGGTTTATAGTGCTCCTTGGGTGAACCATAGCTGAGCCCTTTCTCTCTGCTGCCCTCTTGTTCTTACTCCCTGCTATCCCCCATAAATGACAGTTATTAGAACCTACAGGTGGCCTAGATAGCTCGGTCTCTTCCTGTTCAGAAAAGGGCTGTGCCATCCTAGGGCCACCTCCATGCACACTCTTTCTGTCCCTCTGCAGGTCTGGGGAGCGCCCGGCCTCTCTTCAGCCTGGACGCCTGCCAGGGGATCCTGGCCCTGCTGGACGTATCTTTTCAGGTTTGGGGCAGGAGGCCCGCCGCTGCTGTTGGAGAATTTTGCACTGGGCCAAGCTGCCTGGGTTTGAATCCCAACCTAAGCACTTTCTAGCCGTGTGATCTCCGACAAGTCACACAGCCTCGTTGTGGGTTCAGGTCCTCGAGTGCAGCAAGGATGCTATTAAAAGCTGCTCTGTAGAATCAGTGGGAGAATGTGGGGTAACCCAGGCCTGGTGCTTGGTGCTGTCATCAAAGGAGTCCTGAGTATTACCTGTGAATAACAAGAATCTTACTTGCTGATAGTGGGGATGAGGCAGCCGCAGGTGCTGGTTAGGAGCAATCCTCTGGGTAACAAAGAAGCTGCCACAGGAGCCTCAGGCTCCTGAGTTTTCCGGCTTGTGACCAGGCCATGGCTGCTCCTCTTTGCAGAGCAGGAAAGCAGAGTAAGCCCCATGGCACACCACCTACTCTGTTTTCCTGGCTCTCAGCCCTGTGACGTTTCTAGCAAACCCTCTGTTTTCTAAGTGGACAATTGAATGGCAGTTTCATTATCCATGGTACAGAGAGGCACGTGGAATGGATAGTATGTGTCGGGGGTGGGAGGAAGTGAAAGTTACAAGCAACAAAGGGGTTCTTTGCGGAAATGTTGCAGAGGATGGTGTGTGGCCGCAGGCAGGTGTGCTAGGCGTCGGGGGAGGGCGCAGCCTTATCGCCGGCTGCAGGAACCTCAACAGGATCGTACTCTCGGAGCCCCCATTTTATCATCCATCTGGGGGGTAGTGAATATCTACCTCACCTGGGTGGTGAGAATGAAGTAACGTAGGTCAAGCCTGTAACTCGGGCTCCAAGAAGACCTGCGTGTGGCGGTATTTGACCCGGTCTCTCTGATGCAGAGCTATTTGGACATGATCTACAAGGCCCTATCATTAAGTTTTTAACGTTTTATAAAATGACTAAATGTAAGAGCTGCCCTATGATGGACTCCCTCCAGAAGCTGGTTTTAACAATAATGGGGAAAAAAGTGACCTTTTTTATTTTTTTAATTTAAATCCCATCAAATAGTCTGTGTCGGAATATCCTGTCTCCCTAAGTGCTAGCAGTGGTCATCACCGTCATGCCCCCTGTCCTCAAACTTCTTCTTGTGTGGCTGTGTTTCTGGCTCCTTCTGTCCCTTCCTAGCAAGGGCGGGGGCGCTCTGGGCTGGACGGACTAGCCAGCAGAAGCCAGGCAGGGCTATGAGACAAGGAGCAGGGCTGTCCACCAATGACACCCTGTTGTGCGGAGGGCCCGCTGCTGCTCCCAGAGGTGTGACAGCAACTCCCCAGGCGGCTTTGACCTTAACGCTCTATCAGCTTAATGCTTCCGGCACTGTGAGCATCCAGGAGTTCAGAGACCTGTGGAAGCAGCTGATGCTCTATCAGGTAAGAATGAGTCTTCCCTAGACCTCCTTGCAGGGGCGGGGGTGCGGGCAGAGACGGCAGTTCTGCGAAGCCGTGTAAGCACCACTCCCTTTCAGCTCCATGTACCCCAGTGGTCACCCCGCAGCTCTCCCCTCCCTTCGGTGCGCCCGCCTTCCCTCTCTCCTAAACTCAGCCTGTTGCAAGAGTCTCCTGGATTTCTAAAGGGCACGTCTGATCATGTTGCTTCCTTGATGAAAGCTTTTTGAAGAGCCCCTGTGGTCTTTGGATAAGGTCTGAGCTCCTTAGCAGGAAAATTAAAGTCCTGCATCAGCTGGCTTCTTCCTCCTTGCCCAGTTCTTACTGACCACCATCTCTCTTCTCTCCTGGGTCCAAAAGTCAGCAGACCTTCAAGGTTTGGAGAATGCACCTAAGTCAAGCACATTTAGCTATGCTCAGATTGTCTATCTGCGTGACAAAAAAAACCCCACTCCTTTTCTCAGAAGCCCAGACCCTCTGCCTACTCCTGTCCTGGCAGCAGGC
Source organism: Mustela lutreola (assembly GCF_030435805.1). Classification (NCBI taxonomy): domain Eukaryota; kingdom Metazoa; phylum Chordata; class Mammalia; order Carnivora; family Mustelidae; genus Mustela; species Mustela lutreola. The sequence continues at coordinate 121,063,678 of NC_081298.1, forward strand.
CATGCTGGCGGGGTCCCACGATGGCCGCTGCAGCGTGGATGCTGGGACACGGCGGGGCGGGGGGGGGGGGTGGTTGGCTCACAGGTGATGCTTGCGAACACCTGATTCCCAAGCCTTTGGTTTGGGTTCTACGCAGGAGGTTTTCCACAAGCACGACAGCCACCGGTTGGGATACCTGAACAGGACTCAGCTGCGGGCGGCCATGAGGGACGCAGGTAAGCCCAGGCCGAGCAGGTCCTGAGGGACGCACCTGCTCTGGGCTGGGAGGGGTGGGGTGGGGCATCACTTCTCAAGTAATCCCAAGGCACAGAGTTGCTCCCCAGGTCCAGAGGCCTGAGGCTGTGGATCTGCAAATCACAGAAACGTGTGTTATCACTGGTCACAGCTGACAGTACTGAAGTGCTGAAGGTTCGGTCATCCACACTCTGGTTTAATCACCCATGCCAAGGGCTAATCCCCACTCAACAAAGAAGCAGTTACCAGTCAGAAAAGTTCGTAAATTTGTCTGGAGCTTGAATCCAGAACTAGCAGGTCCCAAAAGGGATGTTTTGGACCACTCTTGGACAGACTGCCTCCTGCCTTGAAGGCCAGCATCCCACTCTATAAAAAGATCCTCGTGCTGATGGCCTAAGGGGGTGGAAATGGGCAGTCGAGATGGAGATAACGTTAAGGGACTAACTAAATGAGCAGTCCATACTGAACCTCATGAAAGAAGACCCCCATGTTATCAGGATTCGGGTCCTAGAAGGGGAGGGACAGCTGCAGGGGCTTCAGGTGGAGGGGCGGGGGCATGAGGTCCCCAGCACCAGGCGGGAATCTGTGTCTGACGCAGGGATCGTGCTCAGTGACGATATCTGCCAGCTGATGCTTGTCCGCTACGGCGGCCCCCGCCTCCAGATGGACTTCGTCAGCTTCGTCCACCTGATGCTGCGTGCGGAGAGCATGGAGGGTGAGCTGGTGGGAAGGAGGCAGGGTGGGAGCCTCCCCTGCACTCCTTGTGGATTTCTCCCTGTCCCCAGTTCAAGCAGGAGAGAGGACAGATGCCGGGGCAGAAACAACGGGCCAGGAGCTATAGGGACACGCTGGCTCCATGCCTGAGAACCCCGCCTGCATGGCCCCAGAATCATGTACACCCCACCTGTCCCTGGGCCAAAGGTCTGAGGAAGCTCACTTGCCGTTGTAAAGTGTGGCCACATAGGGCTGAAACCAGGTTCCCGGCAGAGGGGACGGGTAGGAGGAGCCAGTGGCTAATGTTTCCATCACACGTTAGCTGTGTTCCTTGCTGCTGCATTTTCACAGGTGCCTTCCAGAACTTAACCCAAGATGGCAAAGGGATATACCTCCAGAAGCCAGAGGTAAGCCTTTGTCCCTGGGGCGGTCGCACACCGTCTTAGGCAGAGGGGGCCACAGCGGGTCCAGGCTCTCATGAAGGAGTGGGGTTCTGGGGCCTTCGTTCTGCTGAGCTGGGGAGGTAGCCCCTCACTCACGGTACTTCTACATTCATTGGTCCACTCTTTACTGAGCACTCAGTCTGTGCTGGGTGCATAGGCAGGGACCTACACTCTGGCTCAGTGGACCCAATGACTGTGACCGCAGTAATGCCATGGGGCAAATCCACCCAACTTCAGCTGTATCAGCAACACTCACTGAGTTCCCCAGTTACACGTCTGGGAGTCAGTGGGTCTCGGTTGGCTGGCTTATGATGGGTGGGTGAACTGGGGACTTTGCCAGTACCTTCATTGAGGAAGCTCTGGCCGGGCTGGTCTCATTGTCTCCGGACAATAGCAGAAGTACAGAGGAGCGAGCTTACACATGCAAGGTCTCCAAGGTCAGGCACATGGTGTTGTGCAATTCCTTCTGTTGTCCAAAGCAAGTCATGTGGCCAAGTCCACTTCCAACACATGGGGAATAGCCTTCTCTGTCATGAGAGGCACCACAGAGCCTCTTGTAGAGGGCATGGACACAGAGTGGGCAAGGACCCAGGCCAGCAATGAACTCCAGCACGAACAAAAATAAGGCAGCTGGTCTGAATAGGGCATTTCACAGAGGCCTTTCTGGAGGAGGTAACATCAAAGTTGAAACCTTGAAGATCAGAAGGAGCCAGGGAGGCTGAGTGGAAACTAGGAAAGGCTCAGGCTAGAGGGAACAGTGTGTGTGGTCCTGGCGGGAGTAGAGAGAATGACAAAACTGGATCAAGATGAATCTGAAAAGATCAAGGTCAGATCTTTCTCAAGAGCTGGCCTAGCCTTCCCCCTAGGGGCAGGGATTCTGATCTTGTCTGGGTAGCCTCTTCTCAAACGTCATACAGCGGTTTGCGTGTAATAGGAGGCTTGACAAATGTTCGTTGAGTGAATGAGATGATATGGCAACAAGACAAATGTGTGCCTGACACCGACGGTCTTCCCTGATGAATCAAACCGCACGGATTTACTGAGCACCTACTCTATGTCCGACGTGGGTCCAGGTAGTGTTTCCTGCAAAGACATTGGAATCTGGAATTAAATTATGTTTTTCCTTTGTAAAAACACATCCTCCATTTAGTCTGCTTTAAAAGAGTCTAGTAAAAGCAGAGGTTTCTTCCTTGACCTCAAATGTCCATTCTACATAGTATCTTTCCAAGATATCGGGATACTCAGCATGTGTCTTGCCTCAGTCACAGTCCTATCTGAATGTGAAGCTAGGAGTCAGCTGGAGGGGCAGTGGTTAGAATTTTCTGAGCTCATCTCCATCTCAAATCCCCAAGCTCATGTCCTGATCCCAGGCAGTAACTCCATAGCACAGGCTGAGAGTTGGGAGAGCAGGAAAACATGAATGTGCCATTGAAATGGGCAGCCCACAGCCCTAGCTGGATCCAGCAGAGCAATGTGCCATCATGGGAAGAGAACTGGACAGAGACCCGAGGTGAGCCCACAGCACTGCTTGTAACTAGCTATGGGATCCTCGTCGAATCAACTTCAGTATGCCTGGGCCTCAGTTTCCCCACATGTGAAATGAGTGACCTGGGTTAGGTTGTCTCTAAGATCCTCTTCAGCTCTGAGCATCTCTGGCTGCACGAGAAGGAGATCCTCAGGGCCATCCAAGAACATCTACAGGGAGTGGCAGCCAACTGGTTTGAATTTCACACTGGTTTTCTCTGATGCCATGGGTAACTCCAACCTTGTCATCTTCCTCACCAACATCATTAGCAGTATCGTTCTGATGTAAATGACCTGGGAAGTGGTTTCTCCAGAGGTCCTCTGTATGTGAGACAGAGGGACTGTGCATCACACCCACATAAAGCTGTCAGACAAATGGGCCCATAAATGGAAACATGTAGACTAGCTGTAATGGATTTCTGCTACCCAGTTGGTCCACACACCTGCACACTGCTGTCCCAAGCACGCCAAATTGAATTCATGGCAGAAAATTGCATTGAGAATTGAATACAGAATCAGCCTGCATCTTAGGTATCATCATTCACTCACACCCTGAGAAGTCAAGGTTGATTATATTTCAGGTTGATTTATACTTACTACCAGATGGTGTGGTCCCTCTGGCTAAACCATCCATTACTGTCCTGTCTCCATGGCTTCTCAGGAACAAGAGGGGAGGAGGTCCCAGTCCTGTGTAAGGCTCCAGGGTCTGGTGACCGAAAAATGAAGCACCCTTAGCTGAATGTCAGGGATCTGCCTGAACTGACCATAATTTGCTTCCCCATTATGTCCAGTGGCTGATGATGACTCTGTACTCCTGAGAAGGCTGGGGCCCTGTCTGTCTTCGCTGATCACTTTGCATACAGCTCAGAGGTGGCTTTTGGCGGACACCAGTCCACATGCAACCCAGTTACAGTTCTTCAGGACCACGTCTCCAGTCATCATCTTCTCAGAGGGGAAGATTTCTTTTCTGCAGACCTCTCTTTTGGATAGGCAGTGTGCAAAAAGGGAAAGGGAGATTGCCTTGGACTTGTAAAGACCAATGGCCATTCTCAGGCCACAACCTTTTCACAAGCAGAGATGTTACCTGATGTGACCTAAGCAAACTGATTCCAGGGTTGGTGTCTCAACCTTTAACAATCCTGCCTTCATGACCGTCCAGCTTCAGTGACCTCAGCCGAATGTTACCCCATTTGGGGCAGTAGTCTAGGTTTCAAGACCTGAGGAGAGACTAATATGCCCTTAAAAAACTGCGCCAGCTTCTAGAAATCGATAGAGGCCTAGGCTAGATTTCAACCGTGTGGAGGTGGGGTGAGGCTCTAGTGAGCTTTCGAGAACATGGAAAATGAGAGGATTGGCGGGGTCCAGGTGGGTTGGGCCAGCTCTGACATTTGAGGGCACTGGACGGTCTTCTGCTCCAGGATCTCCAGGTGGTTGAAATTGGGGCGGGAACCATTGGATTTGAAACACCTGAGTTCTCCAAGGGCTTCCTGCATATAATAGATGTCAGTCTGTTTACTTGACCTCTGGACTATCAGATCCATTTCAGATCAGTCCCCAAAGCCTCCGTGTGCCTACTTTATAGAAGAGCACCTGTCCGTGCTGTAGTATAAAGCTGAGCAGTGGATGGTTGGTGTCTCTGATTTTTTGAACTACCATGCTGCCGCATCTTCACAGCATCCCTCCCAGCCCCAGAGCCTGGAGGAAAACCAGAATAAAGTCCATCTTCCAAAGTCTATATATTTTACTCACAGTTTAGCGACTCAGAGCCATTTGTTAAAATTCTATTTACTCTTGATTTCCAAAGTGTTCTAATAGACATGACTGTCTGGTTTCCAAGCCCATAAAAGACTCAGGGAGAAAGCTGAATGATGGGATAAAAGGGTGTCTGTTGGCAGAACAAAAGGAAGCTTGACAGTCCGATAAGTGGGCACTGAAGAAGGAGCAAACACTTTCTAAGCATGGCTTCGGAAGTCAAAAAGTATTTCACTTAGAGAAAACTTTGTTGATTCCAAATGATGAAATGTAAAATGGTTTTCCATGAAGTTCCAGGTACATGAGATATTACTGATTGTATAAATGATGATCATGTATCATAGCCAGGATTTTTATGTTTATTTATTTGTCAGTATCTCTGTCCTTAGATTCTGTCATTGTAAATATTTGTTTTAATTAAATAGCTCTTGCTTTGGTTCCACGAAGGCAGTGTGGGAGATTTTTGGAGCAAGGAAGATGATACCTTGATCCCATTCACGACCCGTGGGTTCCAGTGTAGTAGTTTTGCTTAGCGCCGAAGGTGTTTATAACGAAGTTAATCACGTCTGACAGAACCTCCCTTTTAGCTTCTCAATGGTCTGAACTGCCTTCCTACGTCACTCATATGTTCCCCTCGCTCGCCTGGGCCTATCACTGTGGTAAGTCAGATGCCCCGTGCCATGCTGACCTCCTCCCTCATTCCTTCCAGTGCCCCCCAAAGCTGAGGGCCAGAGACCAGGGGCAGAGCCCTTTTCCCACCCAAATATCCCTTCCCCATCCTCTGTCACTCTGGGGCATGTGAGGCAAGTAAATGTCTGGGACAGCATGGGCCTCACAAGCGTCAATGAGGTCAGGCCGAAGGTCTGAGAGGCGGGCAGCTGCATTTCCCGGGAGTCAGAAGCCAGAAGTTTGATCCTGACTGAGACAAGCAGGAAGTGTGCAAACCCAGCGAAGGATTAGCAAGAAATCGGTCCTCGGGTGCCAAGACAGGTGAGGTCAGGGAGTCTAGAAAGTTGGGGTGTCCACCCGTCCACCATAAGCAGGCAGAGCATACCAGGCTGAGCACTGGTGCAAGCTTTTAAAATCTCAGGAAAAGGAAAAAAGACCCGAACTGGTGAAAAAAAAAAATGACAGTTCCAAGACCAGGACTAAAATACCTGCCCTTTCTTTACCCCTGTTTTTTCTCGCTTCCTTCTCTCATGTTTTGTACAAAAACTCAGCCACCACAGAGAACCTTCTAGATTCCAGTTGGAGCCTGGGGCATGGCAGTCAGCAGCTGACTGTAAATAGCACTGTTTCCCTGCCACTGTCATGCTGGGTTAGAGAAATGGTTTTAGCCTCTGGGATTCTCAATCTGATGTTTCCCCAGTGAAATATCTGCATTTATATTTATAATGGGGAAAAAGGAGGAAATGAGTTTCATGGGTCATGGGTAGGTCAAAGTGGGCCAGCTGTGCCGGGCTGAGTTTTGGAGCAAGCTGTGCGTCCAGCAGTCCGGGAGCTTTGGAAAGATGGCCATCTGGGGTCACTGGCCCCAGGTCCTGAGTACCAGCTCTTTTCCAGTGCCCTATTTTGTACCCAGGTATACAAAATCCAACAGCATGAAAGTGAGGAGACGTTAGGAAGGAACATTCTAGCTGGATGACGTTGGGCCTCAGTTTACTCATTTGTGAAATGGACCCCCAGATGTCTATCTCACCGGGTCATTATGTGATAACTAATGCCAGCATACTGGGGGCACTCAATAAATAAAGTGTCTCTTTTTTTTTTCCTGAAGGAGTACAAGTATTTTTTTACAACTATTATAATTTATTTTTATTTTTGTGTCTAAGAACATGGTTTCTCCTACCGACGGCTCTTCATAAACACCCAGCATTTTATTGTCTCATTTCCACTTTCCTCTTCTTCCTCCACATCGCCTCTCTGAACACTTCACCCCATGTCTTTGAAGTGCAGCCTCGGGAGGACTGCCCTGGTCACCGGTGTCAGGGACTCAGCTCCGGGAACCTCTGAGAAAGTGGCCGTCTGGTTATGAATACTCCCCTCCCGTCAGGCAGACAGACTCCAGGTTGCTAGCTGGTGGTTTCCCAGGCCACAGACCAGGCGACTTCTGGGAGAGTCTTCTACGAGATGGCAGACTGACCAGAACTTACTCCAGGAACTTTGCTGGGCAGCTCAGTCGCGATCTAGAGCTGACCTTAGAGTGAGGAGGTGTGGCATGGCCATGGTTCGGAGGGCTGCCCCTGGCTCCGGTCCTGCAGCTAGGCACTCAGCCCTCTGTGGGAAGGCACTTGGCCACCTTCTACAGTGGGCCAGGCCCTGTACTGGGCCCTGGGTACCAGAGTGACAATCTTTCGGGGTGGCAGAAGACTGGTAGGTGGCCTGGCTCTGTGATGGGTGAGGCAAGGCTTCTTGTGAGATGATGCTTAGTAAAGAGGTTAGAAACTAGAAACCAAGGGGAGAACAACCAAGTTCCCCATGGAGGGTACTGCACGGGTGTGTGTGCACGCCCATGCGCATGTGTGTGTGTGTGTGTGTGAAAAACCCGGGTGAAGGATGGAATCATACATTTGGATAGCAGCCAGCAGGTCAGTGGACCCAGAGCTTAGCTCTGCTTGAGGGAACGGCATGTCGCAGGTGGCCCAGGCAGGTCGTGACCAGGGCCCTCTAAGCTCCGTCACATCACAGCATCCGGGTCCTCTCCTGCAGGGCTGAGGCATCACCCAGGAACTTCAAGCCTCGTTCTGAGACCTCCAGGCCCTTCTTTCCCACCAGCAAAGCCAGGAAGTCAGTAGGGTACAGACAGTGACCTGGGGGCAAGACAGAAGAACTGAATTCAAACCCCTTTCCTGGTTCACCTTTTTGAATCTCCACAGCATCATTGACAAAATGGCGGGAACGGCACTCACCCCTAAAGGTCAGGACCTGAAGATAACCAGGGACGGGTGCCTTTATTCCCGCCTGTGTGGCATGCGCTGAGGCTGTTCCAGCACTAGATGGCGCTCTGCCCCCACACACCGGCTCCTTCCTGGCCCAGGACCGGTAGGGGACAGCTTCAGCCACCAGTCTGGGCATCTGGTCCCTTTAGTGCCCTCACAGTCTGACTCTGCTCAAAAGGCCAACGTCAGCCCCATGCAGGTTCACTTTCCTTTTCTTGCTTCTTTGGTTCTGCTTAGTTTTGAATGGATGCCCTGAGCTTTTACAAATCCTGTCCTACAAGTAACGCATAGCTTTTTTGTTTCTGAAAAAGGCAAAACTATGTTTTCAAGCCTTTATTGTAAAGGCGTCTCCTTGAGAGACACAACCATGCCCAGTCCACTCACCCATGAGCCCTGCCACCTAGCTTAGCCCCTAGCTTGATGCCGAGCTCATGTTTGAGGTTCACCGAATGAATGGACAATTTTTGAAGTAATTCAGGTGAATCCTGTCACAAAAGAGTCAGTGTGTATTCGAGATGCTAACCGAAGATGTTAGCATATAAGGGTTGCTTACAGAAATGTAATGATTGTCCTCTAAAAGAGTCCCTCTGATGTGACCCAAGATAGTTCACTCTGGGGTCCTGGGCCATACCCTGGTCCCAGGGCCAGTTCAAACCACCACCCAAAAGCTCATTAGACTCTCCCTGAAGTCATTCTTATTTTGACATTTTGGGGACTTGGACATCATTTTCTCTTACGTATTCAGAATTCCTCCTCCCAAAAGCATTAACCATCTGGGACAGGTTCCGGAGCCTTTTACTTTCCGCGGAAGCTATGTGAGCCGTGGGAGGTAGCTGGTCCTGGGCCAGATCCAGACTGAGGTGAGGCCAGGTTGGTAAGTCCTTCTCTCCACTCTGAGCTTACTCAGCCTCTCCTGCTTGCAGAAGCAGAAAAGGCCAGACGTGGTGTAGCCCAATGCAGGCCTGGTGGGGGTAGTGGAAGGTAGTGGAAGATAGTGGAAGGCCTCACCTTTCAGGGAGTCTGGTTGTTTTTTGTTTCCCTGACCAGCTGTCCATGGGGCCGAAGATGAGTTCCCTAACTTCCTAGCTCAACTATTTTAGGAAGTTATATGTGCAGTTGGGGGAACTTGGATTGTATAACTTCTAAATCTGCCTCTGGACAGAACAAATTTGCAAGAGCACAGCCTGGCTTTAAAAAAAGATGCCTGCTTGAGGCCAGCTCTCCCATTTCCTGGTGTAAGTTCCCTTCACGAGTCCCAAATGTTCCCGTCTGCAGTCCGGAGGGTGCCCTGTGGATCGCATCGGATCACACACTTCAATAGCTCAGCCCAGAACCGGGCCTCTGCTGTGCCCTCTCTATTAGGGAAAAAGCTAGATGGTTTCTTAACCGGGGCAAAGCAGAGGCCACAAGTCTCTGATGCTTGATACCCAAGCTTCCATTCTACTTAGAAAACATCTCTTGGAAAGCTTTCATACAAAAGATCTGGTTCCCAGATTCATTTTCATTCTGGCTGAACGAGGGGATTGAAATGAGGGTTGTCTTTGTTCTGACTTCCCTCCCACTGGCTTCACATCAAGTCTCCCCCAAGAGAAAACCTCAACATGCTTGACATTGCCCTCACACAGCACTCAGACCAATTTGTTCATCAACAGGGATGGTGGGATGCAGCCCTGTGGCCACCTAGCGGGCAGCAGCTCAGACCCAGCGGGAGGGCCAGGCGTGGGCCCCTAGGTTGCCTCCTCCGACCTTTTACCCTTGGTCCCTCACACACTAGGGGAAGTGGGCCTGCTTCAGGTTCCTTGGCAAAGCTGGCCCGTGTGCTAAACCTCACTCCCCAGAGTGCGGTTGGGGGTGGCCTGGGGGCAGCTCAGATGGGTAACTCACCAAGAACCTTCTTTTCCTGGTCTTTGGCAACTTGGGAAGGAAGAAACCAGAGATTGTGAGAGTGCCCTTGGCCTGGGGTTTAATGCGGAGAGGACCGTGGTATTCTTGAGGTGTGGACACTCGGCTCCTCAAACTGCTGCCATCTCCTCATGAGTGGAGGAACTTCTCGAAGGAGCTGGGTGCAGGCAGGCTTCCTGCAGAATCTAGGAGTCTGTGATAAGCTTCTGGGTTTGCAGACGTTACGGGGAAGCGGTGCTGTGAGATGGTTGCTCAGGCCTGCTCATTGCTCCAGATCCGTGCCCCGTGAGCGTGAATGTGTGTGTCCCACACCCAGGCGTGCAGGAGTGGTGTAGGTCAGGAGTGGCTGCAGGTCAGGCAGGGCCGGGCTGGGAGGCTTGGGAGCTGGCAGGAGAGGTCTGAATTCAGTGAGTTGTGCTGTGAAATGTGGGGTCTCCCGGGGGGGTAGAAAGGATCCTGGGAGGAGGTGCTGGCGACATGGGAGACGCACTTGACCAGAAGCCAGTTGGCTCGTTCCGACCTCTCCCCTGCCACCGACAGGCCGTGCGACTGTGTGGGCTCAGGAACATTGTTAAACTTCCCACAGTTGGTGGGAACTCCTGCCTCATAGGATGGTGGTGGCAAAGACTAAATAAGATTTGGAGTGTGAGAGAGCTTTGCACACTGTATAGTGGCGGTTTCACACACAGCCGAGGCTTAGTGCTCTAGGAACAGACCTGGCATCATGTGCATTGGCTGGATGTTTTGAGAATATTTGACTCGGCTCTAGAAAATAAGGGAAGCCAATAGATGAGACTCGATCTTACTAAGTGAGGAAGCAGACGGCACGTTAGACGGAGATAGAGGGCTGCTGGGGTGTAAACAGATGGGGGGAGGAGCAGAGTAGACACAAAATATACCTGAATGTACGTGAGACACGGGGAGCACCAGACACTCAGGATACAGCAAACACATGAGAGGCCCCCGAGGCCCTCCGTCCTGCGTCGTTTGCCCATCAGTGCCCCCCATGGCTCCACTGTAAGCCCGGAAAATGCAGTCTGGGAGTCCACGCTCCCAGCTGATGACCTGGCTCGCGGCCACTGTTGCCGGCCAACCCTGTCCCTGGATCTCTCTGATGGAGTAGCTGTGTCATTGGGCACCAGCCCCTTCTGGCTTGTAGGCTCCTTGCTCAAACCTCAAGTCTGGTGCTTGCGACCCCACCGTCGGCAGGAAGGGCTGATGCAGTGAAGACACGATTCAAGGTTGTGGGTAGAAGGGACCCTTCCGTGCCCGCTCCCCACCAGTCCACCACACCCAAACCAGCTGCCATGAAGAACACCGAGCAATGCCAAAGACCACTCCGCCTGGACGATCTGCCAGTAACCCCCACCACCTCCTCCCCTTGCCCTAAGCAAAGAGCACAAAGAAAACGGGGTCAGAGTCCAGCCTCTGCTACGTACAAGCTGTGGGAGTTAAGTGAGGCAAACTCTATGTCTTGGTTTATTTGTTAATAAGCCCAGGCTCTAGTGACAGCTAATGTTTATTCAACAACTAAAGCACAGATAAGGCAGCTAGTCCTTTATTTTATTTTTTTCCCCCCATAGGTACTTGATTTTATTATTTACATAGTTTTTGTTTAAAAAAAATAGGCTAGGCTAGATCCTAGGAAACAGAGATGAAAATTCAGCTCCTGTTCTTAAGGACGTTGCAGTGTGGTTGGAGGAAAATGCAAGAAAGTCAGCCCAGCGCAGGGTATAGAGAACACACGGGAGATCTCGGACTTACCTGGGAGTCTTGGAAGCATTCCTGGAGGACATGTACTCAGCTTGAAGCCTCAGAGACGAACCCGGGGACAGAAGGATGCCCTGGATAAGAGGAATAGCATGGGACAGGACCGAGCTTGAGAAAGCAGACTCCTCAGGAGAGGGACACTGGCTGTCAAGACAAGCGGCTGTAGCAGGGTACATGTTCTGGAGAGACTGTTCTAGTAGCTTAGCAGGGGACAGGTTGGCAGAGAGAGAAATGGGAAGCAGTTTAGAGAACATCAGTGGCGACCCAAGGTCTACAGGAAGTAGGAGGTTCTCATGACTTATCTCTTTCTGGGCCCTCTCCCCCGGTTCTTAAAACCCCGGAAGTCCTCACAGGTGCCCTTCCAGTCAGATCTACTGTCTGTCCTCACTCTCATGGCTGAGGAATGAGTTGTTCTTACGAGAGATGGGGCAAGGTGGCTGCCCCATCTCACCTCATGTCTCAGAGACCCAGGCAATGGCTTGTTGAAAGTGCGATAGGACAGGGCAGCCCTGGGAAAGGGTATACAGGAGGTGTCCCCAAACCCTGCTGTCCTGCCCAGGCCATACTCCATCAGGGGAGTCTTGAGGGAGCTAGGGAAGAAAGGGGAGGAAGAAGAGGCTAACACATGACTTCATAGATGTGTCTCAGCTTTGGTTTTCCCCAATTAGCTGGAAAGGTATTTCTGTCCAATTCATTTTTTTTTTTTTTAGATTTATTTATTTGAGAGAGACAGAGTATAAGCATAAGGGGTAAGGGCATAGGGAAATAGAGAGAGAGAATCTTAAGCAGACACCCTGCTGAGTGTGGACTCAGGGCTTGATCTCACAATCCTGAGATCATGACCTGAACTGAAACCAGGAGTCTGATGTTCAACTCACTGAGCCCCCCAGGCGCCCTTCTGTTCCACCCATCTTGTGAGGTGTGTGATAGACATGGTCCAAGATGCAAACGACACGTGCAGTGAATAAGACAAGGCATTTTCTACCTAGACTCATGCCAATAAGACCAGACTTTCCGGACAGGAGCTATAAAACTTGCCTTTTGCTACCACGGAGTCTTACTGAACACTGGGGGGCTGTTGAACACAGGACTTCCTTTCCTGGGGATGATCTTTTGGAGGAAACCATCTTATTGTCAGAGAAGCTATCTGGGCCCAGTCAGGAGAGAGAAATGCACAGGATGGTGAACAGGAAAGCTTTTCTATGAAGACTTTGTAACTGTAAGGGGATTGGAGTAAGGAAAGATTGGGTGAGAAAGCTTAATGAGAGAGTTAAACAATACAACATTGGCAGGAATAAAGTCACGGGCTCCCCCCACCCCCAGGGCTGAGACAGGGTAGCCAAGAGCTAACTTCCTTCCCCCTCACAGAGCCGGCCCAGACTTTGATGAAGAGGGCACATCTGTGGCTCATGAATGGCAGAGAAGTCCCTATGGTGCCATATGGCAGAACCTATGGAAATGTGAACCCTGGAACTTGCCGGAAATGTGCCCTCTCGTGTGCCAGGGAAAGCTATTCATCAGGAAGTGTCTCCCTGGGGTATTCCGTTGTTCATCTCTCTTTAAGTGTACTTTCCTCACACAAAATATGAAAAGGCATGAGTTCAAGGGTTGAGATTTAATCAAATTAGTCATTTTTACTGCTTCATCAAAGATATTCTTAAGTGAAATTGGCATATATTCCCCCCTTTTCACTGGGAGTGTGGACTGGGGTGAGAGTGTGGGGTTCGGTGACAACTGGATGGATTGGGTGCAGGACGCCTGCTGTTTACCCACACTGCTTCTGCACCATTGGTGTACATGCTGCCACAATGCACAAGGACAAGAACAGCTTAGCACTATTACTCAAACGGTTTGATCCCTCTGGGCCCTGGAAGGATCTGCAAACCACCCTTGGAGTTCTGTGGGGTTCCATGACTTGCCCATATACAACCAGAAAGTAGGGTCAGGATTCAGACTTTGGGCTCCTGGCTTCAATCCCTGTGCCCTTTCCCCCAAAGCTGTTGAGAGACCCCAGTACGCATCCCTCTTCCTTGTTCAGATTCTCAATAAGTTGAGAGATAAAAGAAAACTCGAGTCTAACTGTCATTTTCATTACTGGTAGAGGCCACGCTGGGGGACATAGCATCAGGTCTGGTAACCAGGTGGGTTTGCTAATAGCAAGTGCTCTCAGCCGTGCGGTGCCGGCCATGTGTGCATACAGGGTAGGGAGGGTGCAGGGAGCACTGCATCAGGGGTAGGACTCGTGCAGTCGGCTCAACCCCAGGAAGGAGAGTGCAGAGCTGAGCTGAAGGTGGTCAGTTATTCCCAAGTCTTGACTGTCCTAAGAGATGGGAGAAGCCCAGCCTTCGAACAGGGTTCTCAGACACTTGCAGCCCTCCCATTCCATAGCTGGGATGTCTTCCCTTCGCCCCACGGCTGGTTCCTCATTCTACCCAGCTGAAGACAGTCTCCATGTGGCCAGTTCCCAGGATTTCTCGTCATTTCTTGGGTATGCCTTTCAACGGTCTACATTCTACACTAAAAACAATCCGATGCTTTTTTAGATAGAGAAAGCATGCTGGAAGTCCCCTTGATGAGAGGCAGTGGGAGGCTGAGGAGGAGAAGCAGCTACTTTCTAGCTGGGTCTCCAATGACCTGTGGGACCTTCCCAGTTCAACGCTCAGCTGGTTGGAAACCCCCAGGTCAGGGCACCCAGAAGTGATCTGTCTCTGGGAACCTGGGTCCTCACCCATCACGCTCACGTATGTGGAGTGAGGTGTCCTGGGAATTCAATCCGTCCACTGTCAACAGAGGCTGTTCCTTTGGAGTGACCAGGTGGGGATGCCCGCCCTCCGAGAAGGGCCACCTCTGGGCACCTGGAAAGGCAAACAAATCATTACATGGCTAAACAGTGAGATGAGCCAGAGCCGCTGCAGCGGAGGCCTTTCCAGTGATTAAATATTTGTGCTGCCAGCTGTTCACTCCTGTCCCCCCGGACAGCCCTCTGCCACGGCACTGAGCTCTGCTTCCCCGTCGCGCGCCATCCGCTGTTACTGTCACCCGTCTGCTTGCGCGCATGTATGACACCGCTGTCCTCCTGCGAGTGCACGGAGCTCGTGGCCGTCCACGCTGCCCAACTTTCCAGGTGATTCTATGTTGGTTTGCGTCGCCGAGTGTGCAGGGTGGGCCCTCTGGCACCCGTGGGTGCCCTCCCTGTTGTGCCTGCAGCCGAGCTCCCTGTAGGCAACACACCCCTCTCAGGAGTGCGGGTTCCCCTTGGATCCGAGCAAAGAGACTGTGACCCGCCCTTGAGCTGCATGGAAAGCCTGGCATGGGTGAGTTTATTTCACTAATAACTGTGTCCTTGAAGCCTACTGGCCCTAGGAGCCCATGGGAGCTTAGATAAATACCATTTATGCCAAAAGTAATAGCAAGTGTGCACGGGACTTAAGCAGAGCCAACCTTTGACTTTAAGTTTGGGATTTTGAAACTCAAAGCTTTTTCTCCCTTACAAAGAATTTAAAAAAAAAAAGGTAAACAAACAAATTTTGTTAATAGGCATTTAAAAGCTAATCTTTAGGAGAAACAAGTCACTTAAACCCCAGGTCTGCATCTTCAAGTGTGAATCCCTCCTTAGAGCCCCAGACTTCTGAGGTTCCTTTTGGGGACTGCCCATGAGTTCCCTATGGCTCCGTCTCCTCCCTGATTGTACAAGCTCTCGCTAGTATGGCCCCATAAGGAAAGGGGGCTGGAAAGCAGTCCGTTTGCTTCAAAACTGAGACTCTTCCTGACTACCTTGGTTTTAAACCGTGAACTCCAGGAGTGTGGGTGATTTACATGGTGTGGGTTGCCATGAATATAGAGCATTCATGAAAAAGCTGAATTTTCACATCTTGGCCCAGAATTTCAGATGTAATTGGTGAATGAAGGTGCCCCCTGCACGCCCAGGGAAGCAGCAACCCCAGATGCAACCAACCCAGGGTGCCGACTGGTGGGGCCTTACTTAAATCAGAACCCCATGGGGAGGTTTGAAACATAGCTTCCAGGGTTCTTCATCATAGCACATGACACTTTCTTTTTCTAAGATGTTTATTTATTTATTTATTTAAGATTTTATTTATTTATTTGACAGAGATCACAAGTAGGCACAGCGGCAGGCAGAGAGAGAGAGCAAGGGAAGCAGGCTCCCTGCTGAGCAGAGAGCTCCATGCGTGGCTGGATCCCAGGACTCCAATATCATGATCTGAGCTGAAGGCAGAGGCTTAACCCACTGAGCCACCCAGGTGCCCAAGATTTTTATTTATTTATTTGTCAGAGAGAGAGAGTGAGCGAGAGAGCACAAGCAGAGAGAGCAGCAGGTAAAGGGAGAAGCAGATTCTCTGCTGAGCAAATAGCCTGATACGGGTCTCAATCTCAGGACCTGAGCCGGGATCATGACCTGAGCCCAAGACAGACATTTAACCATCTGAGGCCCCCAGGCACCCCCAGACATGGCACTTTCATGGTATGTCACGTTCGTCAAGTTTATAGATGACTCTGTGTTGGTTGCATCTGGGGTTGCTGCTTCCCTGGGCGTGCAGGGGGCACCTTCATTCACCAATTACATCTGAAATTCTGGGCCAAGATGTGAAAATTCAGCTTTTTCATGAATGCTCCTATATTCATGAAAAATCACTAAAATGCTTCTGATGTCTGCAGAGAGCTGTGTTTCAGAACCTACCCACTTCTCTCTGTTAGCTTCACATGTTCTGTCCTCCTTCAAGAGGGGCTCTGGTCAGGGGTGTTCAGAACACAGCAGACTCCTGCCAGACCCCTGCCTGACGGGCGCTGGCCGTGAGCACCTCCCGGCATAATGGAAAATGCTGGTTTGTACATTTCCTCACCCTCGCTCCTGTGCTGCTTGCTCAGACCTGTGCTTGGTCCAGAGCTGCCCAGTGCCAAGGGGACCTGCAGACACTGAACCTGACCCATTGGCAGCTCAAGAAGAAGGTGAGGAAATGAGCGTTTGGCTTACTGGGGCTGGCACACACATTAATTTTAGGGTCTTCATCTGCTTTGGTAGATAAATCACAAACATTTCCATGAATAACCACGTCTGTTATGCAAATTGGTTTCCAACCGCTGGTCTGCTGAGAATAATGTTCCGTAATTACAACGGTTATTTACTTATGGGTAAATCAGCTTTCTTACCACCTTCTCCCTTTGAGAGGAGCCTCAGACTGCTGCCGGAGCCTGTGGGTCTGGCTGGGCTGCCGGGCTCTGTCTCTGTGAGCCTGTGGGTCTGAGTTTGCAGGTCCTGGGGCCAAGGAGAAGCTAGATACGTTCAGCCAATGAGTGGAGATGAGCCCCCCCTCCACTTTGGCTTCTCTGTGCTTAGATGTCTAGGACACGGTCCTCAGGGGTTTTATAGCTAGCTGGAAAAAAAAAAAAAAAAAAAAGAAGAAGAAGAACCCATGTGGAACAAATATATGAGAATGAAGGCCTGAGATAAAGGATTCTACCTAGGATTGATGTAGTAAGTATTCATCAAGGAAGACATCCTGACCTGGCTTCCTGGAGGGGAAGTCGCCCTGGGCTTTAGAAGCTGGGAAGGGTTCATGGAGAGGCCCCAGGTGGGAAGGCATTCCATGCCCGGAGTAGAGACCGGAGGAAGGATCTAAGGTAAAACGGGCTGTCTGGGGGCGGGGGTGGGGGGCCTCCCATCCTGAAAGGAACGGACGTGAATTGAACCTCTGCTCTCTGGCTGGAGCCACATCATATTCCTCTGGTTAGCCTCCAACAGTGGTGAGGCAGGGAGGGATAGCTCCAGATTAGGAATCAAGCAGGGGGATGTTAGAACAGTTTGCCTGAGGTTATAAAACCAGGAAAAGGCAAGGTTGGAAAAGAAGGCAGGATCAGAGGACAGTGGATGTTCTAGAATCCCAGGGAGAGATCCTAAAACATAACTCTCTGGGATCATGACATTCGATGAAATGAAAAACAATTGCAGGGTCATAGGGAAGTTCTATTTTTAATTTCTTGAGGAATCTCCACACTGTTCTCCAAAGAGGCTGCACCAACTTGCATTCCCACCAACAGCGTAAGAGGGTTTCCCTTTCTCCATATCCTCTCCAACACCTGTTGTTTCCTGTCTTGTTCATTTTGGCCATTCTAAATGGTATAAGGTGATATCTCAATGTGGTTTTAATTTGAATCTCCCTGAGGGCTAGTGATGATGAATGAAAAACAATGTTGCAAGGACCAATCAGGGGAGACGGGGTGGGCGGAAGAGTGGGGACAACAATCTCACTTTCTTTTCTGGATCTCTTGACTTACCTCCCCAGATATCTTTTTCACCTTGGTTTTGTAAATTGAACCCAAGGAATGTTATCTATATATTTTTTTTAAATTTTCAGTATTTCACAGATAATGAAAATGAGACCAAGGAAAAGTACATCACTAGCCATATGGGCTTGTTTTCCTAGCTAGCCACAGAGTGCTGACTCTCTTGTGCTGTGCTGTGTCCCCCTCCCTTAATTATAATTAATAATGGTACTCATGTCATAGGAAATTTCACTTTACACTTTCAATACCGCCCAGAGTGTCTGGTATAGTCCGCGTCTTCGAACAGCTTCCATTCCAACAGGGAAGCATTCAGTGTCTACTGAGCAAAGGCATAGAAGAGGGACAGGACGATGTGCAGAAAAACCCTCTTAGTCTCCCTGGAGGCTATCTTGGTGGGAAAAGATCAGAAATCTCAAAGATTCAGTATGCTAAAGAGTGTGAGTTCTGCAAAGGGGCTGCTGACACATAAAACTAAAAATCCAGCCAGATAAACCAAATACAGGATTTCCCCCTCACTATCTAGCAGGTGGAGGGCAAGTGAGCAGAGAAGGGGAAGCTTGTGAGAAAGTCAGATGAGCTATGGAAAAATAAAACAATTTTCTGTGCATAGTTACAGTGTCAGTAACTGTGTGGCCCCGTTAATCCCATGGGCACAGGGACTTTTATAGAGGAAGCGTTTGTACGTTACTCATTCATACCTTTATTCCATGAGTGTTTGTTCAACCACTCCATGTCCAGAACTGTGCGAATAGAGATGGACAGACCCAGTCTGGTTCTCTGTGATTCACATCCTAGTTAAGGGGAGCCGAATATTCAGGTTTATTAAGATCACTGTGGAGCTCCAAGTAGAGCTAAGTGTCAGGTGTTACGCGACACCAAAGGGGGCTCACAACCCAGGATCGAGAAACACTTCCAGGCAGAAGCAACATCTGCCCAGAATGCTCAGCCACACTGGTCTTCTTGCAGTTACAAGTTCCCTGCTGCTCCAGGGCACCTTCATTTGCTGTTCCCTCAGCTTCACATGCTGTTCCCTCCCATGTGACTGTCTCCTCCCGTATGTCTTCAGTCTCAGCACAAACCCCACTCTCTCACAGTCTTCCCCTGGGTAAACCTCCCAACCGATGTGGTGATTCCTGTGTTGTTTTTCTTTCCTGCTACTCTATTCCTTTCTTCTGTAGCATGAATGTATCTGTATCTCTGTGAATCTTTATTTTTTCTCAAATTTTATTTATTTATTTATTTACTTATTTACTTTCTTATTTATTTATGAATAAATATGAGCAGCAGGGAAGGGCAGAGGGAGAAGCAGACTCCCAGCTGAGCAGGGAGCCCGATACAGGGCTTAATCCCAAGACCCTGGGATCATAACCTGAGTGGAAGGCAGATGCTTAACCGACTGAGCCACCCAGGTGCCCTCTATGTGAATCTTTTCTCATCTCTTTTCCTTGCTAGCATGTAAGCTTTTCAAAGTACACTTATCTCCGCTGCGTATGCAATAGTGTCTGCCACACAGAGGACTCTCGGTAAATATCAGTGGGACATATGTGTGACCTTACCCAACAAAGGCAAGTCAGTTTCTTCATCTGAAAATTGGGATTTATGGACCCACTTTCTAGGGTTTGTGCAGTGTGGTTGGCTGAGTAACGACTCCCAGAGATTTTCACATCCGCATTTCTGGAAGCTGTGAATTTGTTACCTTAAATGGCAAAAGGGGTTTTGCAGATATGATCAAATTAAGGATTTTGGGGTGGGGAGATTATCCTGGAATATCCATATGGGTGTGATGTGTTCACAGGAGTCCTTGCAAAAGGCAGGCAGGAGACCTGCGGGATAGATGGGGATGTG
Source organism: Mustela lutreola (assembly GCF_030435805.1). Classification (NCBI taxonomy): domain Eukaryota; kingdom Metazoa; phylum Chordata; class Mammalia; order Carnivora; family Mustelidae; genus Mustela; species Mustela lutreola. The sequence goes on from NC_081298.1 coordinate 121,083,104, forward strand.
GTAATAGAGGCAGAGGGAGATTGAAGGTGTTACGTGGTTGGCCCTGTAGATGCAGGAAAGGGCAACAGGCCAAGGACTGCAAGTTAGAAAGGACCAGAAACAGATCCTCCCTTGGAGCCTTCAGAAATAACCACCCTGCTGATGCACTGATTTAGCTCTGGAAGGCTCACTTTGGACTTCTGACTTCCAGGACTATAATAGAAAAAAAAATTGTGTTATTTTAAGCTTCTCAATTTGTAGTAATTTGTTACAGCAGCAATAGGAAACTAATACACGTAGGGATCAAATAAGATAATGTGTGGGAAGACTCTTGGAAAAACACAAAGCCAGGAATCATTATTAGTTTATGACGGCTCACCCTTGTTTATTACATTTCTGTGTGGTGCCTATGTAAGTTCCAGCTACCCTAATGAGGAGAGATGCTTGAATAATAGCCCTCCACCCCAAGGAAGGGTATTTTTTCATAGTTTATAATTGCCATAGAGCTTGAAAATCTTCCAGGTCTTATAGTTCTTAATTATGCTCTCATGCATATGCATCAATTACCCACATGCTCCTACCTAGCTTGTTACTGCAAAGATACTTAAAAAAAAAAAAAAATTTGGAACAGTTTCCTCTGCATGCATCTCCCTCTGAAAATATCCTATGAAATATTTCACCTCCACTGCAATAATCTGCTCCAGTTGGGAAATGCTTGCCAGTCTTCCGTGCTCGACAGAATTAAACCTCCACCCTTGTCGGCAGCCTCCGTGCCTGTTTGTTCTACCTGCCAATTCTCCCCTCCTGACTCCCGGTGGCTTAATTGCAGGTTTGGTCCTCTGGGTTTGTGTCTGCTTTGCTGGGTATGATCTGCAATCCAGTAGGGGCCAGGGAGTACCTGACCCAGGTGGTTATACTTAAATGCCAGCAGAGGGGGAGGAGAGGGTGTTGATGTTTTTGCTTGCTGTTTCTCCCTGTAGAAATGGCTCTGCAGGGAGTTTCTGTGCTCCAGAGGCCATTTTATCTGCAAGCAAATGACTTTGTCAAGCGATAGCAGCATGTTACTCCCCAAGTGGCCGTCCCGGTGATTTTCAGGCCTGCCTGACTCGGTTTACCAACCCGTGAGTCAGTTTTGTTCTTCCCTGAGCCTTTCTTTTCCCTGTGTTCCCTCTCTCCTTGACTGCTCTTTCTGTGTGAGAGATGCCCCTAGGAACTCTGCCTGTTTGTTCCTGTTGGGAAGATCATAGATCTTCATGAAGCATTTTCTTCCCATGGACCCATGCCATTCTATTGCCAAGCTAAAAGGCAGTGGTCTGTCTCAAGTTTTGACTGTCATGGTGAGCTTTAAAAAATGTCGCTTGTGAAACAAGAGATCTCACCTTTGGAAACCTTCATTTTATAATGTGAGTCGTGTCACTGGGTCAATTCCTTATCCTGTGTTTCCTTGTCTGTGAGATGGAGGTCATGATAATAGAAACATGGCAGAGGGTTGAATTCATGGGGAGGGTTTAATTAATTAATTAATATGTGAAATGCTTGTCACGCACAGAGCACAGTCACCTGGAGAATGCTTGTTTCCTCCTTTGTCCCCTCACCCCACTTTCACACTCGAGGGGTTTGAGGGGTGTCCAGACCCTCCAGTGAGGTGGCTTTGAAGGGAGGTTCCAAGCCCAGAGAGTCAGATTTGGTTGGTCTGGGGAGAAGCCTGGGAGTCTAGCTCCCCCAGTGACACGGATGCTGGTGGGCTTTGGTCTGCCTCAGGGACTGCTCCCTGGGCTGTGAAGATGATAAGCTTGGGCCGTAGCATCCGAAGGGTAGCGCCAATGTGATGTCAACTTCTATCATGACAATGCCTGTCACGGAGAAGACATCCGACACACACCGGCCAGTGTTAGATGAGTGTCTCTGTGCTCTTTCAAGATAACCCAATTTATTTTTTCAACTTTTACTCCTCACCGGGCAATTAGAAAGCTATGTATAAAGCACACTAGGACTACAACCCATCGCCTGAACTGTGGAACAGGTTCGCAGGGAACATCTGGGGTCCCCAGTCTCCCCCATTCCTGCATGTTCACATCTAACCATTATGTTCAGTAAGCCTCAGCTCAGAGCTATGTCCTTTCTCCATGGTGCCTTTCCTGGTTAGAGCTAACACAACCCTCCTCCACTTCAGCCAGTTTCTCTCTGACACATTTAAAATAGGTTAACTCAAAAATATAAAAATACATAAACAAAATAAAACCGGTTAATTCCTACAGGCCATGCATGTCCAGTAGCTCTCTCGCTACACTGCACAGCCCTTGCTGGTTTCTCCCTCGAATATCTCTCAATTCCATGCCCTTCCCCATCTGGGCATCGCGGGCCCCGTCCCAGCCCCCAGTCTTGCTCGTACCTATGACATGGCTTCTCTGATCTGTCCACATCATTCTTTCCCCTTCCAAATTGTTTTTCTCTTTGCAGCCAAAGGGAGTCTTGGAATACAGGAGTCTGATACTCTCAGCGGTCTGTTAACCTTTCCTCACCCACCTGCCACTTAGAATCCTCTGGAGGCTCTTCTTCCCTGGGCTGCTGGGATAAAGCCCACAGATCTGAACATGACCTTGAAAGTTCTGTGGAGCTGAGCTGCCCTTTGCCTCTCTAGTCTCACTGGGCATTATCATCCCTCCACTCGGGACAGCCTCTTCTTCCTCAAATGCAACACACTGCCTTTGGCTACATGCCTTCGCACGTGCCAGCCTTCCCTCCTGGAGTGCTCCTCTCACCCTTGCCCCCTGGGCTAGGGAACTTTGTTTTCAGCACTGAATGCAAACCTCACATCCTTGGGAAAGCCTCCAGTTCAGCCCTCTCCCCAGTCTAGATAAAATCCCTTGGTTCCGTGTTCTCCTCTGTTCCCTCATTGTCCTCATCTTCCTTTGTAATCATGTCAATAGTACAGATACTCGGTTAATGTATGTGTCCAGGAGACCAGGGACCTGTCTGCGTTTGCTCTGCTGGGTCTCCTCTGCCTAGAAGGTCAGATGTAACACACACCAGGTGAAGAGTTGGTAAATAAGGGAATTATGTGCAGCTTTTCCTTTGAGTGGGGGCTACTCTTGAACTCACTCCAAAAGCACCTGGTTTTCTTAAGTTCTAGGGATCAGAATTAAGCCATTGGTCTCTAGAAGTCAGAATTGAAACATTTGTGAAAACTGGTTTATGGTTTAACTTGGACTCAGGCAACCATGCTGATTGATGTGTTATGACTACCTTTATTAAGGATAAGTCCTCTAATTCCCAAAGGAAGTAGATTTTGCTGACTAAATGACTTACAGAACAGACTTGCATAGACAGATGGCTATAGGGTACTGCATCAACATGAGCTGGGGAGACAAATGTTTTCCAACAAGCAGGGAAGCAGCTGTGTGCTCAGATAAGTGGGGTGCAGGCAGGTGATCATGGAGGTGGCCATGTGGAATGTCTGGATGGAGATCCTGTGCCATCATATACCATATTGTATATGGTATCCTCCCTCCAAAAAGGAATCTTGGACTATCATGTGAGAGTAACTGTGGTGGAAGGCCGCCTGTGTGGCTCAGTTGGGTTAAGCATCTGATTCTTGATTTGAGCTCAGGTTGTGATCCCAGGGTCCTGGGATTGAGCCCTGTGTTGGGCTTCCCACTCAAAGGGGAGTCTACTTATCTCCCTCTCCCTTTGTCACTCTTCCTGCTCATGCTGTATCTCTCTCTCTCTCTCTCTCTCAAATAATAAATATTTTTTTTCTTTCAAAGAGTAACTATAGTTGAGGGTAAGGAGTATAAAAGTCATGGTCAGAAAAAGACATTCAAAAGGTGTAAAGAAAGCATGGAAAAACAAAGAGAAGTATTGAATGACAGGCAGCAAGCATAGAAACTTCAGGAAATAAAGGGGCTCAGGAGATTCCCCATCTTAGAAGCTGTAGTCGACATAGCTTGAGTTTCTGCCCCTGCCAAGGCTTCCTCTTTGGCCAGTGGCTCCCAGCCCAGATGGAGGAGGTTGTCCAAGGCAGTCATGACTGTAGCGTGCGACCTGCTCCTCCCCCTTAATTCTTATATAATTGTTTGGTCTAGAGCAGTTTCCTGAGCAGAGCTGAATCCATTAGATTCTGCTCTCAAAATCTGGAAGTGGGATAGTGAAGGGACTAAGAGAGTTCTTTGTCATAACTTGGGCCCAATGTGTAGATAGAGCTGGGGTCAGAGTCAGCCCAATGCGGGGCCGAAGCTGAGGTTACAAATGCAGTAGCCAAGAGTGACAAAGCAGAGAGGAGAGGATAGAACAAGCTGGAGAGAGGCTGAGATGAAAGACTGCTCGTGTCAGAGAGAACCAGAGAGGGTTCTGTGCCTTTCAAGTACTTAGATCCTCTTTCCAAGAGGCCCAGCTGTGTCAGGTGACCACAAGTTCCATACCTTTTCAATAAACTCTTCTTTATGTGGGCTAGCTTAAAGGCGTCTCTCTATTCTTTATTTTCAAAAGAAATGTGAGAAGCAGTCAGTGATTGAGCACGTGCTGGAGTAAAGAGTTTCCACTTGAACTTGAGATATACCTGGGAGGGCTCAACTTTCCTGAAGAGCCACAAACATGGCCTCAGAAGACACAAGCTGGAAAATCCATGCTTGCAGCTAAGCTGAAAGCTAGTTCTTGTGTGTATGCATATAGCTGGCATTCTCTGTTGCACTTGAGTGAGGAGATTTTCCTGCCTGGACATCAGACCCAGCATGAGTTGGGCTAACGGGTCATTATGGAGGAACCCCTGAACCTGAGGTCCAACATGAAGAGTCTTCTTTGTTGCCTTGGGAGATAGTAGTGGGAATGACAGGCAGAAAGAATTACTTTAGCTTTTCCCTCTTCCCCTCTAATCACCACTTGGCCTACCAAAGAGCTTGTAGTCCCTTCCCTGCTCTTCTGGATTATTTCTAAGGTCTTACCACCGTGCTGATGCTCTTGTAAAATCACACTGGTTGCTATTCCCTTTGGATGGTGTCTCAGCCACTAGCTCTAAATGCTTCAGATGTTTAAGGCAGGAGATTAAGCACCCTCTTCCTTGGCCTTGATGTTGTCAGCTAGTCAGCAAGTGTTTACTGAGTATCCCCTGGGTGCCCAACTCTGCACCAGGTGTTCCGTGCCCTTGGCGTCTATGTGTGAAGAAAACAGTTAATTGACTACTGGATGTGCTATTTTGTTGGAAGGTTCTGACGCTTTGGTGAGCATTGCCAGGGCAACCAGACCAGGAGTCTCTTAATTAATTAATATCACAGTGATTGCACCCAACTCTAGCTAAAGAGGAGAGGAAGCTGGTTGAGATGATTTTCTTCTGGGTGAGGGATGGATGAAAGAGAAACATGGAGTTTTATAGCATAGTAGGGGGGTTTGTCTCATTTTAAAGTCAGCCGGGGAAAGATACTGAAAGAACTGGCAGGAACAGGGGCAGGGCGGAGGTGGGGATGAAAATAGTTCAGCTCATAACCAGCTGGATGACCTGCGGAAAAAGAGCTGAAGGTTAAAGGAAACCATCACTGAAGCATCTATCAGGATAGAAACTCAACTTGCTGAGTTAGTCAAGTCTAGCCTTCTGATCAGTGTTCCCGAGAAGATCCACTAAAAAGGGCTCTCAGAGAAACAACTGGGCATTCACAAAGAAAGACATGTACATGTGTGTTTTGTGCATTCTTAAAAATATCTTGTGTGTGTGTATGTGTGTGTATAATAACAAAAACTGATTAGTGATTGTCCAACTTCCCAATGGGAACACAAAATTAAATAAAACAAAGACTGTGCACGTGATGGTTTTTTATGAAAGATGCAGATTCCTTCTTCCCACAGTGCTGGCTGCCTTTTTGTGCTTCGGTGCCATTCTGCAACTAAGGGTCTTGGGACATAGAGTGGACTCCAAAGGAACTCACTTGTAGTTTAAACCGAGCCAATCGGATTCTTTCTCTCTTCAGGGATTTCACTAAGAAACTAAATTAGTCAATAATCAGGAGCTTGAATTGGGGAGAGGACTCAGGGGAGGTCACAGGGACTAGTGCTAGGCAGCCATTTTGTTCTATGAGCACCCAGAAGCAGAGAACAAGCCTGGGGAGAGAGGGAAGATTCATTCCCTCCCTCATTCATTCTTTATTCACTTAAAACAATCGACGAGCACCTTCTATGCATCATACTCTCTTTAGGGCACAGGTGATGTAATGTTGCCTAAACCAAAGTCCCTTTCCTCATAGGGTCTGCATTCTAGTGGGGCAAGGGAGAGATCTAGAATAAATAAACATAGCCTATGTGCTCAGGCCATCGTAAGTGCTATGAAGGAAAAGAAAGCCCGAAGGTCATAGAGGTTGATATTAATGGTCGTGAGGCTACTATTTTTGACAAGGAAGAAGGAGAGGTAGAACAAGGGACCCATCCACGTGGCTATCCAGGGGGATATAATGAAAACAGCCACTGTGAGGATTCGTAGCAAGGCTTCATGTGGTGCTAGAGAAACAGAGAGAGAAATTCTTCTGAGATTTGGCTGTCTTTATTGTCCTTACTGTCCTTCTGTTAGCTACTCAGCTATATATCCAATGAATTCCTCCTTTTTGCTTAAGCCAGTATGAGTGGTTTTCCTTTCTTGCAGTTAACAAATTTCAAAGTCATCTACAAATCCGCAAGGTGAGTCTACATCAGTGATAAGCTCTCTAGAATTTCTGTTAAGGCTCCCTGGTCGGAGCACGGGCTCTTTATCACCACCAATGATGGCCGTAAAGGGCAGGGGCCTTCACCAAGGGGCAAAAACCAACCAGTCTGTGAGTAAAAGAGGTGTCAAGATGTAATAACGCCACAACTGTTTTTTTTTTTTTAATGCCAGTTCAGCAAATCTTGAAAATGCAAGGAATTAGAGTCTTGAAAGCATTAAAAGAATATTTGCACCAGGATTATCCCATTTCATCTGGGGGATTGGGGGAAACTTTAAAAAAAAAAAAAAAAAAGGCTTTATTTATTTATTTATTTATTTATTTATTGAATGAGGGCCACTGTTGGTCCTCAACCTGGCTGCGTCTCATACAGATCACTGTTGATGGCTCTGAGTGATGCGACATAGAAATGCGTACAGTTTATTTGACATACAAATGTGTACATGGTACGATTTGTTCTTGGCCTCCTGACCTCACTCTAGCTAGAGAACCAACTGACAAGATGGAATCTCTCTAGAACTATGTGGACCCCCAGGGTACACCAACACTCTAAAGTCAAAAAAGGAACACAAGGCAATTTTGTGGCCGCCACCGGAGTTACGCTATAGGAAAATAATATTTATTGAGTCCTTTGGTGCCAGACGCTTGGCATAGATTTCCTCCTCCTGCTGTCCCTAAGGCATGAACCTCTTTCTAAAGATGAGGAAACTGAACTGCAGAGATTCCGTCCCTTGCTAGATCTGTCAAGTTTGGGGTTGGAAGCTAAAGGACATTACCATGACTGGTAGAACAGAAACAGAATATTGAGAGGAATTGGGGTGAAGCTTCCAGGGGTACACCGAGCCTTGCACTGCAGAGGGGGTCCACTGAGCAAAGCTACCGTTACCCTTATAGAACTGGGTGCCAGGGTGCGCCTGGCTGCCATGTCCGGCAGGTATGCGGCCACCACTGCTCCGGCCACCACTGCCACCACCATGCCTCTTTTGCCCCCTAAAATTCAACCTTCCTGCTCTCATGACTCCCACCGCTCTCTTGTCTTATCAGCTCCCACGGAAAACTTTGGCAAACTGGGTTCTTGTTTTGAGATTATAAATCTGGGCTCTCATTGCAAGGGAGGCTAGAAAGGGCAGTGGCTGGTCTTTTCAGCTCCCAAGACAGACCGGTTCAGTCCCTCATGGAAGTGGGGGGATTCCTCTAAAATAGAAAGTGGTTCAGATGTCAGCAGCCAGACACAAGTCACATGCCCACCGGAATTGTCAATATGGCTCATCCCCAGAGGAGTGGAGTGGGTGCTCCATTTCCAGCCTATCACTTTCCATTCCCTCCTGTAGGGCTCTCGATGGAGTAGAAGGAGATGCTCGCTTTAAAAAAATGTATTGAACAGGAGTGCCTGGGTGGCTCCGTTGGTTAAGCGTCTGCTTTTGGCTCAGTTCAGGAACCCGGGGTCCTGGGATCAAGCCCTGCATCGGGCTCCCTGCTCAGCGGTGAATCTGTTTCTCCCTCTCCCTCTGTCTCTCCACCTGCTTGTGCTCTCTCTTTTTCTGTCAAATGAATAAACAAAATCTGTAAAAAAGAAAAAAATGTGTTGAACAAACATGGTGCTGAGTATTTTCATTGTGTCACTACGTGGTGAGGGGTACAAAGGTACAGAAGACGCGGTCCTTGTCCTCAGGGTGTCAGCCCCTCTAGCCGGCCTCACATGGTCCTGAGCAGCAGTGACAAATGTCGAACGTACTGATTACCTTCTGTACCAGGGACGTCGTATTCACTGTCTCTAAACTCTGACAACAACCCGCCAGGAGATATTCTGAATGCCATTTTGTTGTTCAGATGGCGACACTGACATTCAGAGAGGCTACATAACATGCCCAGATCACACAGATAAGAAGCAGCAGGTCCCAGATGAGAACCAGAGGTTCTGTCTCACCAATTCAAACCTGGGGGCCCTGGGGGACAGAGAGATCAGTAGCCACAGCTGCTGGCTGAGCTGGGATTTGAACACAGGCCTCTGATTCCAGCACCCGCAAGCTAAACCACTAAGTGAGACTGACTCCATAGGTCAATGGTCTGCCTCTTTTGCCTTCATTGGTCTGGATGCCTTTTATTCAGTCTTGAGGTTATAGAACTTGTCTTTTCCAGTTCCGTCTTTTTGAGAGATGGTGACCACCTCCGCTGATTCTAGGATGGGGCGTGTCGCTAAACCAGACCACCCAACGCTCCTCTGAAGGCAACTAGAAAGAATCAGGGCACCAGCCAGCTGACCTTGAAGGTCACTTCCCTGTCTGACTCCCCGTGAAGAGGGCTCGTTCCTGGAGTGTGTGGCTTCTCTAAGACAGAAAGCTCTAGATTTTAACTCTCATCTGTGAGACTGTGGGCTTTCTGATCTCAGATCAGTCACCCTGACCACTGGTGAGTTCCATCCCTAAAGGCTGAGGACAGGCTGCTAGTGGTGATAAAGTTTGTAATGAGGGAAAAGGATTGTGAAGAAGAAACAGGCTCAGCGCCTCTGGTGGGGGTGTCGAGAGTGACGTTGTGAGGGCCTGGCTCCCAGCTGGACAGGCCTGGCTGTGCTGAGGGTAAGAAGAGCAGATAGTCTTCGAGAGGTCATGAGAGGTTGAGAGACAGAGACAGAGACCCAGAGAATCAGGCGGACTTGGTTCTTTAGCCCATGACTTTTCTCCCATCTTGCACAGCTGGTCCAGGGTCCGCCATAGTTACCCAGCCTCAGTTCTCCGGTGGCTCCTCACCGCACCAGCGTGGTCTGCATATACGCACGCAAGCACTTCTGTTGTCCTGTTAGCACTATCCGTTCCTGTAAGCTGGAGCCCACACCGCCCCCCACCCCCAGTGTACACACACAGGTGCACACACACACCACCCCACGCCTCCTACACACACTCCCACACCACACACACCACACCATCCACACCATACTGCCCTACATCCCCCAACACATCCCCGCACACCCCCACACTCCCCCACACTCCCCAACACTACACCCCCAAGTACATCTGCCCACATCACACACACCATACCATCCACACCACACCACACACATCACATCCCCTGACCGCCACACCACATGCACACACACCACACACATACTACTAACCACACCACACACATCATACCACACCCACTGTACCCCCCCAAAACCACATACATACCCCTCACCACACCACATACAACATACCCACCATGGCACGTACACACAGTACACACACACCACACCCACCACAGACACCCCTCATCCCCCCCCATCCCCCCACCATACACACACACACACACACACACACACACACACACTCCTGATCCCCACCCCCAACCACACATCCTACCAGTAAAAACTTTGGAGCCAAGGCGGTACCCTGGAGATTGCTTTGTCTTTGAAGAGTCTGAAAAGAAAAACCCATCAGCCATCAAAGATTTTAATTATTTATTTTTAATTACACAAGCAATGCATGAATATGTTCTACTTGTAAAAAATTCACACAATACATATAAAATCTAAGTCTCCGTCAAGTCAAGAATTTTAAGTAGTTCCAGTCCTCACCTGTCAGACAGCAGTCTGCTGCGGACCAGCTCTGGGGAACGCTGGGGAGCCCGGCAGGGGATTAAGGAAACATGGAGCCCTTGTTAGACAGGCAGGGGTGAGGACACTGGGGTCCCTTGTAAAACAGAAGGGGGGTCTCCAGCTGACTAGCTCCTTTCTGCTTAGAAGCTGTTGACGCTGCCAGGAACATGCTCTTAGATTTTTTTGAGTTTGCTTTTTAAAGAACAAGGAAAAGGAGGCTCAGACTCCACAGAGATGTGCCCTTTCCTCTTACACTTGTGGCCTCAGGCCAGCCAGACCCACAAGAAAATGCCCAGCCTCCCGGCCTGCTGCCTTCTGCTCCGGGAGGCTGCCTTCCCAGCCTGGGCAGATGAGAGAGAATCTTCCTCAGGCTCACCCTGTCCCACCTAACTTACTGAAATGTTTCTCAGTATTGGCTCACACCCTCCTTGAGCTTAAGGGACCCGGCTATATTTGGCCATCGGAAATGGGAGAATTTTTGTCAACTCCACCTCTTTCTCCACAACATTCTATTAGTGGGTGTTTCCTGATGACTCAGTAAACCCATGTATACATTTGCTATGGAACTGAGAGGAGATGAATCAAGGGTTTTGAACGAGGACGCAGAAATACATTGAATTAAAGGAAGGTGGAAGCAGAATCTTAGAGACCATCGGTTTCGTTCTTCCGTTGACAGCTGAAGACTCCAGAGAAGGGGGGTGTCCGATGCCCTGCGTCCCATAGGCAGCGCTGAGAACTAGGATTCCCGGGGTCAGACCCTCCGCTCGGTGCTCTCTATTCATTGCACCAGAGTAGGAATCCACGCGGCCACTGGGATCTACCCGCAATGATTCTTGTCCCCGCCTGCTTCATCACTTCTATCCACCTTAGAGTAGCTTTGCAAAGACATCACATGAAATAAGGACTGTTGAGTGCCATACAAATCGCCCAGTAATTTCCCAGCATAAACCGTGAACCGCAGCTCAGCTATTAGAAAGACAAGCGTTCTTAATTAGTCACCTTACAATAGTGTCTCTCAGAGCACAGTTGTCACCTCTCTGGATAAACATTTTTGGGAATTTGGACAGGAAACTTCATTGTTTTGTTTCGGTCTTTTTAAGTCCCCTAGAAATTTGCTTACGGACGAAGTGTCCAATTATCTTAGGAAACTATTTTTAATTCAGTTAGGTGTGATAATGGTGTTGTGGTTATGCCCAGGATGTCACTAATTTTCAAAACTGTGTGCTGAAGTATCTGGGGGTTATTTAGGGTTATTGTTTTAGTGTTGTGTATCATGATGTCTGTAGTGTATTTTTTAAGGGTTCAGGAACTGTGTGATGTGCATACCTGTGCAGGCCCACGTGTATATGGCTAAACGTTAACCACTTCTGAATCTAGGTGGTGGCTATGTTACAGGTGTGACCGTTGAGTGGATATAATCTATCTGTGTGTTCGAGAACTTCTACAGTAAAAATGACCAGTAAAACTTTCTCCAGGTGATTCTGATTCGCTCCGCTGGTTTGAGAACCATTATGGAGCTGCACTTACCAATGACAGTACATGAGTGGAACAGTCTTTTTAATTCCCTCCTTGGTGTCTCATTAGAATTGGATCCACTTTCCCCCAGCAATACTGGTAAGGTTCTATTTCCTTTTTCTTTGTTTTGTCTGTCTGAGTCATCGGCAGAGCCAAAATATTGATCTAATAGGCTGTCTTTCTCATTTCCAGGCAGGCCTAGAAGCATAACGAACTCAATTGGAACCTAGGGACTAAGGCCAGTAGTTCCCAAACTTGGGAGCCTAGAAACATTACCCAGGGAATTTCAGCAGGCTTAGGGTGAGACATAGCTATCTGATTTGACAGCCATCAGAGGTAATTCTAATAACGTGCATCTAGGTTTGAGACCCATATTTTTTATAATAACGACCACAAAGCCAAGGTCACAGGTTTGATTTCCAGCTTAAGAGGTACTGAACTTTGCATGAAGAAAAGTTCCATTCCCCCAATGACATCTTGCACACCTTACCTTATTCTACCAATTTGATTATTTATTTTTTGTTTTTAAATATTTTATTTATTTGACAGAGAGAGAGAGAGAGAGGCAGTGAGAGAGGAGCACAAGCAGGGCAAGTGGGAGAGGGAGAAGCAGACTTCCCACCGAGAAGGGAGCCTGATCTGTGGCTTCATCCTAGGGCCCTGGGATCATGACCTGAGCCAAAGGCAGACGCTTAATGACTGAGGCCCCCAGATTCTCCTGTTCTCCTGTTCTCCTGAAGGTTTTGGGGAAAGAAATTAAAAAAAAGAAAAAGAACCAGGATAAAGAAGATAAATGATCAGAGCAATTTACTGTTGCAAATACATATACAATTTCCCTTCTTCTTCTGAGGACCTGCTACATTCTATTGTAGAGGGGGGCTGTATTTTATTGTTGGGTGAAAAGAGGCCTTTATTTGTCATTCCCGGATTACCCTACGTATCAACTACTTCAGGAATTTCGGATGGAAAGGTGAAAAAGTTTTGTCAGCATCAGTGAATTGTAATCAAAATGAATGGGGCTTTTAATGAAAAACACCTGATAAAAATTTCCCCCACAAGCCTGAGAGGAGAAATTGAATGTCAGGAGACAGAAAAATTAACCACTCCCCCTCCTCCCCCAACCACCTTTACGGTGAACCCTTTCTGGGGCTCCTTCTGCCATGAAGGAAGGTGGGAGCAGCCCTTCAGTGGAGCCCTGATTCCTGCGGCACAAGGCAGCGTCCCTTGGTCTTATGTAATACGTCTTTGCAGCTTAAACCTTTAATTAACCAGAGATGTCATCAAGAAAAGTTTGCCAAGGAAGAGGGTGCCTGGTTTAATTAAAAAGATCTTTAATAGTTATTAAGGAAATCAATTTGGAAGTCAGGCCTAGAGCGCGGTGATGGGGGAAGAAATCAGTGAGAGGAACTTGGCCATCTCTTGGGGTAATGGATTTTAACCCTTGGATCCGCGTTGCCTCAGAATCCCTGGGGCAGTGGTGCAGAGATTCAGAGGAAATCTTATCAGCCCTCATCGCTTTAGAATTTACATTCAGGATCCAAGAGGCGGGTCTGCCTTACGGACGCGAAGCCTAACCTTTCTGGAATGCAGTTATCCTGGCAATTGAAGGAAATAGGAAACCTTTATAAATTGAAAATCTCCTACCTCATAAGTATAAGCTATTTTTTTTTTTTTTCAAAGAGATGCATTATTTCTCCCTGGGGATTTATGCTTGGACTGTACATCAGGCTTCTTTCCATTACCGTGCAACCCCGTCTTCTTTGGATCAAGCTAGAAAAAGGGATTTGGCTCTTCGCAGCACAAGAGAAATATTATTTTCACTTGTCTCATGAAAATGATGACACAAAAGGTGAAATAGCCAGAGGATGGGCAAAATAAATTGTCGGTGTGGAGGAAAACTGCACAAGGGAAGGAGTTTTGCTTTTTAAAAAATAGCATTTTGCCAACAGGGGGATGATATTAATACCATCCTCTGATGCAACCCAGTTGAGTTCAAATGCTAAAAGCACTTTTCAAATAGTCTATGTTTAATTAATATTTGTACAGCACTTAGAGAGAGAAACTGAAGACAGGTGCAGAGTATGGCTACAAAAATAATTTTTCCTGTTGCAATGTAGACATTTCTCTGGTGGGCCTAAGAGCCTGTCCCTGAGACGCCAGTCATCACTCACTGGAAACTCAACAGAGAGGAGGAACGAGGTCTTTGAACCCTCAAGCCTGCTCCCTAATGGCAGCTTCCACTTTCTCGAGAGCTGGACACAGTCCTTGTATTTCTATTCCTTGCAGGAAATTGTCCAGAATCTGCACTCCCAATGGATTTGTTGATTTCTCTACTGATTACCTGGAAATCTCTGGGCTTAGCAGTGCCCCCCCTGCAAAGTGCCTTAGCTCCCTGTTTCACTCGAAGGACATGGCTTAGGGAATTTGGGGGGGGGGGTGGATCTGGCTAGATACATGATAACCCAAGCTTTAGTAACAAACTTGTTTTCTTGCTGTGGCTAGATCATGTAGCTTCTCAGGCTCCACTTTTCTTAATTACAAAGCAAGGAGCACTGAACTAGATGTTCTCCAAGGCCCCTTCTGACCCTAACATATTCCGATCCATTATTTCCCCTTGGCCTGAACGGCATGTATCTGTTCTAAGTCAATAGAATGACGGTGCCTGGGAAATATTAGGGCTTATTAAAACATTGACGGCTGAAGGATGGGTTGTAAACCGGCCAGCAGCGGGCTGGCTCTGGACTGGACATCTGTTTAACTTAGCCCACCTGATTATCTTCCCCCTCCCCAAGGGTGGGAATTGAATTAGTTACCAATAGTTAAAATCCAGGAGATGTCTCATAGTTATCTAGACTTCTATTTCTGTTGAGAAGTTGGAAAACTCTGGCAATCATCTCCACTGCCAGTGATCAGCTGGAACTGCCTCCATGTGTGGCTTGCACCCTCCCCCCAAAACTGTGTCCTCAGCACGAAGGTTGAATGTCAGTTCCATTGCTCCCACTTAATTCTTTTATTTTTTAAAGACTTATTTATTTGACAGAGAGATCACCGGTAGGCAGAGAGGCAGGCAAAGAGAGAGGGGGAAGCAGGCTCCCTGCTGAGCAGAGAGCCCGATAGGAGGCTCCATCCTAGGACCCTGAGATCATGACCTGAGCCAAAGGCAGAGGCTAAACCCACTGAGCCACCCAGGTGCCGCATTGTTCCCACTTACGCTCTTGTGTCCCTGACCCTATCTTATTGTACTCATTCATGTTTCTTTCGTGGCCTGTGGAGGCACAGGGGTGACAGGAAGAGGTGGTTGGAGGGATAATTAGGGTCTGATGTCAGGAAGCCCTGCCCTTTGAAGGGACACCTGGCTGCTTTCTGGGATGTGTGAGCAGCTAGGTGTGTAAAATACCTTCAGGCAGTAAAAGGGATTGGACCCTGATGTGGGCCATAGAACTGTTTCCTTTTTTTTTTTTAAGATTTTGTTTATTTATTTGACAGACAGACATTACATGTAGGCAGAGAGGCAGGCAGAGAGAGAGGAGGAAGCAGGCTCCCTACTGAGCAGAGAGTCCGATGCGGGGCTCTATCCCAGGACCCTGAGATCATGACCTGAGCCAAAGGCAGAGGCTTAACCGACTGAGCCACCCAGGCGCCCCAGAACTGTTTCCTATTTAAAGCTTGCTCAGTTTGTCCACATTGCCTCCTCTTTGGAGAAATGTCTTGAATATCATTTACTCCTAGAAGTGCCCCACATGAACATTCAGATTACCTTGAGCTCAGCACCCACACAAAAGTACTTTTAACAGCAAAGACCCCCATGTTCAGTCACCTAAGAAAATCAATCTCGTGTTTGGCAACATCATCAGAAGCCCTCCTGTCCATAAGTGTGGTCATCTAATGTATTGTCTAAAATAGCACTTTCTTAACAGTCAAAGGGGGTACTGTTAATAATCACGCCGAGAAAGTAGGAAGAAACCAGGATTTTCTCATGCAACCTGGGACATGCGGTCACCCTGCTTGATATCTAACATCCACTAATGACCTGGTTACAGAATCTGCCATTGGCCCCTGGAAGTTGTCCTGGGAAGGAGGTTTGTCCCACTGGAACCCATACTGGGTTTCTCTCACTGTTGATGATCCTGCCAGATTGGAAAGAACCCACACAGTTCTGTTCCTTCTGGGCCTCCAGCCCTTCTACCTTTCACAGGTGCCTCTAAGCATAAGCCTCCGAAGTTCTGTCTTTGACAGTCAGAGAGGATGCAGATGGCTGTCTGAGCTGGCCGTCTGAAATTCTGGGGACCTGGAGAGTAAATGACAGCTGACTTTGAATCCCTTCATTCCTTCTGCTTGTGCTCCCCTCTTTCAGAGACTTTTCTAGGTAATTCAGGTTAAAGAATTTTCCTCTACTTTTCTTTAAGCTAATTGGGTCACCCCTTCATGCAACTAGAACTTTGTACTTTCTTTGGGGGTAGCAGTGTGGAGGTGGTTCATGGCTCAGGTCAAGGCAGGACACTACCACTGGAGACAGAATCACTTTCTACAACCGGTGAAGACCTATCACTGTGGCAATGGTAAGTTCTCCGCTGGGTATCTGGGGAAGAAACAAAGAAAGTTTGGGGGCATTTCAAATAATGAAAGAGGAAGCAGGCTTTTGAAATGCAAAGATATAAATCCCTTTCGAGGAAGCAAATTACACCTGGGAAACAAAAGGGAGGAGGGGCGGAAGGGAGTGGGGTGGTGAAGAGTTGTTTAATGGATAGGGAAAGATCCAGAAAGGTGATTCTCAGATGTCTTAGATAAAGCCACCCATCTACTCATCAAAGATGAGAGGAAAAGCCAGTGGCTTTATTCTTCTGACAAAGATGCACCAACGTGGCAGAGAGAGGAGGGAGGCTGGCAATGGCTCGTGCTCATTCCCCATGCAGCTGAAACTATTCTCTCCCTCACGTTATCAAAAGGCCTTGCAGGAGACTCGGGGCATGTGGTTGTGACAGAATTTGCAGTGGCAGGGAAAAGGGAGAGGAACACAGAGGAAAAGGGGCTGATGTATTATTTACAGTTGGAGAACTCGAACAGAACAGACTGCAGGGGACGGCCCGAAGACCTCTGTCTGTACGACTGTGGAATAAAGACAAGACATCTCTGAATTCTTGGTGTGCTCCTTCTGCTGCCAGGGCCCCCTGCCAGGGCTGGGCCAGTAGGCGCACATGCCCTCTCTCCACTGTGCCACAGTCTGCCCTCCCCAATTACCTCTTCCCATGGCCCGAAAGGGGGAAAGACCTCAACAGAAAGCTGCCCCGGGCCTCTGTGGGTAAGAATCTCATTAGGTGGGCACAGAGGGCATCTCGCTGGTGGTGACAGGTCTAATAAGCATGCAGATGGAAGACCCGCGTGCACGCACACTCTCTCCCTTAAGTGACACAGTGGGCAGAGAGGAAGGATGCAGGAAACCGGATCTGAAAGGAACAAAAGGCTGCAGGCTCCGCAGCAAGCTCAGCGAGAATGACAGGAGGACGGCTCAAGGAAACCAGAAGGAAAAGTGTGAAAGCCCAAAGCCAAAGCCACTGGAGAGCATGTGCCTTGGACTTCCCAGCTTCTTCCTGTTTCCAGCTTACATTTGCTCCATATGCTGCTTTACACAGCTTTCCGGGGCCATAATGGGTTTTATTCCATAGTTTTTATATGAACATGAATGACTCACATCTGCTCCAATACCCAATTTCCTCTCTAATGTCTTCGGCTGTGAGGAGAGAACAGCTTACACGGAACTTGCCAATGACAGGAGTAGCAGAGAAGTCCTGATCCAGGGGTGAGGAACGTTAGGACCCTCCGTGCGTGAGCTGGAAGGGCCTTTGAGAGGGCATGACGTTATGGATGGGGAAACTGAGACCCGGAGAAATGAGGAACTGGCTCAGGGACGTCAGGACCAGGGAAGCGGATCTGTTTTAGGGCACGGGAATCTTCCTAATTCCTTATTCCTAATGAGTGTACTTGTTTAATTCATCTTATTTCCTGCTATGTTAAATCTTTTGCTAGGAGCTTTTCCTCCCCGTATAAGCTGTGATGAGAAAAAAAGTAACTTGGATTAATCACCAACGATAGCTAATCCCCCACTGCGATCAACTGTGCTCTGCATTACTTAAGCTGGTTATTAAAGTTTTAAATATCCGCCAGAGTGTGGGGGACCCGGTGCTGGGTCCTGGAAGAGACCTATGGGGTTGGGTCCTGTGCGGGGACTCCCCTGGCTTCCAGATGTTTCAAGTCCCATCTGAAGTGGATATCAATCCTGATGACAGTTCTTGGTCTGACAACCCAGACTAATATGGCTTTGGGTTGGATCAGGTAATGACACTTGGCAAAACTGGATTCCCTTGACAGCTTCCACAGGCTCAGGGAATCATCTCCACTTGAGTAGAGGACAAAATAAGGATTTAAGAAGCAGGCGCCTCGGAAGGCACTCCCTGCTCTCCCAGACATTGTAGTCCCTGTGTGGAGCTGCTGTGGGAAACCCGGGGCCTCAGTTTCCCCAGATGCCCAACACAATGATGCCCCTCAGCCCCTTGCAGCAGGCACTATCTCTAAAGCCTGGCGGTTGTGTAACTGTCGACCATCTGTTACCCAGGAGCAGCGTTACAAAGCGCTGAGCAATGGACTACAGGCCGGTGCGGCAGCTCCCGCCTGGAACCAAGAGCATCTCCGTGGCTTGCCTGGGGGTCCCCTGCAGAGCCCGAGGAGCACACTGCGCCAGCCTGAGCCTGCAGGCCGAGGTGAGGCCCCTGGAAGACACGCAGAGGGCTTGAGATGCTGCAGGGATGGGTTCTCCTTCTGCTCCCCTCACTCCTCCCATTACAGTGATCTACCTGGATTTTTGCCCAGCCAGAGTGGCGGCTGGGGAGCCTACCCCAACACTTGAGTGTGCAGAGTTCTAATAAAGTTGAGTTCTGGAACCCCCCTCCCTGCTCCCTACCCTTCCCCCTGCCCCACCCTGCCCCCAGGTTCTATGTGATGGTCTGAGAGTTCAGCCGAACCTTAGGACAGGCTGCCAAGAGTGTTCAGCTTTTGTGGGCTCTTTGATTTCCACCTCTGTTCCCAACCCAAAACTTTTTATCCACAGCCTGGCCAAGGACGCGTTGGGGCTGTGGGGCAGGACTGCCCTGTGGCTGGATGAGCAGGTACCAAGCACAAGGTGCTTCAGGCAGATTCCTCCATATCTGACTCCACTTCTTGGGGGCTCTATTTTACTGGAGAATGATTTCCGAAGTCCTGCTCCACACCTGCCCCACCTCCACACAGGGTATGGGGCTCCCCCTCTGCCAAGCTCTGCAGGGAGAGGCAGGTGGTGGGGGCTGGGGAGGGGGGGCCAGACAGGGCTAGTTACATCATCCGCGCGTCCCCATCAGTCAGCTCCCCTCCAGCTCTGGCTGGGGACATGAAAATGACACTGGCATTTTCTGGCAGCTGCTGTCCCCCAGGCAGGACAGAGTTTTTCATACCCTTCTTTGAGGGATCAGATGATCAGAAACACAGCACCTCGAATTCAGCCTTCACAACTATTCCCTCATTGTCAGAAGAATTACCATCCCCACCACTGTATAGGTGAAGAATCCAAGGCTGGGGAAAGGTAAAGGACTTGCCCACTATTCACACGGCTCCTAAATCTGACCCAGTCCAGGAACCCCTCCTCCAGTGACAGCAGCATGATCCCAGCCTAGTGGAGGCCTACAAGGGAATCCAATCCCTAATTTGCTCTGCATCTAGACCCAAATAGTTTGCATCTGCAAAAAGGAGGTGAACGCACTTTCCAAGGCCCTTTGGGAAAAGGCGGCTTTTCCCAGGGTCATTTTCCAGGTACACCATGAGTTGGCGCAACTTTGGACCCCTGCTTCCTTACAGGCACAGAGCCCTGATGGTTACAGGGAGAGAAAAACCCTTAAGGGAGATAATTGCGCCTTAATTTTAAGACAGATTTCTTTAAAGTTAATTTTAGACCTGCTCAGCGTTCCATCGTTCCATTAAGCGGAAAAAGTTGCCAGGCACCTTCAGGCAGGCGTAGAAACACCCTGGGGAGCTGGCCGAACTCGGCCCCGGGCCTAAGCGGCCCAGGACAGCGAACCATGGTTGGGGGAGCAGCTCCGCCAGCGCCCGCGTCCCGCGATCCCACAGTCCCACGCCGGCTCCCGGAAGGCAGGTGCATTGGGGGCGGGCCCCGGGAGTGAGCTCCACGTGCAGCCCCCGCGGCGAGCGGGAAAGTCCTCCCAGGCCCCGCTCTGCCGGGCGCGGGTCGGCCCCGAGGTCCCAGCCGGGCGCTGGGGTGGCGGGGCTGCGGGGGCACAGTTCCTGCCCGGCACCGCCCCAGCCCAGGCCGGCCCGGGAGCTGCGTGCGGGGCTCGGCTCGGGCAGCCCCAGAGCAGCACGGTGCGCCTCGGTCGGCGGGCGGCGGTAGCGCCCCCTTGCAGAGCCCCGCTCGCTCCCGCCCGGGCTTCCTCGGAGTCGCTCTGTCGGGCCCACGCTCTCCCTTCGCTCCCTCTCCTCCCTCCTCCCTTGTGTTCCTCCCGGGGTGCCGGGCACAGCCTCGGATTCCTCCCTCCCCGCAGCTCCAGTCCGTTTCCCTCGCGGCGGCGGCGGCGGGCGAGGCTGCGGCGGCGGCGGCGGCTCGGGGAGCATCTCGGCTGCCACTGCGCTTCTCCGGCGGGAGCGGGTGTCCAGCTTGGCTGCCTTTCGGTCCTTCCCTGCCGCTCTGCGCCCCGAGACCCCTGCCCTTGCTCCCTTTCCTCCGAAGCGGGCGGGGCCCCTGCCTAGCAGCTTCCCGCCGGCCCTGCACCGGGATCCCGGGGCCGCGGCTCTCGCGGACTCCTGCCCCTCCGACCCTGACCGCCAGGGGGTGCCCCAGGGGCGTAGCGCCGCGGAGAAGGCGAGGCAAACGGGACCATGCGGCGTCTGACTCGCCGCCTGGCGCTGCCGATCTTCGGGGTGCTCTGGATCACCGTGCTGCTGTTCTTCTGGGTAACCAAGAAGAAGTTGGAGGTGCCGCCGGGACCTGAAGTGCCGACCCCCAAGGTATGGGCTTGGGCGGCGTGGTGGGCGCGGGGCACTGGTTTGCAGGAGTGCGCGCAGCCCGCGCGCCGGGCTCGCGGGCTCCCGGGAAGCCGGGGAGGGGGTCTGGGTGCCGCGGGCAGGTAACAGGGCGCCGGATGCGGCCACAAGGCGCTATTTCTAGATTTTAAGAAGCTCTGGGCACCGCGGGACCCGCGGAGCGTGGGAGTGGGAGTGGGAGTGGGTGTGGGTCGCGGGCGCGCGCTCGCGGACAGAGAGTGGCGCCGAACTTGGGCAGCGCGCGGGGGTCCCGGGGCGGAGGGGGCGCTGCAGACCAGCTGCCCAGGGGTGGCGGTCGGTGGACGCCGCGGCGAGTCGCGGGCGGTCGGGTCGGGAGGGCAGGGCAGGTGGGTGCTGGCGCCCGCGGGAAGTCTGGCCGCGGTGCTGACCTCCTTCCTTCCCGCAGCTGCCAGGCCCGACCAGGGGAGGCCGGAGGCCCGGGGTGCGCCGTGCGCGCGTGTGCATCGCGGGCGAGCGCGTGCAGCCTCCCGCAATCTTGCTGCCGGGGCCCACCGGCCTGTCGCCACCCGGCTTTCTAATTGTCCCCGAGCTCTCCAGCTGCGTGGGAAGTTGAATGTGCCCTGTACGCCACTGAGGAGCCTGTAAAAGCAGACGCCTTGGTGTTGGTGGGGAGTTGGGGAAATGTGGATCGAAGTGGCTTTTCCAACTCCTGCCCAGCCGTTCCTCCCAGCACAGGCAGAAGGTTCTCCCTTCGGGCTCACTCTTACCTGTCATTCGGAGCCCCCATTTCTCCTGCTCCCCTCTTTCACAGACCTCGCCACGGGACACAGAAGGAGGCCTGGGGGTTCCGGGCCAGGCAGGCATCATTTATGAACGGGGTCCAGAGCAGCCCTCCAGGGACTTGGGAAAAAGCCCTTGGAGGAGGTTATGGTCTCAAGCAGGAAGCTAATAAAAGGGGGGAGGGACCGAGAGGGGAGTCTCCCCAGTAAGTTTGGTACAGAGGACCCACTCTGTGTCTGGTACACTGTGGGTGCTTCTTCGTAAGTCATTGTGTAAGTTGGGGGGGGTCTCCTAATTTCATAGATTAAGAAGCAAGTTCAGTCTTTGTACCTTGCCTTAGTCATTCTGATTCGAACTCAGACCTCAGATATTCAGAATCTTTCCACTATATTAAGTTGTGTCTTTCAGAGCCCCTTTTAGCTAAGTGTTCTGGCATGTAGGTTTTGGGATCTCACTAATGCCGAATTTATTGGTAGTGTGCTGTGTGCCAAATAGTGTGTTAGGGGCTATGGGTACAGAGATGTAGAACTTGCTCTTTGAGAATAGGAGATTTGCTCAGAAAGGGTCCAGGACCCTCCAGTTTGCAGAGGGCCATCAGGGTTCATGTCTCTGGGCATCATGGGAGCCTGGGGCCTTCCTGGAGGAGAAGGATGTAACAGAACTGAGTTGAGAAGGATGAACAGTAGGTTTGCCAGGAGGTAGGGAGGGCATTCCAGGTAGAGGTTAACTGTACCCAACAGGCTCAGAGGAATGACACAGCAGGTTGTGTGCGTTTGGCATAATTTGAGCATAGACCACGTGGCTGATGGCACGAGTGAGACTGAGGGCAGGTGGATAAGGGTCGGATTGAGTAGGACCTTGTGGGTGCTAGGGGCCCTTGGAGGGGTAGCAAGTAGGGGAGTGACGAGATCAGACTGGTGATTTCAAACAGCCTTTGGAGCACTGGATCAATTTTCTCACCTCAGACCTGCCTGTAGATCTGGAGAGCTTTTCTTCCTTTTCCCCCGGGGTGGGTCTGCTCCTTGTGTTGCGGTTAATGAAGCCTGCAGGGACATGAACTCTCTCCTGTTTTGCGTTGAACCTCATTACCTTAAGCTTACTTATTCTTAGTTTACACCAGGGAGCTGGGACAAGAAATCTCTATCCCTCTTTGTGCACTCTGTGTTTTGTCCTTACCCGCCTCTCCTTTAGTGTGCGCTGAACACACAATTATCGAATGCAGCTGTGTGCCCCGCTCTGTGCTAGGTTTGAAGGTTGCTGGGATGAGAACACTGGGTCCCTGCCCCCTTCCAGGGAGGTGGGAAGCTTCACAAATTCCTGGTTGAGGCAGAATTACAAACAAATGAGTAGTGGGTGAGGTGGAGGGAGTAATCTGATATTGGAATTCTGGGCAGAGTGCTGTGCAGGCATGGAAGAAGGGGGTCTTCTGGTTTTGACCCCTTGCTTTTTGTCTTTATTGCTTATTTCTGTTTTTTCCCCCATTTTCTGTGTTCTTTAGAAACACAAATTCTATAGACTTCTAAAATCGTGATTTCTTTTATTATTAGGCACCCTTATTAGTATATTTCTCCTTCCTGTTTTTTCCCGTTTGTCTGACTTCACATGTCCACATATATTTGTTGTGTGTATTTGTGTCTGGCACACGTATCTGGAGAAAGAGATGGAGAGACAAAGAGTCCTTGGCGCCAGAATGATTTTATTGCCATGACGGATCTATTTCTGAAATTTGCACATCTTGCCCAGAGGAGCGTGGTTGGTTCCCAGACCCGAGTGCATGTCAGAATCCCCCGGAGAGCTCATTGAACACACGAGCTTTGGGGGTTATTGCCGTGATTAGGATTCTGTGGGTCTGGGAGAAGGTCCCAGAATCACTGTCTTTACAAGTGTTCCGTGTAAGTCGGAAGCCGCCTATTGATGAATAACATTTGGAGCTAGAAGAAGAATAGGAAGTATATTGATTTTTTTTCTTTTTCTTTTCTTTCTTTTTTTTTTTTTTGCAGTTTAGCTGGCCCCATGTAAATATGGCTGAGTGAGTTCCGCCTTCTGGAGCTCCTCAAGGACCACGCTGGCATGAGCGTGTGTGCACATGTGAAATAACGATAGCTAGAATTTATGTAGGGCTTCACACGTTCACAAACTCTAGTTCATGCATACTAGCTCATTTAATCTCCACAACAACTGGAGGGGTGGAAAATACTTTTATGCAGTTAAGACTGGATGATGAAATTTTACAATCGGCCCAAGCTAACAAGGTTATTATTAAGTGGCCACATCAGAGCTAAGAATGGAACCCGGATCCCTTAGGGAACTGCCCACTCAAAGGCCCAGTCCATGGTGCTCACTATGCTGTGTGGACTGCCCGGGTCTACACTTGTGGGTGATGGGGGGAGGCTGGGGTATTTATAGCATGTGCTTCCCAACCTACTGTCCAGCATATCCATGGCTCAGTCCTAGGTGCTAGCCTTTGGAAAGCTCCAGGGAAGGCCGAGGGTGTTGGTGTACTTGGAGGGACGTCTGGCTCTGCCCTTGGAGGAGATCTGCTGGGGCAGAGGAGGCTCCTCTGACTGGACACACTGTGGTGGGGAGGGTCCCCTGGGAGGCTGCATCCGATGGTTGGAGCACCCCTGGTTTAGGAATCATTGCCAAGATAGAGCTTGTTTCCTCAACAGCAGAGATTCCGATGGGACACTTGTCTATTGTAGGGAAAGAACTCCGTTTTGAGCAAGTGCAGTACCCTGGCTTTTTCTAAGAAATAGTCCTGGGGGAGCTCTTGCCTTGGGTGTGTGGAAGCCTTCAGGAACTTTTCGTCTTGCCTGGGCATCTTCCCACTGTGGGAGAGGGTGTCAGCTTATTTTCCAAAGCATGAGCAGTGGGCTCCTTTCCTTTAAACAATTTAGAGAGGTCAGGGGATTGGTGGAGGGACCAGAGACTGTGGCCGGGGCTTCTGGGCCCAGGTCCCCTCTGTGTAGCTTCCATGTAGCAAGCTGCCTTCCCTGGGGTCTAGGACAGTCTCTTATTCCCAGGCCCTTCCTTGCCTTCCCTGCCAGCTTTGGGAAGCATCCTTACTCACCTAGTGATGGGATCTCTAAAGTGGGCCTGATAATAAGATAAAATCCATGCCTTGTCACAATTCTGCTGATGTAGAGAAGGCATGCTGCACTCCTAGTTTAAGGAAATTAATTGGATTTCTTTCTTTTTCTTTTCTTTTCTTTTCTTTTTCTTTTTTTTTTTTTTTTTTTTTAGTTCCAAGAAGGTCTGGTTCTATTAATAGCTCAAGTAAAGATTTCTTGAAGTTTGACTTTTTAATGTTGATTTGATTCTTTTACTGCCCCCCCCACCAAATTCTGCAGAGCTCTAATTCCTAATTGAAAATCATAGAACAAGTTGGATGTCTTAATTCAAACTGTATTTCAGTGATAAATACTGTACCACTAAAAATATGTGAAACATGTTTTTATTTCTTCTCTCCCCTATCATTTGTTTGCCATTTGGAGAATTATACAATAACCGACAGAATTAAAAAAAAAAAAAAAAGGCAGCAAATTTGTCTCTGACTTCCAAGAAACTAAATTTAGTCCAGGGGCTTAGGGCTTAGTAAAAGCAAAAGAATTTGAAGCCTGAGGGTACTTTTTGAGGAAGGTACTGGAAATGTGAAGGCTTTGAATAAAGTGCCTCGGGCCCATGTAGATGTATTTGTGCTCTACTAGAAATAGAGCAAACACTATTAGAAAGGAGCTTGTCTCTCCGTAATATTTGCATACCACAAACGCCTGGAGTATGTGACACTGTTATTTTATTCCCCATTTAGTAGATCATTTCTCCCGTTTAAAAAAAAATTATGAATTTTAGAAAGAGTGACCCTATTAATCTGCGGATACTCTGAGCATGCATATTGGACTCTGTCCAGGGAATTTTGACTCTGGCACGACCAGAAGTAGCCCGCTGTCAAATGAATGTTCATCCTTTCATTCATTCTTGTGTGTGGGTGCCTGTGCCCTGCGCTGGGCTGTTTTCCCCCCACTGTGGAGGTTCCTAGAGCAGGTGGAGGGTAGTGTTGCTTCGGGGTCCAGCAGGGGTCGCTATAAGAGGATGGGAAATAAGAAAGCAGCAGGTTGGACTGTCAGGTGTCCAAAAATGGCATATCTTTGCTTTGTAGATATGAACAAGCTGCTTTTTTAAAAAACCCTGCCCTCTCCCCCAGTCCCCCAAATCCAGGCCATTAGGCTGGTGAGAATCTCTTCACCCTGGGTTGTTTTTGGCCTGCCCAGGTTGTACCTGTGTCCCAGCTTGCTTTCCCAGCCAGCAGCACCACCCCCCCCAGGACCCGACAAGAAGCCCTGTCCTAGGGACGGATGGATCTGTTCTGAGGGACCCTCTTTGAGTCAATTTGGGGAGCTCTCTGTCTCCCTAAACCCTGTTCCCCTGAGTGGCCTCATGCCTTTGGAAACTAAGACCAGGAATCCCTGTCTCAAATGTTCCTGTTGGCGTAGAATGATGCCAGCTCAAATCAGAGAAGACAAGGGACAAAACCAAGAAGAGACATTAATGTCCCTGTCACAAGCCTCCCCAGCCTGTCTAGAGACAACCCTTTATCCAGGTTGCTCGTTTGTATTATTTTAAAGTGTTAATTTCCACTCATCAGAGGTCATTTGTAAACAAAACAGGGACAGAATGAGGCTACCGGGGCTGGTGCCCGAGGCCCAGGGTTTCCGCATGGCCTGCTTCAGCACGTCTACCTCCCTTGCCTGCATCCTCTCCCGCAGCTTTCCATCCCAAATTTCCTAAACAGTCTTAGCCATTTCCAGGCATGTGGGAAGGGATGTGTTGCCGTGCCCTTGTTGAGGGTCTGATGTGTACGGTTCTGTCGCTCTTCCAGAGCATCTCCAAGTCCCCATTGCATTTCTGGAAAAGCATCTGAATTAGAGAGCGGGGATCTGTCCCCTCCCCGCTCCTCTCTTCGGGGCAGTCTGTGAACCCTGCCATGGCTTTGCACATTCCGCCCCAGAGACCAACACTCTAGACCCACCATCTGCTGGGGAAGTGAGCGTGGCCGTGCCCGCTGCCTGCACTGGCGGGCTGCTGACTCTTGCCACGGGCCGTAGCACCTCGAGAGGGTGATTGGCCTCCCTGCTCCCCAGCAGCCTCAGAGACACGCATGGCTCACTGGAGTCGGGAGACAGAGTCCCCATCCTCTCCTGGGAGCTCCCGTCCTGTAATCATGTGCAGTTTCACCTTCTGGCTTTTCTTTTATGTGTGGCAGCCTGTCGGCGGGCGCCAGGGGTAACTCAGGTCCTTTCTCCCAGGCCCAGTCTCCCCAGCTGTGAAATGCGGGTGGCTTGCCATGGCCCCGGGGCCCGTCTGCCACTTGCTCCACCAGCAGTCTCTGTCGATTCGGGTGACTTGCGATTCACTCCAAAGTGAGACCTCATGGCTATAAATAATTATGCCACAGATACTCCGTGTCTATTACTTATCTTTTAATTATTTTACCAGAAACGCTAGATTAACCAAAAAAATAAATCAGTCTCCGAGTCCTCAGATGTTGAGCTGATTAAGAAAGAACCCCTTTGGGATATGTGAGAACACACACGCGTACTCGGGTGCCCTGGGGAGTTCTGCAGAAGCTCTGGAAATCTGCTGGCTCTGGTATTTTGGTATTTCAGAATAAATGGCCTGATGTGACCTTCTAGGGCAGCAGCCTTTGCTTTTGGCAGCAGCTGCTGCCATCCTAGGACCTAATGAACGTGAGGAAGCCAAGAGGGGGGAGAGAGGAAGAGGTCTCTATGGCGTGAGCAGGGGGTCCTCCGTGCTCCTGCTGTCTTCCCTGCACTGTGTTCTCCCTCCTCTTATCTGCATCTCCTGAAGATCTGGTGGGGTCCAGAGTACAGAGCCCCGGGACACTTGGCTGAGAGCCCCAGGAAGAAGTCTGGAGGGACAGGAGCCTGGGACTTCCCTTGCAAGGCTCTAGCCAAGGTCAGGAGCAGCCTGCGTCCCAAGGTCAGGAGCAGCCTGCGTCCCTGCTGCTCTGGGTGAAATAGCGGTTCTTCATGAAGGTGAGAAGTGGCTGCCTTGCCCTGGGCCACCCTGGACCATTCCATTTGGATGCCCTGAGAGGGGCATCAGCCCTTCCCCGAGGGAACCCGGGAGCCCGCTGACCCCACTGCCTCCTGGACACTGCCGCTTCCTAGTAGCACGTCTCTTCCGCATACCATGCCCAGAGACAAGATTAGGCACTTAAAAAAATAATTAAATTCTCCTCATGTCACTTGTCTTCTTAACTGTAAGCACTACAGAGATCTTTCAAGGAAATGCAGGGAGGAGCGGCACACTCACATGTTCCTGCCATTGGGTTTGAATTCCCAGATGAGGAGAACAGCCACCCAGCTGCCTCCTTCCTAATGATCCCGGCTGTTCAAAGCCAATTTGCATCTCATTCCGGCCCAGGAGAGAGAGGGAAGCATCTACAGACCGAGTAGGACCACCCCGTCTCGACAGGATCTCTCCGAAAGAGGCTCGTCGTCTCTTTCCCTTGTCGTACTAAGGTTTAGAAATTAGGATTTTCTTCCCCGTGGTCGGGACTTGAGATTTATGTAGCTTCTCTTGTTCCTCGGAGAACAAGGTAGTCATTCATTACTTCCCTAACCGCCCCCCTCGCCACCCCGAGCCACAGAGAAGCTGGTCCAATCAATATTTATGCGCCCATCGCTCGCAGCTGCGACATGCAGGCATCGAGGACGCCGTATTCCTTGATGGCCCCGGAAGAATTAGCTGGTGCCTGTAGATCAGGCTCATTGTTTTCCGGGATCTCGGGGAGATCAGGGCACATGGTGCACAGATCAATTACGCTGCCTAGATAATTGGCTGCTAATAGATGGCCAATTGATGGCTGCCAGCTGGGGCCTGAATGACTGGCATTCTTACCGTGGGGCTGGGGTCTTCATCAGCAGAAGAGCGGCCTCAAAGCCTTGATTAATTAACGGTGAATCAGGAACAGGACGTGAGCTGAGTGAGAGCTTCTTTCCCATACTACGTCCTGTGATGTTTTGTAGTTTACACAGTGTTCGCATTCACAGATGCCTCATTTGATCTTTCCTGCCGCCCCATGGGGTGGAGTTATTATTACTCTCCCTTTCTGAAGTGGGCAGGAGGCTCTGGAAGCACCCCCCAACTAGTAAGCGGCCTTGACTCACTCTTTTGACTCGAAAGCTTGCGCTCGCTCTCTCTATTATGGCCATGCTCAACTTCTGGTTAGCTCCCTGCTCCGGGGGAAATGAAACCTATTTTACATATGTGTATATTGTATGTATGTTTTCTTGTGGACAAGAAGTTAATGCTCTTGCTAAGAAATGACTCCTGACCTCTCAAACACCAGCATTGCTTTTCTGCATGCAAGAGGGAACTGAGAAGTGGATTTTAGGCACACCAAGGAGCCCATCTCAGGAGGGCCACTGGAGGGGGCCAAGAGGACTTTGGGTTTTCTTCCAGGATGGGCCGAGTGTAACTTGCCCATAGGCCCTACAGAACCGTTCCACAGGATGTGGGAAGATGCTGGGCATGAGTAGCTCTCTCCTTGTGCGGGTGAGCCCATGCTTGCCTGCCGGGCTCCTTCTGGGTTGGCAGGGGTTAAGGGGGGGGTGACAGCAGGAAATGAGGCTCTGCCGTCAGTCAAAGTCAACAGGACTGTGCAATTAAGACAGACACCGTTGCTCTGAATCCCTTTCGTGATGAATGTAGTCCTTAAACAATCAGAAGCAATTCCCCTCTAAGAGGAAAAATGTCCTTTGAAAGAACCTCATAGGTCCTGTTGGAGATGCAAGGCAGGCATGTGGGGGAGGACTCTAGGGAAGGGTCTTTAGGAGACGGGACATGTCACCTGAGCCTCTTTCTGGACGACAGAGGGCGCTCTGCCTGTGTCGTGCTCCTGGGCTGTGAGGACCCTTGATGACTGCTTACTCCTGCTCTGTAATTGGGTTGCTGGCTGGACCCAGCACGGGGCTCCGCTGCTTTGTGGCTGCTTGAGAGGACCGGTGTGAGTTATAGTTGCTGCCCTGTGTGCATGGTTCAGGGGCCGAAAGCATGAAATCAGGAGCTGCTAATGTCTTCCTGGATATTTCGTCAGTAATTCCGATGAACTACCGGAGGGCTCCTGGTGGTGCTTTTCTTATGTGGCCTGAATGACAAAGTCAGTGTCTGCTCCAAGATCCCAAGCAGAAACACGACTTTTCCACTCCTGTCGATTTCCGCTGAGCGCGACAACATTAGAGGGAACTGTATTTTTAAAGCGCATGCATGGAGTTAGAAGGAAATAAACGGAAACCTCGTGCTTGATATTTTCCCTCTCCACTCGTAGGTCCCCATGATTTTCTAAGCATATTTGCTCAATTCTGGATAAGATGACTTGCTGTAATTCTCCCTGCCTCTTTTAAAACTCACATTATGGTTTCTGCTCTGGGTTTTAGCTTTTCCCTTAAAACCGAGGAATATTTTTGGAAAGCTTCTTGGTAGCGTCTGCGAAAGCCTAGCATAGGTACACACCTATGTGTCACTCCTAACTGTGAGCCCAAGAGAAGCACAGTCGTATTTCAGTGAATGTCACGCACCTGAGTAGGAGTTGGCGGGCTTTTTCTGGAAAGGGCCAGATAGTAAGTATTTTTGGTTTTTTAGGTTATACAGCTTCTGCTGTATCTACTCAACAGTGCTCTATCTACTCAACAGTGCTCTTGTAGAGCAACAGTACGTAAACAAATGGGTGTGGCTGTGTCCCCCAAAACTTCATTTATGGACACTGAAATTTGAACCCCATAACTTTTGCATCTTATGAAGTATTCTCCTTTTAGGATTATGTATTTTCAAATATTTGTACGTGTGAACTGCTTTTATTGCAGTTCACAGGATGTGCTAAAACAGGTCAGGGGCAGGCCAGACTTGACACTGGGATTCTGTTTATATTCAGTATGGAAACAGGCAAAACTCATCTGTGATGTTAGAAGTCAGTTTCACAGGGACCTTTGGTTGGAGTCTGTGACAGGAAGGAGGCAGGAGAGGGATGCCTGGGTGGCGCAGCCAGTGAAACATCTGCCTTCAGTTCAGGTCATGATCTCAGGGTCATGATCGAACCCCGAGTTGGGCTCCCTGCTGGGGTGGGGGGAGTCTCTTTCCTCACTCTGCCTCCCTCCAACCCACTCATGTTCTCTCTCTCTCTCTCTCAAATAAGTAAATAAGTAAATAAGATCTTAAAAAAATAGGGGACATTTGGGGAGAACTGGTTCTGTTCAGTTTCTTGATCTGGGTAACACACTCAGGTGTGTTTACTTTGTGAAAATCCATCCGACGTGTGCCCTTTTCTGTGTGGATTTCGCTTCAGTGAAAAGTTAAAAAAAAAAAAATCTGGACTGCATGTGTGGCTTCTGACTCAGATTTTAGCACCTTCTCTGGGGTCAGAGCATAGTGGTTTTTATTCTTTTTGTAGCTCTTGATTCCTGTTTCCCAGATGAGACCGTCTCTGGAGAAAGGTCTTGGTATGTCTTTCCGGTTTCCCAAATCTCATTCCCTTTTATAATCAGGGAGATGTTTAACAGCTGGTGTGGTCCAGCCAACCGAAGTTTTTCTTGACACCAACTCATGTAGGTTCCATTTCTTCAGTAATTTGAATTACTGGTTCAGCAGGAACCAGGAAGAACAATAACTTTGTAGTCAGAATGTCATCCAACTCTGTATTGTTTACTTTATTGTAAATACTGGTCCACAGGGGTCAATAATATAGTTTTATATTCCTTAAAGAAGGAAAACCAAAGTGTGTGCTGAGTGTTAATCCCTTCATCACTGGATCATAGGAAGATGGGGAGGAGTCCAGGAGGGTTGGTGTGGCTGGAAGGCTTTCAAGACAGTGGGAGTTGTGAGTAGGACGTTGGCTGGTGTCACTGTCCCATACTGAATCCATAGCGCTTCTGGGAATGAGACACATCTTGTTTCGACCAGAAACTATTGAATGCAGTGGTTTTATGTCGGAAGCCAGCTCTTCTAGGACAAGTCATTTTATAACAATATTCAAGGAGGAAACTTTACAACAGTTTCAAAGAGAAATATATTGCGCTTTCGGCACCGTTTGACAGCCTTATGAGCACTTCGCTCCTGTGGATGACTGGAAATGTTTCTGGTCCCAGGGTTGAACTTGAAAAAAGGAAATCTGCAAGTATCAGGTTCTTGTGAGCAAAGAGGCGTGCTTCAGGACTGATCGGAGAGGGGGCAGTGAGAATCGATCCACAGATGGGAAAACACTCAGGCCGTCGTAGATGGCTAGCTGCTCCAACATCATCTCTCCGAGAGGAGGACTCCCTCATCCCGCATAATAGCACCAATTATTCCGTTGTTTGTGCTAAGGAGTTGAAAGCTATCGTGTGCCGGGGAAAATACTCAGCACGGAGCAGTAATTACGGATCAGCTGATGATAAAAGATGCATTGGATTGACTGCTAATTAGATTATTAGCACCAAAAACAAATATCTGCTATTAATACCATAAATAAGCCACGTTTATGATATTTTCTACTGCAAGTGCATATTTCTTTTTATAATGTGCAATTGCCTTTCTTCTCTTTGGGGGCCAAGACTTCCAGTTTTCCCCAGCCATACTAAGCATATTTGTTCATTGAGCTATAATCCGGTCATCTTGTTTTCTTCCAGTCTCAAGCAGCGGGATCGAGAGAGCTGGTATGTGTAGTTAGTGCCACACATCAGGTCCTGAAATGTGTTAGATCCTTCCAGAGAAAAAGCATCCAGGTCTTTCCCACTGGGCACAGCATTATTGTGAAGGGCAAGGAATTGTAGAGTTTTCCCTGTGAGATCAGTGCTGGAGTTCATTGCCAAATAAATGAGCCAGTTGCTTTTTTGGTGGCATTTTAAGATTTGGTCCTTTTTGTCCTGGGCTCAAGGTGGATGGGACAGACACTTGGGTGTTTCAGTTGCCAGCACCCCCCTCCCCCACTGAGTTGGCCATCTTTCTACAAGTACGTTGATGGTGTGTGCCCAGCAGTGTGAGACTCCAGCTGTTTTCCCATCTTGGGTGGCTGTGAGTTTCAAGGCTAGGACCATTGGAAAGAGCCCTCGGGAGCTTCCTGGGTTGCCTGGAGAGAGAGGCCCACTCCGGCAAGAGCCAAGGGACAGCTCTGGCCATGACCTTGGTAAGCGGTGCAAGTGACTGTCTCGTGTCTTGTGTGAAATTGTAGAGATGGATTTGGTTCAAGACCACCATTATGTGCCAGGAGTCTTTGCAGGAAGGAGAGTTTTCTTTGGGGGGAGGGGTGGTGCATGACTGCCTGTTGGGAGAAATGCTAGGTGCTTATCTGAGTTAAGTCATTCATTCATTTTTTTTCTAAGATTTTATTTATTTATTTGACAGAGAGAGAGATCACAAGTAGGCAGAGAGGTCACAAGTAGGCAGAAAGGCAGGCAGAGAGAGGGGGGGAAGCAGGCTCCCCGCTGAGCAGAGAGCCCAATGTGGGGCTCAATCCCAGGACCCTGAGATCATGACCTGAGCCGAAGGCAGAGGCTTTAACCCACTGAGCCACCCAGGTGCCCCAAGTCATTCATTCTTAAAACCATCCTAGGAGATGGGCAGGTTCCTCATCACAGTCACGCTGGGTGTGGAAGGCTGGCGCCCTTCTGATTACACGGTGTCTGAACCATACAGGTTGTTCAAATGTTCTCTGGGTGATGCTGATTAGCCTTATTTTACCGATGAAGACCTTGAGGTTCAAGTTCCAATAACTTGCCAAAATTAGTAGAGCTGGTAAGTGGCGGAGCTGAGACAGGTCTGGGTGATTCTGGACCCCATGCTGGGGCACCGTCAGGATGGTTCACAAGGGGGGGGGTAGTGAGTTCATTGAAAGAGTTCCCCCTTTTGAATGCCTCGCCAGTGTGGAGTGACAGAGTGAGCAAATGCCCCTGTCCCTGGGTCACACTCGTCAGTTCATCCTGCAAGCCGCTATGGGGTGAGTGTGAAGCCCACTGCCGGCGGTGTCCCAGCTGGGTGCTGCCCTCCTTGCCCAGGGCAGATTTGGGGCAGTCGTGGAGTATGGAGGTGGGGCTGTCTTCTGGCTCCTGGCTGCCCTTCTAGAACCGTCTCCCTCCTGGATTTTGTATCGTGTTGTGTATTATTGGAAGGATACAACTGTGTCTCTACGATGGCTTTTTCACAGTGAAAGGGACTGCAAGATGAACAGGAATCTTTTCTCTCTTTTGAGTCAAAGTGGAACGTGAGGCCAAGGGGAGAGAGAAACCTTATTCGACTTCACGGGATAAAGGTTTGAGAAGATTGCCTTTGAATTTACTAGTTGTCTTTGCAAGGTTGACTTTCTTCCCTTGATCATGTCCCTCTTCTGTTAGCTCAGAAAGCTCAGTTGAAGGTCAGTCTCATCCTGGAAAGCTGTTTCACTGAAACAGGAACCTGTTATTCCAAGCAGCAGCATTTAGGGGATGGTCTTTGAAAGTCATTTGGGTGATTTTTGAAGAAATACATTTGCTTGGATCTACTCATCCCCAAAGTGTTTGCTGTTTGAAAAGCATAGGCGCATCTAGGTGGCTCATTTGGTTAAGGCTTTGCTTTCAGCTGGGGTCATGATCCCAGGGTACTGGAATTGAGCCCCGCATCAGGCTCCCTGCTTCTCCCTCTCCCACGCCCCTTGCTTGTGTTGTCTGTCTCGCTCTCTCTCTCTCTGCCAAATAAATAAATAAAATCTTAAAAAAAAAAAAAAAAAGGAAAGCATAACACTAGTTTCAGGAGGACAGGAAAGGAAAATCAACTTCAGGATAGAAAATAGGGTGACAGAGCAACCCAGTTTGATTGAATTTGCCAGGCATGACTGTTGGGTTTCTATACTTTTGGGGTACCCAAGACATGGCCCACAGCCAGTCCCTTCTTCCTGTTGTTTATGGATGGCTGGGGAACTAAGAATGGCTTTTTTAAAAAATATTTTTTAATGGCTGGAAAAAAACTTGGAAGAAAAATAATATTTTGTGACACATGAAAGCTATATGAGATTCAAATTCCAATGTCCATAAATAAAGTTTTATGGGGACACAGTCATGCTGGCTCCTTTATGTGGTGGCCTTCGTGCTGTAGCGGCAGAGCTGAGCAGTGAGGAAGGCTGGATGGGTTACAAAGCCAACATTTTAAGGGGCCCTTGAGAGGAAACATTTGCTAATCCCTGCCCCAGACCTTTGTTTCTCCAAGTAGGACTTCTGGGCAGGGATGTTGATTCCCCTGAAAGTTGGTTAGAAATCCTAAATCTTAGGCCACCCCTACCGATTATACACCTGCATCGAGGCACAGCTCCCATGTGGTTTCTGTACAATTCAAGTTTGAGAAACGCTGGGTTAGAGGTCAACTAACTCTTCCAGAAAGCTTATGTGGGACAAACTGAGGTCTAGAGTCGGTTTCATTATTTCCCTATTTATTGTGGATTCCACCGGATTGGATCATTCAGGACTAAACTCCTATCCTCCCCCGCCTCCCCATGCTGGACTGGGGATTCTTCTGCTACTTTTAGCTGCACAAAGAGCCAGTGCCTTGAAACAGGATAGGAGTTTGAATTCTTGAATCATCTTGAATCTTCCAGGCATTGTGGTCAGAGCAAGAACATCATTGACCAAAGCCTTTCCTCCATGCCTTGAAACAGGATAGGAGTTTGAATTCTTGAATCATCTTCAGTCTTCCAGGCATTGTGGTCAGAGCAAGAACATCATTAACCAAAGCCTTCATGGTTGTGCTGCTCCCAGGCTGGTGGGTTCCGTGTGACACCAGAGGCCCCCCACACTCAGGGTCCCGCCTCCTTAGGGTCAGCAGCAAGCCATTCTTCTTGGATCTTGTGACCCTCTGAGCACCCGCCTCCTCTCAACTCTTAGGACTGGCTGCCTCAATTGTCTTTCCAAGTTGGAGGAATTCCCTTTCTCCGTTACACCCTGGGTTACTTATTCATTCAAGGACATTGGCTTTTACACATCACCTCTGCAGAAGCAAGGGAGCATCGAGCCCTAGTTATGTGCTGAGATGGGGGGTTAGGGTAGGACTGGGGTTGGAGAAAGTGGAGAAGAAATATAATGAATATCCCAATACATTATCTCACCACACTTGCGGTATATTATGATACAGTTGATGGGACAACCCATGGCATCTAGGACAGTAGTAGACAGACGGTCTTCCTGTAGAAAAAGAGGTAACTCCTACAAGAATTTAGAGAGAGGGAGACTGTGTGGGTGACAGGGGCAAGGGAGGTCTTCTGAGGTGCTGGGACTCCCAACAAGAGTGACCAGAGGTCAGTGGAAACCAGGTGTGGAAGAGTTTGAAAATAAAGTCATTTGCTTATTTTTGCTCTAAGATGCACGTTATGTCTGAAGGTAAACAGCTATCCCCAGTTGGGAATATTATACCCCTACCCCCTGGGGACTTGG
This sequence comes from Mustela lutreola, assembly GCF_030435805.1. Classification (NCBI taxonomy): domain Eukaryota; kingdom Metazoa; phylum Chordata; class Mammalia; order Carnivora; family Mustelidae; genus Mustela; species Mustela lutreola. The sequence continues at coordinate 121,119,121 of NC_081298.1, forward strand.
TTCAGTAAATGTTTTGGGTTTGAGAGTTTTAACTGCTCAGAGTATCCTCATTGCTTTTAAAGTAGCAATTCCTTGAAATTTGAACTTGATGTTCCTGGTCTTGAATGAGAGTAACTGTGTATGTTCTCCATTTCTCACCAACGTCCATTCTGTTTTTTTCTGACCACCTGTTTTCATCTTTAATTCATGTGGCTGCTCTTAAAGAAATGCTCCCTGGAAAAATCTATCTCACCTGTCTACATTCCCTTGAGTGAAGGCTTGGCAGGGCTGTGGCCAAAAGTCACCTAGAACAGTCATGTCCTCTGAAGGGTATGCTTGGGGTCCTGAGTCCTAGAGACTTGAGTCGGTGCACATTAGTTGGAGACATGGAGGAATGATGACATCCTGGCTGGTTCCTGGGAGGACAGATCACAGTCAGGATCTAAAGCTTCCCTTCTTCTTGTATATACCAGGTAGCCCAAGGCTGATGGTGTTTTTGCATTAACTGTGATGTGTGGCTGATCCACTGTGCCTCTTTCCATATCACCCTCTTGGGAAGGTAGATTAGGAAAGAACCTAATTCAGTGGACACACAAATAGGTTCATGATGTACCACGTTAAAAAAAAAAAAAAGTAGGATTCAAAATTGTGTCCATAGTAGGACCTTATTTTGTTTAACACAAGATGTATATGGAGGAGAAAAAAAAAAAAAAACTTAGAACATCAAAAGGGGTGATTTATCTAAATGGGATATTGTCTAGGCTGTATTTCTCATTGCTGCTAATTAATTAATTGTTGGATTGGTTGATTTTGACTTATCTGCTCCCCAGTTCCCTCCACTCCCACGTCTCCCCACTTTTACATAACAATGTAGTAACCTGGATATGTAAACTTCAGTATCTTTCTCTGTGCACCTGTCATTGGTACAGAAACAGAGATAAGCCTTTACAGATTTGTTATGGCCGTTATTACAAAGGAGAGGAGAAATTGATCGTACTGTGTATCTCTTTGCATTTTACTCAGCATTTAATCACATAGCCTAGAAATCCTCAGGTCAGCCAGCTTGTTTTTAATGACTGCCTAATATTCTGTGGTATGGATGTGCTTTATTTCATTCCCTTTTTTCCTTTTGGTGGGTATCTATTTTGTCTCTTAGCTTTGTCACCAAACACAGTGTTGCAGTAAATATCTGTGCACACACATTCTCCCATGCTGGGGCTTTTGTTTCTACATGATGGATTTTGAGGAATGGGAATTCTGAGTCAAAGGGAATCTGATTTTTATGCTAATGGGTATATATTAAGATTGCTTTTAGAAGTGGTGTAATCATGCACATTTCCACCAGCAAAGGGAGAGTTCTCTCTTCCCAGCATCCTCTTTAACATAAATGTTCTTCTTTCCCCTTTGCCATTCGAAAGGGTGGGAAACAGGATCCTATTTTAAGGTTACATTCCTCTGACCACCAGGGAAGTTGGATATGTTCTCGGATGTTTATTGTCTTAAAGATCTGCACTTCTGTGATGGATCTGTTCATAACCTCTGCCCATTTTCCCCTGGGCTGTTTAGCCTTTTCTTGTTAGTTACAAGAGCTCTTTGTATGTGGTAGACAGCTTTTTATAGGTCATGTGTATTACAGATTTTTTTTCTAATCATTTGTTACACTGTTGATTTTGTTTATGGTGTATATTGCCATATACTTTTTTTTGCTTGTTTTCATATAGTTAAATATGTCTTTTTAATTATAGCTAATAACCATTCTGTCTCATTATAAAGATCTTCCTGATGTTTAGGTTGTATATAGAACATCCTAAATTTCCTTTTCTACATGACTTAAAATATTTTTAAATCTTAAGTCTATCTGGAATTAATGTTTATGTCTAGTTTGAGGTAGGGATTCAACTCCGTTTTCTTCTAAATGGGTATTTATTTGTGTCAATATCAGTAATTAAAGAAAATATTATTTCCTCCAGTGACTGACACACTACTTTTGTTATATATTTATTTCCCATAAATATTGAGTTTTAATTCTGGGAAATCCATTCTGTTCTGTTGACCTGTATATCTCTTACTATGCCAATATCCTACTTTTACTGGAATTTTTAAATTAAATCCAGTAGTTACTTGAATAATCCATTAGGTTTCCTAGGTATAAAATCATATCATTATCAAAATGAATTAAGTGTATCTCTCTTTTGGAATATCTCTTAATTATTTCATTATCTTGTTTTGGATTAATGAGAACATTCAAAATGCCACATCTTGCTAATACAGAACTTTTTCTTGATTTTGATGCAAATAGCTCTAATGTTTCACTATTTACTATCCACTTTTCTGAAATACTCTATTGTATGTTAGTAATTTCCTTTTCCTGTTTTACCTCATTTTTTAAAAATTAGAAATGATTTTTTTAATTTTTCCATATCTTGATTGAATTATATAACTTTTCTCTTTTTTGATGTAGTGAATTATTTTGATTTCCTTATATAAACTATCTTTGCATTCCTGGAATAAACTCTATACAGTCACGGTTTATTTATTTATTTTTTTTTTATGTTGCTGGATTTTATTTGTTGGTGTTTATTTGGAATTTTAACATTTGCATTCATGAATTAGATTAATTTATTTTTTGGTACTCTATCAGAATGTGTATTTAAGACTATACTGCTTCCATACAATGAATTAGGAAGATTTTTTTTTAATATGTGGGGATAGTTAAATAATTTGGATGTTATCTGTTCTTTAATGGCCACATGAAACTCAGCTCAAATGATCTGGCCCTGATGACTTCTCCAGTGGTACCCCTTGATTACCTTAGGAACCTATTTTTTTTTAACAAGATTTTATTTATTTATTTAAGAGAGAGAGAAACACAAGCAGGGGGAAAAGCAGAGGGAGAAGTGGACTCAGCAAGTGGACTCCTTGCTGAACAGGAAACCCACAACGCAGGGCTCATTGAGCAGCACGATGAGATCATGACCTGAGCTGAAGGCAGATGCTTAACCAACTGAGCCACACAAGCAGCCCCCTTGCATGCCTATTTTTATTTTCAGTCCAATATGGTAATGTTTGTATTTTAATAGGAATATTATACATATCATGATTCGTGGACTAATTGATATATTGAAAATTTACTATTTATTTTTATCTTTCTCCTTTATATTATTTTCACTAGTTTAGCCAATGGTCATTGGCCATTTCAATTCCTCTGTCCTTTTTCCATTGGGACATCTTATTGTGCCATCAACACTGACTGTTACCTTCCTTTTCAGGGCACTGAAATACCTATTTCCATGAAAACAAAATATCAGCGAGTTTTCCCTGCTAAGATGTTTTCCTCGCCCACATACCTGAGGAGTTGAGCCTCGTGTGACAATTTTTACTTCCTTAGGCTTGCTTCTGCTGAAAGCAGGTGGAACTTCAGACAGCTTTTACTCCCTTCATCTTCTACCATCCTAATTTCCAGGCTTTGCTGAGATAATTTAACACCTCTAGTACTAAATGTCAGGTTTTCTTTGCATAATGCCTCTTTTTCAAGTACTCTTATTTGTGACTTACATTACACGTTCCAAGCACTTTATTACTCTTTAAACATAACAACTCACAAGGTTCACCACTGTGTTCTCTTGATCTTGCCTGTCTTGAGATTTCTGTTTGAATTCATTCATTTTTTTTTTTTTTTTAACCTGAGCATTTTCCTCAGATGGCGTGTGTGGCTTATCTTTCCTGTGATTGCCTTGTATACCCATGAATATTCTGCAGCTTGAACAGGTGAGTAACATCTGGCTTGGCTACCTGCCAGTCTGTGGATGGCTTCCCACTGTCTTTCTGATTTTGGTTTTGCAAATGGCAGGTATACTTGAAGACTGATTATTTTTCCTTTGTAAGTTCTTTCTGATTGGGGCCTGGGGAGATTTTCTGCTTCTCCTTGGAACTTAGGAACACACCTTGGGACATGTCCTTTTCCACGACTCTTATGAGCTTGGTACCTTTTGTAGACTTGGGTCTTCCTTCAAAGGAAAATCGCTACTTTTATTACTTTAATTCTGTCTATTCTTTTTCTGCTCATTTTTCTTGTACTGTTATCCACAGATTAGGTCTTTGGGGGTGGATCTGTTCTCCTGAAATCTTTTTGCCCCTGATTTTTAGGTCTTTGTGGTTCTGCTCTTGTTGTGATATTTTTTCCTATTTGATCTTCCAGGACACTGATTCTGGTCTCTACAGCAACGATCCCTTTTGTCAACTCATCTGATGAACTTTTTAGTATGAAGATCATATTTTTGGTTCCAGGGAGTCTATCTGGATGTGTGTGTTGTGAATGAACGTCAGGAAGTGCTATTATTTTTGTTCTTTGTGCCCTCCAGCAGCTCTGTTTCATCAGCAGCCTCCCCTTTCTAAATGTTTTGTTCCTTCTTCCCTCTGGCTTCTGGTCCCCTCTGTGGGTGGCTCTTTCCCTTTGTCTGTTTGGATGAAGCTTAGAACCAGCTGTCTGGCTGTCTTCAGATAGGAGCAGCAGGGAGTGGTGATGGTCTTGTCATCTTGACTTCTGTACTTTAGGGTGCTTCCATTTGGTTAGTGTCATTTCCATGAGACAACAGAAGGAACCCGCTGAATCGCTCTCGCTCCAGTCTAGAGAGGAGTTGATGGGCCTGTTCAGCTTCCAGCCCTACCTCTGGGCCAGGGAGATGGAAGGCCCTCTCCAGAGTGCTCGTGGCAGGGAGAGCTGCCTTCCTCCCCGGGCTCCATCTCACTCTTGGCTGAGCTGTCCATAGAATTTGGGGGCTCTGCTCTTGCTCTGCACCTCTGTGCTCTTGTTCCCTCTGCTGTCTTTGCTGTCTCTGATGTTCTGCCTCAGCTTTCTCCATCCAGCTCTGCAGGACCCTTGCTCCCCTCTCACAGGTGACTCTCACAGACTCCTCACCACCCTGCGTGCTGGCCTCTGGGCCCGCCAGGCTCACGAGAGCACCCTGCAGTTGGACTGAATTGAGAGAGACGACAGCTCCAGATGTTAGCAGGCACACATTCAAGACTCTGTTGTCCCAAATGGCTTCCTCAATTTCTGAATTTTCAGTTGTGAATTTTCAGAAACGTCTGTGCAAGTTCTGTTCTAAGATTTAGGTTTCTTTGAACCTAAATCATTAAGTTAATGATTTAGGTTCAAAGAAGTTGAACCTAAAGAAGTTAATGTTAAACTTAATCATAATTAAGTTCTGGTAGGAGGTAGAGTCTTTGCATCAACTTTCGTATCCTGCCACATCCTGGGAGAGGGGTTTTGCTTTGGTTTTCACTGGGAAATGGTTGCTGTGATTCTATCGCCACTGCATAGAGTAACACTACTGGATAGGCCTCGCTCATCTGGACTTAAGTGGCTTCCTTATGGGGCCAGTTGGGAACTTCTAGGCTTCATTCATCACAAAGTAAGAGTTCCAGGAGGATATGAGGATGAGATTCTTTAACCAGAGAAAGGAGGATTTGATGTAACATGGGCATCAAAGTGAAGAACCTGGGGATGGCAAGAATGAGAAGATTTGAAGTAAAATCAGGGACAAATTCCATGGTGTTGTGGGCCGATGAGCATAGAATTAGATCTTGTTCCCTAGAGAAGACAGAGTGCTTCATGGACCCTAGATTGCTGGGAAATCAATAGGCCAAGTTTTTATCAGATGTCCCTCAAGTGAGGAGAACTGGAATGAATGATCATAAATAGGTCATGAATGTTGGCCATTTTTCTTTGAAGACTGGGGCATATTCCAAAGATCAGCTCATGAAGAATTCAGGAGATCCTCACCCTTTTCAAAATGTATTAAATAACTCTTGCATACAGAATAGTGTTCCCAGTGCTGCCAGATCTCATCTGATCTCCACCTGACACTCTGTGAGGCAGGCTTTTCACACTTTACATGACTAAGAAGGGAGTGACTTATTCAAGGTCATGGGTCAGTAAATGCCTGTGGCACGCCTTTGAGAGTGATCAGGGGGCCTGGCTCGGATGGGACAGTGTTGTTGAAAAGCATAGGTTTGGCGGTGCCTGGGTGGCTCAGTCAGGTAAGCATCCGACTTCAGCTCAGGTCCTGATCTTGGGGTCCCGTGTTGGGCTCCCTGCTCAGTGGGGAGTCTGCTGCTTCTCCCTCTCCCTCTCCCCTCCCCCGGCTTGTGCTAGCTCTCACACTCAAACAAATAAATAAATACAATCTTTAAAAGGAGAAAAAAAAAAAAAAAAGAAAAGCATAGGTTTTGGTTGAGGATTTGTTCAAACAGTGCTCAGAGTAAGAAGGCAAGGATGGCATGTTTGCCGTCCTGCTCGTGCCTCCTGGCAGCAGCATTTCAGGAATACTTCTTCTGGTTGGGCAGAGTGTGAGTGACCGCTGGCCTTCTCTAAAGGGTGGTCTCTCAGGGAATTTGAGACTGAAATGGGAGCTCAGGTCCCCTGTGGAACAGGAAGGGATACAAAGAAGGAGAAAGAAGCAAATCCCCAGAGCGCTAGGGAGAGGAGGCACCCAGCCCCCCAGCTGGAGGCAGCTACCCTCTGTGGCTCTGGCCTGTTGCTAATGGTGCTTCGGGTGGACTGTTTAACACATGGAAAGAGAAATAAGCTAGGAGAAAGAAGCAAAATAGACGGAGGAGGAGAAGGAGGAGGGGAAAGGATCAAATGGAAACTCAGCTTGCCTAGAAAAAGTGATCAGGTGGGGACCTCCATTTGGAGCAAGACTGTAAGCAAGTCCCTGTTGACCTGTATCCTCTTGCTTCACGTGGAAAGGTGAAGGGCGCTCGGGGTGCGCTCATGCTCACGGGGACACAGCCGGGATTCTCCGGGGGCCGGGCTCAGGGCTGAGCCTTGTGCGGTATTTTGTTATGGTTTACTTGCTGTTTGATGGGCTGGAGTTTGAAGTCCTGGATGAAAGCCACACATGGGGTTCACACAAAAGATGTCCCAGACACAGCCGTCTGGGGAACAAGCAGACAGTCCTCCCTGACTCCCCTCCCCCTTGCCTTTGGCTCTCCTGCTGTGGATTCAGTGAACAAATTGAATTCGACCCCTGTTTAGAGACTTACCTGCCGTGTGACGAGCGCTGAACTCGCGTTGGGGGAATAAAAGTACAAGCAGGCCCTTTGCCCTGGAGTCTTGTGGCCTCTAGCAGGGTAGCCTTCCTGGGAGACGTTGTCTTGGTGTCCTCGGAGCTTGCTCACGTGGGCTTCCTGGATCTGCATGCTGGGCTGCTCAACCGTGGCCTTTCCTCGACCGCAATCTGGAAGGTTCCCTGGAGTTTCAGAGCTGAAGTGAGAGGAAGCGTTGTGTTCTCTACCTTGCCCTGGTTTGTGGTCTTTGAGGCTCTGGAGTCCTCGCTGTTTAAAATTCTCAGGCTCTGCTGGCGAATACACCCTAAGAGTGAGGGGTAGTTTGGCTACCTGTCTTACAACTGGAGTACAACCCTCTCAGTCGGTCAGGGATGTGGCGTTCTGTTCCAGGCTCCCACCTTTTCCTTAATTGCCCTGAGTCCATTTGAGTCATATTTTTGAAAATCATACTAAGAAGATTTTTCTGCTTGAATCCAGCACTGGTGGAAGTTGCTACAAGGTTCGCAGATTCAGTTTTTCCCACTCAGAGAAAAAGACCAATCAGCTTGACATTAATTCCCCGGAATTTGAGAACAGATAGTTTTCTGAGCACTTAGGAAAAAAATGGGGTGATTGCCAGAGCTAGCCTGCCCTCCCCCACAAGAACATAGCATGCTTTCTTCCCTCTGGGAGGTCCACTGGGAGGTCAAGAGAAGGACACAGCAAGAGATGGCCAACACCTAGCCCAGGGGCCGTAGCTCCCTCCCCTGGCAGTCCAAGGAGCCGGCTCCAACTGTCCTGTGCCAGCATTCATCCACAGTTTTCATGGAAGCCAGCACATGCTCGGCATCTCCTGTTACACCGTGATTTTGCTTGTTAAAGATTGCCTTCTGGATTAAAAAAAAACAGGGTTCTTTTGTGACTTTTAAAATCCCTGGCCTGTTCCATCTCCAGGATGCCTCGTGTTTGAGAGACCTGTCCCGCAGAATCACAACGAGTGGGACAACCTTTGACTTGACGAGCCAGTGAGTGGAGTGCCTAGAAATGGGAGAATCTGTGTGCTTCTTGCATTTATAGGGAATACAAGCATTTAAGAAGTAAGAAGGGGAGAAAGAAGGATCTCGTCTAGGTGTTCAGAGACCTGGAATATTGTTTCAGAGAAAGGAAATACAGAAATTAAACCTTTTTTTTTTTTTTTTGAAAGATGGGACTCAAAGACAAGGAAAGAATGGATTTGTTTTTAACGATTTCAAGTAGAATTGAGGCTGTTCCTGCAATTGTTGGAAATAAAATTGGTTAGAAATGATGTCAGCAGAGAGTGGGGACTGTGAACCAGGAAAATAAATGAGCTCTGAAATCACCTTCTATTTTATAAATATTGTTTCTGGAGCTGAGAAAATTGAGACAGATTATTCCTCTTTCTCTCTCCCAAGCTATGGGAGGAAGAAGCCCTGAGTATCCCATTTGGACCTCGCAAGGAGCATCTCATCTTGTCCTGGCGCGCTAAGTAGCTTTGTCTGCATTTAGACACACTCCATTTCCCCTTCAAGGACCACTATCAGCAGTAGCCAATTACAAACACACCTCATAACACATTATTGAGACACACTGCACGCAAATAAGCTGGAGAGATGTTTAATGAATGTACTGCGTCGTGTCCGTGACAATCTGTCCGCACTGCCGTAGGACAGAGGGGCCCGGTCCTGTGTGTGTGCATCTCTGTGTCTATGTGCGTATGAGCGTTGCATTTTCCGTGCGTCCTAATTAGACATAATTCGAGCCAAAGCAGTTCACACTTTCAAGGAAGGAGAAAGGGCATCGTTTCCCATTCTGACAGGCTCCTTTGAAGCCTCCGATTCCTTGTCTTTGGTTTTCTAAAGCTATCAGCGCTATTAGCTGCCTGAATTCATCTCAGAACGAGGAATGATGCATTTTCAGACTCACTGGGTGGCTTCTTTCTTTTCGCTGCTTCTCGTGGAGAGGCGAAAGGTGGGCAATTGCGAGAAATGTTACTTAGGCAGTCACTTCCTTCCCTTGTGTTGCTGCTGGCTTGGGTGTATAGTGCGAGTTTGCTGGGTTTTATTTTTCTCTGCCATTTGCTGTTGCTGTTGGTCTTGGAGTGACGATGGCATTTTACCACAGTGACAGCTGCATTCCAGGCCTGGGTGGAGTGGCAGCTGATTCACAAAAGCTCCAGGCCTTCCCTTACGGTGTTGGGGGTCTGGGTTCTGGGGGTGACACCACAGTTAGGCTCAGGGGACAGACCAGAGTCTTCATTTGTTGAGGCAGGGAGCCTTTGAGTTTATCTGACCTGCTTGCTCCCTAGGTTTAAGGATACGGACCCTGAGGAAAGGAAGTGACTTTCTTAGGAATACTCAGCAGGCTCTTGGCAGAACTCATCTGGAACCTGGAACCTGGCCTCTTGGCCCCTACTCCAAATTCCTTGTGTTCTGTCTGTTCCAAGCTGCCTGCTTTTGTGTCTTGAAATGTGAAGCTCAGTAGGGAGCTGCCCGCAGGGATGCTGGGTGCCTGCTGGACCCTCCTGCTGTGAAACCCATCACATCTTTCAGAGAGCATGCAAATGATTAACACTTGCCTGGTGCTTGTTCCCCCAGGAAACCCTTCCCCTTCCAAAGAGCCTTCTGAAGGAGGACATGGGGTTTCAAAGAGCTATTTTATCAAAAGATAGTTCTTATCCTCACTCTTTTGGAAAAACTGAATGCCCAGTGTCCCCACCAGTGTTGCCTTTCTTGAGTTTCGCTCCTGTAGTTCTGGGCCTTCTTCGAGGAGGTAGCAGAGGGAAGAGAGAGCTAGCCTTTGTGTTTGCCTTTAAGTCAGCCTGAAATGTTTTCAGCCAGATGGAAAACTAGGTTGGGTCTTCCAGAGTCTGTTTGTATAGTTGAGTGGGTGACGTGTCCAGCCTCCCAAACTTGAAAAAATTTACTGTTCACACTTCATTCATATGTTCCTTAGTCCTTGGCAAGCGAATTGCTTTTGAAGAATTTATGTTCCCATCTGCCACTTCTATTAGTAAGGGTGATATTTGTGACTTATGCGGGGATGGTGGAGCCCTGAGGTCTCGGTGATTGAGTGCTGACCAACTGCAGCCTGAAACCTTGGGGTTCACGGGGGGTCAGAGGCAGGAGTCTGGGTCTGGTATTTCCTGAAACACTGCCTGGCTGAGAGAGCCTGTGTTTGCTCACAGCCAGGCGGATGGTGCCAAGTAGTGGCACATTCCTACTGTTACTTTTGCAGCCAGCAAGAGAAATGAGACAGGGCAGCCAGCAAATTGGTATTTTGAAGAAGCTGCTGTGTCTTTGGGTGTGAGTGGGGGTGTGGGTGGGGAGGTGGTGAGAGTCTAAGGCGTGGGGTACGCGTCTAGTCCTAAAGAACCAGCTGTTTCCTGGCTCAGGGTTGGGGAAGAGCAGATGCTAAAGGAGTAAGAGAACGAGAGGTAAAATGATCAGCACCATGGAAAGCGCCGTGTTTCTTGCCTTGGAGGAAAGCCTTCCTAGCAGCAGGGAGACTAGCCTTGTGTTTGCACCTTCCGTTCTCTGTTCTCCGCGTTGATCATCTTCAGAAGGAGCGAGGAGAGGGGCAACTGGTTCTTCTGGCAGTTCTGCTAATGGCAGACCGAGGCTTAAGGCACGGCTGGTTTGACATGTTGTGGTGAGCAACATGCAAATAGCAACCAGCAAATAGGACTTACAGCATGATACGGTTTGTGCGAGACAACCTCTTTTGCTTTCTTCTTTGGGATATCCTACAAGAACAACAAGAAGAACAATTAAAAAAAAAACTTAAATGTCATATTCAGTGAAATTAGAGAATAGATATAACCTCTGGAATCTGAAGTTGGTGTAAGGGCGACCCAAGCTGCTAGGTTGGGGAGGGACCACCAGGTCGGGAAAGGGTGGGGAATGTGTGTGTGGAGAGGTAGAGAAGAGTGGCAGGAAGGCCTTGGGGCAGCAGATGGCCGAGAGTGCCAGGGGAGTGTGTGACCCGGAGGTGCAAGGACATCCTGATGAACCCCAGCCATATCCCTTATTTGCAAACACTGGGCAGGGATTGGCGTGAGCAGAATTGAAGGAAGGTGCCTCCTGAGTCTCTTTTGCTTCAGAGAAGCAGAGGAGGTGGGTTGATACAAAGCATCCTCTGGAAAAGGCCTAGTTGCAGGAAGTAAAGATTGTGACAGTAGGAAAAAAGTCATCCTTCCCTCCCTTCTTTCCTTAATGTTTTTCTTTTTCTTTTTAAAAATTTCTTTTTCATGTTTTTTTAAAAAAAAATATTTATTTATTTGACACAGAGAGAGAGACAGGGAATACAGCAGGGGGGGAGGGAATGGGAGAAGCAGGCTTCCCACTGAGCAGGGAGCCCAGTGTGGGGCTTGGTCCCAGGGCCCTGGGATCATGACCTGAGCTGAAGTCAGACACTCAATGACTGAGCCACGCAGGTGCCCCCCCTCCTTACTATTTTTCTTGAGGTATAACATGCAGACAAACAAAGTATACAAATATTTTTTAGCTCGCCAGAATTTACACATGTGTGTCCTTGTCGAACCACCACCTAGATCAAGATCTAGAGCGTTTTTGGCATCCCAGAGGTCTCCCTGGGCTTTCTCCCAGTCATTATCCCCTCCCACAAAGAGAATTTTCTTTTAATAATGAAATGCTGCCCTGGTCCTTCCTCCTATTCCATGGGAACTTCCTGCAAAAAACCAGACCAAGAAAGTCCACCTTGCAAGGTAAGAAAAGAGAAATTGAGAGCATTGGTAAAAATAGAAGCAAAGGTATTATAGTGAAAAAATGTCAGCAGTAGCCACAAAAGTTAAGGAACTCCCGAAATAATGAACACTCCTAGGAAAATGTTCTTAGGGAGCAGATGAAAATTGAAGTCAAGGATTTCACAAAGAATTTAAAGACCTCAATGAAGCAATTGTTTCTGTGAAGAAAAACTACAAAGCAGTAAAAAGAATTCTGGAAGGGATGACAGGATGGCAAGAGGTAAGGAAACGTGAGCTGTCAGTACTCAAGGAAAAAGGCAAATCTATCTCAGAAATGAAGATCAAGTCTGAAGGGTTTCAAGGGAAAATAGACACTGGAAAATACAGTGTGGAACGTAGACAATAGAAATGAGAAAGGTGGATATATGGAATTGAAATAAGGCAAGCATTCATGAAGATTAGAAAGAAGGTAATAGATACAGAAGACAAGCAGTGGAAATGCAGCACACGTGTGATTTCAGTCCCTGAAGGAAAACACAAAATGATTGAGTAGAACAAGTATTTAAACTATAAATTAGGAAAGCTTTCAGGATGTAAAAGAAGACTTAAATCTAAATGTTAAGGAACATAAATGTGGGTGTTGGAGAAAATGACCCAGAGCAGTTAACACCAAGATATACCCTTGAAAAGTTCTGACATTGAAGATAGGGAATAATTCTCTCCCCCTCCCTCCCTCTTTTCTCCCTTCTTCTTTCCTTCCTCCCTTCCTTCTTTCTTTCCTTCCTCCCTTCCTTCCTTCCTTCCTTCCTTCCTCATTCTCATCATCCTTCCCTTCCCTCCCTTCCCCTTCTTTTCCCAGCAGGGTAGAGGGTGGGCATGGAGGTAGCATGCATAGAAGATGGCCAGAATGACAGGGAGATTTGTTTTGGGGGCAAATAGGTTAATTTGTTGAGCAAGTAAATAAATATAGAGAGGTTAGTAGGACCCATGTTCTTCACTGTTTGAGAAGAGATTTATAAACATGTCAAGAGGGAAGATTGGAAAGAACTGGGAATGCTGGACTGGAACTAGAAACATCCATATGTGTGAATCTACATACATACATACATTTCCTTACTCATTGTGGTGAAATGGTCTAGAAGCAGAGGAACTGCAGTAGCCCTGAGTGCACACTGAGTACGCATGTCTTTCTAAATAACATCCCCCACTAAAAATTACTGGGGCTCCTCAGAGAGGTGGTTGGCTTACAGGGTGGGGCAGAGAAAGGATGAAATGAATCTGCAGTGTTCTGTTTTGCAGAAAGTCAGGAAGGACTTAGAACATACGAAGAGGACACAGAAGCCAGCTTGGAGTTTCCACAGGACACATTGAGGAATAAGAGCATGAGTGTCAGATTATGATCTGTTGACTAAAGCAGGAATCCATGAGTTCATACTCTTATAAATGAATGAATGAATATATAGATAAATAGATAAGTTAGCAAACAAATACGCAGGAGAGAAGAAAAAACTCTTCCTTAGAATGGAGTGGGAATACATTCTGATAAATGTAGCTGGTAAATGTAGAAAAAACAGTGGAAATAGATACTCACCTCTTGGTAACTATTATAATGGTAGGTGAAACAGGCAGGTGTTGTCAGTGGATGCTAAGTCATGTGGTGGAGGTATCTGAGAAGGACCAGTCTTTTGGCACAGTATTAGACTAGCCTCCGACAAAATTGTAATCAAACACAATGGAAAGATGGTGAATTGTCGGTGGTGAAACCTGGCAGACACCACTGCTATAAGTGAACATCATGGGTCGTAGGATGGTTTGACCTGGAGTACCCTGGATGGGGTATGCTAATACAGCATCATTTCTGTTGTATTTCCACCAAGAATGCATGGCTTCCATCTGGTCATGAGGAAATATAAGATGGGCCTGGACCCTACAAGATGAAACTCATTTGAGATCTTTAAGGACTTAAGAAGCAGAGAAGGACTGAAGCAGAGAAGTGTTCCAGATGGGAGCAGACTAATGAGACATGGTAGCTAGCTGGAATGTGTGTTGGGGGTTAGGATCCTGGACCAAGAATGAAAAAGAGACATTGTTCCAGCTGTTGGAGAAATCTGAGTGGGTTTGTGGGTGGGTCTGTGCTGGCCAAATGTTGGTGTTATGGCTAAGAGGCCTGTATGGTGGTCAAGTGGGAGAAAGGTTCCTGTCTTTGGGGGGCATATACCAGACTATTTAGAGGTGATAGACATCCTGCCAAAAGAATACTTCTCCATCCAAAAATGAGGAAAACAGACTTAAACGTTATCATCTAGAGACTCGGTGTGGAGGAAGTATAAACATTTGTATTGTTCATGCAAAAAAAATTTTTTTTAAGGTTTGGAATTTTTTCAAAAATTAACAAAAAGACCATAAAAAAGAAATAGTAAATAAAAAGAAGGAATTCATTGGGAATCTGTGCAAAGAAATCAAATTACTTGTGGGGGGAAAAATATCAGGTTGGTCCCAGTTTCCTTAGCAGCAACATCCAATGCCCCAAAGACAGGGAAGAATCTGAAAGATAAGCAAAGAAAGAAAGTGTGAGCCAAAATTTATATCCATCTTAGCCATCTTTTAAGTATAAAGAGTTTTGAGCCTGAGATAACTCAGGGAATATTGTTCCCATGAGCCCTTCTTGAGCAAACTAGCAGAGGATGAACTTCAGCCAGCAAAGAGAAGACTGAGGGTGAATGCTGAATATTTCCAACCATACAATCTACACTAAAACTAAGACAAAACAAATACAAGCATTAGAGCAAGAGAGGAGAATGTTCTGTGCCCTGTGATGATGAAATGACACAACCATCACATTTGGGAAGGCTGGGGGGAGGGAGAGTAAATTCTCTGAATGCTTCATTCTATAATAACAGGGACTCAAAGGATGTAACATAAGCATAATTAAATTTAACAATAAATGGTAAACATTAAGAAAGATAATATTATTTTCCAAAATCAGGTGGTAGAAGAGAGGCAGCATAGCCAGAGTCAGTGGTACCCAGGGGCTATGTCATATGTTTATGGTCTCCCTGCCCATGTGCAGCGGACACTGTGTTAACATCTCCATAGTCTTTCATATAACTGCCACCCGGGGCACGTGTGTCTCTCTGTCCCTACTCCAACGATGCTTTTGCTTTGCCTCTGCAGAAAGAGTTGAGGGGAAAGAAGAGAAAATAGACCAATTTTATTTTGCTTATAGTATAAGATTAATCAGTCATGTCTAAAGACATAGGTTAAGATTATTAGCATTGCAGTTAGGAAAAAACCATAAACCCTCTCAGAAGAACCACAACAGTGGAAACAATCATAGGAAGACTAAAAATAATGCCAAGAAACCAGAAAACACGATATAAAACGAGAACAGGAATAAACCTATTTGTCATGTTGCTAAATATAAGTGAGTTTATTTTAAAAAGGTTTTCAGATCGGATCACAAATCACAACCCAATTGTATATTATCTGTAGAGACACCCCTAAAGTAAAGTGATGCAGGAAGGTTGGAAATACAGGAAGGATAAGTAAAGGAATGCTAGGGAAATATGGAAATAAATGGTAGTAACGATGAGCTTGCATCAAACGAAGTAGAATTCAGTTTAGAGTGCATTTGATGAAATAAAGGAACTTCATAATGCTAAAGTGTACATTTCACAATGAAAAAAAAAAAAACATAGCAGCAATATTGAAAGGTCGGATTTCAGGAGATGCGAGGAGAAATAGACCAAAGCACGTTAGTAACAGATCACTTTAATTCACATGTTTCAATCTCCAGATAACTGGACAAAGAATAAAAATCAATATTGAAGACCTAGTTAACATACTAAAAGAAGATCCCATGGATAAATAGCAAACCCTGTAGATTAAATGAAGAGAACACATCTTTCAGGGGCCCATGGCACATTCACAAATATTGACCATCTATTAGGGAACAAAGATAACTTCAGCAAATCCCAAAAGATGGGAAAAAAAAAAGAAGCAGTATTCTTTGATACAATTAAGCTAGAAATTAATATGAAATCAGAAAAGCAAAAGACCATCACACTGAATGTAAAATCAAATCAAATTAAAAAAAAACTTAATGCGTGGCTTAAAGAGGAATATAAAAACTGAAATCACAGATTTTCTAGAAAACAATGATTAATGAAAACACCATCAGAACAGATGTGTGATAGCTAAAGCTGTACTCAGAGGAGAAATGATGGTCCTAAGTATTTACACAAAAGAATGATAACATATAAATTAATCATCTGAGTCAAGGAATTACAACAGAATAAAACAGATTATGGCAGAGGGAAAGCAGAAGGAAGACAAAGATAAAAGTAAAATTAATGAGTTAGAAAAGAAACAGTTGAAATAAATTTCAAAGCTGATTTTGGGGAAAAACAATGGTAAAATGATAAACTACTAGTTAATCTAATCAAGAGAATGTGGAAGCAAGTACAGATACATAAAATAAGAAATGATATGTGGGAAATAATCATGTAAATAGGAAATTAAAGGAGTCCCAAGAGACTGACCCAGCTGTATGCAAATATATTTTTTGAAAGAGTCCTTTTATTTGTTTATTTATATATTTGACAGAGGGTTAGAGAGCCAGAGTGTACAAGCAGCGGGAGCAGCAGGGGGAAAAGGAGAAGCAAGCTTGCAGCTGAGCAGGGAGCCCAGTGCGGGGCTTGATCCCAGGATCCTGGGATCATGACTTGAGCTAAAGGCAGCAGTTTAACTGACTGAGCCACCCAGGTGCCCTATGCAAATACATCTGAAGGTCTAAGTGAACTAGATAGTCTTCCAGGAAAATAAAATTTATTCAACTGATCCCAGAAAGGAATCTGGGATTTCCAAAGTGGAAATTAAAATGCAAAAGTCAGGGAACCGGGTGGCTTAGTGGTTAAGCGTCTGCCTTTGGCTCAGGTCATGATCCCAGGATCCTGGGATA
Source organism: Mustela lutreola (assembly GCF_030435805.1). Classification (NCBI taxonomy): domain Eukaryota; kingdom Metazoa; phylum Chordata; class Mammalia; order Carnivora; family Mustelidae; genus Mustela; species Mustela lutreola. The sequence continues at coordinate 121,135,836 of NC_081298.1, forward strand.
GAGCCCCACCTTGGGCTCCCTGCTTGGCAGGAAGCCTGCTTCTCCCTTTCCCACTCCCCCTGCTTGTGTTCCCTCTCTCGCTGTCTCTCTCTCTGTCAAATAAAATCTTCAAAAAAATAAAATAAAATGCAATGCAAAAAACAAAACAAAAACCAAAACCTAAACTTTCAAACAGGTATACCTACCCCAAAGAAGAAATCACCAGTCCAAATGATTTTACAGGGAAAATTTATCCAAAGAACAGGTAGTTCCAGTATGTTCCAGAGCATAGACAAAGAGAAACAGTTATAAGTTTGACAAAGAAGGCACAAAGAGAAAATCAAAGACTAATCCCATTATGAATATTAATTCAGAATTCCAAGAAAAAAACTTCAGCAAAACAACTCCAGCAATACATTTGAATACATATGTCATAATCAAGAGGGTTTTATTCCTAGAATGCTGATACAGTTGTACACTAGTTAACATTAGCAGAAAAAATATTCATGGTTATCTTCATAGATTCTGAAAAGGTTTTTGAGAAATTTCAAAGATCATGTTTTAATTAAAAAAAAAAAAAAAAACCAAGACAACAGAACAGCTGGGTACCTTCTTAACAGGCTAAAAATATATGCACCTCAGACTAAAAGCCAGCATCAGGCTTCATGGGGAAACAACAAAGGAATTCCACTAAAGTAAAGAACAGGGATCTACACTATTAGTATGAGGATTCCTTTTGCACTGGTGATGCTTGCCAATGCACTAGACAAGAGAAATCAATTTGAAGAGAGATGTGCAGAGGAGGTGTGGGTCAGTGTATGTGCAGGTATTATGATTGTATGGCTGGAGAACATAAGAGAAATCACTGGAAAACTATCCCAAACAATAAACGAATCCAGTAAAGTAACTGTGCAAAAATTAGTAGAAAGAAATTAATACCTTCCATATATACAGACATCAGATAAAATATACATAGGAGAAACCTCAGTTATAATAACCTCAAAACACATAAAATGGTGATGAACTTGGCAGATATGTCAGACATATAAGGTTTTTTTTTTTTTAGATATTTATTTATTTATTTGACAGAGATCAAGCAGGCAGAGAGGCAGGCAGAGAGGGGGGGGGGGAAGCAGGCTCCCTGCTGAGCAGAGAGCCCGATGTGGGGCTCGATCCCAGGACCCTGGGCTCATGATCTGTGCTGAAGGCAGAGGCTTTAACCCACTGAGCCACCCAGACGCCCCAAGTTTATTTAAAAGCACCACGGAAAGATATGAAAGGAGCCTTGAGCAAATGGAGCGATGTATCATGTTCATGGATAGAAAAACAATAGAGGTCATTCTCTTTCATTTGTAAATATAATGCAATCTAAATAAAAGTACCAGATGCCCTTTTTTTTTAATCAGCTAAGTTTTAAAATTCACACACACAGAAATGAGAATACTCCCAAAAAATTCTGAAAAAGAAAAGCAATATGGGAGGACTGACCCTTCTAGATGCTACTGTATTTTTTAAATACACAGTTCTTTTTTCCTAAGGTTTATTTATTATTTTAGAGAGACAGAAGGAGCACACACAGGGGGAGGAGTAGAGGGAGAGAGAGAATCTGAAGCAGACTCCCTGTGGAGTGTGGAGCCCAATGCAGGGCTTTTTCTCATGACCTTGAGATCATGACCTGAGCTGAAATTAGGAGGTAAACACTTAGCTGACTGAGCCATCCAGGTGCTGTGATGCTAGAACTTATTATAGTGCCTTATATATGGAAACAAAATGTATGCACAAACAGTTAAAAAGGAACTGAGTGGGGGCACCTGGGTGGCTCAGTGGGTTAAAGCCTCTGCCTTCGGCTCAGGTCATGATTCCAGTGTCCTGAGATCGAGCCCCGAATCGGGCTCTCTGCTCAGCGGGGAGCCTGCTTCCTTTCCTCTCTCTCTGCCTGCCTCTCTGCCTACTTGTGATCTCTGTCTGTCAAATAAATAAATAAAATCTTTAAAAAAAAAAGGAACAGAGTGAATAATCTATAAAAAGATCCCAATTGCATATGATCATTTAGTATTTGGTAAAGGTGGCGTCTCAGATCACTGGAGGAAAAGTTTAAATATGTGTTGTTAGGATAACTGGTCACCCTGTGAGGGAGAAAGAACACTGGATCCATAGCTCATAGCATACAGACACCAGGATGAAATTCAAAACAAAAATAACATCTAAATGTTAAAACTATGAAATACCAGAAAAAAAATGTACCAGAAGATAGCACAGAGGAGGTCTTTTTAACCAAAATTTCAATCCAGAATCCATAAAAGAAAAAAATCTGATATATATGATAATATAAAAATGGAAAGAAAAAAACCAACAAAATCATCTGACTGGCAAAAAAAATTGACATAAAGTAAACTAAAAGACAAATGACAAAGGACTAATCATTTTAATAAAGAACTCCAAAGAGTCAATTAGATAAAGCCCTTCAATCTAATAGAAAAAAAAAATAGGCAGAGTATATAACTAGATAGATCATGGACAAGGAAATATAAAGCGTCCTAAATGTGTTAAGAGATATGCTCAACCTTACCTCATAAAAAATCTATTTAAATTTATATCTAAATACCTTACTTCATCTATCAGATTGCTGGATGAAAAATGAGATGGAGAACAAGGTGTATACAATACTAATTTTATATGAAAGATGATGGAGTGGGGGTGGGGCGGAATTAGAATGTATTTACATTTGCATCTATATGCATAAGAAATTCTGGAAGGAGATACAACAAACTAACAATGGTTGCCTTTAAGGGTGGCGATGTGAACTAGGGAAGAGCCAGCATAGAAGGGAAACTTTTCGTTGTACGCCTTTTTTTTTTTAAATAAACCATGTAAATGCATTTTTTTTAAAGAAGAAGATTATCACACTCCCAGGATTTTGACATATTCACTGGTACTTTTGTCGCAAGATGACGCATGCCCCCTTGGCTGCACGTACAGAAGAGGGTGTAAATGCTTCGAATCCAGCCAAATATGATTTGATCCAATCCTTTCCCCTCCCTAGTAATCCGCGAAGGATAGAAGCTGGAGCTCCGAGCTCGGAGTTCGCCATGAGCGTTGCAGGTGAAATCAGCATCATCTCGAATCGCTAACTTTCACAGGCACTGGAGTGTTTGTTTGTAGAACGTGTGTGCTGAGCGTGCAGTCTGCAACTCCCTTGACGATTGGTATGGATCTGAATCGAGTGTTAGTTGCTTGTTTTGCAGCTTTTTAATAGAAATGTAGGATGGTGATTGATACAGGCTTGAGATTACTCAGCTCCCTCTTAAGATGTATGTCTGAGCAGCTCCTACAAAGGGAGCATGGGACATCACGTGACGGAAGTGAATGGATCATAGGGATTGACTCACCAAACTCCCCCAGTTCACTGGTGAGGAAAAGCTCCAGGCCAGGTGGAAGGTGCTCGGCTCGTCAGCAGTGAGCTAGAGCTTGAACCTGAGGTTCTGAGCTGGAACCTGCCAGTTCTGGGTTCTTTCCCATCTGCCCATTCCCCATGATCACAGAGGTCTTGGCTGGGTCAGTGCGGGGTTCGCACGGGGACAGCGCAGTACCGGGGTGGCGGGTGAGGGCCACTCTGTTAGGAGGCTTGGGGTGTGACCAACAGGAAGCCTGACCCAAATGGGCTTTTACAAAGGAGAAAATAGCTAGTCAAGCTGTGAAGTCCGGTTAGCACCCTTGGTTTCTCTCTGGAACAAAAACCCTATTTTATTTTCTCATAGCCTGTAACACTCTTGAATGAATCTTCTTGAATTTGCTTATTTGGTAGCTCCGTGACAGCGCCGGCCTTTTATGGCTCGTCCAGTCTCGTGTCTCCCATGCCGAGAGCACGTTTTAGGTGTTCCGTACGTGAATGCTTGTGGAAGGAATTAAATCCCTGCCCTTGAGGTGCAAGGTGAAGGAGTGTGTGGGTCAGAGAGAGACTGCGCTCAGAAAATGTTCATGTGACAGTTCATGCTAGGGGCCCTGGAACACCAAAGTCCGCTGTGCCTCACAAACTGGGGCAGCCTTTGGCTCTCTTCTCTTCCCTTGTTTCCTAGAGAATGTCTTCCCCTTCATGTTTTCCCTTCCACAGAAGCTCAGGGAGAAGCTTTCGTAACTGTGATTAGTGAACCTATGTTACAGGAGCAGTAGGGCCTCGAGATCTCTCAGCTCCGTAGAGAGGATGGCAGACTCTCCCCCAGTCCTGCCCCAGCCAGAGGCTCCTATGGTTTCTCCTTGGGTTAGAACCAGGATTATGCTTGACGGTATGCCATCTCAGAGCGTGAAAGGAGGAGTCTGGTTTGGGGAGGACACTTGCAGTGGGACACAGACAGACAGAGGACAGGAGTCCAAAGTGGGAGTCCTGACTTACCTGTAGAGACTGGCGCCTGCCCTCGCCATACTTCTCCGGGTAGGTCAGGTTGTGCTTTGGCTGAATGGTTGTAAAGGTGGTTGTGGTGGTGGTGACCATCTTCCCTGTGTGTGCATTTCCATGGTGGTCACAAAGGTTTTCACCTAGGGCAGGTGTAGTCAGCAGATTCTAACTGGAAAACACAATTGTCGTTTGCTAGGTGCATGACCTTGGGCGGATCATTTAACTTCCTCGTCTCAGATTACACACCTACAAAGTGGGCATCAGAGCCCTTTTTCCTGTGTGTTTCCCAGGATTGATGTGAGAATTTAATGAGACAAAGCAGAGACAGAAGCTAGTCTTTCAGTGACCTTGTTTTATCCCCCCAAAGCAATAGATCTTAAAGATCTTCTTAGACTAAAGCCCTCGGTTTTAGAAGAAGGAACCAAAATGACAGGAGGTTTGGCCAGGGTCCTAGCCTTAGCTAGTAGAGGAAAATGTTTCTCAGCCTCCCTGAGAGTACTGTGGTAAGTAACATAATGCCCTCTCTTCCCCATGTTCCCCTGAAAAGATGTCCTCTCCCAATCTCCAGAAATTGTACAAGTCTATTACACGACAAAGGGGACTTGAGTTGCTAATCATTTCACCTTAAAATAAGGACAGGGTCCTGGATTACCCTGAGTAATCCTGAGTGAGTCCAGGGTACTCAGAAGAGTCTTTAAAGTAGAAGAAGGATGGGGCACTTGGCTGCCTAGGTTGGTAGAGCACACAACTCTTGATCTCAGGGTTGTAAGTTTTGTTTTTTTTTAAAGATTTTATTTATTTATTTGGCAGACAGAGATCAGAAGTAGGCAGAGAGGCAAGCAGAGAGAGAGGAGGAAGCAGGCTCCCTGCTGAGCAGAGAGCCCGATGCGGGGCTCCATCCCAGGACCCTGAGATCATGAGCCAAGCTGAAGGCAGAGGCTTTAACCCACTGAGCCATCCAAGCGCCCTCAGGGTTGTAAATTTGAGCCCCATATTGGGTGTTGAAATTACTTAAAAATAAAATCTTAAAAAAAAGTGGAAGAAGGAAGCAGATGAAATGATCAGAGTGATTCACTGTGAGGTCTCCACCCCCTGTTGCTGGCTTTGAAGGTGTAGAGGCAGAAAAGAGGCCAAGGAATGCAAGAAGCTTCTAGAAGCTGGATGAGGGAAGGAAACCAGTTCTCCCCTGGAGCCTCCAGAAGGAAGGCACCCTTGCCAGCACCTTGATTTCAGCTTCACTGAGACTCGTGGGACTTCTAACCTAGAGAATTATAGGTAAATCATTGGCATTGTTTTATGCTACTAAGCTTGAGGTATTTTGTTACAGCAGCCCTAGAAAATGGATACAGGTATGATTACAAATGAGAGAACTGAGCAGAGAAAGGTAGAGACTTTTTCTAAGTCATAAATCTCAGCTACTTCGGGAACTTTTTCTAGAGAAAGAAATTGATGTGTTGAGTGTATTTAATAATGGCTCTGAGAGATGGCCTGGAAGAGATTAGGATATTAAATAGATGGTCTTAGAAAGAAATCTTCCTCTCTTTCTGGCTAGCCAGCATTCCACCCATGGAGGGTCAAGAGTTTTAAAATCTATTATGTTCTCAGTGACCTGGTGTAATCATTACTTGTCCTGATGAGTAGGCGGTTTGCCTTTTTTTTTTTTTTCCCCAAGACCAGAGAACATTTTAGTGGGAGGGTAAAAAATAAGAAGTTGGAGCAGAAACCATTTGTGTGTAATTGGAAGTAGAGACTTTGGTGTACATCCTTTTTCAGGATGATTTCCCCTGTGCCCAATTAGCACTAGGTAGGAAGGAGTAGCTTAATGCAGAGCCCACGCTGTGCCAGAAACTTCTCTTGCTGTTGTTCTCTTGTTGGGGCTGATGCACGTTGGTGAGCACATCTGAGCAAGGTTGCCGTTCATAGACACGGAATGCTGGCTGGGATCCTGGTGGGCATTCTACCTAGCGGTATTTGTGTTGGTGGCATTAAGCTATTAAGATGACAACATTTCTACCAAAATTAAGTCACTTATGTGTTGTCTGGAGTCTTCTATTTATACCTCTTTAACTCAGCACGTTATCTGTACCCTTAGCGACTCAGCTAGGATATGCTCATTGATCCCACTCCAGACTTGACATTTGCCTGGTGGTTCTTTTGCATCAGCTCTTGGCCTCTTCCTCATTTTGATCTTGCTAGCCCTGCCCTGTGGCTCTGACCTTGCTTCCGGTTCAGTCTGCTCCCTGGAAAGACAAGCCACTAAAGCCAGGAAGGAGAAATAGCCTGTGTGGGGCCTGGTATCTCCAGGACAGCAAAGGGGCCAGAGCCCAGCCTCCTGGACTCCCTCCCTTGCCCCTAAACCACATTCTCCTCCAGCCAGTCTGTGTGGGGACATCACTGCTGGACTGGACATGGCTTATGCCTTCCAGTCTCCAAGCCAGCCTCATAGTTCTTTGGGGGAAACTAGTCATGAATTTCTGTTTTCTCTATGCTAAATGCTGACAGCAGAGAAGAAGCTGAGACACCTGGGAGATGGTGATGTCTGGCAGGTGTAATAAAATGGATCAAGGGAGACCCAAGGCCAGACAGTGACTGAGGGCACCTGGCCACCTGGTACCCAATGTCCAGTTCCGGTGGCTCCCTGATCACACAAATAGCCCGCAGCTGAATGGATCTTATTGTACCAAAACGGATGTGAATTACCTATGTTCTGTGGGTTTCTGGCCAATCCATGTGCTTGAGAGAGGTTTCTCACATCTTGCTCAGGATAGTTGAGCCCAGGCCCATGGACCAGCCTGGCATCTTTACTGTTCTGTGCTCACGGATGGTTTTCTTTCTGAGCAGAGGCAAGCCTGCAGAAGTTTCTCAGGCCATTTGCATTCAACACCTGCTGGAGGCTATGGAAATAAAATGATGTATACATGATAGATAATAATAAGAGATGTAACACTTGTCATTTGCTAACAGTGCTATTCATTATTCTTTGCAGCAGTGGGATGTGATAGACTCATGTTATCTTCTTCCTGAGGAGGAAAGACATGCGCATGGGGTGTGGGAATCACATTTCGTGTCTTTGCTCCCTGCTTGGGACGTGAAGTTCCAGAACCCCTCAGACGCTGCTTGGAGAGGTGGCCTGGCCTCTCCTCTAGGTTGGCTGAAAAGATCGGAAGTCCCAGTCCTGGCAGAGCCTGGCCAGGCCCTCAGGCTTCGATCGACTTGGTCCCCTGAGTTGTGGCCGAAGCATGTTGCCCAAACACGGCATCCCAGGATGTCCTGCCCTGTGGATGCTCGTGGGGTAGTTAAGGAGGTCTTGACGAGAGGAGTGCTCTTCCGGTCGTCACCAATCACTAAATTTCATACTTATGACATTGTGCATTCCCTACTGTGATTATGTGTAGCGTTAGGGAACTCAGGGCTTGAGACAGCTCAGACAGCCCAGGCACTTCTTGATACGGAGCTGGAATGGGTCTCTGGCCCCATGTTTATTCCCTGCAGCCAGAGAGAAGGATCCTTATCTTCTTCCTTCGTGACATGTCTTGGACAGTTGAAGGCGCCCCCTTAATTAACTCTCTAACCATTCTTCCTCGGACACACCCATGTCTGAATCCCAACATATTCCTTTTTGCCCTCCTGAATAGGATCCACTTCGTCTGTAATCTCTCTTAAAGTGGAATTCCCAGCCCAGCATCACCCAGCTTCTTCCAGATTTTTTTCTAGGAGTAGCCTTGGGGCAGGTAGAAAAATGGTCTGTATCAGGGTTTGGCAAACTTTCTAACTAAAGGGCTAATTAGTAAATCATTTGGCTTTACAGGTCGAATTTACAGGCTTTGACAGGTCTTTGTTGCATCCTCTCCAGTAGCTTTCTAGTGTAGCACGAAGGCAGCCACAGACTGTATGTAAACAAGTGAGTGTGGCTGTATTTCAATCAGTCTTGATTCATGGATGCTCTAATTTGAATTTCATGTAACTTTCATGCGTCACAAAATACTCTTCATTTGACTTTTTTTTCCCCATCTGCTTAAAAAAAAATGTAAAGACTGCTCTTAGCTCATCTGTCATACAGAAACAGGTGGTAGGTTAGATTTGGGTGGTGGGCTGCATTTTGCTGACCTCTAGTCTGTGTTCTGTCAGTAAGGTCCCTCAGTCGAAACACAGACAGTTGCTTTCACCCAAGCCTGAAGTAACACCCCTGCTGAAGGAGGAAAACATGGCCCTCTGCCGAAGAGGAGAAGGGGGAAGTCAGAGGGCCAGTTAATGTAGTCTTTACAACTTTAGTATGAATTAGCTCTAATGACTTCCTCTTGTAAAAAACACTTGCCAGTTTCTCAAACATGAATTATTTTATTCTGTCCTTAGAGCACCTGTGAAATGGATACTTTCATATCTACCTTCATGGATGAGGAGAAAGTCCCTTGAAGCTTAAGTGACTATCTTGGGCTCCACAGTTCAGACAGATCTGAGGCTCGATTCACGTTCTCTTCCTACCTGTGTTAGAGTATAACAGACCATTCCTTGGGCACCTGCTTGTGCCTGGAACACTGCCAGAGAAGGAAATATGGATGGGTAAGGTACAGCCCCAGACAAGAGAGCTCAGAGCCTCATGGGCGAAATATCTGGTGACAGATATTCTAACCACTCCTTGGTTAGAATCTCCTGGAAGCTCAGAAAAGGGGACCCTCCCCTAGCACAGCTGTGGACTGGAGCACTTCTTGAGGGCCATTTTGCTCTGACAGAGGACATGGGGTGGGCAGGCTTGCGATTCTGGTGTCTGGAAATGACAACTTGGGGGTTAGAATGGAGGTCTTGGGGAGGATAGAAAGTGAGCGCCTTTCCCCGCCTCATGAGCTTGCCTGTGGCAGCCCCGTTGTCAAGCAAGAGTTCTTTCAACCAAACCTGTTTTCTTCACGTATAACTGGTGGGTGTTAAAGAGGGCGGTGCGGGACCTTCTGAAACTGATGGGTTCCTGGAACAGAGGCTTCAAGGTGCACTCAGCCCCCCAGGCTCAGGCGGGGAAGGCCCTCGAGAGTGAGCTCCTTCTGTTCTCCCTCAGTTATAAATAAGATCCGCGTAGTTGGGATGGAGGGAGCATGCCGGCTGCTTGTTATTTCTGGGACCCCTTGCATGAAATACAGACTCCCTAGCATCACCTGTCAGATCTGGCAGTTTTTGTTTCATTAAAAATAAAACAGAAAGCCCTCTAAGCAGTGGCATTAAAGAACATCTGGAAAATAACCCTCTGCTTTCCCAGGGAAGATGTCAGTACGTCCAAGGCAGGACTGATGAAAGGATTTTTGAAGCAGTCAAGAAAAGAAAATGGCTCAGGCTTCAGGGAAGTTGGCATAAGAAGTGAGGGGAGGGGGAAAAAAAAACTGACCTAGAAAACATGTCTGTCTTCGAAAACAGTAGTTCTGGTGGCTAACTCTTACTAGCTGATCTTGCTTAATATGTTTTGGTCCAAGATGGCTGTCCAAGCAGACAGTAACAGATACTTTTCCTTTGTGAGCCAGTTAACAAGTAATTAAGCCTCCTTGGCGTGAACATCAGTGGCCATCGGTATCGTGGGGGGTTCAGAAGAAGCAGACGCCCCCCCCCCCATGGCTCATTGAACTTACTTCCAGCAGAGGAAATGGGCGAGTTAAGTCCTACATCAAACCATGGAAGGCTAACAAAGGATTGGGCCGAGGTGGAGATTCCAGATGCTGTAGGAAAAGGGGAGGGTCGTGGTAGGCTAGAGTTGTTAGCAGAGGCCTTTGAGGAGAACGTGGGACCTGAAAGAATTTACATCAGTGGAGAAAATCAAAAGGACATTTAAGGAAGAGAAAACAGTGCACCAAGATACTCTCTTCTCCTTGCCTACCACATTCCCTACCCATGACCTTGCCTCATCATTCCTTGAGAAGACTGAGTCCATTCAATCTGAGTTCATCTTTCCCCTCCCGGACTTTAGAACCTTCTGGTATCTGTATCCACCTCTCTCCCTCCTGTAACAAAGGAGGATTCAGGTCCCTGCTGGTCTAAGGCCGGTTCTTCCCTGTCTTGGGGATCTCATCCCCTCTTGCTCTACTCATCCATGTTGTCCTTCCAAAGCCAGCTCATCTCCCCTGGGCACCCAAGTCCTCTTTCACTGTGATAGAACATTTTCCCGTTAGTATATAAATACATCTGGCATCACCTATGTTAAAAATAAACCCATCTGACTACACATTCCGCTTTGCGTCAGTCAGCTCTGTCCTCCATAGTCCTGGGCAACAGATACCCGCAGCATCACGGGGGCGGACAAGAAGGATGTGTGTCCTTGCTCCTCGGCCCGTGGGCTGGCCCGAGGGCTCCACAGATCTAGGCTGGGCTCCCAAGCTATGGGTTGTCTGTCTAGTCTATGCCACAGGTCATCCATCCTCCCTCGTCCAGAGGCTGCCCAAAGTATGTGCTTCTTGTGGAGGAGGACAAGAGAGAGACAAGAGAGCAAGCCCAAGCAAGCAAGCATATCTTAAGCCCTTGTTGAGGGCATATCTGCACCTCTCATGGGCCAAGTCACGTCGGGTGTCCAAGCCCAGCATCAGTGGCCTGGGGATTACACTCCTCTCATGGAGACCGAGAGAGGGAGCGAATGCTTGCTGAACAGAATAGACCATGTTCTTTCTTCTTCACTGTCTTTGTTCTGGTTCTCTGGATAGCCAAACTTTTGGAAGGGGTTGTCTACGCAGGATGTCCTCAGTTCCTCCCGTCCCTTTTCCTCTTCCTCTCACTCCACTGGTTCTGCCACAGCGACCCCTCCTGGGCCCATCCTGTCCAGGCCAGCAACACTGTCCCTACTGTCAAGGCCAATGCATCCTTGTCTTATTTCCTCCACCTAGTGGGTCCCTCCCTCTTTCTCTTTCTCTGGAGCAGCTCCTGGTTTTCCTCCTCTCTCCCTGACGCCTCGTCGGCCCCCAGCTCCGTGGTCGCATTTCTAATAAGTTGGTCTGGAGCTCCTCTTCTCTTCTCTGCTTTCTCTAAACCCCATCACTGTTCACAGACTTTGAACACAGTCTCTCTGTTGGTGACTCCTGAATGTCTGTTTGTAATTCAGGAATCTGATTTCTAGCCTTTTCCCGAATTCACCCATTGTGACGTTTGACATGTGGATGTCACAGTCACTCCCAAACTTAACACTTCCACATGGAATTGTTCCTTCCTCTATAATTTGCCACTCAGTGTCCTCACCCTCTGCTAAACAGACCACGATGGCACCTGCCTCAGAACCTTCGTGAAGACTGTTTTTTAAGCCTGAAATGCCTTTTCCTCTTCTCCGGATCCGTGCTCTCCCTCTCGTGACTGGTGTCTGGTCCTCATCCGGGTCCTGAAGACACCTGTCATTACCCCAGAGAAGCCTTCCTTCTTCCTTCAGTCCCCCACCATGCTGCCTCATTTTTGTAGGTGTTTTCCTAGTTAGCATCATGGGTCATTCTTTTTTTTTTTTTTTTTTTTTGATGTTTTCTGACTCTCTTTGAAGGATGTGCACTTCTTACTTAGCAGACAGTCAGTAAATATTGGTTGAATTAGTGAGTTTGAAAGGCCCTTGGAGAGTGTCGAGCTCCCTGTCTGCCAGGCTGCAGGCCGTGGGCCCCCAGAGGGCTCTGGAAATGTGACCCCGGGTCCGAGGACCCACATAGAACTCCTGTCACTGCTTTGCTGTTGGATCACAAGTAATAAATCTTCCTCAAAGGTGGATTATTGTTTTTCAAATGATGGCATTGTAACGAATAATGTACAAATTCATTTGAAGGTGTTTCTAAATTCATAGGGTTATTTTATCTCACCTGTGAACATAATTTGTATAACTTCTATCTTTATAGCTCATAACCACAGCTGCAGAAGGAGGAAGGTACTTGCTCAAGGTCACATTCTTCTGCAGTAGAAAGGCCTGGAGGGGGTTGAAAAGGAAAGGTCAAGGGACTGGGGAGCTGTAGAGCCTGGTGATTAAGAGCGAGGCCGTGAGGCAGACACTCTGAAGGTACCTGGGCGAGCGGGGCGGTCCCCTGCCCACGGGCCTGAGCTGGTGTGTGTGGTTGAAAGGAAGGGCCCGGGTAGGCGGTAGCAGGTGTCCAGGTCAAAGAGCTAGTGACTCCATGTTCCTGAAAAGCAAGGTTAGCCTGGAATAGAGTGTGGTCCCAGTGCACTGAAGGCCTGACAGCCAGGGTAGCCTGTGGTGGTGGCAGAGCCGATGTCACCTGTGGGCGAGAACTGAGTGCGTCCGTGATGAGAGCCTCCGGAAGCAGGAGAGAGCTGAAGGGTCACGGTCATGCATGGAGTGGGGAGGGCATGGCTGCTCACAAGCATAGAACAAGGCAGAGGGGAGTGTTGGCGTGACCCGGGGGGAGGTCTGGCAGAGGTGGCAGCGTCTTGTGCGGGATTTGAGATTCCTCTGGTGAGCACAGGGGTGCCCAGGCCAGGGTGTGGAAGAGACTGAGTTTCTGGCCTCGCTCTCTGTGCCTCCGGCTCCATCCCTGTTGCTGTCCCGTGGGTAAGGCTCCCTCGTTGTCTTTTGGCTCAGATTTGAACTCATCTGTGGTTATACCCAGGGGCATCTTTTTTTTTTTTTTTTTTTTAAAGATTCTATTTATTTATTTGACATAGAGAGATCACAACTAGGCAGAGAGGCAGACAGAGAGAGGAGGAAGCAGGTTCCCCACTGAGCAGAGAGCCCCATGCGGGGCTCGATCCCAGGACCCTGAGATCATGACCCGAGCTGAAGGCAGAGGCTTAACCCACTGGTCCACCCTTGTGTCCAGGGGTATCTTTTTGAAGCACTGGCTCCGTCCTTTCTCTAGAAGTCTCTGTCTTGCTCCTGGACCACTTCTCCGGATGCCTGAAAGATGGGGAATGAGGAGTGGAGACTCTGAGTTCGGCTTCTCACCAGACAAGTCAGTCTGGTCTAGTTAAATGCCATCAGCGGGGGCGCGGGCTCTCTTCTGTCTGTCTTGTGGGCCTGGCACCCTCGCCTGTTAGCAGATGTCTGCTTGAAGTGGCGTACCCCGCGTGTGGAGGGCTGCACTGTACCCCCTGCAGGGCGGAGTGTGACACACGCACTGTCTTGACCGCTCCCACTGGTGATGGCTGAGCCGGCTCGGAGAGACGAGGCTGAGGTGAAGCGAGGTTAAGTGACTTGCTTCAGGCACTAAGTTATCAAGCAGCAGAGCCATTATCCCAGTCCACACGCATGCTGCTCCTCTGCCGCCACTTGAGCCCTGTCCCCAAGGAGGTCACCAGCCCCACGTCCATGACCCAGGCACGCTGAGCTTTGGCTCAGAATGTCGAAGCCGTTCATAAACGTGGAGGAGCTGGTCATGTCTCCTGCAGGGCTTCCAGTGCCACACTGGACGGCTGGCCCTGAGGTTTCTGCTTTCTTGCATCAGCCATGTTAGTTCAGTGCAAGCTCCAGTCCCCCATCCCCATCCAGAGCCACACCTTCAGGGTTCCAGAATCGACTGTTTGAGCTTCAGCCAACACACTGAACCACCTGATAGCTTTCTTGTCCCAAAGAGCTCTCCTCTGTTAGCCTTGTCTTTCACTTTTCTGAGACTCTCTCACCAAAAAAAAAAAAAAAAAAAAAAAAAAAGGAGGAAGGATAGTAATGCAAATTTTGGAATTCTGTGTTGAGGACTGAGGACGAGGGTGAGCTGAGGCTGAACTGGAGGTTTGGAACCCAGTGCGCTTTCCCCTCTGCTCTGTGCTGCATGCCATCAGCCTGGAGAAATGGTGTGCCTCAGTCCATCCCCAAGCCCCTCGGGGAGCTAAGGGGGTCCCTGGCTGCTTCCCAGGAATCAGCCTGTCACCAGGATTTTCCAGGCCTTTCGTGCTCCCCCTGTCTGAAGGGTGACACAGCAGCAAGAGAGGAAGCAGGCACCTACAGCTGAGTGACTGCCCTTCCCTTGGGTCACCCAGGGGGCTTGGTGACAGGGTTGTGGGGAAGGTCTTGGCCCGCGGCTGCCTGACATGGGGAGTGCAGGGCTGCCCGCAGAACCACGGTGTCCTGAGCCTGTTCCCGGCCAGGCGCCCAGGCCTTTCCACAGACGGACGGGCAGAGGCGAACACTCGGGGAAGGGTAGGGAGACCGGCTGAAAGTCCATGATCCCAGGCCCGGCCAGTCCCCACGTTCTCACTGTCCCCTCCTGCCTCCTGTTCTGTTTTCTTTAACCAGAACCGTCAGGAGGAAATGATCAGACCGGCAGCTTGTTAACAGTCATCGATTCACTGCGTTCCCTTCACCAGGTGCTGTGAAGAGACAAGCTAGACGCGGGCCTCAAACAAGAAAGCCCTGCTTGGCCCTGGAGCAGATGCGTGCCTGGCTCCCTGACTCTCCTGGCCTTTGATCCCCACAGCTACAGGCTCTTGGGCCCCCCCTGCAGCTTCTGACCCACCTCCAGGCTCTGTGATCCATCTGGGTCCTTCTCAGGGAGAGAAGGTCCCACCATCCCCGTCTGCCTGGCTCTTTTTGGCTTTGGCCCTGAATGCGCCACGTCTTGGGAAACCCATCAGTCCCAGGCAGGCTAGACAGTTGGTTATGCTAGCAGGAACACTTGATCACTATCATTGCCAGTCATAATAGATACCGAGCACTTCCTCATGCACCAAGCTGACCTGTGCCACACGTTCTAAAGCTTTGGGAGGCCAATCCATGCTCCCTTTTAGGAAGCTGAGACAGAAGTTGCAGCTAATTTATCTGGCTAACCTATCATTTCCCTGAACCCCTAACTTGTGTGTTGAGCATCTATCTGGTCAGGTTCCTATGGGGTCTCCCCAATCCTCTTGTTCTAAAAACTGGTCTCCTCCTAGCTTCTGCCTTGTCCTGGTCTGTGGCTGTCAGCCTCTCCTCTGGCTGAGGTTCAGTGATTGCTCCAGTCTAGTGTGACCACGGTCAGCCTTGTCCCAGAATTCTGTAAGAGCCTTGAGTGTCACATGTGAATTTCAGTCCCTAGGCTTGGCCTTGACACCTGCATTCTGGATCCTGGTGGCTGTTTTCACCTGCGCCTGCTCATTGACATCTCATGAAATTTATGGAATATTGACCTGACAGTGAAAAACAGAATGGTTGTTCAGGGGCGAGGTGGCGGGGGTGGGGGTCGGTTCTAAGGCTGCGGGTGGTTCATCCTCGTGGTCGCGTGGCTGACCGGGAGCTGTGCTCACTGCCGCTGCCCAGTGTCACGACAGTATCGTACTACGTATTGCTAGCCTGAGAAAAGATCAAAGTTCAAAATGTAAAGTATGCTTTATGTTGAATGTGTATCGCTTCGCACCAGGGCAAAGTCAGAGGGGTGCCAGGGAACCTGCTGTAAATCAGAGACTGTCTGTAGCTGGTGCTTGGTTGGCCTTCCTGGGATTATTTGCTCCTTGTCCTGTTGGCATAGCATGGGGAACAAGTTCTTTTCATATCAGCCTCAGCATCGCGTCACTCGGCCAGGAGACCACTGAAAATAACCTCAGGCACTCCAGAGGCCTGAATAAATGACTTTTGGGTAGGGTGGGCTCTCGATTAAAATCGAATTGATTCAGATCATGATTTGAATCACTAGTCAGGAAGAGTCGATTAAATCAATATTTTCCCTTCAAAAATGCATTCGTTTTTGATATAATTTTAATGCATAGTCTTCACAACTCTGACAGAGATAGATGTGGTTTTCATTTTTAGAAGTTACATACCATGCATTTTTAAGCTGTGATTTATTTTGACATTTCATTGAATCAATTTTGCAGCCACTTCTGAGTCTTGAGTGATGACTTGGTTATTTTATTTACCAAAGCTAATCAAACAAATGTGTATAATTTTCCCAACAAAATAAGCATGTGCACTTTTGAATGTTTTAACTACTTTTTTGCTGTAAATGTAAAAGTGTGTCTTTGCTGAGATAAATTAGACTGTTTGGGGGGGCATATCTAACCCAAAACACTTATCTGTTTTGGAGTTAACTCAGTCTTTAACTTTCCTTTCTGCTTATTTACATATTAGAAGAGAAAGACAAGCTTTTGTGGTTCCCAGATGATTTTTATTTTTATTATTTCTAAGATTTTATTTACTTATTTGAGAAAGAGAGAGTACACACCAGTGGGAGGAAGGGGCAGAGGGAGAAGCAGACTCCCCGCTGAGCAGAGAGCCTGGTGTGGGGCTTGAACCCAGGATCCTGAGATCATGACCTGAGCCGAAGGCAGATGCTGAACTGACTGAGCCACCCGAGGCATCCCCCAAATGATTTTTAAATTTATAATGAATTTGTCTTTTCTGGAAGACATTCTTGGATGTGTAGAGAAGAAATAGTTATGGTCACATGAACTCGATTGATACCCCTCTTCAACGTTGTTGAGAAGCCATGTGCTTGATGTCTGCGAGCCATTGGCATGGCCTTCTGGAAGCCTTACCAGTGTCTTTTGTGATTGAGCTTTACCCTATCTGAAACAAATTCTTTTTATGGGGATCAGTGGATTTTATTTTAAGAAAGTATTTTCACAGTAACAAATCATTTTTAGGGTACACATTTGGAGTCAGACACAGTCTTAGAGAAAGCTGTCTTCTGGGAGGGCTACTTCTCTTCTGTCAGCATCAGAATGTTTGGGATACATACGGCTTTAGAGGCTCAGACGACGTAGTTGGGTTTATGAGTTCGTCTCTGTATTATCTGATCCTGCTTCTGGCATCATCTCTTAGAACTCGGCCGTATGCATTCTCTGTCTGCTGGAAAGGCAAGTGTCTGTTGTTACTTGAATGGATAAAGAAAATGTGACACAAATATACAATGGAACATTATTTGGACATAAAAAAGGAAATTCTGTTATTTGTGACAGTATGAATGAGCCCAAAGGTCATTACACTCAGTGAAATATGCTAGACACAGAAAGAGAAGTCTACGTGATCTTACTTGTGTGTGGAATCTAAATAGTCAAAGTCACAGAGGCAGAGTAGAATGGTGGCAGCCAGGGAAAGGGAAATGGGGACATACAGGCCAAGGGTACAAAGTTCCAGGTGTAAGGATGAATGAATTCTGGGCACCCAGTGTACAGTGTGATGACTGTACTTAATAATGCTTTATTTTTAATTAACTTATTATGATTATTATTTATTATGTTCAGTTAGCCAGTATAGAGGCTTGGAATTTGCTGAGAGTAGACCTTAATTGTTCTCACCAGAAAAAAAAAAAAGGGAACTATGTGATATGATGATGGTATATTATGTTAATAAAAGAAAAAAAAGGACCTGTATTTTTCCAAGTTGTTTAGTTTTTTGTTTTTGTTTTTGTTTTAGGACTTGGAATATAAAAACATTTTGTTTACCCTTTCCATATAGTCCTAATTGAATAGAATCATATTATTTTAGAGTTGGAAAGAACACAGTGATTTCCTAGTCCTGTCCTCAAACTAACTCTTTCATGTAAAGAGTCAGTGACTTACACAGGTGACAGGCCTGGGATGGGAAACCATGTCCTCTGAGTCTCCTGGAAGAGGGCGTTTTCTGTAATAAACCATGCCTGGACTTTGGTCATTTCCCCTCACAGTCTTCCTCTTCTGGAAAGAAATGATTCTTTAAATCTCTTCTCCATACACCAGCATCGAACTTTTATTCTTTTACAGCTGTCCTTTGCTGGACTTTGATGGTGCTGTGCACTGAGTCTAAGCATGGAATGGTTTCTTAGCAGGGATGCCAGATTCAGCAAATAGGACTAGAAGACACCAGTTATAGTTGAATTTCAGCTAAACAATGAATACGTTTTTAGTATAAGTATGTCCCAAATATGGCATGGGACATACTTATACTAAAAACTGAACAGGCGTGCCCTGTATTTTATATTGTGATCCCATTCTCCCTGTTATTTGGGGTATTGTCTTTTGTTTGGTTTCCTGTGATATCTATAAGGTGTCAGGTACCGTATAGAATCCACCTTCTAGGTGGCCAGACATCTTGAGTTGTACTTTCAAAATATATTCTACTCTTCTTTGTTGTTTTAAAAACAAAACAAAACAAAACAAAACCATTTACTTTGGTCCACTCTGGTTTTGCCCCCTGTAACGTTTTCATGAATATGCACCACTGGAGCCCTTCCAGAAGGGATCCTGATGCTTGCAGAGCCCATCCGTGCCCAATGCAGCCTGCGAGGCCCCAGACTGCAAGGGGCTGGCGGGATGCGGGACTGCCAGGGGCCGGAGTGGTATCTAGAGCATACCGCCTGGGCCTCCCTGGGAGCAGCGGGAGGTTCAGTGAGACGGGGGCTGAGTGACCTGAACCTTACTGGACCCAGAACGGGAGATCGAGACCCCCGTGACCCAAGAAGCCTGCGGAAAGCTCGTGCTGACACACTCCATCAGCTGGTGGATGGGAACCTCATCGGGAAGCTGATTATTGTGAGATGCGTAGCTTTCTCACTAGAGGGGCACATCTTGTCTGTCTGTCTTCCCTCCTGAAGCTCTGGGTTCAGAAAAGCTGTTTTCCCAGAGGTGTGGTCACCTTAGTCGTAGGTCTTGGTATGCATTTCCATTTCTTGTCTCTTTCCTTGAGTTGAAAATGCTCTGCACCTGAGGCTTGGGCCCAGCCATCTTGCTCAGAAGCCACCCCCAGGCCCCCTAGTGTAGCTCCCCTGCTCTCCCTCCAAGGCCTGAATTTGCAGACCCACGCTCCTCTGCTCTGTGAGCTCCCTGTTCTCTCTCCAAGCCCAGTGCTCCCACATATGGATCCTGTTCTCGGCCTTGATATTATGTGCTGGTGCCCCTTCCTGCTGATTTATCCTGATGGTCTCTCCACGTTGTCCAGCTTCTGGACCTTGGCCATGGGTGAAAAGCCTGCCTTGAGTGCAGAGAGTGGCCCCCAGGAGCTGGGGCTTGTGACCTCCCTGATCGGGGAGCTCTGCAGGGCTGGGCACGGCAGGGTATGTGGGACTGATCTGAAGGGGGTCCGCCAGATCCTTCCAGGATGGCTTTGATGAGAACTTCAGACACAGGCCTTTAATTCTAAAGTCATCTAGTTGGCGTTGAGGCTGGACGCAATTTTCGGGGAACCTTGAAAATGATAGGGTTTCTTTACCAATCTGTGGTCCTTTAATGAGAGAAGGGCTGATTGAGCCTGGAGTTAGGCAGCAGACCCAGTGAGCTTCTGATTGATTAATGTTATCAAACCCAATTACTATTTTCAAAGCCTTGCCGAACCTCAGAACGTCATCGAGGAGGATCGTTACTGATCGAGTTTTCTCGAACGGAGCCTCAGCTTGGCTTGCCAGAGCCCGCACCTGGCATGTTCCACCTGTTGCCGCGGTTGACTGCAGCATGTAATTGGTCCTGGCCTTTGTCAAGCCTCCGCATTCCGGACCCAGCCCAGTCTCCCTGCAGCCAGGCTCCTCCACATTACCCCGCCCCTTCCCATTTCCCTTCTGGTCACTTTGGCTGGGACAGAGCAGCAGTCATAGCTCCTTGAGGACTACCTCAGCCTCTGGGTGTGCGCTGATCTGTCCCAGACCCAGGGCCCCCATGGGCCTGGAGTGACCAAACCTGGTCGCGTTCCTTGGCCAGGGCACTGCAGCCTCTCCCTCTGGCCTGTCCCTGGACTGCGTGTGGATGGGAGGCCGTGGTGCAGCTGCCCTGCCCATTATGTGCTGAAACCCAGAGGTGAGGAAATGGAGTGAGACGTGTGTGTGTGTGTGGTGTGGTGTGGGAGGTGTGTGTGTGTGTGTGTTTTGCCAATACTTAGGGAAAAGCCGGTTTAATTAAAGGCAGATCAGGAGGTAAATAAAGATTTCTGGGGATCGTGGAAGGGGACTTCTGGGCACCTTTGATGTCATTATTGGATGACAGAACTGTTTATTATTTTAAAGTTTATTTTACAACTTAAGCTTTCATTTGCCTTCATAGGAGGAACTCTTAGACATCAAATGAGATTAGCTGGTGTCTTTGGAGGTTTGTAACAGGAACGGAAATGAGGAAAGAAATATTTAGAGAGAAGGAAGAAGTCTATCCGGAGATCATTGAGGGGAGAAGAGGGGCAGATGTTGCAGAGGGAAGCAGATGTTAAAATGGAGAGAAAGAAACCACTGGAGATGCCAGGAGCTGAGCTATGGATCATAAGAGATAGGTGTGGATTTCGGATTTCAGAGCCTCCTTGAGGAATACAGGAGAAACCAAGTAACAGGACACCCACAGTTTGCAATTAAGATGAGGCCCTTTAAATTCAGACAGTTCTTGGGGCACCTGGGTGGTTCAGTGGGTTGTGACTGCCTTCGGCTCAGGTCACAATCTCGGAGTCCTGGGATGGGGTCCCACATCAGGCTCCTTGCTTAGCAGGGAGCCTGTTTCCTCCTCTTCCACTCTCCCTGCTTGTGCTCTCTCTCTCTCTTTGTGCCAGATAAATACAGTCTTTAAATAAAATGCAGACAGTTCTTGAGGACTCAAGTTTGTGGCCGTTGTCATGTTGCTTAAACCTAAACTCTGCACCTGCTTTGACTCTCTGTAAAATGGGTCTCATAATGCCCATCCTCATCATTGCAACAGTCAAATGAGATGATGTTTGTAGTGGCTCAGCACTGTACTTGGCATATCAAAGCACGAGAAGCTGCAGTTATTGTAAGGGCCATTGCTGTAATAGCACAAATCAGAGTGATCGTTAGTGCTTTTGTCATAAGGGATACGGTGTCATTGTGCAGAATTCACATTTGCATAGGACCCCTTAAAGCTGGGTTTACATAAGTTGCTGGAGCTCAGATGGTCTAGTTATCCTCGGTGACCTGATGTCTTAGCTCACTTGGCCAGTCCCATTTATATGTGTTGTCCCAGTGTACTTGTTAGCAATGGCTCCTTTCATTCTTTTTAAAAATTTTTTTTATTTTTATTTTTTAAAGATTTTAAAAAATTTATTTATCTGACAAAGAGCAACACAGCAAAAGAGGGAATGCAAGCAGGGGGAGTGGGAGAGGGAGAAGCAGGCTTCACGCTGAGAAGGGAGCCTGATGTGGGGCTCCATCCAAGGACCCTGGGATCATGACCTGAGCCGAAGGCAGATGCTTAATGACTGAGCCACCCAGGTGCTCCTCATTCTTTTTTTTTGTTTGTTTTAAGATTTTATTTATTTTAGAGAGAGAGCAAACGAAAGAGCATTCAGGGACATGAGCAGGGGAGAGGCCAGAAGGGGAGGGAGGAGCAGACCCTGCCATGAGCAGGACCTGAGCTGAAGGTAGATGCTTAACTGAGTGAGCTACCCAGGCTCCCCACCTTCATTCTGAAATGTTCCAGTTGGATGACAAGTCATAGAGTTATTCTATGTATGGCTTTTACTGTCTAAATCGGTAAGACAGTGTTTTTGCATTATTCATGGTTTCCTATTTTCTCAAAGAGATTTTGAGTTTCTTGAGGCCACTATATACGTGCGTGTGTGTGTGTTTATATACATACATACATGGATCTGTGAATGTGTACACACACATACACACGATGTCCACATCTGCATTGGTGTTTCGACAGTGCATGTCCCATAGCGGTGTTGGTGACCTCATCCTTCGGGGGTCATCTCTGCAGGACCCCCTTTTGCCCCTCTGTGGGCCTCTCACAGAGAGGGGTCATCAGAAGATGGGGGGCTGCGAGGAGAGCTGGAGAGAGGGTGTTCATAGGAACAGAGCTGGTTCTGACGCGGGAAGCCGGTTTGCTTTCTTCTCTCCTACCTCAGAGCTGCAGGCTCCTGGGCAGTCTGAACTTTTGGAGGCTCTGTTTGTTCAGAAAGAAACTGGGGGCCACAAATGAGATCCTGAAAGCTTGTTAGAAAGGCGACTTGGCATGGCTCCTGACTGGGTGCCCAGTGGACAGGAACCTTGAGCAGGGCAGATCTCTGCGGGTACGTGGGCAGCCTTGCATCCCTGCCTGTTCCTGTTCCGCTCCTTTCTCCTATTCTTCCAGCTGATGGTTACACACCAGTTTCCAGGTCCATGGGTGACCTGAGCATGCGCAAGTTCGGGAAGCTTCTGGCCAGGTAGGTGGCTGGGTCAGTTCCTTCGTGCAGTAAGTATTTACAGAAGGGGCCTGTGGGCGCTGTCCTGGGCGTGGGGAATTCTCTGGCTGATTGCTGTATGCAGTCTCTTGTCTTAACTCATAACTGCCAGAGTTTTTCATAGGGTGCATTAGGAAGGTTGCTTTCCCTAACTCATGAATGCATAGAATTTTCCAGAGTCGCAGAGCCCAGCCTCTGGGAGGAGCTTTCCTACCACAGGCTTTGAACTTCTTGCCTGCCTGGAAGTTAAATCATGTTATTCAAATGGGATATTTGTGATTCAATAATCAATTCAACAGTGAAAGGAAAAAGAGCAGCTTGCCAGTCCCGGCAGAGTAAATCCTCCTGTAAGCATATGAGGAACAGCGGCCCCTAATAGCTCTTGTAAACATGCTGTCACTCTCGGGGCTGGGCCGGGTCCAGCCGAACCTCTCCTTGCCATGTGTCTCCGTTTCCCAGAAGCCCTGTGAGAGCTTCCTGTCCATCAGGAAGCCCTTCTCAGACCTGTGTCTCCAGGCCCCAGAGATGGTTTCTGATTATTTCCAGAGCAGTCCACCAGCCTTTTTTGGATGGCGCATCTTCTGGATGGGCGAAGGGTAGAGGCTCAGAGAAGCGTGAGACACATTTGCATGTGGCAGATGTGTGGGGACCGTGGGACCCCTATTGTGTGCCAAGTCCCCGTTTTACTGTCCCGAGTGCTCACGGCAGCTGTCCCTTGTTAGCTGCATTTCTCAGGCGAAGAAGCTCAGACTTGGGGAGGTCAAGGGACTTCTCCAAGGTCATGGAGCTGAGATTTAGGTCCAGATCTGTTTCTGCTGTGTTCTCTGCTCAGCGTACGGTGACCTGAACATCTCCGTTAGACCTGTCTCCATTCGATCTCACTGTGTGTAAACCCCGACTGATTATTACTATGCGCAGAGAACTCAGGGCCCCTATAATACACAGGAAGGCAGATAGTCTGGGGGATGGCAGAGGGCCCCAGGTGGCTATAGAAAGACATTCTATCCCAGATGCTGCTCTTCTCTTCCTTTTGAGCCTCCGGATTTGCTTTATTTTTTCATGGCAAAGGCAGTTTATCTATGATTTGTCTATCTTCTGCCTAGAATGCAGACACCAAGAGGGCAGAGGCTTTGTCAGTTTTCTTGACCATTGCATTCCCTGTGCCTAAACCAACACCTGTATACGGCCAGTGTGCAACAAATGTATATATGTTTAAAGATTTGTTTATTAGAGAGAGAGAGTAAGCGGGTGCACAGGAGGGAGAGGGAGAAGGGGGAATCTCCAGCAGACTCCCCACTGAGCCCAGAGCCCGGCTCAGGGCTCCATCTCATGACCCTGAGATCATGACCTGAGCTGAAATCAAGAGTCAGATGCTGAAGTGACAGAGCCACCCAGGTGCCCCACAAATGTATTTTTCAAGTCTCATCTTGATAATGAACTTGTTTGGAGTGCATATAATATGCCAGGCACAGGGCAGAGTTATTTATGTTATCCAGATCTCCAAATCCCCATGGAGTGAGTCCTATAAATATCCCCGTTTGGCAGACAAGGGCTCTGGAGCACAAAGTGGTTAAACAGCTTGCCCATGATCCTGCAGCTGCTTAGCTGGGGGGCCGGGCTGTTGACTCCGGATCAGATGCCCTCTGACGCCACCCGTGGGGGACCACGGGCTACCAGCACTGAAGCTGCTGGGGGAGGGACGTGCCCAGCAGAGGTGGTCTGACCCCCACGGTTCCTGCTGCTTCCTCTGAATGCGGGTGTTTTTCTTACGTCTTCCGTGTACCCAGCACTTAGCTTTCCAGGGCAAAAGCCAGTGTCTCATTGTTGTGTTGAGAACATAGGGTTCAAATAAGACATATAGACAGTTAGCAAGCCCAGTGTGGGAAATGTGTGGTCATGGCAGGAGCACTGGGCTAGAGTCTGGTGGCTTGTGTCACCCTGTCCTGCACGGCTCTCGTGGGGTCGTGGGGTGCAGAGCTTCCCTCGTCCTCTTGCCCCACGGAGAGGGCTGAGGGGCAAGTCCCGCCCTCCTGGTGCACTGAGGCGAGGGTTCCTGTAGTGGGAGCAGGTGTCCCCCGGGGTCTCCTTCGGCTCTGAGAACCTGAGTCTGTGAGTCTGTGAGTCTGTGAGTCCAGTGAGGTGGAAGCAAAGGAAGGAAGAATCTCTCAGGGAACCCAGGGCAGGGGGCCAGGGACATGGGAAGGAGAAGAGAGAGAGCAGGAAGCAGGGTGGAGTGAGGACAGACAGGGGACAGGCCAGGGGCCCAGAGGAGGGTGAGGATGGGAGAGAGAGAGAGGAAGGCCACAAAGGGACAAAGAAGACAGAGAAGGGGAGCAGGAGAGGAAAGTAAATGTGTATGTACTGTGTGTGTGTGTGTGAGAGAGAGAGAGAGATGGAGAGAGACACGGTGCAGGAAGGAGCCTGGAAGGGGGGGGGAGGTGAGCTCCTGCCAGGCTGAGCTCACCCCCGCCCAGCATCCGCGTGCCCTCCGCACAGCTCAGGTTCACGACCAGGCCTCGGCGCTTCTGTCCCGAGACGCTGGGTCTGCCCAGGTTCACCCGTTCTTCCGTGGGTCTCTCCTATCCCTCCCTTCCTGGCTCCTTCCGATTCCCTCTCCTTTCTCCCACACAAGGGTGGTTCCCCCACGGCAGCCCTGGGTGTCTCCTGGTGATGTCTCCACTGGGGCTGCTGACGGGTGCCTCTAGTTTGGATCTGCGTGTCGGGGCAGCCCCTAGAACACAGCTGGCCTCCCAGAGTGTGACGGGAGGGTGCACAGCGAGCTGTTGTCACCTCGATATTCATAGTGGATTTTGAGCCAGGAGCTAGCAGTTTTCATGTTGAGGTAGGCCTCACCAGCTTTGTTCCCTCAGAGCCCAGACACCCCCTGGGAGGCCTGAAGGGACAGAGAGAGACACAGAGTTTGGAGGTAAGAGGAAGGGAGGCCGGGGCATAGCTGGTCAGGTGAGGAGAGCAGCCAGGGAACAGCTGGGAAGGGGTGGGCGGTGGGGGCAGGGGATTCCTGAAACCCGGGGAGCCAGGAGACCCTGTAAGACAGGAGGGGCCAGCTGGGGCACACAGAGTCAGAGCCTACAGGGCCTCCACCCCGAGGCCACAGTGCCACTTTGGGTTCAACTGAGTAGGCAAAGAAGGGAGCCCGAATGGCTGTGATGAGGGAGGCGCTGTCACTCGATGCCAGTTTCGGAACCAAGCTGCTCTGTCTACCCTTGGTGTCACCTCCGAGATAGCTGCCCTCAGAGCTTTTGGCTCTCCACCGAGCTCTGCTGTCCTCTGGACTGTGTTCAAGAAATAGCTGCAGAAGGTCAAGTGCAGGGAGAGCTCAGAATCAGGATGGTCATCCTTGGTTGAGTCTGCGTCTGCTTTTTTTCCGAGTCCAAGGAGGTCATGAGATCTTTCTGCCAATAACGACAGCCTTCACTGCTCCCGCGGGCCCAGGGTCCAGCCCCGAGGAGGGCCTGCCATTCTCCATCCCTCGAACGGCAACTCACCCCAACTTGCAAATCTGCATTTTTGCCATCGGACGAAGGGATTTTGCATTGTCCAACCGGCGCAGTGCTTGGCGCATTTGCCTCCACGCTGGAATTTGGATGCACCTGAGAAAAAACATTGAGAATCAGGATGTAGGATTTCAAATTAAAATTAAAAGTGTGGCTGTGCTGGCTCATGGCTGTCAGCCGCCTCCCCTAGAGCACGCTTGATAAATCACTGCTGAGCCTTTCCTCAGGCTGGTAGAAAACGGATGAGTCACGGGGCTCTGAGAGCCTAACTGCAAACCTGCTTATGGTCATTGTCAAATGGGCAGGTGGAAGAAGATGACCTTTGACTAGGGCCCCCCTGGCGAAGTGGGGGGGCTATAAGCATCTCTGTTTCTAAAGACAAGACAGCTGGGGCAAACCCAGCATGGTGTTGCATTTCTATGTTTCTTCTGTCATCAGAAGAACATGGGACCTAACCCCCCAAACTGACCTCCTGGGTTTGTTATGAGATCCTAGGGACAAGTGCTGGACCCCTACTGGATTTGTGACAGGTGCTTGGTGAATAAGCATGTGTGCAGAGGGGTCCCCGGTTAACCCCGGGGAAGAAGACCTTGAACGTGTGTCAGAGTGTGCGTGCTGCCGGATGGGGGTAGGGCCTGCCTGGACGTCACTCCGGCTGCGGCTCACAGTTTGTATTTCCTCCCGGAGGTTCTTGGAGGATGCTTTGTGGACCCTGGAGGGGAGGTGCGGGTGGATGGAGGGACGACCGCGGCTCTGCTGTTGATTGACTGATTCAGCCAGCTCCTTTCTTCACCGGGGTTTGGACCAGCCTTGACGGATTTCTCTCCTCCCTGTCACCACGCCTGCTTCTCACGGAGCAAGGCAGTTCATCACCCCATTGTGATGGGAGAGACAAATGACAGCGGTGATATGAACTGGGGAGGATTAGATAAAACCAAAGAGCTATCACACACAACGGTGGACAGTCATTTAAAAGGAAATCCATCCCGATGTTGCCCGAGGCCTCTTGGGAAGAAAAAGACATCTTTGTACCGCGAGTTCCGTTTTCACTGCTGGGGTTGGCCTCCGGGGAGTCCGGGCCCTGCTCCTGCGGTTGGGCAGGACCCTGGATTAACAAAGAGCAGCCTTACCGCTCTTTCTGAGCCACTGACCTTCCTCCTGCCCTTCTCCAAAAGGGCAGATTAAGTGGGGAGTCATTCTAGCATCTTATTATTATCATTACTATTTTTAAAAAGAGCTCTATGGAGATGTAATTTACATACCATGAGATCCGTCCCTGTAATGTGCATAGCTCAGTGGTTTGGGTGTGTTCCCAGGGTTATACGACCATCACCGTAATATAATTTTAGTGCATCTTCCTCCTCAGAGAGGAAGCCATGTACCCATTAGCATTCACTCCCCACGCGCGCCCCCACTCTGCCCCCAGCCCCTCGTGACCACTGGTCTGGTTTCTCTCTCGGTGGATTTGCCTGTTCTGGATAGCACATGCAAACAGAATCTCCAATGTGGCCCTTTGTGACAGCCTTCTTTCCCTTAGCATCCTGTCCTCCAGGTCCGTCTCTGTGTTGCTGTGGGAGTCAGTCCTTCAGTCTTTTTAGCTGGCAGATAGCATTTCCTCGTACGGATGTGCGTTTCGTTCACCCATTCATTAGCTGGCGGACGTCTGGATTGTTTTCACTTTATTATGAATAACCCAGGCTTGGCTTTGATGCTCTGGGGCCCATTGCTGTCCTGCGCTGCCGGGGACTTGCTTCTGGTTTGGATCATCGGGGGTTGGGAGGGGAACAGGGGTAACTCTGCACTTCTTGTTCCTACTTGGAGCAAGTTTGTCGTCAGTCACAGACCTTTCTTGGGGTGCAGCCCTTTCTGTTCCTTCAGAAGCAACGATAATATAGGTGCAGGGCTGGGTCCCTGGTGATGATCAGAGGATCCTGTTTGGGGAATGACTTGGGAGTCCCTGTCTGGGTGGCAGGAGGGGCGGGGTGGGGGTCAGGATGGGAAGTGGAGGCTCCTGGGTTTTGATGCTGTTGCAGAATCCACACCCACACAAAGGAAGAGCAGACTTGGGCGGGTACCTCTCACCTTTCTGTCTGCATCTCCCCCAGATGGTGGCCCATGCAGATAAGAATACTCCAACCTGCCTGGGTTTGGCTCAGCCACAGGGTGACATTGAGCAGGTCACTGAGCACATGTGAGCCCCAGCCTTTGTCTGAAAAATGGGGTGAGGCATGCCCACTTCATAAAATGTTAATGAGAATTAAGGGAGCGGATGGTACTGGAAGCAGAGCGCGGCATCGACATGAAAGGTCATTTTTATTGCACGAGTAGGCATGGACTCCTAAGCCCTCCCTCTGCAGTAGGGACAGGCTCCTCTGTCTTTGAAGCTGGTAAACTGAGGCAAGGGAAGCAACCTCAGTCTCAGAGCCACTGAGGACAGAGCTGGAGATGATGCCTGGTTTCACAACAGATCTGGTATCCTGTGGCCACCCTGCCTTCCTGAGCCAATGTGGTATCTGCCTTCACAAAAGCCCCTGGAAGGAGGAATCTGGAGAATCTTTACTGTCTGTGCTTAGGATGTGGTACATAAGCCTAGGCCTTCTTGGATCTGTGCTGTCTCTCTGTGTCACTGCTGTTGCTGGGGTGGGTGTCCTAGCCCTGAGGGGATTAGACGTACCTGCCCCGAGGGGGGTAGGGCTGGTGCCCCAGCACCTCAGCGGGACCATGGGAGAGGTAAGGGGTGGCCAGTACCCCTCCGAACCTTCCCCTTCTCAGCCTGACTGGACCTGGGAACTAGATTTCCACAGACCTGCGGCCTCCAGCTTGGACTTGGTTTCTCCGCTGTTTCTGGAGAGTGGCCCAGACTGGGAGGGCCGGCATGTTGTGTCATAGGGGTAGGCCGGCCGTTGGAAGGCCAGGCAGCTGGCACAGGAGGTCCGAGGTAGGGGAAACCCCCACCTGCAGCCAAGCCCGCAAGCCACTCTGTGCTCCGCCTCTGTGCGGAGACCCATTTTTGTAGCCAGTTTTATCTTTCCGGCAGGATCGTTATGATGATGACGTTTGGGCCAAGATGTAGCTGCTGTCCAGCCTATGTCAGCACTTCCGAGGTGAAGAGCTCTAATTAAAGGCTTCCCTGCACGGCCCCCTCCCTGCGTGCTCAGCAGAAGTGACATAAATAAGCCCCTTGTTTCTCTTTCACAAGCTGAGACCCTTAAAGGTGGCTGGCCACCCCCCAGCCAGGCCCCTGGCAGCTACCCGGAGTCCTCAGGCAGAGCAGGTGAATAATGGCCGCTGTCCAAGCCAGAGCCTCGCTCCTCTGGCTTCTGACAGGCTCCCGGGTACTTTACAGCGGGGGCGGGGGCTATGAATTCTTCCTCCGTCTCCCTCTGCCCGAGCTGCTCTGGCCCCTGGGGGGGTCTAAAAACAGCTTAGTTGAGGAAGGCTGGAAAGCAGCTAACAGTAGGCACACACAGAATGGAACGTCCACAGACTGATGATAAGGGGAAACAGGGTCATGGGGAGGGAGTACAGTCCCTCCCACGCAGTCAGATGCTGTGTGGTATCCAGCTCTGGGCTAGGCACCTGACAGCTCTGAATTCATCTCGCCTACGTATCAACTGTGTGAGCAAGATAAAGTAAGTAAGACCCAGAGAGGCTGAACCACTTGCCCTAGGTCACACAGCTAGGGAGATGCTAGAGCAGAGATTTGAGTCTTGCGTTGAAAGCCTGTGCTCTGGTCGTTGTGCATTCTGCCTTCCCATGGGCTGTGTTTTCAGCAGTTTGTGGGGACATTTTGGTAAGTCATAAGGCACAAATGTGTCTGAGCTGGAACTCAAATCCAGCTTAGCCTCTGGCCTCTGGTCTTGCTGTTCTGCTTTCCCTGGGCACCCAGGAATGGTTTGTTGGACACCCATGATTTATTGGGCATCTAGGGAGGAGACGCAGGAGGTTTGCTATAGTCATTCTCAAAGCAGGAGGCTCCCCAATGGGCTTGGAGGGTGATTCATTTCGCGATGCTTCGATTCACATAATTTTAAAAATCCAATGTGGTGAGCAGGATCTGTAAATCTGAGACCCAGGAGGGGCCATTACCAAGTTGACGGGGCTGGGAGGTGTACAGCAGCATTCACTCATCCAGGGCCTCCCTCGTGGCCCCAGACGGGTTCTGGGTAAGCCAAGCCAGCACTCTGCTGGTGGTGCCTGTGTTCTGTTCCCTGGGATTTGCCAGGCACTGAGCTGAGTGTTTCACCGATGGTATCTGCTTTGCCTTAATTCTTACTCTGCTGCCAAATATTCTCCCTATTTTTGCTCTGCAGAAAACGGAGCTCGGAGAGAGTCAAAGACTCATCTAAGTTTACGCAGCTATTACAAAGAAGGGAAGGATCTGGACTGATTCACAGAGGTCCTTTTCCTGTGATCACGTTAGCCTCTTCTGGAGGGAGGGGAGAGGACTGGGGTCAGGGGGTATAGGGTGGGGGGCTGCGGGTCGAAGACAGAGTGTAGAACATCAGACATCCTCTCTGCCCTTAGGGCCCTGAGGACTTAGAGCATCCACGTAAAAACAGTCAAAATAATAAAACAAAAGAGGATGATAAAGGACCAGGAGGGACGCACAGGCTGCAAATTTTGTGGGAGTCCAGAGCGGGGCGGTCTTCAGGGCTGATCTGGAGGGGAGAGGTCGGTGTGGGGCTTGCCACAGCCTCCTTCCTCGCCTCCACTTTTCATCCCTCGAGTTGAAGCCTAGCCAGCCTGGAAGTGTGAGCGCTTAATCTGCCGGCAATGAAGGAGGAGATGAATCTCTTGAACCGTGCTCACAGTTTTTCACGGCTCTCTCTTTCCTCGTCCCTGTTTATTCTGGAGATCGATACAGACAAAGGCAAAGTTGTTCCCTGGGAGGGCCTGGCTGTGGGGTTTGAAAAAAAAAAAAAATATATCCTTCGTCCTTCTTACCCGAGCTCCTTGCCTGTCCCCCACGGCATTTATTTAGAGCGGAGCCATTTCTGGCAAGCGGTACCAGGTAGCGATGTTGAACTGGGAGCTGTAATGGCTGCAGCCTGGTCCGTGGCTGGGCTAGTGGAGGACCCGGACACCCAGATGGCATGGGCATCTGACTCGAGGCTCTCCTCTCTTTCCTTTAGATAGGGATGTTTGCTTTCTGAGCCGGAAGCAGGAGAGGGCAGCCCTCCGGAGACAGAGCACCCCCTGGTGGGTAGAGGATCGGACCCCCTGGTGGGTGGGGCAGAGGACCCCCTGGTGGGTAGGTGTTCTTCTGGCTTCAGGTCTCAGGGTGTGGGGGTGTCTGGCAAGATCCAGAGGACTATCTAAATTGTACCAATCCAACAGGAATCAGTATCCTCCGTATCACACATTTTGATGTGTGAACATAGCCTCTGCTGTTCTGTAAGCTGGTTGAACGATCTGGAGAATTAGAATAGACATTAAGTTGCAACTCTTTTCCCTGGAGGAATCCTTTTAGTTGGTTGGAAGTCTATGCCAGGCTGCAAATGTGAACTGTATATTGGAGGGCTCTGCTTTTGGGGAACAGGTGCTACTGCCCCCCACTCCTCTCTGGGCTACCATGGGACCTGGGGCTCTGAGGGAGGTCAGGGAAGCATCAGAGGAGTCAGCCCCAGAGGTTGTTTTTCCAGTTCTGAGGTTCTAGAAATTGACAATCTCATGTTATTCTCTTGGGTTTGTGCCTTTGTCTGCACTCTCCAGGGAGTCAGGGGAAGCCATGGTGGCAGGGACTCTGTCTTGCCTTTGTTGTGTGTCCCCACACACAGTAGGAACATAAAAGCAGATTTGTACCCCACTGAGTTGCAGTCTCCATTCTCCCTAACATCGGGTGTTTGCAGCAGGGGTTCTGGGGGACAGAGCTGCTCCCCCCACCCCCGCCCCAGTGTGGATGTGACATTGTTCTGAGTTCTGGAGGAGTTGGCCTGAGCCTTGCCGTTCCTCCCGCTGCCATCTGGGAGAGAGAATACTCGGCCAGATCTGGAGAAAATGAGAATAAAACCTCAGCCTGGATGTTTCCTCCTGTTGAATTGTCTTTTCAAATCTTTTCCATCCAGGCAGAATTACTCTTAAGTACTATGAGGCAGGGATTCAGTTCATTCTCGAGATTTTAATGGAACCGTTTGGTTCGGGCACTGCATTAAATGTTGGGGGTATGAGTAACTTCAGCTGTGATCCTGTTCCAGGACTGTTCAGTGTGGTCAGCGACAGGAGGCGCCTTGGGACAGAGGGCGGGGTTAGGAGAGGTCGCGGTCAGTGCTCAGAAAAGAGGCAGGTATGGAGAAATTTGCAAAGCTTTCCTCTGAAAGGGCCCAGGGAACCAGGCTCAAAGTGTAAGGGGTAAGGGAAAGAGCCTTCTAGGCAGGCGGAACCCTGCAGGCCTGTTAGGGTAGCATGGTGCTCTGGGGTCGTTGGAACATTGGGTCTGCTCAGAGAGTTCCTGGAGGTGAACCTGGCCAGCGAGTTTGGGTCCCCAATGGAAAACGGCCATATATGCTACAGAACGAAGAATTTGTTTCCAGGAGGAGAAATGTGTGATCATCGCTGTTTTAGGAAGATTGCTCTGGTATTTTGGAGGCAGCATACTGGAGCAAGGAGAAAGGGGGGCTCCGCTGTCCTTGGGGGTGTCGATCGGAGCCCAGACTGAGACGGGGAGCTTTCCTCTCGAATGAGAGACAGGGCAAGGGGATGGAGGCCAGAGATCCCTGGAAGGAGATTTAATACCTCTGTCCATGCATGTGAGGGCCGAGAAGACAAATGAAGAGGCCAGATGTTTGGCCTGAGACACTGGGCAGAGGAAGGAACTTGGTGGTTTCCTTGACTGGAGTCAGGCGCAGAAGGAGTGCTGTGGGAGTGGAAGGTGGTCGTGAGGCAGCCACAGTGGGCGGGGTAGGCGGGGCATCCCAGTGGGGTGTCCTGCAGGGGTCTGGGGGGCTCTGGGACCCTTGGCATAGGGATGAAGGCTGACTGGGTGTGGATGGGCCCTCAGCACTTGAAGGATGGGAAGAGAAACACCGACACTTTCAATGGAAAGGGAGAAGAGGCCGAGAAGAAAGGCAGAAGGAAGAGGTGGAGGAGGGGCCTCCTGTTTCTCAGAGAACCATCCTGGGAGCAGCCCAACACAGCGGGATGGCCTGGGGCTTCCCTAGAAAGGTCCCGAGTCGGGGGCCTCAAGTCAGGACTCCAGCTGGAGCAGAGCCAGGGGACTCCGCAGAATTGGCTGCCTTCTGGGCCACACTGGCTACCCTTGAAGAGAGGTGACCTGCTGGGCCCAGAGCACCGAGACTAATGGGGAGGGCTGTTTAACTTAAACACGTCACCCCCACTGAGCCCGTGGCTGGGCCCCCAGGGGGGCACAGTGACAGCCACTGGCCCATTAAAGTTGCAGCTCCCCGGTGCGGTGCAGGATGGGGGCGGGGCGGGGGGGCTCACAGTTGCGAGGAGCTGCTCTTAACACCATTTAGTAGCAGGACTGTAGCTAATGGTGAGCAAATGTTTTATGAACAGTTTCCTCGTGCTCTGTGAAGGCAGATTCAATTTATTCGGAATGGATTTGCTTTCCCCTATTAAAGCTCAAGGGTGTATAAGCAGCTTCTTCCCTCCACTGGAGGGCTTTCTCTCCGGCAGGAGTGGGACCTGTTTCAGTTAAATAGGGAGCCCTGGGAGGTAGGCGTGTGTGTTGAGGGGGTCTCGTGTGCAGTGATGGCAGAGCAGGGACCCACGTGACTGGTGTGTGGAGAGCAGAGAAGGACAATCTGGATGAGCTCCGGGGTCTTGATAGATGCTTCCCAGCCCCAGTAGAAAAAAATCGTGACCTCCTTGATTCCAGTGGTGCCTGGAATATTGGCTTCCCCGTCACTCGTGGGCAAAGCCATTTAACCTTCCTGCCTCTGGTCTCTTCATCTGTGAAGTTCAGCTAATAACACCTCTCTTCCTCTCAAGTGTATTGTAGGAATTAATGGCCATGGAGTGTTTCAAGGGTCGGGGCTAGGAAAGACTCAGGATTGCGTCCACACTAAGCATTCAAAGAGAGTCAGGAATTCCCCGTGATGGGGAGGGAAAGTATAATTTGACTTTACCAATAAATCAGACATGAAGTTGGATTTCTGAGGGTATTTATTCAGAAAAAGTAACATGCTAGGTTAAGTACGTAAAGCATTGAACTGTTTCTGTTTAGGCTAAAAGCGGGCCGTGGTTTCTGTTTTTATTTATTTTTATTTTTTTTATTTTTTAAAGATTTTATTTATTTATTTGACAGAGAGAGATCACAAGTAGGCAGAGAGGCAGGCAGAGAGAGAGAGAGAGGAGGAAGCAGGCTCCCTGCTGAGCAGAGAGCCCGATGCGGGGCTCAATCCCAGGACCCTGAGATCATGACCTGAGCCGAAGGCAGCGGCTTAACCCACTGAGCCAACCAGGTGCCCGGTTTCTGTTTTTAATTCAGAGGAAATGAGCTCTTTTCTCATGGATGCTGGACCACCAGGCTGTCTCACCTCCCCTTTAAAATGAAGGTTAAAAAAAAAAAAAAAAAGGTGTCTTTTGGCAGATAAACAGACCATGCTTTCCAGCCCTTCAACTTTTACTTAAATGTAAGATGTTTCTTTCATCTTTCTGCATTTCCTGGAATTATTTTCTCTAAATTACACAATTAAACCAGAAACGCTCAATGACCAGTAGATGGATGACATCCGGGCCATTTCTGTTCTTCCGTGAAGGGCCCGTCTTCCCAGACGATTGCGGGGTGGGAGGGGGGAGTTGTTGAGTCATTTATATCTGCTGTCTTTGGTCGTTCTGTTGGGAAAGAAACAAAGACATTTAGAAAATGGGAGAGCTAGGTCTGGTTCTGGTAGTTAGTGAACGTGAGATTTTGGACAAGTTTCTTAGTATCTCTGAACTCGGTCTCATCCAAGAAAGAAGTCGTGTCCTCACGTCCACTTGGTGACGGACAGATCAGATGGGACATCCTCCGTGAAAGCTGTGTGTTCTCAGCTGTGGGCATTTATTGCCAAGGGGAAAGAGGAAGGAAATGAAGAGGACATCTGGGAGGGTCCCCAGGTGTCTTCCCTGAGTGATTCCTCTGGGGTCAGCCTGACCCCCTTCCTTGTCCCTTGAGGATTGTCCCCCTGGCTGCTGATTCTTGGCCCCTGAGTCCTCTGTACCCCCAAAAGATGCCCCCCACCCCTGCCCAGAGTGGTGTTGGCCATTCTGGACGAGGGATATTCTTGATCTGCTCACCAAGGACAAGCTGCATGTAACCTGTCCTTGGAGTTCATCGCTAGTTCTAAAATGGGAGGTGATTCCCCTGGCTTCCATGGACCAGGCATCCTGCTAGGTCTGTTGTACACTGTCCCCCTGAACCCTCACAAACCCCAATGATGAGGTAGGTGTTGGGATTCCCCTTTCATGGACCAGCAAGCTTAGACTGGTGGGACACCTTGCTCAAAGTCATGGAGCTACGGACGGGTTTTATCAGTGGGGCTCTTGCAAGCCACAGTGGGCACACACGGGGACTATGTCTGAGGGGCCCTTGATGAAGGGGCTTCTGAAAGATCTGTGGGCAGGACAAGGGAGGCAGCAGAGGACAGAGCAGGCCTCAGGGACCAACAAGAGTGGGAAGCATTTACCCACTAGGGCAGGACAGGGGAGGGTCCACGTTCCTGGAGTGGGAGAGGTCAGCATCTGGGCAGGGCACAGAGCAGGTTGGAAAATTTCAGAGACTATATATTTGGGGGCACAAACGGAGAATGACCAGGATGCAGACCCCAGACTCTGACGTCAAAATCAAGGCTATAAGCTGACCAGTATTTCCCACTCCTAGTGGAGTGCTGTTGTCCTGTGATGTCCTAAGCCTCCATGACAAAAAAGAGAAGCACCTGGTGATCTTCCTGGCATTATGAAGAGGGCTGTTGTGGGGCCCTGGCTGACTCAGTCGGTGGATCGTGCAACTTGAGTTGGAGCCCCACATTGGGGGTAGAGTTCACTTAAAAAAAAAAAAAAAGAATGAAATTTGAAAGTTAAAAAAAAAAGGAGGGGGGCACCTGGGTGGCACAGTCAGCTAAGCGTCTGCCTTCGGCTCAGGTCATGATCTCAGGGTCCTGGGAAAAGCCCTATGTCATGTTCCCTGCTCAGCATGGAGTCTTCTTCTCCCTCTCCTTCTGCCCTTCCTCCCACGTGTGCTCTCTCTCTCTGTCAAATAAATAAATAAAATCTTAAAAAAAAAAAAAAAAAAAAAAAAGAGAGAAGAGGTCTGTTTCTTCTCCCTTGGTGTCCAAGCCAGGCCCGGTGCCCCTTTGGGCAGAGCTGGCTCTTCTGGGCCCCAACTTCACAAATACACAGTTACAGGTGTTTGGAATTGTTTTTTCCATCTTTGTTACTACCCCAAAATTATAGCAGTTATTAGACTACTGTAGGATCTTGTTGTTGAAAGCATTAATGAGGAAATACAGCATTACTCTATTAAGTTTTTTTTTTAATTTATTTTTTATGAACATTTAATGTATTGTTAGCCCCAGGGGTACAGGTCTGTGACTCGTCAGGCTTACATACTTCACAGCACTCGCCATAGCACATACCCTTTCCAATGTCTATAACCCAACCACCCTCTCTATCTCCCTCTCCCCAGCAACCCTCAGTTTGTTTTGTGGGATTAAGAGTCTCTTTTGGTTTGTCTCATTCACGATCCCATCTTGTTTAATTTTTTCTTTCTCTACCCTCCATGTTGCCTCTCAAATTCCTCATATCAGGGAGATCATATGATAATTGTATTTCTCTGATTGATTTATTTTGCTCAGCGTAATACCCTCTAGTTCCATCCATGTCATTGCAAATGGCAAGATTTCACTTCTTTTGATGGCTGCATAGTATTCCATTGTATACATATATACCACATCTTATTTATCCATTCATCTGTTGATGGACATCTAGGTTCTTTCCATAGTTTGGCTATTGTGGATGTTGATGCTATAAACATTAGGGTGCATGTGCCCCTTCAGATCAGATTTATATCTTTGGGGTCAATACTCAGTAGTGCGATTGCTGGATCATAGTGTAGCTCTGTTTTCAACTTTTTGAGGAACCTCCATGCTGTTTCCCAGAGTGGTTGCACCAGCTTGCATTCCCACCAACAGTGTAGGAGGGTTTCCCTTTTTCAGCATCCTCGCCAGCATCTGTCACTTCCTGACTTGTTTATTTTAGCCATTTGACTGGTGTGAGGTGGTATCTCATTGTGGTTTTGATTTGTATTTCCCTGATGCTGAGTGATGTGGAGTATTTTTTCATGTTATCTGTTGGCCATCTAGATGTTTTATTTGCAGAAATGTCTGTTCATATTTTCTGCCCATTTCTTGATTGGATTATTTGTTCTTTGGGTGTTGAGTTTGATAAGTTCTTTATAGATTTTGGATACTAGCCCTTTATCTGATATGTTGTCTGCAAATATCTTCTCCCATTCTGTCAGTTGTCTTTTGATTTTTTTGACTGTTTCTTTGCTGTGCCAAAGCTTTTGATCTTGATGAAGTCCCAATAGTTCATTTTTGCCCTGTTTCCCTTGCCTTTGGCTATGTTTCTAGGAAGAAGTTGTTGCATCTGAGGTCGCAGAGGTCGTTGCCAGTGTTCTCCTCAAGGATTTTGATGGATTCCTTTCCACACTGAGGTCTTTCATCCATTTAGAGTTCGTTTTTGTGTGTGGTGTAAGGAAATGTTCCAGTTTCATTTTTCTGCATGTGGCTGTTCAATTTTCCCAACACCATTTATTGAAGAGGCTGTCTTTTTTCCATTGGACGTTCTTTCCTGGTTTGTCAAAGATTAGTTGACCATAGAGTTGAGGGTCTATTTCTGGGCTCTCTATTCTGTTCCATTGATCTATGTGTCTGTTTTTGTGCCAGTACCATAATGTTTTGATGATAACAGCTTTGTAATAGAGCTTGAAGTCTGGAATTGTGATGCCACCAACTTTGGTGTTCTTTTTCAACATTTCTCTGGCTATTCGAGGTCTTTTCTGGTTCCATATAAATTTTAAGATTATTTGTTCCATTTCTTTGAAAAAAATGGATGGTTTTGATGCATTAAATGTATATTGCTTTAGGTAGCATAGACATTTTCACAATATTTGTTCTTCCAATCCATGAGCATGGAACATTTTTCCATTTCTTTGTGTCTTCCTCAATTTCTTTCATGAGTAGTTTATAGTTTTCTGAGTACAGATTCTTTGTCTCTTTGGTTAGGTTTATTCCTAGGTATCTTATGGTTTTGGGTACAATTGTAAATGGGATTGACTCCTTAATTTCTCTTTCTTCTGTCTTGCTGTTGGTATTCAGAAATGCAACTGATTTCTGTGCATTGATTTTATATCCTGACACTTTACTGAATTCCTGTACAAGTTCCAGCAGATTTGGAGTGGAGTCTTTTGGGTTTTCCACAAAAGTATCATCTGCAAAGAGTGATAGTTTGACTTCTTCTTTGCCAATTTGGATGCCTTTAATTTCTTTTTGTTGTCTGATTGCTGAGGCTAGGTCTCCTAGTACTATATTGAATAGCAGTGGTGATAATGGACATCCCTGCTGTGTTCCTGACCTTAGTGGAAAAGCTCTGTTTTTCTCCTTTGAGAATGATATTCATGGTGGGTTTTTCATAGATGGCTTTGATGATATTGAGGTATGTACCCTCTGTCCCTACACTTTGAAGAGTTTTGATCAAGAAAGGATGCTGTACTTTATCAAATGCTTTTTCAGCATCTATTCAGAGTATCCTATGGTTCTTCTTCTTTCTTTTATTAATGTATTGTATCACATCAGTTGATTTGCAGATGTTGAACCAACCTTGCAGCCAGGGAATAAATCTCACTTTGTCATGGTGAATAATCCTTTTAATGTACTGTTGGATCCTATTGGCTAGTATTTTGGTGAGAATTTTTGTATCCATGTTTATCAAGGATATTGGTGTGTAATTATTCTTTTTATGGGGTCTTTGTCTGGTTTTGGGATCAAGGTAATGCTGGCCTCATAAAATGAGTTTGGCAGTTTTTCTTTCATTTCTATTTTTTGGAACAGTTTCAGGACAATAGGTATTAATTCTTCTTTAAATGTTTGGTAGAATTCCCCTGGGAAGCCGTCTGGCCCTGGGCTCTTGTTTGTTGGGAGCTTTTTTATGACTGCTTCAATCTCCTTACTGGTTATGATTCTGTTCAGGTTTTCTCTTCCTGGTTCAGTTTTGGTAGTTTATACATCTCTATGAATGCATCCATTTCTTCCAGATTGTCAAATTTGCTGGCATATAGTTGCTCATAATATGTTCTTATAATTGTTTGTATTTCTTTGGTGCTGGTTGTGATCTCTCCTCTTTCATTCATGATTTTATTTATTTGGGTTCTTTCTCTTTTCTTTTTGATAATTCTGGCCAGGGGTTTATCAATCTTATTAATTCTTTGAAAGAACCATCTCCTAGTTTTGTTGATTTGTTCTACTGGGGTTTTTTTTGTGTTTGTTTCTATTTCATTGATTTCTGCTCTGATCTTTATTATTTCTCTTCTGCTGGGTTTAGGCTATCTTTGCTGTTCTTTCTCCAGCTCCTTTAGGTATAGAGTTAGGTTGTGTGCTTGAGACCTTTCTTATTTCTTGAGAAAGGCTTGTATCACTATATATTTTCCTTTCAGGACTGCCTTTGCTGTGTTCCACAGATTTCGAACTGTTGTGTTTTCATGATCATTTGTTTTTCATGAATTTTTCACCTCTTCTTTAATTTTCTGGTTGACCCATTCATTCATTCTTTAGTAGGATGCTCTTTAGCCTCCATGTATTTGGAGTTTTTCCAACTTTCCTCTTGTGATTCAGTTCTAGCTTCAGAGCACTGTGGTCTGAAAATATGCAGGGAATGATCCCAATCTTTTGGTACCAGTTGAGACCTGATTTGTGACCCAGGATGTGATCTATTCTGGAGAATGTTCCACATGCACTAGAGAAGAATGTGTATTCCGTTTCTTTGGGAAGGAATGTTCTGAATAGATCTGTGATGTCCATCTGGTCCAATGTGTCATTTAAGGCCTTGATTTCCTTGTTGATCTTTTGCTTGGATGATCTGTCCATTTCAATGAGGGGGGTGTGTTAATGTCCCCTACTATTATTATATTATGTCGATATGTTTCTTTGATTTTGTTAGTAATTGGTTTATATAGTTGGCTGCTCCTATGTTAGGGGCATAGATATGTAAAATTGTTAGATCTTCTTGTTGGACAGACCATTTGAGTATGATATAGTGTCCTTCCTCCTCTCTTATTAGAGTCTTTGGCTTAAAATCTAATTGATCTGATATAAGGATTGCCACCCCAGCTTTCTTTTGATGTCCATTAGCATGGTAAATTGTTTTCCACTCCCTCATTTTAAATCTGGAGGTGTCTTCAGGTCTAAAATGAGTTTCTTGTAGACAGCATATTGAGGATTTTATTTTTTTATGCATACTGATACCCTGTATCTTTTGATTGGGGCATTTAGCCCATTAACATTCAGGGTAACTATTGAAAGATATGAATTTAATGTCATTGTATTGCCTATAAGGCGACTGTTACCGTATATTGTCTCTGTTCCTTTCTGGTCTAATACTTTTAGGGTCTCTCTTTGCTTAGAGGACCCCTTTCAATAGTTTTTGTTTGTCTTGGAACAAGATAGCCTTGCTAGATACACTATTCTTGGCTGCATGTTTTTCTCATTTAGTGCTCTGAATATATCACACCAGTTCTCTCTGGCCTGCCAGGCCTTTGTGGATAAGTCTGCTGCCAATCTAATATTTTTACCATTGTATGTTACAGACTTTTTCTGGGCTGCTTTCAGGATTTTCTCTTTGTCAGTAAGACTTGTAAGTTTTACTATTAGATGATGGGGCCTGGACTTATTTTTATTGATTTTGAGCTGGGTTTTCTGTGCCTGCTGGATTTTGATTCTTGTTCCCTTTGCCATATTAGGGAAATTCTCTACTATAATTCGCTCCAACATACCTTCTGCCCCACTTTCTCTTTCTTCTTCTTCTGGAATCCCAGTTATTCTAATGTTTTTCTCTCTTATGGTATCACTTATCTCTTGAATTCTCCCTTTGTGGCCCAGGAGTTGTTTCTCTCTCTTTTGCTCAGCGTCTTTATTCTCCATCATTTGGTCTTCTAGATCACTAATTCTCTCTTCTGCCTCATTTGTCATAGCAGTAAGAGCCTCCATTTTTTATTGTACCTCATTTTTTTTCTAATATTTTTTTAAGATTTTATTTATTTGACAGAGGGCAATCACAAGTAGGCAGAGAGGCAGGCAGAGAGAGAGGAAGGGAAGCAGGCTCCCTGCTGAGCAGAAAGCCCGATGCGGGACTCCATCTGAGGACCCCGAGATCATGACCTGAGCCAAAGGCAGCGGCTTAACCCTCTAAGCCACCCAGGCGCCCTTTATTGTACCTCATTAATAGCTTTTTTAATTTCAGCTTGGTTAAATTTTAGTTCTTATATTTCTCCAGAAAGGGCTTTTCTTTCTCTAGACAGTGTTTCTCTAATGTCTTCCATGCCTTTTTGAGCCCAGCTAGCACCTTGAGAATTTCATTCTGAACTCTAGATCTGACATTTTACCAATGTCTGTATTGATTAGGTCCTGAGCCTTCAGTACTGCCTCTTGGTTTTGTTTTGTTTTGTTTTGTTTGTGGTGATTTTTTCCGCCTTATCATTTTATCCAGATAAGAATATATGAATGAGAGAATAAAATACTAAAAGGGTGTCAAAGACCCCAGAAAAATGTATGCTAACCAAATCAGAAGAGACCTCACATTTGGGGGAGAGGAAAGGGAGTAAAAAGAAGTTTTAAAAAAGTTTAAAAAATTAAAATATACATGTATATTAGACTCGTGAATAGAACAGAGCCATCCACTTGATTTTGGGTGTATTTTGGTCTCTTAGAAGAAACTACCTCCCAAAATATTAAAGAAGGAAAAACATATGTATACAAAAATAAGAGTAAACACAAAGAAGGGATGGAATAGAACTGTAAAGATGAAAATTTAAAAAAAATTCTGAAAAAGGAATTGATTAGGTAAGTTGGTTGGAAAAAGAAAGAAAAAGAAAGTGGAGAGAATTTGCTCAGGCTGGAGACTAGAACAGAGCCCTGTGCTAGATTTAGGGTATATTTTTATCTCTTAGAAGAAATTGTATCCCAACATTTTTTAGAAGAAATAACCCTACATGTATACAAAAAAAAAAAAAAAGTTATATACAATGAAGGATAAGATATGACTATAATAATGAAGGCTTAAAAAGGTTTTTTTAGAAAGCTATTGTTAAGATAAACTAGTTAAAATACTTCAAAAGAGGAAAGAGGAAAAGTTTTAAAAATTAGAATAAGAAAAAAAATTAATTAACTTTGCAAGACTAAAGAATCATGGGGAAAAAGCCTTGAATTCCATGCATTGCTTTCCCCTATCTCTGGAGTTCAGTTTTTCTCCTTGATCTGTGAACTTAGTCTTGGCTGAATATTCTTGTTGATCTTCTGTGGGAGGGTCCTTTTGCCATGATTCTCAAACTTCTTTGCCGGAGGTGGAATTGCACCGCCCTTGCCAGGGGCTGGACTAAATAATCTGCTCGGTTTCGCTATTGGGAGCTTTTGTTCCCTGAACGCTTTCCATAGAGTTCTGGAGGATGGGAATGAAAATGGTGGCCTCCCAGTGTCTGACCCAGAGGAACCGAGAGCTTGGGCCCCACTCCTCAGTGCGCCCTTGGAGAAAAGCGCTCAATCACTCCTGTCTCCCTGGTCTCTGGCTGAGCTCCAGGCTCACCCAACCTGTGACCAAGCGTTTCTTTCTCTGACGTATGGCCCTGTTTGGAGTCTCCAATCCCAGCAGATTCCTGCCTCCAGAGAAGGAAGGTGAGTATCCCCAGATCTGACACTTGTGGATTCTCTGCTCAAAGAGCAGTGGCCCGACTGTGCCTTAGATCATGGTTTAAGATAACCCTGAGTTGAGAGCTCACTCCTCTCCTCCATCTCTGTAGCCGGCTTCCCCACTCCAATACCTGTGAGCTCTGCCACACTCAGATACCCCCATTCCTTCTGTGACCCCATGGGACCTGAGACCATGCTGTCCCCATGAGGGCTCCACCCCTGCTTAGCCTCTGGAGCAATGTCCCTTAGTGGAGCAGACTTCTAAACATTTGGATTTTGTGCTCGTTGCTCTCCTGTTTGCCAGGAGCCGGCCCCTTCCCCCACGGTCTATCTTCCCATCTCTTCGGATTCACTTCTCCCACATCCTTCCTTCCAGAAAGTGGTCGATTTTCTGTTTCTAGAATTGCTGCTCTTCTTCTCCTCGATCTTCTTTTGGTTTGTAGGTGTTTGGAATGATTTGAT
Source organism: Mustela lutreola (assembly GCF_030435805.1). Classification (NCBI taxonomy): domain Eukaryota; kingdom Metazoa; phylum Chordata; class Mammalia; order Carnivora; family Mustelidae; genus Mustela; species Mustela lutreola. Next base: position 121,179,069 of record NC_081298.1, read on the forward strand.
AACTATCTAGCTGATCTCTTGCGACTGGAATGATTTGATAACTATCTAGCTGATCTCCTGCTACCGGATGTCATCTCAGTCTGCTACTCCTCCACCATCTCGACTCCTCTCCTACTCTAATAAGTTTAAAAAAACATTTTGGAAAACCACATTTGAATATGATTTGTTTCCTTTGTATCAGTGTGCACTTTATTTTATGCATTTATAAGCATTATTTTGAGAAGGGCTTCCCGCAGCCCACATACACACAGAAGGTTCCAAAGGCCCCGAGCTGGAGGGTCATGACCCTAAGCATGTTCCTCCCTGTAGAGGTACCAGACTGTGGTTGGTGATACCTCAAAGGTCTCAGTCACAGGACCTGACCAGTGATTCCCTGAGACCCAAGGCCAAGAGCCCTAGACAAGCTCTATGGTCGTTCTGGTGCTTTCTGTCTCTGGATTCACTGACCTCAACACTGATCCTTTCAGAGAATCAGGCTTCTGAGACAAATGCTTCCTCAGAGTGTGAATTCTTCATCCCCCACCTATCCTAGAACCACTTGGGGAGCTTATTAAAATATAGACTTCCAAGACCCCACCCCAGGCCTAAGGATTCAGAATTGGGGGAACAGGGCCTAGTAATCTGCATTTGATACGTTTCTTGGGTGATTCGTAGGCATATTGCTGTTTGAGACCCAGAACCACGGCTTTGGACGGCTTGTGCCCTGGGGCTTCTAATTTGACCCAAATTTCAGAATTGTAAATTGAATTTTCAAGAACACATCTAGCTTTTAAACCAGGCTACACTCTGAAGAAAAGCACACAGATGAGGAGACTCATGGCTTTTCACATTGTACATACACGCCTCTCCGGGGGCCCGTCTGGCATTGCTGAAGGTCTTCTGCTCAGGACAGGCTGTGGCTCTTTGCTATCTTCTCTGGCTGGGCCACTCTTCGTAAGAGAAATAAAGCAGCTAGTTGCTGTACTATGGGGGTCTCTTCCCCTGCTGGAAGGTAGGAGATGTTACAGATCCAATGTCCAGTTCTTCAGGTGGCCAGTGGTGGCCAGGGGCTGGCCAGAGGGGAGCCTGTCCATTGACTATGTCCTTCTGTGACACAGGGAGCACCCTCTCCCCATGACCCAGTGCTCTGCAGGCAAGTGACACAAACATTTGAGTGGCAGGGGATGTGCCAGGGCTCTGAGAGCAGATAATGACACAGTGGCCCCTTTGACCTCTAGCAGCTAGAGTAACAGCTGACCTGGACTCTTCTGTTCCAACCGTGAAGTTTTGCATTGCAAAAGCCAGTCTGTGGATCAAGGGAAATGACAGGTTGTGGCTTATCCAGCACCTTTAGCCCTGACATTGCAAGTGCTGCCAAAAGGTCAGCTTTCAAGGGATAACTGCCTGTGTCATTGACACTCTTTGAAATAAACTAGAATAAGTGGAAAGAAGTATGCTGGCACCTTGCTAATAGGGGTGCACTTTCCAATTTTTCATTAGCCCTTCTGAAGAGTGCCAGTGTTCCATGGATGGTCCCTTCGATAGCAGTGAGCCTGAAGACACATTGTATCTGTGCTGTGAATGATAATTTCAGCTTTCATTTAAATTACTCCGTTTCCAGAGCATGATTTCTTTTATGAGTACTATTTTCATGGCTGAATCCTCCATTGCTTAGACGGTTTGGTGGACAGAACTCTGGCTCAGTTTCCTGCCTGTGGTTCTACAGGGGCCTACGCCTCAGACTTGCTCACCAGAAAATAGGTGGATATTCCTGTCTCTCCACCCCAAAGACCTGTTAGTACTTCCGATTTCTATGGTTTCCTCTCTTGAAGGACCTTATCCACTAAATAAGCGGCTCTGATGTTATGATGCTTTTGTTTTCACACTTTCAGGAACCAAAATGTATTTACTAATTAGAGTTTCTGATTGGTATGGGAACCAGGAACACTAAAGGCATCGGTATCATTCCAGTCAAAGGCAAAGAAATGTAAGGTCTTATTTCTCCTATGGGGCTTTACCAAGCAGAGGTAGTCTGCTGGGCTTTGGAATATAAGTGGATGGCTCGCGGTGCCCTGTCACTACATTCAAGGGCCCCTGGAGGCTGGGAACCCCTGGTTCTCTCTGTTCATTCATTCGTTCATTCACTGATGCAGCCCACTTCCATGGCATGGACATGGGCAGGGGTAACATTGAGTGAGCCAGACCAGAGTCTGCTCTAGACCAAGACAGAGAACAGGAAAGGAGAGGCCAGGGAGCAATAAATGCCGTAATAGGGATAAAATGGCATGATGGGTGCAGAGTGACATTTTAGATCAGGCAGATGGGAGAGCCTCTCAGAGGAGGGGCCCTCTGAGACAAGAGTGGGCCATGCCAAGGCTGTCTTTGGTCACATTGATGTAATGGCCAGAATAAGTCCATCCATAAGTTATTGGGACTTCCATCTTATCTCTAACCACTAAAAACAAAATAAAACAAAACAAACAAACAAAAAAACAAGAATAGCTGTTAAGTAGAGCATCTCAGGGGATCCAAGCATTTGTCACACGCCCTTGAATTGGCCAGTATATTTGTTTCTCTCCCTTAATCAGGCAGGACACTGACTAGCTCTGCTCACATGCACAGAGCCTAATGCAGTGTCTGGCTCAGAGGGGGGCCTGGGCTAAATTCAGCAGGTGAGGGAAGGATGGAGAAATGAATCATGTTCATTTGCACTCTCCTCGGACTTTGCCTAATGACCCCATGGTGGGCTTCTTACTCAGCAGTGACAGGCTCTCCAAGGTGGGCAGGAACTAGTATGAGAGGTCTTCCTAGCCTCAATCAGACTTGCTAGTCACTTGAACACTATGGTCTGAAGACCAGTGTAAGAAGAAGATTAGTCCTTCATAAAATAGGAATGCCCTGCCGTGTCTCTTGTTCTGCAAGCAAGGTAGCTAAGAAGCCAGTGTAATCAGAATAAAATTGTGTTTGGACTCAGACCACCCATGGAACAGGTGCCTCAGGGAAAGTGATGAATGATCCCATGTAGGATGGTCCCTCAGTGTAGTTGGGGGGGTCTTCTTTTGAAGGGTGGTCCTGCTCCGGAACCACACCTGGCTAATATCTTACCCATGGCTATCAGTGTTGGAGATGAGCAGACAGGAGGGCCTGACAAGGCTGGTGGGGACAGATGGGCTGAGAAGAGTCCCACTCACCTGGTGGAGAGCTTACCCAGCTGTAGGTGCTGGTGGCTGAGTTTCCACCTGCAGTCAGCACAGGGGTCAGGGCTGGAGGTGTCTTCAGCCACACACCCACTGGGAAGGGTGTGGTACCCAAGGTCAAGTGGCTGGGATTTATGCTGGGATTTAGGCACTGGACCTGAGGATGTGCAAAGGTCCTGGGTAGAGCACTAGCACAGGCCTTCAGGCACAGGAAGTGGGATGCAAGGCTTAAGCCTGGAGCCCAGTGTTGGGGCTGGTTGGGACCTCTGAGGCTCTGCTTTTGTGTATCAGGCTTAGTCCCTCAGCTTCGGGTTGAGCCTGGGCTGAGTGAGGAAGAGGAAGGTGAGGCCCAGAGGCTGGCGACCACCTCGGGCCTGATGTTGTAGCTCTCAGGCATCTCCTCTCTTGGAAGTAGGGAGGCCAGGTAAGATCGAGGATTCCCGGTTAGAGGCTCTGAATTTCAGAGAAACAACAATTTTTTAAAACTATAAGTGTGTCCCAAATCCTGCATGAGATGCATTTGTAGTTGATCTGAAATTAAAATTTAATTGCGCATGCCATATTTTTATTTGGTAAGTATGCCAATCCTAATTTGAAGGCCAAAGTCAGAAGCTCACAAAGAAGACCACATTTCTACGGTGTGTGCTGCTCAGCTGTCCTTTGCGGGTGAGGTGGACGGAGCTGGGGTGTCTCCTCTGCCTCCCAAGCACACGTTCCTCTGAGTTGGTAGTAGATCTGGTAGTAGATCTGATGCCAAGGGAAGGGGTGTCTTGGCTAAGCAGAGGAAGGGTGTCCTATGTCTTCCTGGGGACCGGGCTTCTCCAGAGAGCGGTCAGCTGCCCTTTGCTATCCATCCTTGAATAAGTGAACCAAGTGAAATGCTTAGCTTTCCACTCTGTTGTTTAACCTTGAGTATGTCCTCTGGCAGCACGAAGGTGTGACCTTGAGATGTCATGCACCTAACGGTATGGGTCAGTGTTTCTATCAGGTGAAGGTTCTCTGCTTCCCAGAGAGGGGGGCCTAAGGCCCATAGAGCACAGGAAGATGAGTGGCTCAGGGTCATGTGGGGGGCTGCAGATGCAGCCCAAGCCTGGGGTCTCCTGGGTTAGCTTAGTGCCCACAGGTCCTGGGCTGCCTCCCAGATGCCACTCTGTGGGCCGGACAACTTACAAGGACCCACGGCCTGCCCCCGGGAGGTGGCTAACACAGCACCCCTCTGAGCACCCCTCCTCTGGCAGATGGCGTATTTGTTCTTCTCACTGAGGAGATTCCGCCAGCCCAGGGGCGCACGTGAGTGAGCGGGGGAGTAGGACATTGACTGATGTGTTGTTATTTTTGAGCTGGAAATGAAAGGCAGGGGCGGGGGGGAATGTCCACTGAGCTATTTTCTGAAATGTTTGTCATTTCCTGTCACTTCTGAGTTCAGGGAAAGACATCTTCTTAAGACAGTCAATACGAACTCTTTATTTCGGTGACTGAACGCTACAGCTGTGGGAGCGCCTGTGGTGGGGTGTTACACCCCCTAAACCACAGAGGGACATCGGCAGGATAGTGAAGGCCACTCACGGGTGCCTCTGCCCCTGCCTTTGACGTTCTGGACTCCCCGCTTCTCTTGTATCAGTCAAGGCTTTCTAGAGAACCAGTGTTGGCCTATGTGTGTGTCTGTAGATCTGCATCTACATCCATCTCTCTTTCTGAAAGAGATTAATTTTAAGGCATCGACTCACATGATTGTGGGACTGGTGAGACTGAAATCTACAGGCCTGGAAATTCAGGGGAGAGCTGATGCTTCAGTCTTGGGTTTGAAATTCCTTGGGCAGGCCAGGCAGGATGGAAATGTGAGGAGGGTTTCTGGGTGGCCATCTTAAGGAGAATTCCTTCATCTCTGGGAAGCCTCAGAACCTTGGTCTTTGTTCTTTAATTCATTAGGTGAGGCCCGCCCATGTGAGCAAGGGCAATCTGCTAGACTCAAAATCTGTTGAGCTAAATGTTAACCTTCACTCAAAGTCTACTGAGTTAAATGTTAATCACGTGGTTAACATACCTTCTCAGCAACATTGAGACTGTTGGTGTTGGCCCGAAAACCGGGCCCATAGCCTTGCCCAGCTGACTCAGAACAGATACATCACCATGAACTTGTCCAGATGTGCTGAGTGTGCAGAGCCAGCCAGAGGTGCAGGGGGAATGTCGGCCACTTTCAGGAGAACATTTCTCTCTGGTTAGGGGCTGGGCCACTGGCTTTTCTATAGAAGGTTTGCAGAGGTCAGAGTGTCCATCTTGATTTCCCCTTCTCTTCTTATTACTATGTCACAGTCTTTTTTGCTTGGGAGAGATCTCTCTGTGTTCTCTTAAGACCTTCAACTGATTGGACATATCCCACCCAAATGACAGAGGGTCATCTGCTTGACACAGTCTATTGATGGTAAATGTGAATCTCATGCAAATCATACTTTCATGGCAACATCTAGGCTGGTGTTTGGCCAACTGGACACTGTAGCTTACCCTGGTTTAAACACAAAATTAACTGTATACCTTCCCTATGCCACGTGCTGGCAATTGAGAGACTCTGTTGTTGCCTTGGGTGAGAAGGTATGACCACCTGTATTCAGAGCAGAGATTTGGTGTGGTGGGAGCAGACCAGGAGCTGGAGAGATGGGGAAGGGACATACCTCAGTGGTCATATTCACTGGATCCACCACCCCTACCCAACAGAAGCTGGTATAAGATAGAAGACATTGGGAAAGCCCAAAGCCAATTTCAGCAGAGGGGGTGGCCGGAGGGGGTGATGGGGAATGGGGGATGGGGGATGGGGAATGACTGCCAGCCTTCCCCTCCCTGGTCAGGGCTGTTACTGTTTCTTCATGGGCCGTGGTTGAGAATTCCAAACACACCCAGCTGGGGGAGGGTTTCTGTGAAATCCCTGGAGGCAGGTTCAAAAGGATTCTGTTGATGGGCTGCCTGATGGGAGTCCAGAGTACTTCATGTGGCTTAAGGCTTTCTACCTGGTTCATTCTACCCTCCATCCAGAGGCCTTTTCTTGGGATGAAATGGTCTCTCTGTACGGTCTTCCTGTCTGATTCCTTGGGCTGCCCCCGGACTCCACTCCCGTGATATGGAAACCCTTTTATCCCTAGAAGGGCAGCACAGTCAGTTTTTCAAAAATTAAACTTTTTAGTTTAGAATTCTCTTAGATGCACAGAAAAGTTGCAAAGCTAATACAGAGAGTCCCTGCACACCCCTCACCTAGCCCCCCAACCCCATAATGTGATCATCTCACGCCCCGTGGAACATTTGTCATAATTCGGAAACCAACACAGTTGCATCACTACTCACTCCAGACCTGATTTGGCTTTCACTTGTTTTTCAGTTCCAGGCTTTGGTGCAGGGTGTCACATTGCCTTTAGTGCCTGGGCAGGTGTGGTCTGTGTGCCACTCACTCCGCTGGCCGGGCCCCGCTCTCCCCTCTTCTGCTCCTTAGCCTGCAAGTCCCTGGCTGAGAGTCACTGACCAGAAGCTCATGGTGCTCTCTGTTGATGTTCATTCATTCAGAGGCCTGACCGGAACTTTCTTCCCTCTGGCACGCTGGAAGGAAGGAAGCCATCCTGGCCACCTGGTAAATATTTTACAACATCTAATGGAATCGAGTTGTTTAGTCTGCAGAAAATAGAAAGGCATTAGTTAAAGAAAGTAACAAGCTGGCCGGTTGCTGAGTCTTCAGGTCTAGTGAGAGGTCCGGGAGCCTGAATGATTTCTATTTAAGGGGTTTTAGTGCTGACCTAGAGCATCCCAGAAGCAATTGGCTTCTGTTGCTTCTCAGGACGGCGCCCTTGCCAGGAGCCAGGCTCCTATAACCTCAAACTCATGAGGGACCTTGCTGGGGTCCTGCTCAGTGCTGTCCCCAGAATAGTCCTCATTCCCAGGTAGTCCTCCCCTCGCTTCTTCCTCCCCAGCTTGACTTTGGCCCATGCCCCTTGGACGCGTCTTGTGGGACTGTGGAGCCTATCCTGAGCCTGTCATGTCCGTGTGCTTCTGGAACCCTGGTGAGCTGGGCCCAGCCACCCAGTCCCTTACCCACAGGACCAGGCCTGTGGTACTCAGTACTTGGCCGAGAGACAGAGCAAAACAGGGCCGCTGGTGGTGGTTAGCCTGGGGGAAGGCCTACATCCCCACACGGCCACGTGGGACATTCATTTCCTCCTCCTCCGAGCACCCCCCACCTCCTGGTCCTGCTCCTACTTTTTCACACTTTGCCCCCCAAGAGTTTCATTTCACAGAAGAGTGAGATAAAAATGTTTATTATTTAAACCAAGGCATATAAAGGCTGTAGTAAATTGTTTTGATGCCATTTACAAGCTGTGCATTGTAGTAAAGTTTAATGTGAAGTCAGAAGGGAATCAGTGAGGGAAGTCTGAGCAGAATCTCGAATGAGGGGGAATGGATTTCAGAGGCCCACGGGTCTGCAGTTTGCTCTCTTCCTGGTTCGCCATTCTAAGAGGAGCACTGTCTGCTTCGGTCCTCCCTGCTCTGCCCTGTGGCTTCCTCTGCCCCGCCTCAGCCTGCAGACCTCCTCTGCCCTGAACCCCCTCACCTTCCTCACCCCTGCCACATGCACACCATAGTTCAGGGCTTCTCCATGACCAAGGGCCAGAGATGGAGCCGCCAGCGTGGTTCCAGGCCTCTACTCAGTGCCGTGATGGCCCCGCTAGCCCTCGGTCACTTGAGAGCCAGGGCCTGGAGCCAGCTCAGTCCTGGCCTGAAGCATTAAGGAGCATTTGACTGGACTTCAGAGATTTCTGAGGAACCTCGGGTCATCTTTCTTGGTTCGATAATCGTTCCCACTTTGAGCATTTAATGAGTTTTTTGTGTGACACCTGATTGAGCTGAAGACACAGACCCTCACCTGAGATGGGGGGTTTGAGGTGGGTGACACTGAAGTGGACAGTCAGATGCCCAAGTAGGGCAAATGAGGATTGTCAAGGAAGTAAAGAAGTAGGTATCTGTGTTCCACGACGGAGAGCGAGCTGGGTAAAATACACTTTATGAGAACACGCAGGGCTTGCAAGGACAGCGCAGGGTATCTGTAATGGCTGGGCTCCTCCCTTCTCATTTGTGAGGGGGGCTGACTGGGCAGGGGGAAGGGGGAAGGGAGAGGTGGATAGGGCAGAAGGGGGGACCTGTGGGCTGGAAGGAGCCTTTGTCCAGTGAAGGGGTCCTAGCGGGAATGAGCAGGTCAGGGGAAGGGCCTTGACTTCTGAGGAGCAGTAGGGCTTGAGTTCAGTCTTGATCATGAGGGCAGGAGGGGCTTCTCTGGGGTCTGGGGCAGCGCATTGCCTGGCCCAAGATCGAGAGAGGAACAGCAGCAGCACAGAGTGAAGGAGTCAGCTCAGAGCTCTAGGACCTTCAGTGAGAAGAGGATGAGACCGTGGTTCCTAGTGGGCATTTCTGTGTGGAGGATTGGTGGCAGAGCTGCACAGGAGGATGCCGGTATTGGTGTGGGAGGAGAAAGAAGGCAGGAGCTGGCCTGGGAGGCTGTTCCAGGGCCTGGTCATCTCTGACTCCTGAGGATCTGGCCATTTGCTGCTTTAGTGTCCACAGGCTGGTGAGTCGTCCCTGTTGGAATTGGATGGGGGCGGGGAGAGGTCCTCCCTCAGCCTTGGGCTTCCAGAGCAGATTTTGCAGTCCAGGTCCCAGTAGGGGTTATCAGCTACAAGAGTAGAGTCCTGTCATCCCTAGTCAAGATCCTCACAGGGGAGAAGTGGGTGGTTTGAGGCACACTGGGACATTCCTGTGTCCCCTAGCCAAAAGCTACAGAGCCAGTGTTTCCTGATAGAAAGCAGGAAAAGCGGAGCATCATGGGACTCCTGACCCCAGCCCTCCTGCCTGGTGTGGGCAGCACATATGCCCAGAAGCCCTCCTCAGGCGTTGATGAGGTTATCCCTGCCGCTGAGCATGCCTGTCTAGACCCTGGCCAGGTGGTTTCAGGGCCCTCATGTCGGGATCGTTTCTCCCAGAGGGCCGGGAGCCTGTTCTCGGATGTTTGGAGGCATCCCACATGCTCAGCACCTTTGGATGAGAATGTTCTAAATCTACCTATTATAGACCCTAAGCCGGAGCCCCGAGGGACTGATGTTGGCTGCCAGCCTGCGCTCCCAGAATAGGTCGGGCGCTGGAACTGGAAACGAGCCTGGAGATGAGGTGGGTGGGCGAGCTCTGGCTCCCACAGCTCATCTCTGGCTGGATGTGCCCTCTTTCCAGTTGTGGCGAGTAAGAAGTTTCTGGCACAACTTTGTCCCCTTATGGCATGTGACTCACCCTGTGGAGCTGGCCAACATGCAGATTCCAAGGCCCACTGGCAGAGTTTATGATCCATCGGGGCCCGGGAATCTGCATTTTGGAAGCACTCTCCTGGGAGATTGTGTCGTGCAGCCAGATTTGGGACCCCTGGCTCTGGTGCCCCCTCTGCTGGAGAAAGGAGCCCTTCAAGGTCACTGGAAGGGAGACTGGGGAATACCTTAGGCTCCTGGCCCTTGTTTTGAGTTATGCTGTGGTAAGACCTGTTACCTCTCTGGGTCTGATTGGGGGTGTGGGGGAGGTGGGACAGCAGCCAGGGGCTCCCCCACGCTTCTCTTGGCAGCCCGACGTCTGCAGCTCAGCCTCCTGCTGGGCAGACCCGGCCCTGTTCTCTCCTGGAGGAGTGTTTGTTCCCTCCACTGATGGCAGGCACTGTGCACCCTGTGTTCGTCAGAGTTCTACCAGGAAGGTGGTCGGCGCTGCGGGATTAGCCGTGAACAGGGGGGAAGACCCGGATGGAGTCTGTTTCTGGCCGCACCGCCTCCTCCTCGCATCTGAGCCCAGCTGAGGGGCTCGGCCGCTGTGAGCTTGAGCTTCTCCATTTGCCAAAGACGATTTTGATGTTTGCCCTGCCTTCCTTCTAGAAAGAGTTTAAAACGAGCTGAGAGATGGGGGAACATCTTGAGAATTCTGAAGCAAGGCCTGTGAACTTGACATGAGGGACATCCGTGACTGGGCTGGGCAGTCATGAAGAATGGTGAGCGCAGCAAACCGGAGAGCAGAATTCAATTCAATTAGAAAAAATTGGTAGCGGAGGCTCCAAATTATGCAAATTTAAGGGCCAAATATGGCTTGTGAGCCAACAATGAATCCTACGGTAAAGCGCCATTCAAAAGCCAGGTGGCCGTCATGAATTTCCATACCACACGTGTGACCTTTTCCAAACAGTGTTCTACCAAGTAGTTGATGCCTGTGCGTGTATGTGTGTAGGGGCTGTGAGAGTGTGGGCTCCTGGATCGGCCTCCTGAGATCCAAGTCCATCTCTGGTGCTTGGCCACATTATTTCAACTTCCTCTGCTTTCTCTCTCTCTCTCTCTCTCTCTCGATCTTTCCATGTCAAATGTGGATGATAATGACACCTATTATCGGCAAGGATTAAATAGGATGCCCATGAAAAGCTTAACCTAATAACAGTTTGTAACCTAACCTGCCCAATAAAAGTATCATACTATTATTATTATTATCACTCTTGTATCGTAATATTCTCTGCTTTGTTGCACAAACGGTTAAGGGGTGCATACAGTAAGAGCAGAAAGATGGTAATATAGAATAAGAGATAGAGGTAGAGGGTAGGAAGTTAAGAGCAGACAGAGGTCACCACAGAGGTTATTAGTGGTTCCTGCTGCAAGGTGTGACCTTTTACTTTTAGTTTCCAGATAACCACAGAGAACGGGAGAAATAGGCAGTTGCAAGCTTCTTTATCAACATGGGGGAGGGATCACGAAAGTTCTTTCTGGATCTGGGCTTGTTTTTTGTTCCAGAAGTAGAAAAGATTTCCATCCTTGAATAATGGGCTGCCTGGGAAACCCAGGGCCGTGGGGTTTCTTAACAGGCCTCTCCTCATTGGTGGACCTGAGACCCGCTTGGCACCTCAAGTGTTATTGAACCTCACTCAGTTGGACAAGCTCCTAATCCTGGCTGGGGATGATGGCGGTGCTTAGGTCCCTGGGTGCTGGGACGTAGAAACGGCCCCCTCGTGGCTTACCACTTTAGAGTTCAAAGTTTGGGCTAGTTTTCTCATCTACCCACATGCCCCACCCAGATTATGGGTGATGTTCATAGATTTCAGCGGTCCCATCCTCACCTGCGCCTGTACCTGAGCCTCTGCCTGCACAACCTTGTTATTCTTCTCTTCCCAGCATTCACATAGCTCCTGACGTCTGCCTCACCTCCCTTCTTGAAGCCCTTCTGAGGGTTTTCTAGATGGTGATTTTCTATGACTTTGTTGGTTTGAATTTCCAGTGCCTTTGATGGATCTACCCAAATGCACCTGAGATAGAGTGTAGTGAGGATACCATTTCTAGAAGACTCCTTTCTGGTTTGTGCACTGCTAATGTAGAGTACTGAAGTAAAAGCTTCTAGAATACAGAGATCATGCCTCTGTTGTCTTGCTCTGAATTACATCCTGGGCCCAGAGGGACACTTAATACATCAATGTCTTGATGAAAATGGGGGTGTTATCAGTAGATGATAATAATCGGGAATGCGAGAGAGAAAATGTTACTTGATTTGAATGTGAACCTTGGGTTTTCAGGGGAAAGCAAGCTCTATGCACATTTCCAGGGGTGCATATTTTAAGGGGGCGGCGTGTTGAGTTTGCAAGCACAACGCCGTTGCTGGATGAAATGAGCCCTGTGCTATTTATTGCTGAGTCCTTGCAAGTGTTTCTGCAAACTCTGATGTGTCGGGACAAAAGGCCTGTCTTCACAACACTGTGTGGCTTTCAAGGGTTTACGAATGGGAACACCAAGAAACGATCCCATGCAAAAATTGATCTTTGAATGATTAAATGGTCTTCTAAAAAGTTGCTAATCCTTGGCTCTGTTGTTGTAGAGGACAGTGTATGAAGTCAGCAGGCAGGAAACTTGACCGCATTCTCAGAGGCTGGATCCTCCTGGTGCTGCTCTCCACGGTGCAGCGAGGCCTCCTATAGCCTAGCAGACCCATCCCCTGGTCACCTTTTATCTTTCCCTTCCCCCTATTATTTCATATTGTTGTGACTGTGATTCCACGACATCTTGTAGAGAGACGTCTGAAACCATAATCTCTTACCATTCTTTGTCTACATATTGGTCTCTCTGGACTGTGGGAAGGGACTGGTATGGTGTGATGTCTTACTAATCTTCATATACACAGGACCTCCCATGTAGCAGGTCCTCAATTTGTATCTGTGGAATGAATGAAATGATTTTGGGAACGCACCAAGAATAAAACCACGTGGTCCCTCCCTGGTAAGGCGGAGGGCCCCAGCAAGTTTTAAGCCCCTTGTCTGGAGCCCCATGGGCAGACATGGCCCTGCAGGTATTGGGTCCTTTGTCTTCCGTCTCCAAGGACAGTGTTTCTCAGGTTGGAGTTATTGAGCTGTTGTTTTTCTCCCCTTGTTTGTCTGCATGGTTTTTGTTTTTTTGTTTTTTTTTCATCTTCATTCATCCATTTATTGACTCATTCCTACGTTTGTTTCTTGAACAGCTTACATTGAGTTAGGTACAAAACAACACAGATAAAGAACTCTAACAGAGCTTTTATTTTAGCAAGGGAAGATAGCCAGTAAATAATAAGCATGTTCGAGAAGGCAAGTATACGGTATGTCAGAAGGAAATAAGTGCTGTGTAAAAAGGAAACAGGAGAGCAAAGTGGGGGATTGGAAATACCGAGGGGCAGGTGGTAGGCTGTCGCATTTCAGGGGGTGAGAGTGACAAAGGTTTGAGGTTTGAACAAAGACTGGAAGGAGGTGAGGGATTCAGTCTTGCCAATATCTGGGGGGGTGTGTTCCAGGCAGAAGAAAGAACCAAGGCAATGGCTCTCTCATGAGAGTGCACAGGAAACCTCGAAGAACAGCAATGGGCTGACATCATTGCTGTGGTGGGGCCAGGTGAGGGTAGGAGGAGCAGGTGGGGATGACATGAGACAGGTCACCAGAACCATGTCAGGTAAGGCCTTGTAAGCCAGAAGAAGGACTTTGGGTTAGATCCGGAAGAAATGAGGAACCATTTCTTCCTCACCAATTCAAACACCATCCTTTTCGTAATCCCTTTAAGATCCATCACCTCCTATATGACATCTACCTGGACTAATTTTACCTGGCTGAAGTCTCCCAGTTCATTCCATATTCATACATAGATTTGCTTTACCTAACACAGCAGATGAGTTTGTGAAAAGAGAGGTGTAAGTCACCTTTCCAAAAAAATATTGAAGCCTATTTTATATTCACCAGGGGAGCTAACTATTTAAAGTGCCCTATTATTAACGCTTTTGTAAGGTGACGAATCCTTTTGTTCAATGACTGTGGATCTCCACTAATTTATCAGTTATGAAAGATCAGGGCATAAATGTATAAAACTGAGCACACACTTGTATAATATGTCTCTACACATGAGGTACTTGCTAAGCATCTCATCTGAGAGCCTCTTGGGACTTCGGGCTCATGCACTCTCACCTGAGCTCATCATGTTCCTCCTGAATCATCTTCCTCTTGTATTCCTTGTTGCATGTGGGCCTGAAGCCCAGAGTCATCTCTTGACATCCGCTCTCCTCCTTCTCCTCCTTCTCCCCCTGCCCCCAGCTCACCTTCTCCACCTCTGCAAACTCTCCTGCATTCTCTCCATGACCCTCTCTGCTTCTGTTATAGTTCAAGTGCCCAAGACATTTTCGTGGACTTCTCAACACTTCGCCCTGTAACTGCTTCACCCGTGTTCTCCAAGGCTTCATCCCACATTCAGCTATTCAAGTCAGCTGCTCAAAGCATCCTTCTTACCCTGAGCCTTCTCTGTTCAAACATCTGTAACCTCCCCATCACCTTGCCTGGAGCTTACAGCCTAAACCCCTGAGCATGACGTCCAAACCCTGTCTGTGACCAACCTGCACGTACCTTTCTGGTCTTCTCACTGCCACTTATCCCATTCATCCTTATGCACCATAAGGGGCATCCATGAATAAGCACTTCCCACACCCCTACAGCCCTGAGCATGAGCAGGTGGGGGCACGCACCTTTACCACCCCTGCCCTGCAGTGCCCCTCCGGCCACCTTATTCTGCTCAGGTCCTTTCCATTTTCCAAGACCAGCCTGAACGCCCAATCCTCTTTGAAGGCATTCTTTTTGATGCCTTCTCACTCCTCAGACAGAAATGACCCCTCCTTTCATAGTACTTAGCAAGTCACTTTTATAACGCATGTCACTCTTCTTATGTTTTGTTATTCTACTTGTCATGCCTTCTTCACCAGCCTGCATCCTTCCTGCCCACTGGGTGCTGTCTTAATCCTCACCTCTGTGTTTTGTGCCTTATGTGTAGTGAGCATGTAATAATCACGTGTAGCATGATACTAAGGCTGTCCTTGTTCTGACTATGTTTTATGGTTGACATGGGAGGCCCACATTAAATTGTAAGGTTTGTGAAATCTAGAACTATCTTTGGCTTTTTTTTTTCTTTGTACCCTCATCCCTTACCATGCAGTCCCCACAGATGGCATTTATTGGGCTAATTCTCCATTAACCTTTGTGTTTCAAGGTTGCGTGATCCTAACAGTAGAAACGCAGCAAATTGGGAGTTCATCCCAGGCACTCTGGCCTCCGGTTTATTTATTTATTCATTCATTTATTTATCTCTCACGTAGCAGGTATAAATTCCAGGCCACAACAGTAGGGTGCAAGAAATGTCACATTTCTTTATTTCTCTAAATCAAATTTAATCGGTGCCAAGCTTCCACATGCTGAGCTGGCAGGAAATTTAATCTGTCTTTTGAGAGACCTCTGCCCCCAACGGCTCCCTGAGGACTGTACGGAAGAAGCCTTAGGGCTCTCACTAGTTCTGAAGAGCTGCATGAAGGACCCTCTTGTTTGGGATCCATGCTGGTCATGTCTTACCCCACGTGGCCTACAGGCCAGTGTCTTCTCTGCTTCCATATTGAGAGAGCTTAAGGGCCCAGACTGGAAGCACCAGTTTTGTTTTGATTCCTGAGAGCCACTCGCGTAGTCCCAGGGCACTGCAGGAAGAAAAGCTCCAATGCCTACTCATCGTACCTTCACAAATCAGGCCCATCTCAGTTTCAGAGTACATTCTCATCTTCCTCCAGATGACAGGGAGAATACCTTTCGTTCCTTTTAGCCTCTTTCAGTATGGTCAAAATATTAATAGAATGATTTTCCTATCGTAATAAATTGATGTAGGCTCAGTATACATCATAAATCTGTGACAGTAGAGAAATAGAAAGAAATTGGGGAGAAATCAGGGAAAGAATGCAAAGTTTCAAATAAAAAGCTCAAACAATAACTATTATAGTTAAGCTTCACATTTGACTCTAAGCTTCCTGGTTGCCAAAGTGAAAAGGGAAATGTGGTCTCATACCTGTTACCAGAAAGGGAAGAAAATTAGTTTCTCAAGAGAAGCAAAATTTTTTATATTACTTGGCTCTAAAATAAATTTTTCATGTGGTGAAGCATTATAAAGGGATCATGACTCAGGGGTATTGCATATAGGCGTCTGTTTCTTGCAGCCTGTAGCTCTCGATAACCACGCCCAAGGATAAGTGTGCCTGTGGGCCTGCACATAGGAGCATTGACCACACACGTTGGTCTGTACTTTTGCTACCTTTATGTCCTGTTCAGACTTTTAAACATGACCAGATATTACTGACATCACCAGTGCCCCACAGCCTAAGCAGAACAAAGATTGAAATAAACGTCTACTGAAGATTGTAACCTACGTGACAGAGAAAGATGATTGGTGTGATTAAGCAGGTTTTGCTCCTGATGTTTCCTTGGTCTGCTGATGGTTTTGGCCATTTCCTTCCCCTGTTAACATCTCTTCGAGCAAAGGGGCTAAGACTTTATATTCATCACTGAATTGCCAATGCCAGGCATGGTGTCTGATTCTCACAGGTGGTAAACAAATCATTGTTGAATTGATAGGCTTGTTTATTGCCTCTTTCATATCTGTAACATCGTATTTTAAGTTACTCTCCTGTATTTCAAGAATAATATGGAGGGGCACCTGGGTGGCTCAGTGGCACCTGGGTGGCTCAGGTCATGATCTCAGGATCCTGGGATCGAGCCCCACATCTGGCTCTCTCCTCAGCAGGGAGCCTACTTCCCTCTCTCTCTCTGCCTACCTCTCTGCCTACTTGTGATTTTTCTGTATGTCAAATAAATAAAATCTTAAAAAAAAAAAGAAGAATATGGAGCCAAATGAGAAAAGAGTTCCTGTAGGGTGGACCCTTCCCCACCTCATACATGACAGAACTAAGAAAATAGGCTTAATGATCCATCACTGACTTATGGGACATGGGAGGAAGAACATATTATACTGTCAATGAGGACAGTGAAAACTGGTGGCCTGCTTGGTAGAAAACATGAAGTTGTGGTATATAAAGCAATAATTATGGTATTAGAAAGTACAAACCCTGATTCAAGTCTTAGAGTAATTCTTTACTTGCTGTGAGACCTTGGTCAGATCATTTCATTTCCTCATCTGTAAAATGAGGAGGGTAGCATCTATTTCAGTTGTTCTTTTCTGCAATAAAAAGCCTCCTTATAAACTGAGAATTCTAAGGGGATGTTTCTTATTATCCTTGTTGTCTGTTTTAAGTGAGGGGTAGGCATCTCAGGAAACGAAATTGTATGAGCAGAATCTTACTAACCAGAATGAACTTGATATATTCAAAAATCAGTGACTGTGTTAGAATAAATGAATCCAGCAAAGTTGCAGGATACAAAAAACAACACACAGAAATGAGTTGTGTTTCTGTACATTAATAATAAGCACTTTGAAGGGGAAATCAAGAAAACAACTTTATTTATAATAGCATCAAAAAGAATAAAAAATTTAGGATTAGACCTAACTGGGGTAAAGACTTGTACACTGAGAACTACAAAACATTCCTGCAAGAAATTAAGGAAAGCACAAGTAAATGGAAAGATATCCCCTGTTCATGGACTGGAAGACTTAATATTGTTAAGATGTCAGTACTACCCAAAGTGGTCTGTGAATCTATGGGGTCAGATCCTACAAGATTTCTATCAAAATCTCCATGACATTGTTTGCAGAAACAGAAAAACCCATCTTAAAATTCATATGTATGGAGTTGGTTTGATTTGTTGTTGATTCTCCAGTTCTTTAAGGTGTAGAGACAGCTGGTGTATTCTGGATTTTTCAGTTTTTTTTGAGGGAGGCTTGGATGGCTATGTATTTCCCCCTTAGGACCGCCTTTGCTATGTCCCATAGGTTTTGGACCGAAGTGTCTTCACTCTCATTGGTTTCCATGAATTGTTTCAGTTCTTCTTTGATCTCCTGGTTGATCCAAGCATTCTTAAGCAAGGTGGTCTTTAGCTTCCAGGTGTTTGAGTTCCTTCGGAACTTTTCCTTGTGATTGAGCTCCAGTTTCAAAGCATTGTGATCTGAGAATATGCAGGGAATAATCTGTCTTTTGGTATCGGTTGAGTTCTGAGACCCAGTATGTGGTCTATTCTTGAGAAGGTTCCGTGTGCACTTGAGAAGAATGAGTATTCTGTTGTTTTAGGGTGGAATGTTCTGTACATATCTATGAGGTCCATCTGGTCCAATGAGCCATTCAGTGCTCTTGTTTCTTTATTGATTTTCTGCTTTGATGATCTGTCTATTTCTGAGAGAGGCGTGTTAAGATCTCCTACGATTAGTGTATTCATATCAATATGACTCTTTATCTTGATTAACAGTTTTCTTAAGTAATTGGCTGCTCCCATATTGGGAGCATAGATATTTACAATTGTTAGATCATCTTATTGGATAGTCCCTTTAAGGATTATGTAGTGTCCTTCTGTATCTCTGACTACAGTCTTTAGTTTGAAGTCTAATTTATCTGATATGAGAATCGCTACCCCAGACTTCTTTTGAGGCCCATTGGCATGAAAGATGCTTCTCCATCCCTTCACTTTCAGTCTGGGTGTATCTTTAGGTTCAAAATGGGTCTCTTGTAGACAACATATGGATGGGTCCTGTCGTTTTATCCAGTCTGCAACCCTGTGCCGTTTTATGGGCGCATTTAGGCCATTCACATCGAGAGTGATTATTGATAGATACGTTTTTATTGACATCGAGTTACCTTTGAAGTCTTTCTTTCTATAGACTGTCTCTATATTTCTGTTCAATGCTATTCTTAGGATTTTCCCTCTTTTATAGAAGCCCCCTTAATATTTCCTGCAGTGTCGGCTTGGTGGTTGCATAGTCTTTTAAGCGTTGCCGGTCTTGGAAACTCTCTATCTCTCCATCCATTTTGAATGTCAGTCTTGCTGGATAAAGTATTCTTGGCTGCATGTTCTTCTCATTTACTGCCCTGAATATATCTTGCCAGCCTTTTCTGGCTTGCCAGGTCTCTGTGGACAGGTTTGACGTTATTCTAATGGGCTTCCCTCTGTAAGTAAGGAGCCTCTTTGCCCTGGCAGCTTTCAAAAGATTATACCTACAATTATAATTCCTCAATTTGACTATCAGGTGTTGTGATTTTTTTTGGAATATATAATCTTGGGTGGAGACCGTTCAGCCTCTAGTACATGAATGCTGGTTCCATTCACGAGATTGGGAAAATTTTCATGAAGGACTTGTTCCACTATATCTTCTAGACTTCTTTCTTTCTCCTCCCCTTCAGGGACTCCAATAATTCTGACGTTGGAATGCTTCATGGCATCATTTATTTCCCTGATTCTGTTTTCGTGGTTTCTAAGCTGTTTATTCCAGGCTTCCTCCTGATCCTTTCTCTCTATCTGTTTGTCTTCCAGATCACTAATTCTATCTTCTGTATCAGTTACCCTAGCTTTGAGAGAGTTTAGATTAGATTGGAACTCATTGAGAGCATTGTGAACCTCTTCCCTGGTAGCATTAAGCTCCGCCCTAACATTGTGAACATCCTGTCTGGTTGCTTTCAGTTCGGCCCTAATCAATTCCATTTGGTCATCCATGGCTTTCTCCAACCTAGCTATTGCCTAGATAATTGTTAGCCTGAATTCTCTTTCCGACATATTGTCTATGTTGATAGCCATTACCTCTGTTGCAGAAGGTCCATCCTCTGTATTTTTCTTCTGTTGGGCATTCCTCCTCCTAGTCATTTTGGTGGGAGATGACTGAACAGATGTAGCTGGATGTATCAACTGTGGTACAGTCAAGGTGCACCCTGGAACACTTCTGAGCAATCAGGATTCCCCACCCAAACGAGAGACAAAAGAAAAGAAAAAGAAAAAGAAAAAAGAGAGAAGGAGAGACAGGAAAGAAAGGGAAGATGAAAGAGAAGCTTCAGCCCAGATGGGCCCCAAGGTAAGATTTATGAAGTAGACAAACAAAAAGAGACAAAAAGACTGATACAAGTATATGACAAGAGAAAAAAAAATATATATGCAAATAAAGGAAGAACCTCGTCTAAAAGAACCCCAAGTGTAAGATTTATATGCTATCAGGACAAACACAAAAACAGAGAAACACTGCTGGAAGAAGAAGATGGGAGAGTTATTATAAATTCTCAGTGTGTGCGAGGAAGGTTGTTTTGATTCTTCCTGGATATATCTTGATATCTTTGTTAAAGGACTCAACTTTCCTAAGATAAAGGGGATTAAAAATTGGTTTACATATAGTGGTAGTATTGATTAGGGAAAGGGGATTACTTTGAAGTTTAACTCTATATTAATATTAGAAGATAAAAATAAAAAGGAATAAACTAGACTAAACTAAACTAAAATTTAAAAAAAGGAATTCAAAAAATAAAAATGCAAAAGAAAAACATAGGTGTATGTATCAAAAAGTTCAGGTTAGAAGGGTATTATGGAATTTGATGTACTGTACAGCTCGCTGTGATGATAAATACGTTAAAAAAAAAATTACCTATGTGTAAAAAAAAAAAAAAATGAACCGGAATAGTGGGAACGAGTGAACAATACAAGTTTTGCTATGAAGTAGTGGTTGTTCTCCTGTAGTCCTTTTTTTTTTCTCTTTAAAAAAAAAAAATCATATGTAATCTCAGGGGACTCTTAATCCCCAAAACAATTTTTTTTTCAAATTTTTCAAGAAAAACAGAATTGAATGACTCATGTTCTTGAGTTCAAAACATATGATAAAGCACAGTAATCCAAACAGTGTGATACTGGGATAAAAGACATATATAGGCCAATGGAATAGAATAGTGGTTTCAGAAATAAATCGTTTTGTATGTGGGCATATGTTCTTCAGCAGTGGTGAATGCAGAAAGGACAATCTCTTCAACAAAGGGTGCTGGGAAGACTGTACACCTGCCCACAAAAGAATGCATATGGACTCTTACTTTATACCATAGACAAAATTTAACTCAAAATGCGTTAAAGACATAAACATAAGATCCTAAACTATAAGATATAAACATAAGATCCTAAACTGCTTTCCTCTTAGGAGAAAACGGGGAAAATCTTCATGACATTGGACTTGGCAGTGAGTTCTTGGACAGGACATGAAAAAAACAGGCAACAACAACAAAAATAGATGAATACGACTACATCAGCTTAAAAACCTGTACATCCAAGGCCACAACAGAGTGAAAAGAAAACCTGTAGAATGGGAGAAAATATTCGCCAATCTTTTATCTCACAAGGATTTAATATCCAGCATATGCAAAGAATGCTTCCAGCTTAACAATAAAAAGATCCTATAACCTGATTTAAAAATAGGCAAAAGGCTCAGATAAACACCGCTCCCCAAATGATATACAAATGGCCAAGAAGCATATGAAAAGATATTCAAAATCCCTAATCATTAAAAAAATTAAAATAAAAACACAGTGAGATATCACCTCACACCTAGTGGGATGGCTACCATTAAAAAAAAAAATAGAAGGTGCTCACAAAAGCAGAAAATAACAAATATGGTTGAGGAAGAAGAAGTTGTACTGTGGGTGGAATTTTAAAATGGTTCAGTCACTATGGAAAACAGTATGATAGTTACTAAAAAATTAAAAATAGATCATGTGGTAATGTGATTCAGCAATCCTTCTTCTGGGTACATATCCAAAAGAATTGAAAGCAGAGTCTGGAAGAGATACTTGTACACCTGTGCTCATGGCAGGCACTGTTTGTGATAGCCAAGAGGTGGGAGCAACCTAATGTCCATCAAAAGATGAATAGAAAAGCAAAATGTATACAATGGAGTATATATATTGGAGGACTGTGCAGCCTTAAAAAGGAAAGAAATCCTGTCACAAGCTACAGTATGGTTGAACCTTGAAGATACTATGCTAAAGGAAATAAGCCATCATGAAAAGGAAAAATGACTTATGATTCCACTTATGTGAGTTATTTAAAATAGCCAAATTCATAGGAATAGAAAGTAGAGGGTAGAGGAGTGTTGTTTAATGAGTATATGATACAGCATTTCAGTTCTGCAAGGTGAAAAATTTTGAGCTGTGTTTCACAACAAGATAAAAATTCTTAACACTATTGAACTGTAGACTTAAAACAGTTAAGCTGATTAAACTGTATATGCTCTTTATCATGAATAAAATAGCAATAAAAAAAAAAGCCAGCCATTGGAGCACTTCCAAAATGGCAGAGTAGTAATTTCAAAAAAACCAGCTCTGCCATAAAAAAAATGAGAATGCTGGCAAAAATTGTCAAGACCAACTTTTCTAGAGTTCTAGAAATTAACTGAAGGCTTGCAACAATTTCAGGAACATTTTTTTTTTTTCAAGAAAAATAGCTGAATATTAGTAAGGACAATGAATTTTATGACATTTTAACTTACCCTGTTCCCATTTGCTTCATCTCTGCAATATTCTTTTTTTTTTTTTAAAGATTTTATTTATTTATTTGACAGAGAGGGATCACAAGTAGGCAGAGAGGCAGGCAGAGAGAGGAAGGGAAGCAGGCCCCCTGCTGAGCAGAGAGCTCGATGCGGGACTTGATCCCAGGACCCTGAGATCATGACCTGAGCCGAAGGCAGTGGCTTAACCCACTGAGCCACCCAGGCGCCCCTCAGCTCTGCAATATTCTTAAAAACCAACAGCCTAGAAACTACAGTAGCTATGCAAACCAGCGGACTAGCTACTCTGGAGGGAGCAGAATGGGGTTGGAGCTTCCCCCCACCTCGCCCTCACCCCACTGTAGCCCCATCTCCTAAGAGTTTTCACTATGTGACCTGTCTGGCAGCTCCTTGGAAATGCCCCATTCCTGGAGCTTGTCTTTATTTGACCTCAGGGAGCACTTAGTGCAAACATGCCTATCACCAGGGCATTTGTTTTAAAAAAAAAAAAAAAAAAAAGCATCAATTATTTAGCATCACTGTGGCATGAAACAATGACACCAGTTGGGGAAAATAAGAAGCTAACCAAAATACTTAAAAGAAAAATCTGTGGAGTGAGATGTCAACAGGGGGCTGACATATTCTTGCTAACCTAGAAAGCCACACACATATGCTGAGCTGTGTGCATGACCAAGAAATATCTGAGGAGGCCTTAATTTCTCACCCTTGGCTGATTTTGAGACTTTATGCAGGCAGAAAGTGAAGGATGAGGCAGAGTTGTAATGCTGAAGGCATGCCCCAACACATACAGAGTCTCTCAGGAAAGGCTGGGACTATAGTGGTTGCATTGATTAAAAAAAAAAAAAAAAAATCCAGATTTTATAGAATCAGTCCAGGAAAGTCACTAAACACACAAATAGCCACAACAGCAGCAACCACAAACCCTGAAGTACGGAATTTATCTGATTTCCAGAGTTGCCATATTATATAATTTAAATATCCGATATTCAGTAACACCAAAAATTGTGAGGCATTCAAAGAAATAGTGAAACATGGCTCATACACAGAGGCATGAAAGGAATCAATAGAAATTGCTGGCGAGGGACCTCAGATTTTAGACTTAACAGACAAGAACTTTAAATCAGCAGTTATACATACGTTTAAAAAACTAAAGGAAACTGTGTCTAAATAATTAAAGGAAAGTATGCAAACATTTGTTCATTAAATAGAGAATATCATAAAGAAGTAGAAATTTTCTAAGAACTAAATAGACATTCTGGAGTTGGAAGATGTAAGAACTGAAAAATAAAATTCACTAGAGAAGCTCAACAATAGATCTGAGCTGGCAGAAGAAAGAATCAACAAGGGGTGCCTGGGTGGCTCAGTGGGTTAGGCCTCTGCCTTCAGCTCAGGTCATGATCTCAGGGTCCTGGGATAGAGCCCCACATCTGGCTTTTTGCTCAGCGGGGAGCCTGCTTCCTCCTCTCTCTCTGCCTGCTGCTCTTCTTACTTTGGAGCACTTCCAAAATGGCAGAGTAGTAATTTCCAAAAAAAAAAAAAAAAAAAAAAATGAGAATGCTGGCAAAAAGCTTTCTCTCTCTATCTCTATCAAATTGATCTCTCTATCAAATAAATAAATAAAATTTAAAAAAGAAAGAACACACTTAAAAGTAAGCCAATCAAGACTATCCAGGCTGAGGAATAGGGTGAAAAAAGAATTAAGAAGAACAGACAAAATATCAGAGACCTGTGGGACACCATAAAACATACCAATATATGGATTATAGGAATCCCAGAAGAAGAGAAAAGAATGTGGCAGAAAGATTTCAAGAAGTGATATCTAGAAATTCCAAATTTATGAAAAATATTAATTTGCACATCCAAGAAACTCAACAAATCCAAGTAGAAAAAAACTCAAATCTACACCTAGACACATCATAATTACACTGTCAAAAGACAGAGAAAAAGCAAGCATCTTGAAGGCAGTAAGAGAGAAGAGTCTTGTCACATGGAAGAGATCTACTAAGATTAACAGCTCACTTCTCATAAGAAATCTTGGAGTTTAGAAATTGGTGGTATGAAATATTCAAAATGCTGAGAGAGAAAGACTGTCACCCAAGCATTTTATATTCAGTAAAAACAATCATTCAAAGGTGAAGGAGAAATTAAGATATTCTCAGATAGACAAAAACTGAGGGAGGTGGTTATTAGAAGACCTGCCCTATGAGAAATATTAAAAAGAATCTTTTAGGCTGAAATGAAATCTCACTTAATGTAATTCAAATCCACATGAAAAAATAAAGAGTAGTAGTAAAAGCTACTACAGTGTAAATGTATTTTTATCTGTCACCCTTTTAATCTCTTATTTCCTTCAAAAGACAGCTGTACAAAGTAATTATAAAACCATGTTGAAAGGCTTATAATGCATTAAGATGTAATTTGTACTGCAAAACTAGAAGCAAAACGGGGGGGTTGGGTGGAGCAATATTGGAGCAAAGATTTTCTATCCTATTTAAAATAGGTTAGCATTAATCTGAATGAGGTTGTTATAAATTAAGACATTAATTATAACCTATAGGGAACCCACCAGGAAAATAACTTTAAAAAAAAACTGGAAAAGTGAAAGGAAAAGAGAATAAATATGGTGCACTAGAAAACATCCATTTAACATAAAAAGAAGGCAGAGATGCAAAAATAAAGGAATAAAGATATAAAACATAGAGAAAACAAATAGCAAAATGGCAGTCATAAATCCTACCTTATCATTAATTACATTAAATTTAAATGAACTAAACACTCCAATAAAATGGCAAGATGGATTTTTTAAAAATCCAACTATATGCTATGTACAAGAAGACACTTTAGATTTAAAGACAAAAAGAGGGTGGAAGTAAAAGGATGGTTAAAAATAGAACATGCAATCAAGAACAAGAAGGACGTATACTAATATCAGGCATAATAGACTTTAAAACAGCATTTTTTAGTAGTGACCAAGACGAACATTTTATAATGATGGAAGAGTCAATTTATCAGAAAGACGTAACAGATATAAGCATGTAATCACCTAACAGCAGAGCCCCCAAGATATGTGAAGAAATAACTAATGGAATTAAAAGAAAAAAGACAGTTTGACAATAATAGTCGGAGACTTCACTACTCCACTTTCAATAATGGATAAAGTCAGCACATGACCAAAAACGAGATAGAAGGTTTGAACACTCTAAGCTAGCTAGGTCTAACATATCTGTAGAACGCCTCACCCAACAATAGCAGAATATGCATTCTTCCCCAATGCACATGAGACATCCTCCAGGTAGACCAGATGCCATGCCATGAAAGAGCTTCAGTGCGTTTTAAACGACTGAAATCATGCAAAGTAGTTGCTCCAACCACAGTGGAGTGAAATTGGAAATCAATGACAGAAAAGCATCTGGGAAATTATACTCCTCCATAACCAGCAGGTTAGAGAAGACATTCCAGGGAAGGTAGAAAATACTTTGGGAAGCATGAAAACAAAAATACAACATATTTGGAGCAGCCACTCTGGAGAACAGTATGAGAACAGGTCCCTCAAGAAGTTAAAAATAGAGCTACCCTACAATCCAGCATTTGCAGTAGTAGGTATTGACCCAAAGAATACAAAAATCTGAATTCAGAGGGATGCGCGCACCCTGATGTTTATAGCAGCATAATCTATGACAGCCAAATTATGGAAACAGCCCATGTCCATCAACAGATGAATGGGTAAAGAAGAGATGAGGATAAAGAAGATAGGAGAGTGTCTATCTTTCTCTAAAGATAGCTAGATATAGATACAGATATAAATATATGGAGAGAGAGAATAGAATATTACTCAGCCATAAAAATGATGAAATACTGCCGATTTGCAATGGTGTGGATCAATCTAGAGAGTATTATGCTAGGCAAAATAAGTCAGAGAAAGACACCATATGATTTCACTCATGTGAAATTTAAGAAACAAAACAGATGAACAAAGGGAAAAAGAGAGGCAAAGCAAGAAACAGACTCTTAACCACAGAGAACAAACTGCTGGTTACCAGAGGGGGCTTGGCTGGGGCAATGAGTTAAAAAGATGGTGGGGATGAGGGAGGGCACTTGAGCTGAGCACCAGCTGTTGTATGGAAGTGTTGAGTCCCTACATGGTACACCTGAGACTATTAGAACACTGTATGTTCACTAACTGGGAATTTAAATAAAAGCTTTTTAAAAATGTGTGAACCCCCCCTAAAAAAAGAAAAGAAAAGACAACATACCAAAACTTAGGAGATGCTGCTAAACCATTGCTTAGACAGAAATTTCTGGCTGTACGGGCTTATATTTAAAAAGAAGAAATATCTCAAGTCAATAACATAAACCTCTACCTTAAGAAAGTAGAAAAAACCAAATCAGACAGAAGGAGAGAAATTAGTAAAGATTAGAGCAGAAATGAATCAGAGAAACAATCACAAAGATCATAAGTCAGTGGGTGGGCGAGTGGCAGGAACTCTCCAGGATCCCTCCAGGCAGAGCTGCGAAGGATCGTGGGGCCATTTTGCAAGGCCCTGGTACTGGACTAAAGCACTGTATTTTGACATATGGGCTGGGCAGAGTCCTTGAAATTTTCCCTTGGAAGAGTAACAACATGAACTAAGTGTGCAAAAGGATTGTTTGGTGTCAGTCTTCATTCCTGGGAGGCGGTGTTCAGTACTTTATAACGGCTAAGGAATGAGATCAGCAAGGTGGAGAAGCAGTTACTGGGCTAATCCAGGGAGCTAGAGACAAAAGCCTAGAGCAAAGAAGGACATGGAAGAACAGGTTCAGTATAAAATGGTTTAGGGAGGAAAGTAGACTTCATAGTATTTTTTTTCTTTTTTTACGATTTTTATTTTTAAGTAATCTCTACACCCAGTGTGGGCCTCGAACTCACAACCTGGAGATCAAGAGTCGCGTGCTCTACTGATTGAGCCAGCCAGGCATCCTCACTCCATAGGATTTGATAGCTGTTTGGGTTTTTGATCTGAGAAGTAGGAAAGGAGAAAAACTGAGTGTAGTCTTGGCTTCATAATTTACTAGCTTTTTGATCTTGGGCAGGTCTTCAGAGCCCTAATCCCTTCATCTATGAAATAATAGCAAAGCCTGCCTGGCCTACATTTTAGGGCTTTGTGTATGATTTAAATGGGATAATGGGTATAAAATAGGTGTAGAAGCCACTTGTGAATGCTCGATCTCTTGACAAGTACGAAGGCCTGTCTTCTATTATCATATAATGAGTTCAGTTTCTGATGTGCATTTTCAATAATGAGAACATCTCAGTGGAGACGTTGTGCGGATGGTTGGAAACATGGGAGGGAATTCTGCAGAGAAATTAGTGCCAGAACTAACATTTGGGCATCACCTTCCTGTCTCAGGAGGGGAGGGGGGTGGGTGTGGCGTGGGCAAGAACTCAGCCAGTGGAGAAATCCAGACGGTTAGGGGCAGAGGCAGGCTAGGGTAGAGCTGGAAAGGAAGTACCAGGTGCCCCAAGTTGCAGATTGTCATTACCCCTGAGGCGTGAAAGAGAGGCTAGCAGATCCTGGGATAAGCCGATGTCTGTGATCTGTACACGGGAGTTTCTTTAGGAAATCAAGCAGGCAAAACAGTATTGTCAGAATTTAGCTGGAGAATCTGGCATAAGGAATGGTAGGCAGCAGGGTAGCCTATTCATTCTAAACCACTGGCTTTGGAGGAAAGAATTCAGATAATTTCAGAGTCTTGAGTTGAAATTTCATGTTTTCTTATTTTAATAGAAACTCTGTTGTGGTTCTGTTGTTGGAGGAGGCCACCAGGGAAGACAGGGGACCCCCTCTAGTCCCTGCCTCTGGTGCACTGCATTTTACAAGTAGGAGCCGTGCTACACATGATGGGTAGAGGGGAACCCTCTCCATTGGAGGCAGGAAGGAAGTGCCTGGCAAATCGAGATATCCCAAAGCCTCAGGAGCTCATCTCTTCCCCATGACTCAGCCCGAGCACCTGCAGAAGCAGCCCACCCAAGCCAGCAGAGCTCATTTCGGAGACCTGATTCTTTTATGGCCATCTGTCCCTTTATGTGCAGCACCAGCTAGATTACGCTCAGTCCTTTCCCCAACCCAAGGATGTCCTCGGTTGTGTGGCACTAAACTTGGGAGTGAGGTGTGACTCCGGGCCCCTCCCAGCTCAGGGATGCTTTGGGGGTTGACTGATCCAGGAGTCCCTGAGAGGATGGAAGGCAGCCCACCCTGGCACCCTCTCCCACAGAGCCCAGCTGTTTTTCCAGCATGGGCTAAGTGCCACTCAAGGCAGGGCTTCCTGGCTCCCAAGTGCGGGACACACCTTCTGCTCTTGACAGCAGACCTGTGGGAGACTGATATGGCTTTAATCACTCAGCAGTGCTGCTGAGCTGTGCCAAGGAGAGGCCTCCTGGCCTGGGAAAGAGAGAAAATCTCAGGGCAGCAGCGGGAATATTCTCAACAGCTAAGCTGGCAGGAAGATTGCAGAATCAAGTTGTGCACTTGCTTGCACAGACCTTGGGCTGCTTCACTTTCTTCCTGGCCCAGGATGCTTCTTAATATGCTTGACCTCAGAAGGCACTAGAAAAGTAAAAGCAGCAAAAGTTGTTGAGCCCAAGCTACCCAGAACTGCCGACTTTATTAGTTGCTTGCAGCTTGAATGAAAATGTCCCGGCCTTTGGTTGCCATTCAGGATCTTCTGGAGCCTGGGGCTCCGGTCCTTGTGCCTGTGGTCACTCTTGTTCTCCCTGCATCCCATTCTGACTTTCTCATCTGCAACCCTGAGCCCGGATGAGGATGGTCATTCTGGGATGTCATGGCTTGGAGGTTATCTCGAGTAGACGAATCCTCAACCAGCCATCCCCACCAGTTCCCTGGGGACCACGAGCACAGAAGACTTTCTGAGAAAAATCACTCTCCTACGTGTGCGGGCTTGGGCCTGAGCCTCTGCTGGGTCACCCATCCTGGGGAGCTGGCCTGTTCACAGTGGGCCTCGGGCACTCCTGTGTATCCATCAGTCTGGCCCCTGGGTGTTCCTTCCAAAATCCCACCATGGTTTCCATATGACATTCCTGAAGGACAAGGCTGCCTTGTTCCACATGAAGGAAGGTCCCTGGTAGGTTAGAATGGCAGCTACAAGGACCTCCTAAAGGTACAGGGGGAGGGAGCAGGGAAACTCATCAGTGCCAGAGACAGAGCCCCAAACAGGAAGACGCTTACCGGAGAGAGAACATACTGTGTGTCTGTCCCATGCTCTGCTCCTCCGTGAGAGTGTGGAGAGAGGGGAGAAATCCTCTGTCCTTCCCTACAAGTTGGAAGGTATAGCCAAGATCCTGCACCCAAAGCCACATTTCCTTATGGGGTTCTAAGGGTGCTGGCTCTTCTCAAGGCTTAGGCAGGGCATTCAGAGCCTTCCCTTTTTCTCCACATGATGGTGTCTGGATGGAACCCAGTGTTGCAAATGTGTGCCAACAAGCCGATGTTGGTGGCCGAGGTGGCACAGGGACATCGGTCTCTGTAAGAACCACAGAGCTTGTCTAACCCTTCATTTTACAAATGGTGGGTTGGACGGGAGGAGGAAGCAATGAGCCCAGGTGGGGAGATGTGGTGGCCTTGGTAGATGAGCGGCTAATCAAAGAATCCGCAGCGCCATCTGCAAAGGTAGACTGGGTCCAACTAGTGTTCATTACTTGAGTGAGCCTGAAAAGGGTTTCCTCATTGCGAGTTGTGATGATGATATCATACCTAAATCTAGTCGTTTGAAAGCAATGCTCTGGTGACCTCAGAACAAAAGTGTGTCCGAGTCTTGTGCTTTATTTTGTTATTATTTAAACATCTTTATCATGTGTGTGTGCTTGCTTTCAGGAGCATTTCCTGTCACCTGTGGGAGGCAGTGGGAGGCGGGAAGTGATGGGACTTGCTCCCCAGCCCTGGGGCCACCTGATGGGACTCCTATGACCATGCAGGCATTCACCCCTGATCTCCAGGTGTCAGGACCAGACTTGGATGTCTGGAGTTTTGAGAAAGGGCTTGCAGACCCTTAAAGATTATGATGTTAAGTTCCCTGAACACACAGGTGATCTCCGTTAGAGGAAATTACATTCTTGTGTGAGCATTATGAATTTGAGCTCGCTGGCCTGAGGTGTGAGGTTTTGCCAGCATTCCGGGATGTCCTCCTAACAGTGACAGAAGTGTCTGCCCACTCTGCACGGTAGGCAGCAGAGACCATTGGTGGTGGTTTCTAGAATTCCTACATTTTCTGGTTTTCTGAACATCAACCATTACTTCTTAACTTTTGCTTTCTCAGCCTTTTCAACAATTTCCTGAGCTTCTAAATGCCTCTGTCAGATCGCTTTGGCTTCCAGTACGTGGCGTGGTCTCTGACTCAGACCCTTGGTTTTTCTCTTCTGTCCCATCCTGGTGCCCGGCCTGTGTGATTTCCCGGAGGGGGTGGACAAACGCTGCCCTGTCAGGGAGCCTCTCCTCCACGGGCCTCTAGGAATGGCCGCGGTCTCCACGAGTCTCATTGGCTCCAGTCCCAGCACAGGACGTAGGCTCTGGAGGCCCGTTGCTTCTCCCCCCCGGGCTCTTCTGAAAACTCAGAGTGGGCAGGCCCGTCCATCCGTAAGGGATGTCTGATATGCATCTGCCGCGATGAGTACCCTTGAAGTCATCTGATGGGGATTTTATCCATTCACTTAGCTGCTTTTCGGCTGCTCACTGTCCAGAAATCACACATGTAATAACCCAGGACGTTTGTACGAGAGGCTCTCACAGAGTGCTGTCCTCAGGACGACGAGCTGTGGCCGCACAGCTGTGGCCTCAAGCTTCGGCCTCTCCCTGGAAGGACGGTGAGAGGCGTGTTGATTAGGATGTAGACTGTGGTTCCACCAAGAGAGAAGCTCCTTTCCTCGCTCTATAATCCAAAGGTGGGCCGGGTTGGGGGGATTCTGTGGTATGAGGTCACATGGAGAGACGGGCTCTGCCTTCTTGCTCCTCCCTTCGTGACTTAGAGTGTCACCCTTATCGTTCCCTCCATGTCCCAGTCGAGGAGCGAGGGATAGTCAGTATCCTTTTTGAAGGTCATGACCTATATGTGGCCCACAGAACGTCCATTCCCCTTCCATTCGTGATGTGCTTCCCTCTGGCTGTGGGGCCGACGAGGGAGAACAGTCGCTGGCCAAGCAACCATGCCTCGCTGGCACTCAGGGCATTTGGTACCAAACGGACAATGTGGGGCAAGAGTCAAGGCCAGGGGTTTCCCTGGGAAGCGACACAAGACCTTCTGCTGCCGATGTGGGGCTGGCTTGGTGGAAGGCCCGAGACCGGTGCTGGGAGTGGAGGCCAGTGTTGGTGGCCAAGGTGACCCAGAGACGGCAGTCTCTACAAGAACCACAGAGCTTGTCTATCTCTTCATTTTACCAATGACAAAACAGTTCCAGAGACCGGAAGTGACTTGCCCGGGTCCCCCTGCTAGTGAGTCGCTGACACGAAGCCGAGCTCCTACCGCGCGCCTGTCTGGGCCTGTGGTCTTCACGGTGGGCACGTTAGCATTTTGCAGGGGTGGGGCACTTTGGTGAATGGGACTCTCCAAGAGAGCTGAGGGGAGCAGGAGCACAGAACGGCTGACAGTCCCTCCGCCTTCTTTCTAGAAAGCAGTGTTTCTGATTTTGTTTCTGTTTTGTTTTTTAACCTGGCCAGTCTCTCTGCCCCGGCTCCTCCCAGACATGGCTGCTTAGCCTGCGAGCTGTCCTTCCCTCTCCCCACCTTTCCTTCCCCGCCAGAGATCCCGGCCATGAAATACCACCTTGGCCGAGGCGGGACATTCGTCATTTTTACATCTCTACGTCCTAGTGTCTTCTGCTCCCGGTGACAAATAAATCCCCGGGCTGATGGCTGGCCCCGGCCATTCATTAAGCAAATAAAGCCCCAGTGTGTGAGTCGGGGACTCGTAAATAATCCCTGGTGTTTTATCCCGTCGCCGGCTGCCTCCCCAGTTTTGCATATTTATAATATAGGAGCAGTAGTTCTGACACAGACTATTATATGTGGGAGACACTGGAGAGAAGGGCGGGCAGCTGCTGGCTCTAACCTGGATGGAACTGGCCTGTGTGCTCTGACCCCAAAACTCTGACTCTGTCGTGTTGGGCCCAGACCTGGTCCTGGATGGACTGGGTTCTGATCTGGCTCCGAGTCGAGGTGAGGAGGCACGGGGAGACCTGAGGCAGGTGATGGGTTCAGCCCATTCTGTCGTGGGGGTAGAGGACCAGTGGAGGAGGGCAGTGGCTGGAGCACAGGGAGGCCTCTCTCGGTGAGACTGGTGGTCGAATGTGTCCCCCTCAGAGAGGCCAAACACCCTCACGCCTGTCCCTCTGGGCAGCCTCCTGTGTGAGGGGCCAGTCTTCTGGCCCCGAGGAGCTGACGAAAGATCAGGAAAAGTTTACGCTAGCAACAAGGAGGATGGGGAAGATCATTAACAGGAAGATTTAACTTTAAAGAAGGGGTTCACATGTCCAAGGGCACTGATATGTGTTATTTACCAGACTGCATATGTGCCTGAGCAGTGGACTCAGCAAGCCTCACTCTCCTGTGCAAGATGCCACTGCTGCAGCCACCTTGCCCCCAGCACACATGCGTGACCTCACATGCACGCGCGCGCGCGCACACATACACACACACAAACACCCATGGCTCTCTGTGTGTCATATCCCCGAGGCAGCCGTGGTTGCCTAAAGCCTAAAGCCAGAATCAAAGATTATGGTTTATAGAGGAGTGTAGTCTTCGTGGGTTCGTAATGGTGGATGTGAATTTCATTTCAACTCCCATTTAACTACATAGGGTGGACCCATGAGATTCTGGTGATAAATGGAAACAGAAGACGGGCATCTAATGCTATGTCCCTGTCCCGAAAGGGAGGCTTGGGAATACTATTAAGCTACTGGTATCCAGGTACCAGGTTTCTTCCTAAATTTGCCAAGAGTTGGCTGATCTCTCCTATCACCCCTTTTGTCTGGGGTCTGTGTGTACTGTGCTAGCACCCCCGAGGTTAAAGATTGGAGCTTTACCTGGGCCCTGTGACTTCTCAGAGTAAAAAAAGACTGAAAGCAGAGCCTGTCCTTTAGCCCCAGGGAGAGTATAGTGCTTTTCTTTAAATATGGATTATGGGGCATCAGTGAATTATACATTTTAAGGGGTGGGACAAAGTGAGAGGGCATTATAAGCGGGAAGGGAGGGCGTCATTCATAAAAGGTTAGTCCCTCTTGTACTGGTCGCTGTATGTGCCGTGTGGATGTTCTCCTCACAGTGCAAAATGCATTTCTCACCTTAGGTTGCACTCAAGAAGGTGGGCAGCATGGGAAAGACTGGAGAGGAAAGGGCTCTGGACTCAGAGTTGAGCGTCCTGCGTTCGCTTCCCAGCTGTGGCCTTAAGTTCTTGTGTTTGCGGGGCGCCTGGTTAGCTCAGTGGGTTAAGCCGCTGCCTTCGGCTCGGGTCATAATCTCAGGATGCTGGGATCGAGTCCCGCATTGGGCTCTCTGCTCACCAGGGAGCCTGCTTCCTCCTCTCTCTTTCTGTCTGCCTCTCTGCCTACTTGTGATCTCTCTCTGTCAAATAAATAAATAAAATCTTTAACAAAAAAAAAAAAAGTTCTTGTGTTTGCAAACCCTGCCTCGGGCCAGACCCCTTTGTACATAAGCATGGTGGAAATGACCAGCCATGATGGCTTAGGTGGGATGCTAGAGCTGGAAGACACCTTGGAAATGACCCAAGTCTTTGTGGGATCTCAAGGTTGGAGGTCAGGAAAGACCTGTCCACAGTTACCTGGCAGGTTAGTGACAGAGGCAGGACTGGAGCCCACTGTGATTCTTGGGCCAGGCCCCCTTCTGATAAGTAATAGGCACAGGGGCCTTGGGAATCTCCTTAGAAGCAAACGTCTTCATGCGGCAGCCAGGATTGGAGCTGGTGTCACCCCATTCTACGTCCCATTCATCTCTAAGCCGGGGAAGGATGGCCCCTTAGGCATCACAGGCCACACTCCAGCATCTGTCTGGGGAAAGAAGACAAGATACTCTGCACCCTATTAAAAGCAACAGGAGGGTGTCAGGGAGACAGAACATAGCTTTCCATATTGGAAGCCAGCCAAGGCATCCTCGTGCCAAGATTAAGAAGGATAATAACAACAGCCATAATAGTGGGAAGAAAAACACTTCTACAAGGCCTCAGGGACCTGGCAAAGTAATAGGAGAAGGGAAATCAAGATGGACACTCTGACCTTTGCAAAGCTGTGGAAAAGCCAGTGGCCCAGCCCCTTACCGGAGAGAAGTGTCCTCTTGAAAGTGCCTGATACTCCACGTGGATCTCTGGCTGGCTCTGCATGCATAGGACATCTAAGGATAAGCTCACGGCAATGGTTGAATCTATGTGTCCTGTTGGGGGGAGGCTGTGGGCCTCAATTATTTGTGCAACACCAGTCTATATGTTACTATTAAGGTATTTTAAACATGTGATAAACATTTAAATCAACAGATTTTCAGTCAAGCAGATTACTCTCCATCATGTGATGGGCCTTGTCCAATCAGTTGAAGGCCTTCAGAGCAAAAAGTGAGGTTTACTGAAGAAGAAGGAATTCTCCTCAAGGTGGGAGCACAGAAACCCTGCCTGAGTTTCCAGTCTTCCAACTCAAGACAACAGCACCAACTCTTGCTGGAGCCTATTCCTTAAAATCTCCATCTCCCTCTCCATATTACAGAATGGTAGTGATGGACGGGCCCCTTGCATATCCTGATGCCAGCCCCTCTCACAGATTAACAGAACGAGGTGGGGAGGGACTCGAGCTCTAGAATCAGACCTCCTGCATGAGGATCTAGGCTTGACAACTTCTTGGCATTATAATAAATCTTTCTGCCATAGTTTTTTCACCTCTGAAATAGGTATAATAGTGAATTATGAAAAAGATTAAATGTAAAGTATTTAATCTAAGGGCTTAAGTCACTGGTGGCTAGTTTCATTATTATCATAGAATTAAAAAAAAAAAAAAAGTTGCCCGAAATGGATGAAGTATGTGGCCTGCTACATATAGAGTGTCTACATGATAGCTGAATCACATGTTATATATTTTGACTTCCTGTCTCGGAATTGCTGTACTGCCACAAGCCTGCTGTCACTGCTGGGAAGATGGTCCCAGAGCCTGCTGTGTGAGATCACTCTCCTCAGAGGTTTTCAGTGGTCCCCCACTGCTTCTCCAAATAAAATCCTTACTTTCAGGCTTAGCAGTAACTCAGCAAGTGTTTATTGCAAGGGATCACATACCAGGCTCTGGGCTGGGTGCCAGGGATACCCAGTGAAGCTTTTGCCCTCATGGGGCTTACATTCTAGTGAGAGAAGACAGAAAGCAAAAGGATACATAAACTGAATGAATGAATATGTAGAAAAACCAAACAGAATAAGGGGAAGGTGGTCCAGATGAGTCCTCTAAAGAGGTGAGGTAAGATCTGAACAGAAGGGAGTGAGCTAGGCACATACCTGAGGGGAAGGCATTCCAGATGGTAGGAACAACAAGTGTAAAGGTCCTGAGGTTCGCGGGAGCTTGGTGGGCAGCAGAAAGGAATAGTGAGGAGCCTAGGGTGACTGGAGTAGAATAAACAAGAGAGGAGAAAACATAGGAATCTTTGGACCATTGTAAGGACTTTGTGAGTGAGGTGTGCAGCCAAGAGAAAGTTTTGTGCAGAAGTGCCATGTAATCTGCCTTTTGTGCTTAAAGGATGACCCTTGTTGGTTTCTGTGTGGAGAAAGACCTCTAAGGAGAAAAAGAAAAAATGGGGAGACCAGTTAGAACTCAGGTGAGACAGGCTGGTGTGGGCCAGGAGTAGTGATGGGGGCACTGAATCATATGGGTTATATTACAAGTTTGACAAAGGATGTGAAGAGTGAGACAAGGAAGAGAATGGGGTGATCTGTACACTGAAGGCTGGAGAAGTGGGGTAAACAGATTTGCCTCTTACTGAGTGGAGAAGGCTCAGAGAAGCAGGTTTGAAGAAGAAATCAAGACCTGGGTTGGAGATTTCCTGTCAGGAAATAATTTAGACCTTCCAGTGGAAGGTGCTGGGTAAGCAGTTGGACGTGAAGAGGGAGAGAGGTTGGAGGTAAACATAGAAATTTAGGAGTCCTCTTTATGTTGAAATCCTTGGTTCTAGAGGAGATCATGAAAGGAGTATGTGTGGATACAGAGGAGAAGATGGAAGAGGACTTCAGTGCTTAGCAAGGAGGATACTGAGCAGGGGCAGCCAGAGGTGGGAAGGAACCCAGGAGAGAGTGGTGTCCCAGAGGCAAAGGAGGAGAGTATCCCAGTGGAAGGGCTGAAGCTACCATGCAGTGAAGCTGCTGGGTCAAGAATGAGAGAACTAATAATTGTGGATTGTCTTCAACCATGTGGAAGTCATGGATGACCTCCATAAGGATCATTCATAAATCATGGATGGCCTCCATAAGGATCTTTCATAAATCATGGATGGCCTCCATAAGGATCATTCATAAATCATGCATGGCTTCCATAAGGATCATTCATAAATCATGGGTGACCTCCATAAAGATCATTTATAAATCATGTATGACCTCCATAAAGGCCATTTTGGTGGAGACATGGGGTGAGAGCCTGATGGGATGGGGCTCAGCAGAGAAGAGGAAGAGAGAATGAAAGCAGGATTCTTTGTATAAAGGTAAGCCAAGAAAGGTGGTGTTTGCTGGAGAGGGATCTGGAGTAAAGGGAGAATTTTTAAAAATAATTTTATCACTTAAGTATAGTTGACATACAATGTTATATTAGTTTCAGGTGTACAACATGGTGGTTCAACAGTTCTATACATTACGTAATGTTCACCATGACACAACATACTATAATAGTATTGACTATTCCCTATGCTGTACTTTTCTACTCTCTTTGACTTATTTTATAACTGGGAGTTTGTACCTCTTAATCCTCGTCACATATTTCGTCATCTCTCCCGCTCTTCTCTCCTCTGGCTACCACCAGTTTTTTCTCTGTATTTATGAGTCTATCTGTTTTTTCATTTGTTTTGCTTTTTAAGATTCTGCATGTAAGTGAAATCATATGGTATTTGTCTTTCTTTGTCTGACTTACTTCACTGAGCATTATACCCTCTGGGTCCATCCATATTGTCGGCAAGGTTTCATTTTCCTAATGGCTGAGTAATATTCCATTCCATTCCACCACATCTTCTTTATCCATTCATCTACTGATGGACACTTGGGTTGCTTTGATATCTTGACTGTTGTAAATGGGCTGTAATTAACATGGGGGTGCATAGACCTTTTCAAATTAGTGTTTTCATTTTCTTTGGCTAAATACCTGGTAGTGTAATTGCTAGATCATATGGCATTTCTATTTTTAATTTTTTGAGGAAACCTCCATACTGTTTTCCACAGTGGTTGCACCAATTTATGTTCCCACCAACGTGCATGAGGGTTCCCTCATTCCACATCCTCACCAACATCTGTTCTTTCTTGTCTTTTTGATACTGGCTATTCTGACAGGTGTGGGGTGGTATCTCCTTGTGGTTTTGATTTGCATTTCCCTGATGATGAGTGATGTTGTGTGCCTTTCCATGTGTCTGTTGGCCACGGGTATGTCTTGTTTGGAAAAATGTCTTTTCAGGGCCCTGCCCATTTTTGACCAGATTATCTGGACTTTTTGGTTTTTTGTTTTTTGTTTTTTGGGAGTTTCTTTGGTGTTGAGTTGTAGAAGTTCATTACCTACTTTGGATATTAACCCCTTATTGGGTATATCATTTGCAAATATCTTTTCCCATTCAGTAGGTTGCCTTTTGTTTTGTGCATGGCAAAGGAGGGTTTTTGAAAGACAGTAAATATTGTTCCAGGATTGTGTGCTGATGGAGACAAATGATCCAGCAGAGAGGGGAAATGTGATGATGTAAGACAGACAGGACAGTTACAGGAAAAAATTCCTTGAGGGACCAAGAGGGAAGGAGATCGAAGTAATATTCCCATACTCTACCTCACTAGTGTTATTTTTCAGCCACCAGAACCTTTCCCAGGCAAGATTTAGAATTTTACTATTCCTTCAAAGACATCTTTTTTCTTCCCCCTCCATACTTTGGTCAGACTCTTAACTAGAAAACTGTCTCCCACATCTCAATCTGTTGAAATGTCCGTTATTCAAGGTCCGCTGACGCATCCACGAGTCCCCTTTCAGACGTGGTCCCTGTTGCCCATCTATGCCCTTTGTTGGGGATGTCTACAGCATGAGCATCCGTGTTGACTTATCTGCTAAGCAGAGAGCTGCACACCAGGGCTGCCAGTGGCTGGGGGGCAAACGGAAGAAGTCAGCTCCCATGAGCTTACTCTGGCATCTAAAAAGATACAAAGGACCTCTTTCCATATCAGGGTATCTGTAAGTCTTGGATGTCAATGTGTCATGTTTTAATTTAGAGTTATCTGGGGGGAGGGGTACCATAATTTCTTCTCTGCTTAAACCCTAAAGATCCTTAAAGATCCTTCCTTACATGGCCCTGCTTGCTTCCCTTTTGCACGGAGGAAGCCAGAAGCCCCTTGAACAGCCATTGTGTCCCACCAGTCTTGCGACCACTCAATACTTCCTTGGCCCCTCAGGACTCATTGGTTAAGTGTGAGGACACTGTCTGGTACAAGCGTTATATGGCAACTGAAGGCCCGTGCATTCTGACTTTCAGGAAGGTGGAGTGTTGTGAAAAAAGGGGCCTCATTTGAGAACCAGGGTTGAGAGCAGACTTCAAGGTGAATACAGGTCAAGATCCATAATTCTCAGCCCAAGGGGAAATCGACCCAAGCCAGGTAGTAGGACAGGGCTGGGGCCCAGCATCCTGTCCTCCCCCACTGAGGAGGCCCCTGGAGGCTCAGTGGCCAAACTTTGGGTCTGGCAGCATCCACATTAAAAAAGAAAGCAGGCTTTGATTCACCTGCTTTATCAGTATTTCTCTTGGTCCAATCAAGTCGGTGACAAAGAATGTCTCTCCCGTCATCACTCCTTTCCTCCCCTTTCTGACCCACACCTAACACTTATACGAGTATTTGCAACAGCACATGCAGGGTCTCTGAAGCAAGTCCAGCCTCGAAGACAAGGGTTATTTCAGGACCACAGAGGAAGAACACCAACTTCCTTGTCTCAGCACCTGCCTTTGAAACCTTCACTGGACACACAGCTTGTCCAGGTTTTACTCATTGTGGCAACAGCCCTGTAAAGGAGATACTCTATCCCCATTGGATAGACGAGAAACTCAGCTGCTGATCCACAGAGAAGGGAAGACCGCTCCCAGAGGCACGCAGCAAGGGCAGGGCAGGGTACACGCTGTGTCTCCAGTCTGCCCCTTCTAGGCTCGGGCTCTGGTGCCTTTCCGACGACACCAGGGGTTGGCAGGCTTTTTCTCTAAAGGGCCTGGTATTAAATATTTTAGATTTTGCAGGCCATATGGTCTCAGCTCTGTTGTTGTAGTGAGAGAGCCCTGGACAGCGTGCTAACGAGGGGATGTGACCGTGTCTCTATAAAACTTTATTTATCAGAGCAGGTGGCCAGCTTGACCTGGCTCATAGATCTGAGAGGGAGATCCTCGGACCTTCTTCAAAGCTGCCCTCACCTTGATGCCCTTTTGTGATCACTGCTTCTCATGAACCCCAGAGGGTCCCTCCCTTGCTTGCAAACCCGCTCATCTGTGCCATGCCCGCGTGCATTTCCAGCTATTGCATGAATCTCTTTTGGCTCCAGGATGGGAATTCGTGCTCCTGCCTTCCCTCCAGGCCCATTGGCAGGTGATTAAGAGCCCAGCTAGACATTTCTGACAGCAGTGGCTGGCAGGAGGGACCGTGTGGCGGAGATAAGCGAGTGTGTGCTGGGGAAGGGGATGGCCATGTGGGACGTGGGTTTCAATCCTGGAGAGGAGTAATAAGCATGTAATTGCCTTTTCAGAAACGCTCAGGCTGCTGGAAAGCCTGGGTCTCCCACACGCTGTATGCTCTTCAGAGCAGCAGAGACCGACTCACCCAGAACGGGGATGAGCTGGATGAGTTCCGGATCGGCAGGTGGGCTGCCTTGTCCCAGATGATCACTATAAACTGTGTGATGTCTGGGAGCTAAGAGGCCGAGTAGGACAAAACAGAGAATGTAGGCTGATCCCACTGGCAGCACGCTTCCCGCCCCGAGGGGCGCAGAAGCACATCTCCAGGGGGCCAGTCCCAGACTCAGCAGGACTGTTGACAGGTAGAGAATTCAACAGGGGCCCCTGCCTGGCATCTACAGATGAGAGCATCCTTATGTGCTGCCGAGGCCACCTGGAAATCCAGGCACAGGTGGGAATTGTCCAGCCTTCAGCTTTGTCCTGTGCAGAAGGGTGGTCTGTTAGTCTCCGAGGCAGGGAGATCAGGGGTTGCTGGGTGTCCCCCACTTCTTCCTAAACCTCTCTGTTCCCTGCTATATTGTTGACTCATGTGGAGGTATGAATGTCGGTAGCTAGGTTTTAGATAGAACAGTTACAAAAAAATAAGCTTCTACTTTGAGTTCAGTCCCCTTTTGATGAGCACCATGCAAACTTACAGGCCTGTAGATGGAGTATATTTTTCTGTCATGGGAAAAGATCCAACACTGCTTTGCTGGGTTATAGTAGCAAAACACATCCCTCCGGTGTATGTGTTCCCGAATCTCTGGCCGTTTCCCTTGTCTGTTCTGCAGAGACGCTGTCTGCTGTGGGCACTGCCTGAGCGCCTCTCCCCACCAGCTCCAGTCTGGTTCTGTACTGAGTCTCTGGGACACGTGCAATGCTGCTAGGTTGTCAAGGCACTTCTGCTCGCGTCCTGTTACTTCACTCCCGTGATGACCCCGTGACCTGCGCGGCTCCAGTATCCTGCTCTCCGTTTTACAGAGTGGGGAACGCAGACGGCAAGCTCAGTATTTGGAGTCGCCCAGGAAGCAGATGCCAATGCGACTAGGATGCCAGCTCTCTTGCCTCTGCCCCAAGCTGCCACAGTCAGGACGGTCTGGGCTCCGGGCTGGGGTGCGGGCCTCTGGGCAGGAAGCCACAGCTACCTAACCTCAGCAGGAAGCCCTTGCGTCCTCTGGACCTGCCTGGTCGTGACCGT
This sequence comes from Mustela lutreola, assembly GCF_030435805.1. Taxonomy (NCBI): domain Eukaryota; kingdom Metazoa; phylum Chordata; class Mammalia; order Carnivora; family Mustelidae; genus Mustela; species Mustela lutreola. The sequence continues at coordinate 121,220,200 of NC_081298.1, forward strand.
CATGATGTGTCGCTGTTGACTGCAGGTCCCTGATGTGGGGGACTGGGCTATGTGATTGTGTGGAGGACCCCGCAGCCTCCTGCCTAGTCCAGGCCCTACAGGGCACAGAGAGAGTCCCTCTAAGTGGTTATTAAACAAGTGAATGTCAGGTGACCCTCGGCCCTCACAGATAATAGCAATGACAGGAGCTGGTGAGGTGTGTCCGGTGTCAGAGCCTGGCATGGCGGGTCCTGGAGGAAGGGTTCTTTACCAATGAAAATGAAAGCAAAACCGGTTCAAAATAGGCTCCGGGGATGACACATTCTCAGCCTGAGCCCCATCCTGAACTAAGACAGTGCTGGTGTGTATTGACCCAGAGCTTCCACTGTAGGGAGGCATCTTCCCTCTGTCCATCTCTGAGGCCCTCTACCTTGCAGGTGTTGTTCATGCCAGATTTCCATTCCTGTGGACTCTCAGCCAGAGCAAAGTGTATGTGGCCATCATTCTTCCTGAGTCCTTCGGAGCCGGTGTTCTCAGGCACTGGAGATGGCAGGGGACAGAGCTGCTGGCCTCCCCGCCCTGCCCTGCTCCCAAGGCTGCTACCCACCCCCCCACCCCCCCACCCCCGTGCAGACCCAGAGCTGTGCTGCCCCTGAGGCCCAGGGCGGTGGGGAGGCTAACCTCACCCTTGTCGCTGTAACTACAGATGCCCTTATTACTCACGCAGACGGCTCACCCTTGTTTAACAACATATTAAACCATTAGTCTCCGTGCCAGTGGGTTCAGCTAGTTCACAGTGGCAAAAGCTGATCATTAAATCCCCTTTTCCCTGCTTAATCTCTTTTAAATTGGTAGCTTTTTAATTTCATCTAGTGCCCTCTTTCTCAACCATTCCGTCACCCGCCCGGTGTCTCAGCACGGGCTTGTTTCCAGGTGAGGGGAGCGGGGCCCTCTGCGTCTTCCCAAGGCGGAGAGTGTGTGTGTGTGGGGGGGGGGGTGGCTATTCGTGACTTCAGGGTCACTGGAGCAGGACCTCAACAGGACCTTCTCCCTGCAGAATGGGCCCCCAGTCCAGGGGCTATGAATGGGTTACTGGTCCTGTTTCCCTCTCGCTCAACTCTGGCTCGTTCCTGAGGCAGAAGATTCCAGTCTTGAAACCTTTGCTTGGTCAAGAACCTGGGTCCCCTGCAGGTAGAAATAAAAATCTTATGTTTTCTTAGCAGGAAATCCAAATACTTATAAAAACGGATAGTGTATTATGTGCATTATTACTTGAAGTAACTTCGCATGTCGTTAGGGCTGTAATGGAGTCTGGAGAATTCGTATTGCTGGGCCTGCGCGAAATGCTTGTGGTGGGCGGGAAGGGAAGGTGGCGGGGGTGGCGGTGCTCAGGGTCCACTGTGGCTCCCGAGCAGGCCCTGTGGGCCACGGGACAGGAAGTTCCAGCTCTCAAGGTTCCAGGGCTCAGGGCATGGGGATGGAGGGGCTTAGAGTCATAGGAAGTTTCTGAAAATGTGGGGGCAGAATGGATATATGAGACAGAAGTTCTGTTAGCAGGATGACCACAGGGCCAGAGAGACTGGGGTACAAATGAAAAGTCTGCCATGGTCAGCTGGGAGGCCTTTGCTCATCCAGGAAGCGGTCATGGGGTTACTCCCATTGGAGGGCTGCTCAAGGGGCCAGGGGAAAATGAACATAGCTCACCTAGTGCAGAGCCTGGCTCAGTGAGGGCTGATGGCTGACGTCCACTGAGAAATACCTGCACGCCAGGGATGGTTCTAAACAAGACAGGTATTACCTTGGGTCTTGGGTCAGGATCCACACTGCTGAACCTTGGAAAGTGACGTAAGCCAGAGCTCTCCCAGGAGCAGGGGCACGAGGGAAGGCGGCAGGGCAGCGGGAGGATAATTGCCCTTGCTGTGCAAAGCTGGGGCCTTGGAAATGAGCTTGGGTCTGGTCCCACGAGGAGCCCAGAGCGAAGTCTGCTTCGCCTTGGCACTGGCTGCTCCCTGGGACCCGGGACGGAAGCTTCAGGAGACACTGGTCCCACTCGGCCGAGGGCAGTTCTCTGAGGAGTTGGCAGCCAGTGCCCTCCGTTGCTGGAGAACGGGGGATATAGGCATGGTGGATGGGGGGGGGGGCCGTGCACCCACCACCGTCCCCTGCTCCATCCAGTACAACCCATGCACCATCCAAGTGTCTTAGGGATTCATGTTGGGTAATTTCTAGGGAAACCTGTGAGGGAGGGGCTAGTGGAACAAACTAGGGTTGTTCCTGGGGCTGGACCTGACCCCTCGTGTCACCCTCCCCACCAGGCATCCTAGATTCCCCGCACTCCACCTGCCCTGAGGACCGGTCTAGATCGCTGGCCTGGCAAGGTGACCTGGACTCTCATCCCCGAGGCCCTGGTTCTGTTCAGTTGGGACTTGCAGTTTCTGCTTACTACCCATCCTGTCAGCGCCCAGGGAGTCACCTGAGTGCCAACCACATGCCCCCTGTCCCCATCACACTGTGGCCCAGCTCCTCACCTCACCTCAGTTGTCCTCCTCTGGTAGCCATCCTCTGGGCCTGCTGGTCTCCTGGTAAGAAGAATCAAAACGAAAGAGGTGACTTTGGGACCTCTCTGGGACCCAGTAGGTCCAGACCTTGAGAGCCTCAATTGTGAAGGAAAAAGGCACAAGCTCCCCGAGTGCGGGAGTGGTGAATCTGTCCTCTCCCATCTCTATTCCTTGGTACTCAGACCCGTGAACCTCACCTACTGACCCAATGACCATAAAGCCCCATATCCTGGCCACTGGTGCCTCGCAGCTGCCCAGGGGATGGTGTCCTGTCCCCTAGGGCATCATCTCTGTGTTGGTGTCTCAGAGACACTCCAAGTGACAGGCTTGCCAGTTCTGGATGGCCTGGTATGTTTTAGGACCAGTGGATCTGTAGTCTTGTACTTACTGCTTTCCCCCTCTTTGACATAAAACAGGTCCCTTGGTTTGAGACCATGGCATGGGGAATTCTGGCTGAGAGGTCAGACTGCCCAAGAGCTGCCTCTAATGGCATTTTTATGACCCTAGACACAGCCCTGCTATTACCAAAACGACAGTCGACAACCTCACCGGTGTTCCCGCTGACGCACTTTGTCTTTTCTGGGATCCAATTCCAGCTCCCATGTTGTATTCCGTTATGTCTCCTTAGTCTCCTTCCACGTGTGACAGCTTCCCTGGCTTTCCTTGTTTTCCCTGACCTTGACACTTTGAAGAGTACTAGTCGGTTACTTTGTACAATGTCTCTCAATTGGGTTTGTCTGATGTTTCCTCCTTAGATTGAGCCTTTGTTAAGAAGGCTGTGGAGGTGATGCCGACCCCCACCGCCCCCCCCACCGCCCCGAGCGCACCATTTCGGGAGAAATGTGATACCGGTGTTTGAGTACCATGGTAGGCACCACGTCTGGCTATGGTGATGCCTGCCAGGTTTCTCCATTTAAAAATATATGTTCCCTTTGTAGTTAATGAAAATCTTGAAGGAATGTACTTTGAAATTCTGAAAAAATCCTGTTTCTTCTCAAAAAATTTTTTTAAGATTTTATTTATTTATTTGACAGAGATCACAAGTAGGCAGAGAGGCAGGCAGAGAGAGAGAAGGGGAAGCAGGCTCCCCGCTGAGCAGAGAGCCTGATGCGGGACTCGATCCCAGGACCCTGCGACCATGACCCAAGCCAAAGACATAGACTTTAACCCACTGAGCCACCCACGCGTCCTCTGTTTCTTCTCAAATTTTAACCCCCTTATTTATTTTATTGCATTTTATGCTGTTTCATGGACACTTTTCAGAACGTGGTGTTGACTTCTTTGTGCAGTGCTCCTGTTGGGAGAGGAATTTGGGGTGCCCCATGCAGGGGGAGGAAGCTACCTCTCTGCTTTCACAGGCAGGGAGTGCCCTGACACCCTGCAGAGCCTTTCTGAGTCATTTTCTCACCCCCTCCCCTGCCGATTTACACTTGCTAGCTGGTCTCCTGTTTCCCATGCTGTTCTCCCTCCTGCCTTCATCAGCTTGTTGATTATTTGTGATCCAAAGACTTCATGCTAGGGATGCCACCCGCTCAGAAGTCTGCACTCTCTGGGCATGTGGTAGACCCAGAGAACTTGGGAGAGACACATCCCTGTATTTCCCTGATGAAGACATAGACCCTGATCCCTGAAGAGGAGCAGTTGTGTAGGGAGGACCCAGTGCCAGATCTAGAACTTCGCTTCCTGACCTTTCACGTTCTCCATTCATTCTCAGGGCTGGTCATACGGAGATTCCCCCCAGGCCCTCAGGAGCTGGCTGCTACCTGTCACGGGCTCCTGGTGGGAGGTGACGTCCTCACATTCGGTCTTGACCTTCTCGACCTCCATCCTGAGGAAAGGGGGGGCTGCTGTCTGGCTGGTTGGACACTGGGAGCCCCACACCCCTCTGTGGGGAAGGCTTCTCCCTGCTCTGACTTGCAGCACCCAGGACAGGGACCTTTGTGAGAGCCCAGAGTACCCCCCTGAACTCTCTAGACCCAAACCGTCCTCCTCTTGCCTTTTGCCTGGTGGGGGAGGCATTGGCGCGCCCATTTCCATTCTAGTTTTTATCCTCTTCTTTGGTTACCTTCACCTCTCAGCGAATTGTGACGTGCAAGTCCCTGCTTTCCGCAGACGGAATCTTCATTTAATCCTTGAACCCTGTGACACAGGCATGATTCTCCTGCTTTGCAGGTGAGGGAAACTGAGGCTCAAGTTTGTTAAGTAGCTTACTCCAGAGTGCATCAATAGTTAAGTTTAATGGCCATTCCCACAGCTGTTTGGGTTTGTTCTCATCACAAAATAGACTCAATGCTCTACTGGTTCGTATCCTTCATTCCCTTTTCATTTCGAACTGTTTCTTCACTGGCCGGAAGTTATCATCTAGCAGATTCTTCAAAACAGGCTCCTGTGTGCTGTCGCCCCTGCTTTTTCTCTGATGGCGAGAATGTCAGCCTCTTGCCTTCACACCCGAGCCACACCCTAACAGGGGAAGATGCTCCCGGGTCGCATGTGAAGTGACCCTCTTTGGCATCTGTCCTTTGTCCTCTGACGGCAGATGCTGCTCTAAGCGAGTCTGAGGTCAGCCGGTGTTCTCCCTTTTGCGGGTGACTTGTCAGGTCTGCCCGGATGCTTGCTGACCTCTGCCTTGATTTTCTGAGCTCAGAACCCAAGCGAGGACGTGGCTTTGCATCCGCTGGTCCACATCAGAGTTTTGTGGAACCGTGCAGCAAGCTGCTTCCTTGTGCACTTTCTGTTCTTGACTCACTTCAGGAGTGTCATTTAGAAAAAAAACAAATACCTTGCGTGTGTTTCGCCCATGTCTCTGCTTCATGTTCACCAGCTTTCTGATGTTGGCCACCTTTGCTGTATCTACCTGGCTTTTCTCCCCTCTAGTTGCATTGATAACGGAAGCCTTTCTCCCGGGCCGTCACTGAGACTCACCCTGGACCCAGCACTAGCAGGTGGCAGAGCAGAACTGGGACCCTTTCGCCCGTACAATTAATTAGATTCTCTGCAGAGTCTGCCCCTGCTTCTTGAAATTTCTACACATATTTATGGGCTCTGCAAAAGTGTGTAGTGGTTCTCCACTGTAGAAATAACCCTGCATGTCACTTCTTTGTTTTATCATCTAACCTTTTAGCTCTTGTCTTAGTGAATTCTTATTCTTAGGTTGTTCTAGAACATGAAGCATGTTCAGGTAATTTCTTTCTGTTCCTTAGGTCCTGTTTTCTTTCACACTGGGGTTTCTGTGTGTGTGTGTATGTGTATGCGTGTGGTAGAGTTTATTATTGTTATTGTTTTTGTTATTGTTATTGTTATTTTCATGCTATGCTCCCCTTTCTGTTTTTGTTTCTCCTCCCAGCAACATGACTGCATTTTGGCCATGCCCTTAGTCTTCCATCTTGCTGGACTTCCTGACCCTGATTTAGGACAGGGCATTTCTTGACCGCTTTCCTAGCATGTCTGAGCCCTTTCACTTCCCTCCACAAGGCAGAATTAGAGGGCTGGGGGGAGCTCTGTGTTCTACTTCCTGCAGCCTAAGTGTGCTGGCCAGGGGAGGGTGGAGCGGCCGAGCTGGTCTGGGGCCGCGAGCTGTTTTTATGAGGACACCCCACCCCGCCTGTGCCAGATGCGAGAATCCACAGGGAAAACCCACGCTCCTACCTCTGAGGCACACACAGCTTGGGGTGGGAAGACCCGGTAAGCAGGTAATTCTAGTAAGTGCTGTGACACGAGGGGGACATTTTTAGATTGCTGGGGTCAGATCGTCTCAACTTTCTTTGAGCACAGGTGGTGGCAGTTTAAGATGAAAGATACCAGTAAGGATCCCCGTGTGTGGGGTCCAGAACCGAGCCAGATGAGGCCGGAAGTCGAGAGAAGGACTTACAGCCCATGCAAAGGGATGGGACCTGACTGTATTTCAGAAGAGTCACTCCAGCAGCACCGTGAAAAATTAAATGCAGGTCTAAAGACTTCAGTTCCCCAGAGAATATCTTTGGGGCACCTCTGCAAAGAGGCCAAGGAAATATATTTTGTGCTCGGAGCTGAGGCATGAAGGAGTCGAAAAGTTCCTAAAATGGGCTGACATCCCCACCCTTCTGGTCCTCGCCCCATTTAGCACACCCTCGGCTTCTGGGCAGATGCTGAGACCCCCGACTTTCTCTCCCAGGGCTGTTCCTCGTGGACCTCTGCAGACACTTTCCAGGTCTGCCCAGATGGCAGCAGGGGCGAGGGCTGTGCATCTGGACAGCGTGTCAAGACTGTTGTCTTGTTACAGCGCAGCCCAGGCCAGGGACCAATTACAGGGTCCCTCTGCACAGCATCCTTATTACTGCGCTCAGCATGAAACAGGCAGAGGCTGGCAGAGCTGGGAACTGGCTTCCACCCCTAAAGGCCAGCCGGGCAGGAGGAAGGAGGGCATCATCGATTTCTTCCCTTTCGGGCAGGTGTTCCCCTGTGAGCCTGTCTTTACAAGGAGGCACCCACTCCTCCACACTGGGCCTGACAGCCAGGGGCCTCTTGGTGCTTCAGGGTAGCACTGGATCTGGAATGCTCTGAGCAGAAATTTGCATCTGTGTATCCAAGGATATCTCTCTAGGGAGAAGGCCCATGGCTTCCATCACTTTGCAAAGGGGGGGCCCTGTGTCGTCGGAGTAGTTAAGAAGACCTTCTCTCTCTCTCTCATCTTTACATCTGATGGCCAGGGGATCTCAGCAGAGACCCAGAGAGCAGACGTGATTTGCCCAAGGACATAAGGACATCCACTTCCGGGGTGGTGGCAGAGGCCACCAGATCTCCTGGCTCCCCCCAGGACCCTCCTCACTGCCTCCTTGGTGAGACCCCTTCCTTCCTGTGCTGCGGACTCACGCGTTTCTGTGCTTTGCTAACACAGGAACATGTAGCTGCTCTGTCTTGAGTGCTTGGTGTATGCACAGCACAGTGCTCTATAGTTCACTTGTGGTAGTCCATTCGTTCATCAACCTGCATCATGGTTTCAGAGCGTAGGCTGGTGTGGTGCTCTCCGTTGCCAGGGAGAGGTTAAACCACTTGCCTGAGGTCACAGAGGTAGAAACCAGAGGAGAGGGATGGCAAACCCAGCCCTGTAGGGCATATACTCTTCCCAGGCCCCACTGGCCACGTCCGTGTTCAAATCCTGTCAGCCTGGCCCATCCCTGAAGGCCCAAGCCAGGACCTGCATGTTTCCCAAAGGGTTCTGACAAGCCCAGCCCTTGCTGCCTTCCCTCCTCTGGGCAGACGGAGCCCTGACAAGTGCTCTGCAGGCAGATGGCCCTGATTCCCCAGCCAGGCCTGCTCCTTCCTTGCTGGCTGCCCTCGGGCGTGTCTCCTTCTCCTCCTCTAGCCTCTGCTTCTCTATGACACGGGAATTGTGGCATCCAAATCCTGGGGCTCTTAATGAGATAATTCATGTCCGCAGAGTCATTTATTCAACAAATATTTGAGAATCTGCCATGTGCCAGGAACCATGCAGGTGATACCCGTGGTGAGGGAGAAGACATGGTTCCGGCTTTCAGGATGTCAATGGCTGGTCAGAGAGGCAGATGCTTAAGAGATGTTTAGTCAGAGTGAGCTGGTGTAGGCCAGGGTGTCCAGATGCCTTCAAGGAGAGGTACAAGGGTCTAGGAGAGTGTAAGGAGAGACTGATTCAACCTGAGGTCCGGGGAAAGGCTCTTTAAAGAGGCGGCACTTCGTCTGAGCCGGATGGATGAGGAGGAGTGGGTCAGGTAAAGACTGTTCCAGGCGGAGAGCCCCACAGACATGGAGGCCACTCAGTGGGGTTGCCGTAGCAAAATACCACCCACTGCGGGGCTTAAACAACAGAAATTCCTCCTCTTGAGGTTCTGGAGGCCTGGAGCCCGAGATCAAAGTGTTGGCAGTGACATTTTTCCTTGAGGCCTCTCTCCCTGGCTTGCCACCTTCCTGCTGTGTCCTCACATGGCCTCTTCTCTGTGTGAGGACACCCCTGGTGTCTCTGCCTCTTTTTATAAGGACACCAGTCATGGGGGATCAGGGCTCCACTCTGATAGCTATTTTAACATAATCCCCTCTTTGAAGGCCCTATCTCCAGCCAGTAGCACGAATTAGCCCCTCCCCAAATGACCTCATTTAACCTTCATTACTTCTTTAAAGGCGCTATCTCCAGATATGGTCACATTCTGAGGTCCCAGAGACCTCAACAGAGGAATCTTGGGAGGGGGAGAGACAACTCAGCCCAGAACAAGTGGGAAAGAGCCAGTCTTGTTTTGGAAGCTGAAGAGGCCAGGGAGCTGGAGGAGAATGACCAAAGGGGACAGGAGAGTGGGAGGGGGCTGGAGACTTAGCAGGGCTTGGGGTGGGGGGGTGAGGGCACAGCAGAGTGGGGACAATATTCCGAGTGCTGAGGGAGCCACTGGAGAGGTTTGGAGCTAGAATGGGAAACAGAGGATCAGGTGGGATTTTAAAAATGTGTCTCTGGAAAATGGGTGCTTGGGGCCAAGAGTTGAAGTTCAGAGTTGGGTCTTCTTGACTCAAGAGGTGGTTGCTGTAGAGATAGCGGGAGGGAAGGAGGATAGATGGAGACCCGTGTTAGGATGTGGTGTTGGGTTAGGTATGGGGGAGGGGTGGTTCAGGTGATCAGGCTGAGAACAAAGGTGAGAGAGAAATAAGTGACAGAAAGAAAGATGGTCGGATTCCTCTCGGAGTCACTTCACAGATAATGGCGCCATTCCTTCTAATGGGAAGGACAAGGGGAGGTGCCAGTTGGGACGGGAAGATCGAGCCTACTTGGGGGGAGACACCCCCGTGAGCATGTCAGGCAGGCCTTTGTGTAGTGCAGAGGCAGAGCAAGGAGGTCCAGGCTGCGACGCTATATGGGGAGCTGGCCAACTATGGGAGGCGTTGGAGGCACAGGGGTAGAAGAAAGTCACCTATGGTGAGCAGGTGGGAAGCAGGATTTAATCCGTGAGGATTCCAGCATTTCGAAGCCAGGGAGGGGAAGAAGCCAGCAAAGGAGATGGAGAAGAGACCAGAGCATGAGGAGGAGGACGAGGAAGCCAGGAGACCTTGGCTGGTAGGTCTGTGGACCCCTTTCCTTGCCATTCTCTGCTTCTTACCGAATTTTTTTCTTTTTTTTTTTTCTATTTTATTTTATTTATTTATTTGACAGACCGAGGTTGCAAGTAGGCAGAGAGGCAAGCCGAGAGAGGAGGAAGCAGGCTCCCCGCTGAGCAGAGAGCTCAATGCAGGGCTCCATCCCAGGACCCTGAGATCATGACCTGAGCCAAAGGCAGAGGCTTTAACACACTGAGCCACCCAGGCGCCCCTGTCTTTTTTTTTCTGAATAGCTGTTGGCAGTTTCCCTCAGGTGATAGAACTCAGGAAATAACGAGTGAATGAATGAACACACATGCTCAGAGCAGAGGAATAACTGCCAGTCTTATGAATGGGCCTTGGTGGTGTGGGTGGGGGCAGGGGGACAGGACTTGTAACTACCCTCACCTCCCTCCTGTAGCCCAGGTACAGATTCTGTCGAAGTGGCTAGGCTGGGTGCGAGTCTGCTGGAAACCCATAGCCCTGTGGAGCAGAGGGCCCTCTGTGGAGCCACACCTCATGCCTGTCAGCGTCCTGTCCTGAGCAGGACTGAGCGAGTCGCCTTGGCTGCCTGTGCAGGGAGCCGCCTCCCCCAGCAGGTCGCCGGAGTCCCTGTCGCCTTTCCTCCCCGAGCAGTGTCGACTGCACTGTAATCACACAATTATGATGCCATTAAAATGTCACATTTGGAGAAATCCATATAAACAAAGCATTAACAACCCCTTGAAAATTGCAGTCTTTACCACTAATGACCTACTTTCTCTACACACCGCGCCCTCCCACCACCCCCACTCGGCTGCTGCTTTCCCCAGCCCTGCGTTCGGAGGTGCTCCAGAGGGTACGGTCTGTCGTCTCTGCTGCCGGGAAACCCTTGATGTCTAATGTGCCGGCAGTGGCTCTGTGAGGGGGCCAAAGGCAGCCAGGCCAGGGGAGCCCAGCGCCGAGCCACTTAGTGCAGGTGACCAGAGGAAGCCACACCCAGGCAGGGCCAGGGTCCTGCAGGAAGGGCCCTAAGAGAGAAGCCGGCCCTTGGGAAGTTGAAGGAGGAAGATGGTGTTGAAAAATCTGAAAGGTCACTTCATGCCTTAGCTTGGACCTCCCTTCGCCACCCCGTCTTGGGGCACCAAGCTAGAACCAGACAGGTAGTTCTCAGATTCACAGCGTAACACAACACGGGAGGAAAGTGTCCTGCTCGGGACTGTGGGCGAGAGGGCTCTGGATCCCTGCTGCCTCGAGTCCAGGAGGAGACATAGGTGGGCTGGGCAGAGAGGCCCCGGCCAAGAGAGACTTGATGGTTTTAACTTCGTTTCCTAGAAGAGTGCTCTGGGGAATTTCACATACTGAATTTTCTTTGTCACCAGAATCTAATTTTAATGCATGAAGAAAATGGATTACTTAGAGGAATGTTATATATGAGTGCTCTTATAAAATAAAGTGAATGAGTGCTCTTATAAAGTAAAACATAAACCAAAACAGCTCTGGCAAGTAATTAATCTCTTCCAATGTATCTGAATTGCAAATCTGGATTCCCATAGAGTCCCGGATGTGATTAAAGGGAGAGGGTGCCTAATTCTGACAAAGCAAAGAGGAGGCCACCATGGATTAGAAGCAGTTGGGTTAGCGTGTAGGTGTTTTAAACAACGCTCTGGCACTTTCCACCCCCTCTCAGTTCAGGGCTCACCTGCAGAAGGGATCAGGCCCCATACACCCTGATGAGTGGACAAGAATGGTTGGTGACCAGCATGTCATCTGGGGAAAGCAGTTATTGGTGCTTCCTGAGTGAGGGAGATGGGGGGGGGGGGGTCTTGTTTACAAGCAAGTGCATCCTAAACTCCCTTTTTATAGTTCCTGTGACAGGCCATGGACCATGTTCCCACTGCATCCTGAAGATGGTCAGTATTTAGGACAGGCCAGGAGGGTTTCTGTTTTTCAGCCCACTGCGATGATCACTGGCTGTGTCGCCTGTAGCACTCAGCTTGCCCTTGGCCAAGGCAGGACTCCCACCCTCACCCAGATTCAGCAGGCAAGCCGTCTGGGTACTCGCGTCTGTTTTGACAAAAAGATCTCCTTTCATAAAAGCCGACCAGCGGTCCCCCATGGGGTGCTGTCAGATAAAGTCATTTCAAAGTCATGCACACCAACCCCACACCTACATATTCAGCAGCTGACCTAGTTTTGAAGAAGCTGGAGGGTATGTGGATGTCACCTTATTTACAGAGCAGCTAGAAAACGCGCTAAGCTCTGGGCCCCTGCTGCACGCGGTATCTGGGGAGATCTAGCCTGCACGTTGAAGGTATGGAAGAGAAGGGAACAAATTCTCCTCAGCCGAGAGCTTGGGGTTTCTTGCTAATGTCACCTTTGGGGAATGAATGACAGGGCTTAGGGGATACTGAAGCCTGAAACTCCTTTTCTAGCCAGAACTCAGTTTAGCGTGCAGATTAGGAAAGGTGTTTCCAGGCTAACCTGGCAGAGAGTATAGGACTGATCTGGTGGAATCCCTCCTGCCTTTTCCCTCCTCCTCTCTAGGCGGTACTGGGCAGTGGCCACTCCGCCAGTGACCCCCTGCCATCGCAGGTCCCTCTTAAGGACCCAACAGAGCCCCCATGTCTGGGCTTCATCCCAGCATCTCTACTTACTTGGCCAAGACCCTTGAGACTCTCAAACCTCAGTTTCCCCTTCCGTAACATAGGATTCCTAAAAGCACCTGCTTCAGGTTTGTCCTGAGTGTGTGATGAGTGACCTTTCAGGACAGAGCCTGGTGCACAGTAAACGTTACAGGTATGAGAATTGATCACCTTTTCAAGTCAGCCCTTTCCCTGGCCTTCCATAGCCATCTCTATCTTGATTTCTCCAAGGTCGCCTTTGCCTGGGCAGAACATACAGGGAGATTTGGGGAGGCTGCAAACCTTGCCAAACACATTCCTTGTGAGTAGAGCTGTAGGACTAGCCAGTCCAGCCCTCAGGAGCCAAGTCCCAGGAGGCCTGGAGAAGACACTCTGGGACTAATGTGTCCGGTGGAAGAGACAGGCCCGCAGTGGAGCAGAGAGCCCTGGCAACCAGGTTCCTTGGTTTGTTGGGAAACTTGGGGTGTTAAGCAGGTTCAAGTTTCTGACCTCACCCCCAAGATTCCTCAGTTCTCTCCTCAGAATCGCCCACATTGTTCTGTGCGGTCCCAGTTCCCACCTGCACACCTGTAAAATGAGGATTAGCTCAGAGGTCCTGCAAAGTTCCGTTTATGTCCTTCCAAACGAAAGGGAACCCTTAGCTATTATACTTCTTAAAATAGTTTTTTGTCTTATCATTTGCATAGCCCTTGGGTAGACCCGCCCTGCGGGATCCCAGGACACATGACGTTGGTAATGACCTAGGGCTTTCCTCCCAGTGGACAGCCCGGTGATGCCTATAGTCATTCACTTGTGGATGCTGTCAGAGACCCCATTTCTACCACAGGGAAGGAAGAAGCTAAACATAGATTGGCTGACTATAAATTGCTTTTTCTCTCCATTAGCATCCAGTACCCCCCAAAAATAATAGTAACTGTAGCAATGTTGACAATAATAATATGTTACATACGCATTATGTTTTGCCAAGCAATTTTTCAGGCCGTATCTCATTTCTGAGATCTAATTTGGGGCCTTTAAAATTGTGTGGGGTACCCTCAGGGTGGAGGGAAGGACTGACCACAAGCAGTTGAAAGGACGCGTGGAACACAGCCAGGCTCCGGACCCAGCTTTTCCTGACTTGCATTCTCTTCCTGACATCAAAGAAACGGTGGAGAAGGATTATAGGGTCATCCCTAGTGTGGCGCTCCCCATTCTGTGCCCGTCTCTGTTCTCCCACACACAAACCCTCTGGTGGCTGCAATTCTGTCCGGTGAAATTGGGTTGAAATATACAAGGAGCCCCCTGAAGGAGAAAAGAAATCACGGAAGCGTCCTCTGTAGTAGGAGCATTGTTCCCTTCCTGTCATCCTTCCCTCCTTTATCTTTCTTTACTTTTCTCCTTTTATTCCATGACTGCCCCCAGGGTCACAATTTGGTGGCCTTCAGGCCAAATGTAGCCTGTGGGCATATTTTGCCCAAAGAGGAGATTGAAAGAGCCTTAACTAGACAGGTTTTGTGTGGTATGTACAAGGTATTCATTTCTGTTCAAGGCATTTCTGTTCTCAGTGACCCTGAAGGCATGTTCTTTTGTGACCCCTGCTAGATCACCCGTTGTTCAGTAGTGTCCCTTGACAATTGCCTGGGTCCACAGCTGTTCCTTGAGGCAAAAGAGCTTCCTGATGATGCCTGGTGATACTTCCCAGCCCTGCTGGGGCAAGGGAGGGGAGAGGAGTCTGACTTTGGAGGAGAGATTTCTTCTGTCACTGAGAAATGCAAATCTTGTTTTTAGTGTTTTATTCTTTCTTTGGAGAACTTGCTTTCCTTGGGGGTAAAGCCCTGACCTTGAGGCCCCATCTCAATCCTGCAAGAGGCCACTGTGGCCACGTTGGAATATGGCTGCAACATCCCCTTGCAGGCCCTCCCTCAGTCTGATGAGGTGACCGTGCACCTAAGATGACTCACTATCCATGCCAGAGACCGTGTTGCATGTCCTGTCTTGTCCGGCTGGAGGCTTCCCCTCCCGAGCCCACTTCCACTGCTCTTCCCAAGTCCAGATTCTCTGCTCCGTCTCTCCATCTCTCCAGGGCACAATTCCATCTCTTGGTACATTTTCTCCTCCAGCATCAGCCTCCTGGTTGGGGGCAAATCCAACTGCCTGTGTCACTGACAAATCCTCTTTCTCCTGAGCCCCATGGGGGTACCTGGCTCCCTCCCCTTCTGATCTCTTGCTTTCTGGGCTCCAGACCTGGAAGGGATGAGGCTTCTGCCATTCCGGGGGATGGCTTACTGCTCTAGTCTTTGAACACCAAGAAGAGGATACAGAAATGAATGCTGTGGGCTGGGCCAGCTCTCTCTCAGTCCTCATGCCCACCAGCAATGGGGAGGGATTCTTTTTTTTTTTGGAAAGATTTTATTTATTTATTTGACAGAAAGAGGGAGAGATCACAAGTAGGCAGAGAGGCAGGCAGAGACAGAGGAGGAATCAGGCTCCCCGATGAGCAGAGAGCCCGATGTATGGCTCAATCCCAGAATTCCCGAGACCATGATCTGAGCCGAAGGCAGAGGCTTAACCCACTGAGCCACCGAGGCACCCCTGGGAGGGATTCTTTAAGCAAGCTGTAAGCTATTTGAGATGCCTGTCCACCTAAAAGAGCTCTGGGTTGAGTCTTTCTTTGGTGGTGGAATTTATAGGACGTTGGGTGGGAAGGGTGCAGACGCATCGGCATTGCTCATGCTCCCTGACACCTGCGGGGGTGGGGGACAGGCCCTCTTCCCCAGTCACGCAGACTTAAATCTCCCTGGTACCTCCCTCTCATGCTAATTAGTAAGCAAATTAATTTCGATATAAGGTCCAAATTGTGTGAGTTTGGTTTTTTTCTATTCCAGAAACAAAAGCTGGGCTGCTGTCCATTCCATTAATCATATTATATGTCACAGTTGGAGTTTTTAGGCAATTATAATAATTATCAGAACTTCTCCTCTTCCAGAAAGCTCGAAGCCTCCCCCCAAAGCCGTATTTGCGCGTGGTGTGCAGTTGGGATACAGGTGGTGTGTGTATGTTGGGGCAGTGGCAGGGAGGAGAGAGCTGGGCAGTAGTGGCTCTTGCTGGCAGAGCCTCAGTGACACTGACTAGAGGCAGACGGAGAAAGAGACCAGTGTTCCAGAGGGTTCTAGGCATGGCGTCCAGGCTGGCAGACCTTCCAGGGGTGCAGAGAAGCCATAACAAGCAGCTCTCAGCAGACCCATTTTGTAGGCGCCTAGCTCTAGGGCGGGGAAGAGGGGGATGAAAGCAAAGTATGGGAAGAAATGGACAGAGCAGGACTAGAAGAGTAAACTCATCCCTGCTGATTACACGCTACCTCATTTGGTCCAAGAAATAGCCTTTTCCCCTCCATTATATGTCCATTCCATCCTCCATATTCTTTAAGGAGTGTCTTTCATATAATTAATACTAACCATTAAACTACAGCATTAAAGGAGCAATTGCCTAATTCTGAGGAAAATTTAAATTTATTACCAGCACCCGAGATAAAATGAATACTGAAGAGAAGGAGAGAAAACCCTGCAGAAGATAAATAGAAAGCCAAGTGGGATATTGACTTGATCCTTCTCCAGTGCAGGGTAATTTGGCTTCTAAAGTGAGTTAGATCATAATAAATTAAATTTAGATTTCTGCACATCAGTTAAATAACTCCCAAGACAGAATTCCAGCCAGAGGAAGAGGTGATAATACATGGTGGAAATATTAAAATGAAGATCTTATCTAATAATCCATAATTGATGTGCTGTCCCTAGATGAGGGAAAAGGATTTTCCAGCTCTTTCCTTTGCCGTGAGCCCAGGTGAGCAAGGGAGGGGCTGGCCGTCCCTTCCTTCTTTGCTGGAATTCGTCTTACATGCTGTGGCGGGAGGGAGTCCATTCCCAGGATTGTTCCTTTCCCAGCCCATTCACCCTGGACAAGATTTGCATAGAGATGTGCTGTCCTCTTCACTCTCTGGACTAGCCCTTGGAAAAATAAGGCCCATCCCCAGCTGGGTGGGTATTAGAATAACACTGGTGTGAGCAGATAACTTCTACATGTTTGGTTATCACCATCCAGCAAGCGGGTAAAACGTGGCGGTGGATGAATGAAACTCCTTGATGATGTCGGAGGAACGTGAGCTTTGAAGCCAGAAGTCCTGGGTCAGAGTCTCAGTAGCAGACTCACTATGTCCGTGGTCTTAAGCAGGCTCCTTTGTTTCCTTGACCCTCAGTTTTCTCGCCTGTGAAATGGGAACAACACAACCGGCTTGCCTGCTTCACAGAGATAATACAGATGCAGCATTCCCGTGAGAAAGCTTTGCAGATAAGAGTAAACTTTTCTGTTTGGCCTGTTTGATATTGACCATCGATTGTTACTATATTTTCTCATTTCTAAAAGTGATGCTCAGATCCTTTTCAGTGAACTTTGGTTCTTTGCTGATTCTTTATTCCATATTTTAACCATTTTATCCACAGTTATGCTTTCTTTTGTATCTGTGATTCTTGCATCTGAAGTCTTTGGAAGATCTAATCTGTTGTTTATAGTTTCCACTTAAAAAAAGGACTTATTTCACTTATTTTTGGAAAGCAAGAGAGAGAGTGCAGTGGGGAGGGGCAGAGGAGGGAGCGGGAGAGAGAAATACAAGTAGAGCAGTGCTGGGTACAGAGCCCAACACAGGTTCATTCTCGCAACCCTGAATTCAGGACCCTGAGATCAGATCTGAGCCAAAACCAAGAGTCAGACGCTCAACTGATTGAGCCAGCCAGATGCCTTTGATCTTTTTTATTGTGATTTTGTCTTTCAGTGAGCTTTGTGGAACTCCTGAGGATGTAAATTGGAGATAGTTTTCTCCAGGTAGGATTTACGTTTGCTTCTGGCAGGAGACAGATTCTGGTTTAATATTAGAAGGAAACTTCTAGAAGTCGCAAGCCTTCGAAGTTTGGAATGGGTTCCTTGGGACCTCTGTGTCCCTGGCTGGACCCAGGAGGGATGTCCACTGGACAGTGGGATGTTATGCTGGAGTGTCAAATATTGAATGGGTAGATGAATTCTGTCATCTTTAAATAAGCCCTATCATTGTTTTCAGTTCTTACCTACTGTGTGTTAGCCTGGCATCTTCCAACCTTCCTGCAGGAATCTGCCTGTGGAGTTGCATCCTTTCTGCCCTGGCCTGGGGGGAGACCAGTCTTGCACTCAGGATGAAGAGTAGTGGACCAGTGCGGGGATGGTGAAGGAGACACAGAGATCCTCTGAGGGGGGAGATCTCAATCAGAGAAAGAAGTTGGCAGAGAAAAATAATGGGAAACACATAGTCTTTGAAGATGGCCAAAGGAAATGGCAGGAAGGCTCTGGGAAGGCAGTGTCACCTCGTGGTCGGGAGCACAACAGTGGAGCCAGGCTCCATGGGTTCAAACCCTGGCTCAAGCGTGTACTACCTGTGTGACATTGGCCAAGTCACCTGATCACTCTCTGCCTTGGTTTCCCCAGTTGTAAAATGGGAATGGTAAAATCGGCATCTGTGATTGTGAGGATTAGATGTGAAAGTTTATGACATGTGATAGGTACTCCTAGAGTGTTAGTTGTTTTATCGTAGGGTAAGTTTGAGAAGTTTTATTAAGGATCAGCACTGTTCAGAGAAGGATAGAAGTTTCTTCAAGTGATAGAGACATTCTCATTCTAATGGTAGGGGGTGGGGAAGAAAAGACCTAAGACAATGAGAGAACTAGTAGCTGGGGGAAAGAAGAGAGGGAGACAAACACATTAAAATCATAGAGAGCCCCATAATCAGTTCTAATAGCGCTGGAGCCAAATAATCAGCCTGCACGAGAAATGAGAGCAACAGGCCAGGGAAGGTCAGAGGAAAGGGGACTCGGGGCGTCTCCTGTAAGTACAAGTGGGAGGAAAGAAACAAATGTGCTTCTGCATGTTCATTTTTGGTGCCCAGTTATTTAAGCAGGCTTTGGGTGACGTAATCAGATCCATTCTGTTGAAAAGATCATCTTGGTTTTCTGTACATGACATCATACTTACAGTTGAAACGCATACACTCTAAGTTGAGTAAATTCTGGTCAGAGATGCAAGAAAGATTTTGCCTGTGGGTCGTGGGTGGTGGTGGGGGGGGGGCCACAGGAGGGGTCAGAGCCCTGGGGCGGGAGCTTGTGGGAGTTCCTGGTGGGAGAGAACCGTATTATCACTTCCTGTAACAGCAAAGTTTGCGAAGGTGCACGTGCGGGTCTAAGCAGTGCCTCGGGTGATCACAGGAGCCAGGAAGCAAGGAATCCAAAGTGTGGGTACCGCGTTGGTGGTATAGTGGTGAGCATAGCTGCCTTCCAAAGTGTGGGTACCATGTGCTGCCCTCTGGGTCCTCAGAGCCTGAATATGGGGCCTCGTGAATTGAAGAGCTTGGAAACCAACTCCAAATTAGTACTAGAAGTATTTGTGGGAGTCTGGGGCCCTTTAGAAATCCTGGGAGGGCCACAGCCACTTCCCTCTGCGGACCAGCAGGGAAAGAGGGGCTGGTCCTTCCCATGGGCTTGGCCTCCACCTCGCTCCTCTCCATTCGCTCTCCGGAGAGGACATGCCCCCGATTGGTTTCTGTGATAGAGCAAACAGAGGCATTGAGAGGTTCGAGAAGGATTCAATCAGCAGTCCCTTCACTTTCTAGCCATGAAGCTTGGGCAAGCCAGCCAGCTAGCCTCTCTCCCTGCTGATCCCTCTCTGTACAGATGGGGTTGTGTGTGCATTCTGAGGCAATATGTGTGGGATGCCTTGTAAAACAGAAATTATTATTCAGATGGTAATGTTAGTATTTTAAACACAGTGTCACTATTATTTAATACATCCAGATATTGTTGTAGGAAAACCAAGCTCCCAGGCCAGGGAGTTCCCCCCCAGTGGATCTCGGTGCAGCGAAGTGTGAACCCGCTCTGTGCACGTGACCATCGGAGGAAGCGGTCCCCTCCGGGGAAGTTTTGAGTGATTGTTCAGTTTTTCTCACCAGCCAGGCTGTTACTCTGGCTCTGAGCTTTCTAGGGTCCAGAATCACAGCTGAGTTCCCATGGCCCCCTCACCAAGGAGGCAGAATCTGCCAGGAATGGTTTGCTGCCTGTAGGGTGGTGATTGCTGGCCTTGAGCCTGGTCTGGTGTGAATAGAGAGTAGGGGACGAGGCCAAGAGGTCTCTACCTGCCTTTTCTCCAGCCCGTCCCCGGGGCCTGCTCCTCCATCTGCTTCTCCAGCTGATGCGTGGAACCTTCTTCCATCAGTGCCCCAGCACCGCCCCTGTTCAGCCCTCCCTTTCCACCAGCCTCAATTCCTGAGCTCCCCTCCCAGCTGGGCTCCTTGGGGCAATCTCTTCCCTCCACTTCGTCCCGCACCTGTGGCCAGAGGCCCTTCCCCCTGACCTGCTTCATACAGACCCAGCTGTGTTGCAGAATTCGCTTTCACTCATGCGTTCTTTGCGGTCCACATTCTGGCTGCCCCATTCCTGAGCTAGCCCTGTCCTCAGCAGATTCTCCCTTCCCCAGGTCTTCCCACCCTTTATCTGGGTTTTCACTACACACATATTTCCTCTCCCACTTCCTCCTAAGCAAAGCAAATTGCCTGCTCATCCTTCAAGCACAAACTGATTTGACGCTTCTTCCAGGCAGCCCTCCCCATTTCCCTCACTCCTCTGGTAGAAGCGGTAAAGGAGTCTTCATGCATGTCTCTCTGCAACCTTGCAACCTACTCGAGTTCTGGGACCTTCCATCTCTGCATCTCCCCTCCGTAGCACAGAGTGTTGGAGGAGCTCACCCCTGACTGAGAGACTTGCAGTGAATCTAACTGGGAACGAGCCAGTGGGGGACATTACCGGGTCCCATGATTTCAGAGGTGACAGCTGTCAGTCTGTGACATTGCACAGCTCAGGCTGGGTAGGGTGTGGAGGGGGAGGGTCTCACACTCCACCCCCTATGTAGCAGCAGTATCCAAGCACATTCATAAAATCAATTATTGGCTAAAACTCGCTGGTTTTCAAAGCTTCATTTTGTGCTATTAGCAAGAGAATGTTGTTTCAAAAGGAGATAACAGAGAGAGAGAGGCAGATCAATTACCAGATAAGATCGAGTGGTACGTGAGATAAATGTGCACATCATGAACCACCCCACAGAGCCACCTTCTGGGTTTGGGGGGCACCTGGCCAGACATCTGCGGGGCCTGCCCTGAACCTTTCCTTCAGGTTCCGCACGTCCAGGAGGGCTTCCTGGTCAGCGATGAGGGAGGGGGTCCAGGCAGCTTTTCACATTTGCACCGCAACCAGGGGTCAGTAACACACGAGTGAGCATCCCATCCTTGGGGACATTGTTAGCCCCAGGGCCCCAGCCCTCACCGTCTAGGGCAGAACCTGGTCAGTGGGTTCTCCCCAGAGATAGAGTGCCAGCCTCCCCTGGCAGGGACCATTAAGGGAAGCAGCCAGCGTGCAGAGGCTCTGAAGCCGAGAGCTGGCGTGGTCCGGGAAGCCAAGGCAGCCCGGCTCTGGGCTCGAGCCACTGTGTGCCCTCACTGTGTGCCTTGCCTTCTCTGCTGTGCAAATGCACTGGCGGGCCCAGGAGGCTGAGCTCTGCTTTTGGCTCGACCCCTGTCCCACCTGTGCAGACAAACCTGGAACTTTGGTGAGAACTTGTCTTCCCAGCTCAGCACAGAGCGTCTGGGGAGGACAGAACAAGATCATGAGTACACAAGCTACTCATACCTATTTCTAAAGCACTGTTCCTGCACTGATGCTTAAATATAATCCCAGCTTTAGGGACACTTGCGTGGCTCGGTCAGTTCAGGGTCCGACTCTTGATTTTGGCTCAGAACCTGATCTCAGGGATGGAGCCCCCTATGGGACCCCCTGCTTGAGGTTCTCACTCTCCCTCTGCCCTTTCCTCTGCATGCTCTTTCTCTCTCAAATAAATAAATAATCTAAAAAAAAGTAATCACAGATTTCTGGGTCAGGTCAGAGGAAGAGGGGAACACGCAGGCCTCCATCCGGTGGGGAGCACGTTCTTACAGATGGATCGCCTGCGTCCTGTGGCAGAGGGGGGATGGCGGTCCTAGTCCTTCTGTACCTGCTCCCAAGCCAGCGCTTTTCAGCCAGGTGTTCTCAGATTACCCTGGTGAGGCGGCCTGCGGGCTCAGGGTGCTAGAACCCAAGTCCCAGCCCAGCCAACTTCCTGAGGGTGGGATCCTGAGCAAGGAGGTACTTAGCCCATGGAGGCTGTTTTCTTGTGTTGGTCCTGGGACCACATCCTGGGACGGCCAGTGGGAATGAGTAACGGTTCTAGCACAGCGCCTCGTGCACAGGGCTCAGCAAACAGCAGCTGCCCTCACCGTGTCGCCCTGTGTGTTATCATCGTTGCTGAGGTTTCATTAACCTCTGGCCCCATCCTTGGGCTAAACTGTGCCGGGGAAAACCTGTTCTCTGCAGCTGGGCAGCAACAGACAGAGAGGGCTGGGGGAGGGCTGGGAGCTCTTCTCACTGACTTCGCATTTGTGCTCTGCAGACTTTGGACTCTGACTGGGAAGACCCATGGGACCAGTTTGATGAGCGGCAGTATCTGAATGCCAAAAAGTGGCGCGTGGGTGACGATCCCTATAAGCTGTATGCTTTCAACCAGCGGGAGAGCGAGCGGATCTCCAGCAGCCGGGCAGTGCCTGACACCCGCCATCTGAGGTACCTCCCCCTGCTCTCACTTGCTACTCTCTCTCCTACCCGGTGGTGATGACAGAGCAAGGGCAGGCTGGATTCGGGGGATGGGGATGGGCTGTACCAAGAATCGGGGCAGGCACACGCAATCTGCAGGCTGGACTCGGGGTTGCGGGGACCCGGGCCAAGGATCGGGGCAGGTACATACCATCTGCAGGCTGGATTGGGGATGCCCAGGCCAAGGATCGAGGCAGGCATGCACCGTCTGTTGCCGGCCGGTCAGTAGTTAAGGCTCTCTGCACTCCTCACTGCTGTGAGCCACCCCCCAGGCGCCTCCAGGGGGAATAGGGGAGACCCCTTCGCCTGCACTTTGCCCCCCTCACCCAGTGTCCACCCCGAAATCATGGAGCACTAGAGAACTTAGAGCCTGAGCCTGGTTTCCCTGGTAGATTCCCATGGCCTGGCCTGGCACGGCTTTCAAAGGGAGGGAGGGCAAGACCCGCGGACCCCTGGGAAGTCAGGTTGGTGGCTTCGTCTGTCGCTGGGATGGGTCATTTCCTCGGACAGCCCAGTTTCGTCATGCGAGATGCGGGGCTTCTTCACATGCCCCTGCTGTCTGCTGTGGGGCGCCCTGTTCCCAGCCTCTGTTCTGCTGTCTCCTCCGCGGGAGGTCAGGCCTGACACAATGCAGAAAGCTTCTTTTCTCGGGGGAAGGAGCCTTTGTGAAGGTCGGTTGCCTCATTACCAGTCCCTCCTAGAATCAATACAGTCCTTTGCTTCCTCATGAGGCCCGAGTAAGCTGGTCCATCTCTACCCCAGCCCCTCCGCACTGGCCTCCCTGCCTACAACGGGGAGGCCCAGCTGTGCCGAAGGCCCCCAGGGCTGTGTTTCTGTCTCCCATGGGAAATGCACTTGGCACCAGCTCCAAAGAGCAGACAGGCGTGTTCGGGGTGGAGGGGCTTGGAGGTGTGGTTAAACCGAGAGGCTGGCCGACTGGGGGCAGCTTCTCAGCTTTCTGTCTTTGTTTGGGTCTGGGGAGACCTGCTTGTGGATACTGGGGTGTCACTGGGAGCAGGTCAGTAAGAGTTTTCATGACTTAGGATGCCGGTCAATCTGGTGATGCTTAAGTTGTCAGTCTGTGAAGGGGGGTGGACTCAGTTTCCCCAGCTAGGCTGTACAACCCAGAGACCTTGACTTACATAACATGCATCTCATGGAGGGGCTCATGTCAGTCACCATCATTCATAAAAGGAGCCAGAGCCCCGATCCCCCCATAGGGCCCTGAGCCATAAGGCATCTGTGGCTTTAGAAGTCTTCAGAAGACTCCAAGAGTCTGCAAACTGAACACCCCCCGACCCTAGCCTCGAGGTACCCACGAGAGTCTCCTTAGCAGCAGGAAATGCCCTACAGTCAGAGATCTGGGGCACTGGCTCTACCTCGAACATTCTTGGCTGCTGGCCTGAAAGCTTCTTCAAGTCAGAGTCTTGTAATATTGCTGTCAGAATTCCGCAGCCCTTATCATGGCCCTTGGCATCTGAGAGAATTTTCTTTAAAACTTAGGTAACCTGGGGGCAGCTGGGTGGCTCAGTTGGTTAAGTGTCTGCCTTCAGCTCAGGTCATGATCTTGGGGTCCTGTGATCGAGCCCCGTGTCAGGATCCCTGCTCGGCAGAGAGCCTGCTTCTCCCTCTCCCTCTGCCCCTCCCCTCCTGCTTGTGCTCTTTCTCTCAAATAAATAAATAAAATCTTTTAAAAAGGATTAAGTAATTTTATTTCCCTGAGCGGAGACTACAGGTAGAATGGAGAAGAAGGCTGAAAAGTCCCCCATCTTAGGCACCTGGTCCCTCCCTTGTCCTGAGTCCTGATGGTGAGAACCTCTAGAAGGACGAAGGGCTACCTCCCAGCCAGGAAAGGAGCCGGTACATTGGGATACGAGCTCTGTAGAAGGGAGGCAAGGAGTGGGGGGTTCACTGAGCAGGCAGGTTCCAGGGGATACCCTGAGCAGGACGAATTTCTGTGTTCACCCTCATCTGTGATCCGAGAGGCAGAAATGAAAGTGGTTTAAGAGGACTGGACATAGGTGCGGGATGTGGGGGAGGAACTGAGACCGTCCGCCAGGATTCTGGTTTACCGGGTCCTGTTCGGGGTTCTCTCCCAGTGCGTTGTATCTGTCAGGGAAGTTTGATCTGCTGGCAGGGTGGCAAGAGGGACGGACAGGATTTAGATGGAATCTAAGGCCCCTTTGGGGAAGACAAAGAGGAAAAGTCTGTCAGCCATATGTGTGCCTCTGGGCGCTCACCTTGCCCTGTGGGAGTGGGAATTGTGTGACTCGGAGAATTTCAGATCTGGGGATCCTGATCCAAAAAAGCAGAGAGAGGAGAGGACAGGGGAATAGGAATGAGAGCAGGCACATGGGACCAGGCAGCCATGGCGGGGCTGTTGAGCACCGACTGTGTACAAAGCCCCAGGCTAGTGCAATGGCGTCAGCCATGTCTAGGCTGAGGGTGGTAGGGGGCTGAGTCTGTGCCCAGACCACTCTTGTGCTAAAGAGAGTTCCAGAGACTGCCAGCGAAGACCAGGATGCTTCCCTCAGATGGGCCCCCCCACCCCCGGGGATGGACTTTCTGTCTACAGGATCTCATTCTTCCAGCCCTCGATTCCCAGGGAATTGTGTCCGTGAAGTTAAAACCACCAACTAAATCCCTTAATCCTGTGACGCCAGCTTTCCTGTATCCTGACTTCATCCTGAGGTAATGCCCGGGGCCGGCCTGCCTGGGCTGCCAGCACACCAGGACCCGTCTTGGGGCCTGCTCGTCCCTGCTCTAACCAGCTGTGGCTGCTGGTGACCTGTCTCCCGTCGCCCAGGGATTCAGTCAGGGGCTGTCATTTACTGCGAGGGCTGTGCTGTGCATTGTAGGATGCTGGGCAGCCTCTCTGGGCTCCACCCACCAGATGCCAGGAGCACCCCTCACCATGTGATGTGGCCAGCTGTCACCGGAGGGGCAGAGGGGCAGCGAGACCGAACTCCTGCTGCAGAGCCAGCCCCACTTCTTACCTCAAGACTGAAACATCAACAACCCTGGCAACAGAACAAGGCCTTCCACCCTTTAGCGGAGACAGCTTTGCTGGCTTCCAGTACAGTGCCTGGCAGGTGATAGAATTCTGAGAAACACTTGTTGAACAAAGGAGAGGGAGAGGAAATCTGCAAAGACACTTGACTACTTTGCCCCATGTGTCTTCTGTGCAAAGAGGGAAAGAGGGCAGAGAAGCAGCCCCCCAGCCTCCTCTCCTTCCATCCTCGGCGGCTTCCGATGAGGAGGCAGGAGAACGGAGTCCGTGAAAGGAGTTCTCATTAGTGGGAAGAAAAGAGCAAAGAAACAGCATGGGGGAGTGGCCTGAGCTTATTAAATTTGCTTCCAATTTTCTTACCACCATAATTGGATTCTGATTTATAGGACGCGTGTGGACGAGCGCCTGAGATGGAGCTATTAGCTGAGCATTAGAGCACACGCTGCAGGGAGGCCGGCGTTGGGGGGCATCGCCCAGGAATTCAGAAATGCCACGAGGCCGGAGGAGGCAGCAGGTGGGGGGAGGGGACAGGGCCACAGAAGTTTTTGCCCGATAGGCTGCTGAGCCGATGGAAAAGCCAAGCACACTGGTAGTTATGGAAGCCTTCCCAAGCACATCGTGGCCTGGCCCCGAGCAAAAGCAGCCTCATAGAGGCCGGGGCTTCATCTCCCTATGAGGAATAGAACCATCACCTTGTCCTCTTGGTCCTCCATGTCAGGGAACCCCGGGTATTTTATGGAGATGGCTGGAGTCACCTGGAGAGCAGAGTGACCGAGGCAAGGAGGTGGGCTTGGAACTCCCCATTCCCAGGCTTTATGGGGTGTTGGGCAGTGAGGGATGTCCACATCCAGGCTAGTTTAGTGAGTATCTCTGGTTTCCAAAGGATCCGCTTCATATTCACCCTTGGGGGTTGACAACCAGAACTTCCCTTGCTCACCCACCCCTGACCCAACAGGCAACATTTTCACAGTCTCGAGATGGACGGCTGCTGTCATCGGCCTTTCAATACATCTTGGCTGTGGCTCAGTTTCCTCATCCCTGATCCAGGCCAGTGGGAGGCATGGGAACCAGGCCCAGCAGTGGTCTTCCCTCTGCACATTCTCTCCCAGCTTTGCTCTCTCTTTACATTGGACTAGAAGGCCTTGAAGCTTTATGGGCACAGTCACTGCACCTTGCAAGTCCATGGATCCTGCTGCAGCCGGTCTTCTCGTTCTGGAAGTATCCACGTCCATGTGCTTGGCTCTCCCACCTGCCTCCATGGGAATCTCTTGGTTGTGCTGGTGTTGGAACAACCTCTTGCCATCTTGTCCCCTGAGACCCTCAATCCTGTTAACATGGATGAGAGAGCCCTAACTCCTGGGGTCCCGCCAAGGTCCACTAGGGTTGCAAGAATGACGACGAGATGGCAATGGTGTCACTGTGTCAGTGTAACAAAGGGATAGCATCTAGCCAGGGTGATTCTGAGATGATTTCCCAGCAGAGTTCTCCTGTTTATCGAGCACGGATGGTCCAACAAACAGTCCTTGTTTTCCAGTTGTCCTGCCCTCACCACTGTCCCCACATTTGGGTGACAGCAGCTGGCCCTGCCCTCATCCAAGCAGCACAGAAAACATCTAGCAGACAAGAAGCCACTCGATAGAGGCACCCCCCCCCCCCCGGGGAGGGGAGGGCAGTATTTTGATAAAGCAAATGTATATTTTTTGCTGTTGCCTAGCAATACTTATTATGGGGTTGCTTTGACTGTGGGGGCGCAGGTGGCAGGGTGGACTGCGCCCAGGAACCACGAGCTGGAAGACCTTGCCGCTGGGAAGCCTCATTAGGTCACGTCCTGCTGGCCGGCGGGCACTGATTTTTCCCCTCAGCCTACTCTCCCAGCCTCTGTCCAGGGCACGGTGCTAAATGGTTCAAACAGTGGGATACCCATCGCTTGCCTGGAGGGAAAATTCCACACTTCGATAGGTCTCACCAGGAAGACATTTTTCCTTTGCTCCTTTTCATCCTGGGAAATGAAGGGGCAGCGGCCCAGTCTGGGATCGCCAGTCTCCCTCCTCGTATTTACTCGGTTGGAATGGCTGCCAAAGATCGTCATCATTTCTCTCCTTGTACTCGTCACTTAGCAGTAATAGGATAAAAATCTTTACGGCTGGGAACGGCTAAGCATAAAAAATGTTCATATTCCCTCCGAGTCAAGGCTATTCCACGAGCTTAGCACAGAGTTGGTGATTCCGCATCGAGGCGGAGGGACAAGAGAGGAAACCCATCACAGACACTTAGCTTTTGCAAACATGCTCTCCCCATCTGCTCTGTTCTGGTCCCTCCTGTGCACCATTTTTCAATACAGGAGTTTGTGAGCCTGTTGATAGGAGCTGTGAGTGCGCCTCCCTCTAGAGCATCCTGGAGTCCCAGGGAGCCTTGGATGGGGGCAGCAGAATGAGTTTCTGCACATCCTAGAAGTGGCTTTCCGGAAGAATGGCATCGGCTGCCCTGGGGGCTGTCTGAGTCCCTGGGGCAAGGTGTAGGAGCGGGTTCTCACCAGGGGGGAGGGGAGGAGAAACCACAGAAGCTGAGCTGGGAGGTGCCTCTGGGCCAGGATTCCTTCCACTCCTGGGCCTCTAGGTCCTTATTTGCTAGCCCTGCTTCTCCACCTCTGCCTCTTCTGTGAGTTTCAGGCAGATTTCCCAAAGAGGCAGCATCTCAGCCTTTGAAAGGGGACTGGTCAAGAAAATTGTGGATGAGAATTCATCTGAACGAGCTTCCTTCACTAATGTCTTCTCACCCCTTGTTTGAGCTCATTCCCACCAGCGTTGACATTGTGTGTTGTGTGCATTCATTCATTTTCCTGTTCTTCCACTCATTCATCCACTGGACAGGTTTATTGAGCAATAACCACATGCCAAGCTCAATGCTAGGAATTGGTCCCCCTCCCAGGGAGCTCATGGTCTATGGAGAAAATGCACATGGCACTGATGCCTGGTGCTCAACTGTGAATTGCTCTGAGGCCTGTCGTTGAATCTGGAACTAATGCATGGACTTCCTGTCCTCAATTCCCAAGTGCCCATCTCCTGCCCTGTCCTGGTTTTGGTGTCACTATTTCTGTCTTGGACATGAAGCAAACCATATGAGTTGGGAACTTTCCTGTAAAAAAAAAAAAAAAAAAGTTGAAACAGCATTAAGCTGGTTTACCCAGGAGAAGGAAGAAGGCATTTGCACTTGGACAGGAGGCAGAGGCTTTTGGAAGGAAATGGCATTGGAGCTGGAATTGGGGGCGACATGTAGGATTTTAACTGGTGGCAGGCATCCCAGATTGAGGGAACAGCATACGCAAAGACAAGGAGGTGGAAGAGCCACATTGTTTTGCAGGAGTCAGTCCAATTTCCTTGGAGTGTGGGTGATGGAGGGGAAAGTAATTCTGGATGGGAAACTTGGGGTTGGGTTGTAGCCAAGTCTTGAATTCAAGGTAAGGAATTTAGAGTCAGTTCAGTCAACACTGGAATGCTTGGACTCTCATCGTGTCATAGCCTCATCATCTCAGTAACCCCAGGAGATCTCCTAAACAACGCATCCCTGGCCAGTCCTGGGTCAGTGGAGCTCCTGCCGAGATGGACGGGAGGCCGTGGGGAATACTACGGTAGGTCCGAACAGAACAGTGATGCCCTCTGCACCCCCAAAACCATCCCAGTGGGGTAGAGTGTGACGTAGGATCTTGGCTCTAAGGCATTGACATCCTCAGGTTGGGGGTGCTGGGTGCTACAGTGGGGAATTTGTTCCCCATTGTAGGTGGGAGAGAAGTGAGAACTGGTCTGGAGGGAATAGTAGATGGTGAGGTCCGGGAAAAGGAGTCTGTCCAGTCTGACTGTTGGATTTGGGGCTGAGTACCAGTACTGGGTACGAAGACTTGGGCAGAAAAACAAGACTAGCAGATGGAGCACATCCTAGGTAAAGAGATCTAGGCTCAGGGGGGTTAGGGGACATGTCCAGGATCACACAGCTAGTCAGTGTTTGGCTGAAACTCAAAACCCAAGTTTTCTGGTTCTAGGTCTGTATGTAGATAAATATATATATATATATATATATATATATATATATATATATATATATATATATATATGTATGTATATATTCTGTCCCAATTAAAAAGCCTGGATTATGTCCAAGTTCACTGAGCACGCACATGTTTTACTGGTGCTTGTAGGGCAAGGAGAAAAGATGATGTGTGAGGGTTCTGTTTCCCAGTTGAGATAGTTTGATACTTCGATTTGAGCTTTGCTTGGGGCATGGATATAACGTATTTCAGGCAGCTGACGGAGTCAGTAGTTTCTTGTGTTCTGTCGCCAAGACCAAGAAGAACCTGTGTGCCTTGAAAGGCACTAAATGGTTTTAGCTGTGGAGGCACATTTTCCTCTCTCCCCATTGGGTTTGCCTCCTTTATTACATGTTGCCTGAGGAAGGAGATGATGGAAAGGAATGTGGAAAGATACAGAGAAGTGGGTCAGTGCCCAGAATTGGGAAACTGGTTTGGAATTAAATATTTCCCTTGCAGAATTTATCCTGCCAATTATTGAGTCTTAGGTTAGTAGGTGTTAACCTTAAAAATCGAACAACAAAGGCGTCAAGCAGCAAATGAGTTTGCTCAGGAAGAGCAGAGATATCACAGTTTGGGGTCTATAATCTATAGACAGGCAAGTCTGGAGAACGAAGGGGAGAGCGTTCTCCAGTGGAAGAAAGAAGGAAGTCGGAGGGGTCGTTCGGAACAAACGTTCATTGGAGGAAAAAGAGTTTGAAGTGGTGGCAGCTTCTCATTGGCTGCAGGCAAAGACAGCCTGAGGTTTCCTTTACTCATTTTCACACCGGGACATATCCGTCAATAAGCAGTCCACACACTTGCTCTCATGGGGCTTCCTCAAGGAGGCAAATCTGCCAGCTGGGTGACTGGGAGCTCCTCACTGCCCTCCGCAGGCCACCCATCCCTTCTCACCAGAGGGCCACTCCCCTGGGAAGAATGTTCCCTTCACTAGCCTTGAAAACAAGCCCTGACCCGTGGACTTGGGGGCCAGTAACACCAAGGAGAAGGTGCCATCATGGCTTTATCCTCTAAGTTATCCTTTTTTCCCGCATTCATTGCCTTTGGAATATACATTTTTAAGAAAGCAGAAGGCTGAAGAGGAGACCCTGGACTTCCACTGTGCATCCTGGAATGTTCCCTTTAGTGCTAGACAGCTGGAGTGCTCAGGGGAAGAGAAAGCAATACAGAGTTTGGCTGTGGTTCTTGCCTCTAATCGTGGGCTATATTGAAGCCTTTCACTTCCGTGACTTTTGAAATATGTCTGCAAGACCAAAATATTCCTCAAGATCCAGAACCTCTCCTCGTCTTACTTAGAATCAGAGTCCCACATATGTACAGAAAGGTTGACACTTCATACATATGCCGCTTGAAGAAATTTCCAGAGAGAACACTCCCGCATTCCCACATCAAGCACCTCCATCAAGGGAAGGGTGACTGTTAGTTTGCCAGAAGCATCCTGTTGTCCCAGCCCTTACTCCCCACTGTAGGTAAGACTGTCCCAACTTCAAATGCCAGAGTCTGGCATTGCTTATTTTTGAACTTTAAATAAAAAGACTTACACAGTATGTGCTCTTGTGTGTCTGGCTTCCCTCAAAATTAAGTGTGTGAAACCAGCCATGTTTTCCGAGATGTGGTGTATTTATTTTCACTGCTGTATAGTATTCCTTGGTGTGAGTCTGTTGCAATCTATGTATCTGTTCCACTGTTAATCCTCGTTTGGGGTTTTTCCAGTGTGGAGCTCTGATGAACCATGTTCCTTTGATTAATCTTATACTTGTCTTTTGGTGAACACGCATGTTGACCCCACCCACCGTGTACGTGTCTGAGAGTTCCATGGCTCCACATCTTTGCAGTCAGTCACTGGCTATTGTCTGTTTCACTGGAGCCTTTGAGAGGCTGAGTCGTGGTATCTTCCTGTGGTTGGGGTTCACCTTTCCCTGATCACTGAGGCAGGGCACCTTTCAGAAGTTCGTGGGCCACGCCAGTCGCCAGTCAAGCATTTCACACCTGCTTCTCTTCACCTCTCTAGGCCCTTTGCCCAAGAACGAAGCACAACGCCTGACTCTTAGTCTGTCCTCAATAATTTCTCTACAGAGTGTTTATGTCATTTTCTCCCACATCATGGCGGTGCACGATAAACGGGAGGGAAGCCACTAGACAGAGCGTGAGAAGCCGTGGGTCCTGTCTAAGATAGTGCCCAACACTTCAGCCCTCAGTGTGTCTGTTTCCTCACAGGTAAGAAGAGAGACGTAGCTCAGAGATGCTTATTAAGGTCACTTCCAGCCTTGTCTGCTGGTTGAAAATACTGGTGCTGATAAGAATGTGCAAGAACTGACTGAGGGACTGAATCTGATTGGAGGCTATTTCCAGAAGCACAACTCCCTCCAGCTCAGCAGCACACACAACCCCCCCCCCCCCCCGCCGCCACCATGGCCCTGGATGAATCCTTCCCCTCACACACTTCTCTTCCTAAGGAGACTCAAGGGCCTGCAGGACTACAAGAGCTGTCCTTTATGGCCGGCTTGCCCATTTCTTTGCGCCCTTATGCCTTCCCTTGGGTGGAGGTCCCCAGACCCCCCACCCAGCTTGAGATGCCAGCGTAAGCTGCTTTGATACCATCTTCCAACAACAGAGCTATTTGCTCCTGGAGTGGGCACGTCCCAAGGATGGCAGCTTGACTGAAAACTGGGGACCTGCCCACGGTTTTCAGCGTGGAATAAGGTGTCAGAACATGTGAACTTTCTCCCTTTATACCACAGAATGTTGTCATGTTGGGTTCCTGTTACCCCCCAGCGCTTTGAAGAACCATCGGCTGGGGTGACGTGCCCCTTCTCTGCACCTCTAATGCCAGAAAGAGATGGGGCTGGCAGGACGGGCCCCGGGTCCTCCTGAGGGGCTCAGGCACCTGGTACAAGTCCTCAGTAAAATCTGAACCTTGGGAAAAAAAAAAAAAATCTGAACCTTGGCTATGCTCAGAGTAAGAGTAACCACACCTTGTAGCTCCAGAAGACTGCACAGAGCCTTCTCATGTCCCTTTAAAAAAAAAAAAAAAAAAAAAAAAGGATTTATTTATTTATTTGACAGAGACAGAGACAAAGACAAGTGAGGGAATGCAAGTGGGGGGGCAGAAGAGGGGAAAATCTGGCTTCCCACTGGATGCGGGGCTCGATCTCAGGACCCTGGGATCATGACCTGAGCCAAAGGCAGACACTTAATGACTGAGCCACCCAAATGCCCCCCCCCCCCACATCCCTTTCTTAGCAGCGCTAAAGGAGCCCTGGCACCATAGCTGGTTAAGGAGTGGCAGGGCGAGGCATCCTAGCCCTGTGGGCTTTGAGATTGGGTTGCCTATCATGTATCAGCTGCTCCTTGGGCGAGTTACTCAAACTCCCCGAGCCCCAGTGCCTCATCTTGAAATGGAAATAATAATAAAAGCCAGGGTTGCCCTCAGGGGGAGAGAAATAATCCATGCCGGAAGCCAAGCAGAGTCTTTAGCCCCGGGTCAGCTCTGTCTGTTAGCTGCCGTGCTGAGTGTCCGGTGGCCCGAGTTCCAGGATCCCTGGGAGCACCCAGACCCGGGGATCTTACCGAGGCTCGGCAGCAAGCCTGGGAGGCAGGGCAGAGCGGGGGCCGGCCCTGAAGGAGCAAGGAGCTACGTGAATGAGTTTGGAGAGGCCCTGGCTCTGTGCCCAGTCCCCCACCTCTGAGCTGGGGTGTGCTCCAGGAACAGGGGCGTGCGGGGGCGGGGAGGTGCGGGCAGAGAAGTTCTGCTCGGCGCTTCCTGCCTCTCAGCCTTGGCTCCTGGTGCCGAAACACTTCACTTGCCTGAATGTCAAACTTAACTTAAAAAAACCCGAGCGCAAAATAAGCAATGAGGCAAGCGTGATGCCGCGTCTGGTGAAATGTGTACTTTTAAAATAGTGGGGAGAGAAGCCAAGGCCAGCAGAGGGAGTGATTTCAGGGCCGGGGGCCAGGAAGCAGAACTGTGTCTGACAGCAGATGAAAAGAGCAGAGGAGGTGACAGGTGGGGGGCGGGTGGCTGTGGAAAGCCGGTGCTGGCCAGGGTGACAGACAGTGGGATGGAGTGACGCGAGCGGTGGGCCTGGGGGCGGCTGGAAAAGCAGCTGAAGTAAGGCACAATGTAACAGAAGAAGGGGGCCCTGTGGAGTCACGTAGCAGCAGGGTTTGGTCTGGGCCAGCAAGGGCACGGTTAGCTAATGTCCCTGTGGTTGTCCTTGGTGTCCCTGGTGCAGCAGGGGAACCCTGATATTTGACTGAAGCAGGGGTGTCTGGACAGCTCTCACCTCCTGCCGCCACCTGACCCTCTCCATAACCCTGACACCGGCCAGAGCCGTTCCTCTGCTCTCCTTCCCTGCTCTGCCACGTATCCCCTTGATGCATCATATGGACACATCTTTTTTTTTTTTTTTTTAAATTTTACTAATTTGTTAGAGAGAGCAGAGGGAGGGGCACAGGGAGAGGGAGAATCTCTAGCAGATTCTGAGCTGAGCATGGAGCCTGATATGGGGCTCCATCCCACGACCCCAAGCTCATGACCTGAGCTGAAATCAGGAGTTAGGCGTTCACCTACTGAGCCACGCAGCACCCCTGGACACATCATTTATTCCTAACCCCAAGCCTCACTGAGCCTGCCTGTACCACCTCTGGAGACAGCAGGCATCCACTTTGCTCTCACCCGTTCCACCTCAGGACAGGTCCCACTGTTGACCTTGGACCCAAGCCCACACCTTTGGAGTCTGACTTGGCCCACCCTCATTCCCTTGAGTGTGCCTCCTACATAGCCCTTGGACCTTGGCCTTGCTTGGTCCTCAGCGACTGTCCCCTCTCACCAGGGTGACTTCTGTGGCAGCCCCCACCGCCCTCCACCATGCATCTGGCCCCGGACCAGTCTGTCCTCTGCGTTTCCTCCATGGAGATCTTTCTAAATGCAGACACTTGGCTTCCCATCTAAAATCCTTCTAATGTCGTTGGCTCGCTTCTCCCGGAAGGCCGGTCCACCCCAGCTAGTCAGGGGCTGTGGCTCCCTGACGGTGCTCAAAGCATCATGGCTTTTCATCTGTGCTGCTCTGTCTGCGCAGGGCACTCCTGCATCTTTCAGGAACCTGGGGTGGGGTGAAGAGGGTCTTTTCCAAGAAGACATCTCACCCCCTCCCCCTGAGTTCAGTGGCTCCCCCTCACTCCCATGCTCACTGTGAGCACTCGTTACCCCAGGGGCACACATCTATCTTCCCCACCCCCCCGCCCCATGACCCAGAGTGACCGGGTGAAGGTGTGCCGGCAGCGTGCCTGACACATAGTCTCTCATCGGTACAGGTTGAGGGACTGCAGACCCAAAGCGTACCTCGCTGGCTTCCCTGTCAAACTGTCTCCTGAAAACATGAGGCTTTGGGAGCACAGGTATGGGGAAAGAATCCTCGAAACAGAGGGAGAAAATCAAATCCTGGGAAATTTAAACCCACCTTCACTCAACAAAGGATTCTCCGTGTTAGCCCATAAATCCGGGACCATAATCAGCCAATGTTTATTGATCAAAGTATTCCCCTGGCACGTGGCAGGCACCTTGTATGTGTTCTCCCAGCCCAGCAACCTTGCTGTGATTCTGGTTGAGAGATGAGGACATCGACTCCAGTCGGTTGACTAAATTGCCCTTAAGAAATGTAAAGAATTAGGAAAGTGGGCCCTGCCCATAGAGAAGACAGCACAGCTTTGCAGACAGGGGAGTAACTCCCATGAGAAATGTGGTAGGGGACGCTGACGTGGGTGGGCATAAGGCTGGCATTTAGGCAGCCCTGGAC
Organism: Mustela lutreola; assembly: GCF_030435805.1. Lineage (NCBI taxonomy): Eukaryota > Metazoa > Chordata > Mammalia > Carnivora > Mustelidae > Mustela > Mustela lutreola. Next base: position 121,255,043 of record NC_081298.1, read on the forward strand.
AAGAAGATGGGGTGTGGGGGATGGGGAGGCGTGTGGCGGTCGTGCTCAAGGGAGAAATGAATGGACCAGGTTAGCAGGACTGGAAGGCTCAGGCAGGGGAGTTATGGGGCAGGGCTGGGGGTTAGTGTGATTGGGGGGCCTTGGAATGCAGTCAGGGCTTGGCTTCAAGGACCCAAGTGAGGCTAGGGAGAGCAGGGAGGGAGGAGATGTTGGGGTGGCTCTGCAGGCAAGAACAGTCAGGGGGCTTTGCAAGGGTGCAGACCCAGCTTGGGCGGGCAGAAGTGAGAATAAAGGAGGCAGAATGTGGGGCAGGACCGACTCAGGATGGATAGATGGATGAATTGGCTAGGAGGAGAGCTTGGGAAGCTGTGAGAAGCCTTTGCTTTTTACCTCCCCCTTCGGACCTTCCAGAAGGGCACGCTGTTGTGAGTCCACAGAAGAAGTGGGGAACACTTGGCCCTCAAGCAGATGGTCCCTGAGCTCAGTGGCTGCAACCCTGGATTCACTAGGGCTACAGGTTTTATCCCAGCTGCTTCAGTCTGAGGATTGAAGGCAAAAGGTAAAAGGAAGGACTGACTATTCTCTGATCCTTGAGCTGGAGAGTCTGAGAAATATCAGGGAATTGCTCAGGGAGCATCAAAGGGAACTGCTATTCTTTAGCAGGTGAGGGACAGCCCAGACTTGTGTTTTTTCCATCTTTCCAGGACATTCTAGCATGTGTCCTTCAAGACCAAAGGCAGGGAGAAAGGTGAGAGAAAGGCCGGGAGCCACTGACTCACATGACCATCCAGGGGTCCCCAAGACGAGCATGTGAGAGCACAGAGTTGGGAGCCGGCCCATCTGGTTTTATCTCGAGGCTCCGCCGCTCACTGACCTGCCCTCACAGTCCCCTCTGCGATGAGAGAGGAGGACTTCGGAGAGTCACTGTGCAGATCTCAAGCTCTTGGGAGAAGACCTGAGGCAGAACCAGGGGTCAGTAGGTGTTGTGTGTTATTACTATTGTGTAACCTGATTCCAGCAGGGCTAAAATAAGACTTGAAGGAACCCTTGTCCCAGACACTGAGGAAATCTTTTTCAGAAACATTGCAAAATTAGGCCTTGGCCCAGCTCCACACTTCCTGGTCCCAGCTATACTCCGCCTTTGTCTTTTGAGAACATCCCCCCACCACGTGTGTGCACGCACACATTAAGCATACGAGCACAGGCGCACGCGGCTGCCATCTGGGTGGTTCTTGGTACCGGCGAACGCAGGTTCTGGCAGTGTCCCGAGAGAAGCCTCTTGGCTGTGTCCCGAGAGCCGTCACGCTTCCTGGAGGGACGGTCCTGCCGCTTCCCTGTGGCTTCCCCCAAACTCTGGGCTCCCACTCGTTTCAAAGGAGCTAGTCCACGTAACGGAGCAAAATCAGTTGTCTGGGCCAACAAGGGGGTCCTCTCTAGTGGGGAGAAGTGGTGGTTTCCAGAAGGCCTGAGTTTAGCCTGACGTATCCGCATCGCCTAGTCGGATGCAAGTTCTGAGCCAGTTGCACAGGCAGCAAAAGTACGTGAGGAGATAAGTGGGGACCTGAGATCATAAAAACCATCGCGAGCTGTGAGGCTCAACAGCCCCAAGAACAGACTTGGGGCTGTTGGTTCTGGAGCAAAGAGTAGAGGCTTCCTGTCTTCCATGTTCAGAGTGCATGGCACATGGGGTGGCGGGGGAGGGGGTGTCGAACCCAGGCACGTCATAATTTAGTGGGCAGACCTCTGAGCTGTACTTTCACGTGTGAATTAGTACAAATCTGATCCTTGGTGTTGGGGCAAGAGGGGATACCGTGAGTGAGATGCTCTTAAAGCTTAATTCTACAATTTAAAGGGTTTTTAATGGTTCTGAAATTGCAGCCTTTTCTAGTGTTTAAACAGCCTTTTATGAAAGGATGATATTAGATGATGGGATTTTTAAAATATGTTCTCTCCCACAAAATGTTGCAAACCTAATAATGGTCTTTATAAATTTTTTAAGGTTTTATTTTACTCGTACAAAAGAACCCAGCATCTAGAAACCATTGTCTGGCACTAAGGGTGAAATCTGAAATCGGATTGTATACAAGCTAAGCTTGAGGAATATCTAGGACAACGATGTGCGTTAGAAATAGACGTAAGCCACGTAGGCAACGTGAAATCTTCTAGTAGTCATGTTTTAAAAAGCAAAAGAAACAAGTGAAATTAATTTTAATAATACCTTTTAACTCAGTACACCCAAATATGACCATTTTGACATACAGTGAGTATGATGAGCTATTTTGCATTCTTTTTCATACAAAGTCTTTGCCATCTTGCACATATTTCACACTCCAATGCCCAGTAGCTACTGCATTGGACAGTGTGGGTCTGGACGAAGAGGGTGTCCAAACCATGTCTGGCAACCCCGTCCAGGTAGGATTCAGTCTGTCTCCCCTCACTTGAGAGAGCAAGTGTTCATCATCCTTGAACACTGTTCGATGGACATCTCGATGAACAGTGTTTTCACCTCCATGAACAGTGTTCTTCATCCCTGGGACTTTGGTAAACAAGGAGAACATCTCGGCTCTTTAAATACAGGTGGATATTTCCAATTCCAGCATGTCAGAGCTCTCCACAGGCATCAGATGACTGTCCCCAGTGTCTCCCAGGACACCCTTCATGCAAGGCTCCCTGTTTGTGCCACCGAGGCTCCATATTCCAACTTCGGTCTTAGTGACTTGTTTGGTCTCTCTTCTCCGTATGATTGACCTTGAGACCTTGCTCAGCTTAGAACTCAGGAGTTCCCTCGAGCTGGTGTAACTCATAACTTGTCAAGGAACGCTGTCCCCTCCAACTTCTTCTCAGTGGGCACCCACCTGCTTCCTCCCTCACAGATGCATCCACTCATTCTTCAGACCTGTGTTGTATGTCTTATGTGTTAGGTTCTGAGATCCCAACTACAAATGAGTCCTTGCCTTTGGTGCAGCCAATAGTAGAGGGGAAGATAAGTAAGTTCACAATGTTTGGTAATCGATTACGAGGATGTCCTCGGAGAGCACCTTGGAAAAGCCTGGGGAGATCAAGAAATGCTTTCCAGGGAAAGTAACTTCCAAGCCAAGATTAGAAGAACAGAAAATTGCCTGACCTTGAAAGAGAGGAGAGTGCATTTCAGACACGGGGAGGTGTTGAGGTCCATAGAAAGAAGAGTGGGTCAGGCAGAACCTGGCCGAAACTTGGAGCATGCAGGGGAGGAGTCAGAAGTGGTGCTGGGTCACTAGGATAGGAAGCTGTGATTAAGGGTTTCAGCTTCATTTTGCAAGCAGTTAGGTAGCGTTGAAACATGTTAAAAATTTGCAGTTTGGAAAGATCATTTTAGCTGCAGCATCCTGGATAGATTGTAAGGGGATAAAGCTGGCTGAGAAGTTGCTGCAGTAATGCAGACAAGACATGATGGGAATGTGAAGAAACAGCCAGGTCATGAGATAGGTAAGAGGGATTGACAGGCCTAGGCCTTTAGTTAGGTTAGGGGCCTGGGGAGAGGCAGGATTTGAGAATATCTCTTGGATTTGGGCACATGATAGATGGTGGGTTGGGGAACAAGGCACAGCAGACTTGGCCAAGGTGCTGAAGGCAGAGTGTAGGTGAAGAGGTCACCTCATGGGGACCTCCAAGGGAAGGTGCTCTTTAGGATTAGGAATAAGGTTGGGGACATTAGCAAACAGATAGGAAATTGAAGCCTTGGGGAAAAGTTGAGTAGTCCAAATAGAAGGAAGACTGAGAAGAAGATGGTTTACTAGAATTTGCAGGGGACACTAGAATTTCAGATGAGGGAAAGAAGAGGAAAACCCAGAAGAGACAGCCTAAGGAGAGGATAGCCACACTAAGGTGATTTCACCAAAGCCAAGGGCAAAGAACCAAGTATTTAATAAAATGTGTGACCCTCCATGTCACATTTTACAGAGGTAACAAGTAAAGCAAAGACTGAGAAGTTTCCATTAGTTTAGCGACATGGAGGAGTGGTAGGGATGTTGGTAGTAGGATTTGGTAGGGAGAGGGGGTGAGAGGGCACTGGAAGGCAGAAGTGAGCGGTAACCCTATGTGGACTGAAGCGTGGGGCCTCTCTGAGTCCTCTGACAGGGGCCCCAAGCTTGGTTCCTTGAAGGAAAGAGCAGGTTCAGTGGTAAGGCCCAGAAGATCCTTGCTGGACCATAACTAGCAGGGTGGCCTTGGGCAGGTCAGTTCACTGTTACGGGCCTCAATTTCCTCATCAGTGAATATAGAGGGAGCCGGAAGCAATGTGTTCTAAACCTGTGTCCCACACAGTCCTCCCTGTATATCCGGGAAACATGCACATTCCCGCTATGTGTAAGGCGTTGTGTGCTAGAAGAAAAGAAAAAATGCACGGGTGGGCGGGGGCAGGTTTTGAGATCAAAGCTGGGTAAACAGTAGGCTAGCAGGTCTCAGAACCTGTAACACGTTCATGTGTATTGGCGATCACCGGAAAGGTGATCTAGCAGTTTTCCAGTATTTCTCATTTGCCCAACTGACTTGACTTGTGCCAACTGTGTTCAGAGAGCAGGCATAGGCTTCTCTTGGAAACACTGTCCACCAGGGGTCGCCCAGCCAGATGCTCTCTGTGGTACTTCCTAGTGTTGCAGCAACTCAGGGGTTCGTCTGGAGTCCAGGAGAGAAAGGTCTTCCAGCTGCCAAGGGCTGCAAAACAAAGTAGAAGTGGAGGCTGGGCCTTTAGGGGAATCCAGATATCATGGCCTCTTTTTTTTTTTTTTTCTTGAAAGAGTAAGAGAGAGAGAAGGAGCAGGAGGGAGAGGAAAGGAGAAACCAAAGCTGGCTCCATGCTGAGTGCAGAGCCTGATGCAGGGCTCGATTCCACGACCACAAGATCATGACCTGACCCAAAACAAAGAGCTACCCAGGTGTACAATATTATGGCCTTTTATATAATGGTGCCCTCTTTCCCCAGTGAGCATCCCAGTCTGTCAGCAGAGATGCCTGGGGGACTTCTTACATTTGCCAGGAAAATGGGCTTGTAGAGCTATTTTCTGGAAACACTGTTCTGATCTATGGGCAGCCGTTAATCTGTTGGTGGAAGTGCTCTCGCAGGGTCAACATGTAGATTGTCTTAGAAATGTGATGCCACAGGGAGTCGGTGGCTGAGAAATCCAGAGGGATACCCTGAGGAGGAAGAAATGAACGGCAGGTCCTGAGCTGGACTGACAGCAGCAACTCCCATCCCTGGGAGAAGTGAGCAAAGAGACAACTTCTTATGTATTGTATGGTTCATATTAAGGGAGTTGAATCTATAAAGATTGGGACAAGCCCAAAAGGTACTACTGGAGAACTTTTCTGTGTGTGTAGGGCCCTCAGGCATCCATATCTAGCATCATCTTGGGGGATGGAGGCCACCAGAGGGTCCTGTAAGGGGCTCTGGAAGGACCTTGTGGGGTCAGCTACCAACTGCCCAAGAGGATTTATCATTGACCCCCAGGGAGTGAGAAATGCTGCTGACCTTGTTTCTTCAGGTACCTATATTCATTGTCTCTTGTTGCATAACAAATTACCCACCATTTAGTAGCTTAATAGGACATTTATTATCTCAGTTTCTGGGGATCAGGCATTCAGGCGTGGCTCAGGTGTGTCCTTGACTGCAGGCTCTCCCAGGCGGGAATCCAGGGGTCAGCTGGAGCTGCTGGCATCTGAGGGCAAAACCAGGCTGGACTCTCATCCCATCTCCCTTGTGTGGTTCTGGGCAGGATTCCAGTCCTCACGAGCTATTGACCCAAGGCCATGCTCACTCATTCCTAGCCATGTGGGACAGCCCCGCGTGGCAGCTTGCTTCACCAGCATGCACAAGCCGCAGGGATGGATGTCCCGATCTTTCCTAACCTGATCACAGACTTGGCATCCCAACACTTTAGCTGTGTTCTGTTCCTGAGAAGCCACTCACCGGGGTCAGCCCATGCTCCAGGGGAGGGGACACCACAAGGACTTGGGAGTCAGAGGCATCTGCTGCCCACCACAGTACCCGACCAGGCTTCAGGGAAGCTCATTCCCCAGCCCTGGCCCACGAACCCTCTTCCCAGCATAAAGGAATTTAATAATGCGTTCAGCAATTAAAATGTAGCAGCACAATGGAGTAACAGATCTCACTGTTATTCTTAGTATCATTTATGAGATGCAGGATTTCTGTAATCCTAAATGAGGACAGCTGTTGAGGCAAGACCTAGGAGCACTCTATGTTTATGTGGATGAACAAATTAATCTGCATGTGAAATCCCAGTGAAATTGACATGAAATAAAAATTTCATGCCTTACAGTGTATCTGTGTTGCCCATGAAATGAGATTAAAAGGAATTTCTGATTCTACCGTTGTCATACTTTTTATACTGCTTGCATTTTTCTCTTCTAAAGACTCGAGTTTGAACCCAGAAGCCAGGTGCAGGTTTGGCATTTTGTACCTTTTGGCCATCTTCCTTCTCCGCTTGGCTGGGAGCCGGCTTCCTTACAGACAACTGATTCGGGAATGTATTAGCTCTAAATGTATTCACTCTCAGCTCTAAATACAGAACCTGTGATTCTCAACGCAGATAGCATGTTCGCTGTCCCTGTCCCAGGGCAGCTGACATTCTGGAAAGGTCCCTGAGCCTTGAGCTTTGCTCCCCTCATCCTTCTGGGTGTTCGTGTCCTGGGGACTGAGGGGAGGAGATGCTGGTCTCATCAAGGCTGGAGCCATGACATGGGGAGATGAGACAAAAGTGTGGGAGGGACAGAGGATGTGCCCCCATGCCTCTGCACCTGGAAATCCTCAAATTGTCGCTCCCTCGGGGACAGACAGTGTTCTCCCAGGAAACAGGCCCCACCCCCACGCTATGCCTGTGTTTCTCTTGGCCCTCGAGTCCATAGAGCTTGGGAAATGGAACACACAGAGAAGACAGCCCATTCGTTCTCTCTGCCTGAGTCTGCCCTCTGCCACGTGGGCGAGACTGTAAGAGTCACGGTCACTAGCTATTTAGAAATAGGTGTGCACGGTTTGTCCCTCCCCCGCCCAGGGCCTCACTGAAATCACCGCTCTGCTGGCCGCATCCAGGCAGAAAGTAGGAGTCCCTGTCAGGATCCCCCAGTGGCGGCTCAGTCAGCCATTTCCCTGTCTTCCTCTAACTGCCCAGGAGCAGCAACCTGTCTCTCCCCTCTGGGCAGGTGGCTGCAACAGCTAGGTTCTAGAGTTCCATAGAAACTGCTTCTTGGGTTGGTAACTTGAGTGGGGACACATGGGTTCTCAGGGCATAGGGCACACAGATGGGACTTAGCAGCAGCTGGAGGCTTTTGGATATCCTAGTGCTTGGAACAGTGCTGGCGTGGAGAGGTAGTGGCATGGTGACAGTTGTGGCATGGTGACGAGGACAGCTAGCAGGCCTAGGTTCAAATCTCTGCACTGGCTACAAGTTACTTAACCTCCCTATGCCTCAGTCTCCTTCTGAGTGAGTCCATCAAGCAGTGACCCCTCATAAGGTTTTGGTGAGCATTTAAATACACAAGGTGCCCTGCACAGTGCCCGGCAGCAGGCGTCACTGAGTAGTAGGGGTTTTTTTGGTTATTTATTTATTTATTTACTTGGTGAGGGAGAGAACGAGCGAGCACATGCACCCACAAGCAGGGGTTGTATGCTGGGGGAGAGAGGGAGAGACAGAATCCCTGGCCGGCTCCACACACAGCACGGAGCCCGACACAGGGCTTGATCTCCCTACCCCGAGGTCATGACCTGAGTGAAGACCAAGAGCCAGACGCTTACCGACTGAGCTACCCAGGCGCCCCTGAAGTAGTAGTTTTAAAAACACGATGAGGTGGAGTTTTTATCCCTGTAGACCAGGAGCTGAGGCTTAGCGAAGGGAAGTCGCTGCCAAGCCCCCGAGTGGTAACACACCCAGGTGTCCCACCTCAGGCCTGTGTGATCTCCATTACATTCTGTGACGTATCTGTGTGACTTTTGCCCTTTTTCTAACTGCCTTCGATCTCCCCTCTGGGACATCGGAGCCCCCCCGCCCCGCCGGGAGCATCTCTTGTCTCACTTGGTGCCATTGTCATTTGTGGGGGAGTCCAGGGGCCTTCCTTTCCATCAACATTTTGGTGACCATAATTATTATTATTATCAGAGTCCCTGGGTCTGCCTCTCCATCACTCCCTCCTGCTTTGACTTTCCAAAGTCAAACACCAGATGTTATCATTTATGGCCATGTCTTTTCTTCCATAAGGGTAGCATGCTGTACGAGGAAGGTGTGTGTCCAGGAGTCAGAGGACCAGGTTACCAGCCCCAGCAGGTCCACATGGGACCATCAGGATCCTCTGTTGCCCACTGATAAGTTGGGGCTGGTGGGATCATAACAGTGCTTAGAGGCAGCTGTCCATTTCATGAGCTTTGGCAACAAAATAAAAGGCAGGTTCATGGGGCGCCTGGGTGCCTCTGTCGGTTAAGCATCTGCCTTCGGCTCAGGTTGTGATCCCAGGGTCCTGTGTCAGGCTTTGAGCTCAGCGGTGGGGAGTCTGCTTCTCCCTCTCCCCCTACCCCCCTCCCCGCCTCCTGTGTGCGTGCTCCCTCTCTCAAATAAATAAATAAAATAATTTTTTTTTTTAAAAAAAAAGCATGTGCACCTTACATTTCTATGGGAAATGACAGTGACCTTCACTTAGCATGTTTCTGACATACCCACCTTGGCACCTGTTGGAGTGTAGGGACGGGGCAGGGGTGGGTAGGGGAGCAGGGACCAGTGATGGAGAGCTGGAAAGAGATGGAAGGGGAAGAAGTTCCTTCCTGCGCCTGGGGCTGGTGTCTCAGAAGCTCCATGGAAGCGTCTCAGCCGGTAAGTGGTACTAAGCACTCAAAAAGTTGATGGTTCAGGAAGACACACCTGAATTTGGGGAAATTGAGAGCCTCAGTTGAATTTTTCAGAAAGAAAAAGAAGCACAGAACAACAACAACAAAAAAACCTGCACATGGGTAGTGAGCTCAGCGGAGTGTACGTTATTCAGGATGTCGTGGGGTCGTGGGGACAGCAGCCCCGGTGGGCGGGCTGGCGTCAGTCTCCCCACACTGTGTGGTCCGCCTTTCCTCTGGGCTCTGCCCCCACCACAATCTTTCCTGCTCACTCGCTCTTCTCGCCAGTAAAACCCCTGAATCTTTAATAAATTATAAACATGCTTTCCCGTCCGTCTGCGGGCGCCAGATCTCAGCATTGGCAGCTTTGACATTCCCCCAGAGTCCTAATAGATCTTGCCATTTGATTAATCTTTTAGAACCTTCTCCCAGAGAGTCCAACTTCTGAGCTGACTCCTCACGGAGTCCAGTCCGAAGGATTTTTCTCTGCCTTTCGGCCTTGTTGCTGCCAGTGCCAATGTCCCCAAGCAGGGCGGTGGGGTGTTGGTAACAGGAGGGCAGTTAGAATTCACGGGACCTGGGTTCAGCTCGCCTGAGTCATTCTCCAGGTATGTGACCCTGAGTGAGATTCGGAGCCCCCAGGTCCTCTCTTCTTGGGAGTGCAGGTTCTCAGAAGCTATTTTGGGGGTCTGATGAGACAGTGGAAACTCTGTGACCGGGATCAGAGGGAAGAATCCGTGAAGTCCAAGGAGCCAGGCTGCCTATGCCACCGAGGTCAGAGCAGTGCCCTGCTGCCCACTCTCCCTGGGCCTGTGTACGCTGGAGCTCTTGGGGGAATCGCCGCCCCCCCAGATAAGAACCGCCCCCATCCTTTATCCTGCAGGAGTGGGGAGGGGAATGAGGTCCCAGAACACGATTGCCCGGCCTCCCACCAATGCCTGTCACACCACCAAGTTCTGCCCAGTTTAGGAAGTTGAACTGGGTCGTCTCCAAGGCCCCTTCCTTTTCGGAATCATGAGTTCATGGTTCTAGTCCCTAAGCACAGAACAGGATATGGAGGCTGGTTCAGCACCAGGAGCCGTGCTAAAAAGAATTCTCGTGGCCATTTACTCGGCTTCTGTTAAACACCTCGCCCGTTGTCTGCAGTCTGTGGTCTTGGCTGCAAGCCTATAATGGAGGTATCTGTCTGCATTTCAGAGGTGACACACCGAGCCTCTGAGAAGGCAAACGATGTGCCCGAGGGCCCACAGCACAGTTCTCGGTGGAGTCAGGGTTCAGACTGACATCACAGCCCGTCTTCCTTTCTCTAACACCGATGCTGGCTGCTTTGCTCTCCCTGCCTCCTCGCACCCCTCGGGGCCTCTCAGGGCCCCTCACCTTTTGTCAGACAGGACAGAACCACCCAATGGGAGCAGTACTCTGCACATTTGAACTCACTCTTGAAGATAACGGCCCCGACGGGCTTGTCAAGCTTGGACTATTCCCTAACAACATAGTAATAATCTAGGGGGGAAACTATACAAGTTAAAAATTGTTGTCTCCACTTTCCAGAAGGAAAAATGGAGGCTCGGAAAGGTCAATTCAATGTCCAGCCACACAGTCGAGCTCATGCTGCAGGACGGTCTTTGTGGGGTTCTGTCACATCAACCATCTTTATTTGGGGTCAGCTACAGTTAGAGCTTCTGATTCCTGTGCTCCCTTACACAGGAGAGCCCAGACCCTGTCCTACAGATGAGCAGACAGCAAGCTGGAGAGGAGGTGCCTGGCCCGTACTCCTACAGCCAGTTGGTAGGGTATGACCCCCCCAGCAAATATTCTATGAACCGTCTCATACGGCACTCAACCTGGGGGTCCAGAACCGTGCCAGGGCTGGGACACTGTACCCCATTTCTCTCTGTCCATCCCTACTTCATCCAGCACCTCCTCGTCCGTGAAGACTTCAGCAGCCCAGGCAGCGTTGTGCCTGCCTCTCTGGTCTGCGGGCGCCATGCGTGCGTGCTGCTGGGCCCTTGTACATTTACACGCTGCCTCCCCCAGCTGCATTGACCGAGGCAGGAGAAATGGCCTCTGTCCCCGGAGGCTCTCTGAGCGGCTCCCACTACCGCCGTCCCACACCAACTTGCCCTAAAGAACTTCCGTCACCAAGGCTGGGGTTTGGGGTCCCTTGGCCATCCCCATGGTAGTGCCCAGCCTCTGCGCCTTGGCCCAGCCCTGCCAGTCATGGCCTTGGGAGTCACTTGGGTCAGTCTTTCTTTTTGTCTCCTCTCTGACAGAGACGATGAGGTCCTGCTAAGCTCTCAGCTTTATTACCTTCCTAGAAAAGACAGATGATCACCCCTCGGCTCCCTGACATCCACCTCCTTCCTTTCAGCACTCACCATGCTCGCTGCTGCCTCCCCCGCTGCCTGGGTCTCCCCAAGGCCCTCCACACCCTCAAGGCCCCTGTAGCACAGCAGCCGAGGGCCTCCCTCCCCACCCTACCAACCAAGTCCATCTCAACTAGACTCCCACCCTTCTCCCTCATTGCTCCTAATTTAAACTCAGGTCTCTATATAAAGATAGGCAAGTTCAAGACCTCTTCTCCCTGGGGGCCATGTCCAAACATTTTCCTTCCCGTTTTATGATAGCTAGCAAATCCATATAAATCACCGCCAAAACTTAGTAGCCAAAAACCACAGGAATCATTGCTTATCTTCATAGTATTTGTGGGTCCGAAATTCTGGGAGGTCCAGCGTGGAGCCAATGGGACTTCTGTCATCTGCTGGCTGGGCTAGCATTGGGGGACTCCCTCCTGGGGTGTCTCATTCACGTGGCTGGCAAGTTGGTGGCAGTGGGGGCAAGAGGCCTCTCTTCTCCCATGCATGAGCATCTCTCTACGGGTCTGCTTGCGTGTCCTCAGCAGCTGGTTTCCCTCCAGGTGGCCAAAGCAGAGCCTGCACTGTTTCTAGCCTTGGAGGTGTCACCCATGGTCACTTCTGTCATAGTCTGTTGGTTGTGGGAGCTAGCCCCGATTCAGCGAGGGACAGGATAAAGCAAGGCATGAGGACCAGTAGGTGAGATTTGCTGGATGCCTTCTGGGATGCTGGTGGCCACACCTTCAAAAACCATCAGTTCTTAAGTCAGCAGCTGAGCTAGGAATGCATTTCCCAAATCTCTTTCTCCCTCTCCCCGTGAATGGGCATCTAGTATGCTGAACTCTTGTTTGGGGGACGTGGAGAGAGACAAGCATCCTTTCCTAGAGATAGGGGACTAGTTCCCTAGAACTCATAGTCAGGTGTGGAAGACTGTCCCATCTCCGAAAGTTCTAGAAGAAAGATCTGTACAGAATACAGGAATACAAAGGACAGGTCATTGTTTATGTGGGGGGAATGGGGAAGGCCTTCACAGCAGGTGGGACATTTGCTCTGGGTCTCGAAGGATGAGTAGAAGCTCATTAGGAGGAGAAAGCAAGAAGGACGCTGCTCCGTGCAGAAGTCCTAGGATGAGCAGTGAAAGAGAGTTCTGGAAGCAAATGATGCTGCCACCAAGGGAGGTCTCAGGGGGCTGTGATAGGGAGATTGGACCTTCTGCAACAGGAGCCACTGAGGGCTTCCGGCCAGAGGAAGGCCTGCACAGAGCTGTGTGGTGGACAGGATGTGAGTGGCAGGGGCAGAGGGTGGAGGCAGGAAGACCAGTCAGCAGGTTGCCCCAGGGATCCCTGAGAGGAGTGAGGACTCTGGGAGCCGGGCCCATGGGAACAACAGAACAGGAGTAGATTCTGGAGGGTTTTCTTAGTAGACATTGCTCACATGATGTGGTGAGGTGTTGTCTTTGGCGGGTTGGGAGAGAGGGGACCGGGAAGGCCTGAAGGTCGTGACTTAACTTTCCACTATCTTCCCCTGGGGCCTTCCTTTCTTAATTCTTGGTTCCTGGCAGGTGACCCAAGCCCAGCTGTGCTCACAGGGCCCTGCTTTCACTGCACAAATTCTCCTGTTCAGTGTTTGCTTTTGGAGGAACGTGTTCAAGTCTCCGGGAGGCCAAAGGAACGTCAGGCTCGTTGGCCTAGGATTGAGATGAAGCGCTTTCAGCCACAGACTTCTTTGAGAATCCAGTGAAGAGTATGAATCATCTTCCCAGAGAAAAACAAAACCAAACCACAGACAACCCACACATTTGCATACACCGCTTTGCCAATGGTATCAGCGGGCTCCCGGGGCCCTGGAAGTCCAGCCTTGGATCTCCAGACCCCCAAACTCAAAGCCCTGAGCCGAGGACAAAATTAGAAAATGAAGAGAAGAAACATTTGACTCCCCAAATGTCTGTTATTTACTTCCTCGTTTAATACCACTCCGTGTAATTGGACAGCCCCTGGAAGAGCTGGAAACAGGAGGAAGCACTTACCCAGGGATGGTCCCTGGTGGCACCAGCATCACTTGGCGGGTTTATTTTCATTATTATAGTAATTTTCGGGCTGCAGGCTACAATTTTCCCTTGCAGCGAGGTATTAAATTGAAATTACCCCAGATGTAATTGTCACACGAAATGATCCTGGACACGTGGAAATGAAAGCTTTTTCAAGATGGAGTTTTATTGTCTGTGCCAGGGTGTTAGGGCTCTGCCTGGTTAAACTTGCCAGATTTCTGCCTGTGTGGCAGGAGGTCAGGAGTCAGTATGCGGGGGATGGGCTGGAGCTGCTGGCCCAGGACACGGTGAAGCCTCTGTTGACCTGGATGGACACAGACCAGGGAGCAGAGCCCAAGACTTGGGGGAGGCTTGGTGTGGCCACTAGGAGTCCCTGTGCATGAACTCGTCCCACGTTTATGTTCTGTATGCTAACTTAACTTGGATCCAAGCCCAGGTTCCCCTGTGGAGGTGGGCAATTTAGCTTCAGTCATTCTGGGCTCTCCCTGCCCTGGGGTCTTCACCCGTGCTGTGCAGCTGGGGTGGTCCCCCCAGACGCCAGGCCTCTGTCTGTACTGGGGACCGCTGCAGTGCCCTTGGTTCCAGCCCTTTAGATCTGCTTTGCCCCCCAAGGCCTTATGTGTCCTCATGCCTTTCCTCCCCCAGATGCACCCTGCTGGTCTACTGCGCTGACCTCCCCCCGACCAGCATCATCATCACCTTCCACAACGAGGCCCGCTCCACCTTGCTCAGAACCATCCGCAGGTAAGACGATCCTCCTCAGGAGGGGGAATGGCCCTGCGGGAAAAACATCGGGCATTTCTGACTCCATGCCCACATTGTCTGACACTCATGCATCCATTCCGTCACTCCCCGCACTCCTGTGGGGGAGCATGTACCCTGTCTCGTAGGGGAGAGACAGAGGCCTGCTTTGCTCAGCAGCTTGCCTGTCACTGGCAGCCACAGAGAACCTGGAGCTCTCGCCCTTGACCATGGTACTAGACTGCCTCTGGAATGAGTTCTAACTCCCACAGCTGCCAAGGTTGTGGAGGCTGGCGAGGCAGAGTCCATACCTAACCCCAGCATCAGGCTGGATTAGAACTTGTGTCTGCCAAGTGCCGCCTCTCCCAGCACCCGTCTCACCACAGCTTCCCACATGGCCAGGAGCCGTGGTACACACCAGAGCAGCCCGAGGGCAGTGGCCGACCTTTGCTTTCCTGGCTATCTTTCTCTTCCAGCCCCAGCCCCGCTCTGCCTCTCCACCCGCCCTCAGTTCTGAGTCTGGGCCCCACTCATGCTCTAACAGGTGCATCCTTCTTTTGGCCCATGGCGTGCATGAGTCTGAGACAAGCAAAAGTCCCAGCACCAGCTCCCAGCAGAACTCTCCTCAGAACACAGATGGAGCCCTGGGGGCCTGGCCCTGGTTGTTTCGGCTCCCCTACGGCATACCATGTCCTTCTGTAACTCTGGAGCTCCCATACCCCTCTTCCCTTCTCTCCATCTGTCCCCCCTTCCTCTTTGGGGTCTTGGGCTGCATTGGCATCTCAGATGGTGGCAGTAGTGACCATTAGTCATGAGGCCCCTGGTGTGTAGACATGCCTGGGCTCATGCTCTCAGCTGGGAAGGTGTGAGGCTGCTGCTGTACCCAGTCTACAGCTGAGAAAACTGAAGCTCAGAGACACTCAATCAAAGCCTCCTGTTGCTCAGCAATGGTGGCGAAGATGGGTTCAAACCCTTGCTCTCTGACCTCAGTTCTTCTCAGCATTCTCTGTGGGCCAGGCTGGTCTCCGGGTGGTGTTTAGCAGCCCTGGTGTTGGGGCTGACCCTGGGACAGAGCACATGCATACCTCCATGCCCCTAGGACACACGGCCTGCATGAGCCCATCCCTGTCTGGTAGGCAGCACAGCACAGGGTCGCTGATCCTACAGGGAGGGAGGGCCTAGAGAGTACAGTCAAGCATGGCAAAATTGCTCGTCATTTCCATCACGAAGCCACACTTTCTTGTTCCTGGCAGGGGACAGACAGGGAAGCTCCAGGTGGTGGGCGGGAGTCAGTAATAGGCTCACCCTGATGGCGGGCACCAGGTTTTGGGGGCCACCTGTCACTTACAATGAACGTCCTCTGTGCAGTGTCCATGCATCCCATGGAAATGCAGGGATGGGCCTGCCCGAATGCACATTGTTTCCCCGTGTCCACAGGGGCAGCTCTGTCTGCGGCCCAGATGTCCCTGGCAGCTGGCTGGCTCACTCCTTCTGCCAGCTGCTTGCCCTGTCTGTCCTGCCTGCTGCATTCACCCCACCAGTCCGGAGATCCGCACCTGGTTTCCCAAAAAGCCTTCAGATCTTAACGCGAAGATGTCCTGAGTCACTGTCAGGAGTCACCGTGAGCCTCGCAGTAGACGAATAAAGTACCTTTCGGATTTGTAAACCTGAGCGGGTGTGTTAAGGGCAGGGGTCTGGGGACCTCCGATTTACCTGGGTCTTTTCTGGTGTGGGGAGAGCGTGGTTCCTGGCTGGGCAGGGTGAGCAGGTGCACTGTCAGAGCTGATTGCTTTGACAAAATGCCAGACCCCAGCCCCACTGCCGTCATGGTCTGCCTGGGCACGAGGTAGAGTTTCTAGAACAGACTTAGGGTAGCCTCTGCCTTTCCCACCATGGTGGTTGTTCCACAAGGTCATGTCTGGGCATGTATGCCAGATGTTTCCATGAGGACACTATAGGATCAGAGAGAGGCCCCTTGCCTTCTGGGCTGGCCTCTCTTCTTCCTTACAGGAGTCCTCTGACATCAGACACCTCCACCCCCTCAACACAGACACACATACATATACACACACATTTAGGGCCTTCTTCTGGGCTCTTTACTGCCCATCTCAACTCTAACACTTAAGGCATTTTTCCCAGATGTCATCTTCAGGGAGCTCCTTTAGGGCAAGGACTACATCTTATTCATCTCTAAGTTCCCTGAGACTCAGTTGCCTGGTCAGGGAAATGGGAATCATGACCATAGCTACCACACAGAGTTGCTTTGGGTTTAGTCAGCTAAGGGACTGACCACTGTGGCTGGCAGACATTAGCTATGTCTGTATCTGCACAGCGCCTAGGCTTTCAAAAGAAAAGAGACTGTGGGTCCCTGGGGTTCAGTCCTTCCTTTGCCACCTTGTAGCTGTGTGACCTTGTGTAGGTCACTGACACCATCCGTAAGGGCAGGGCTAAAAATATCTTTCGCATTTCCAGTGTTTGCAGTTCTATCCCATTTCCCAAAAGAAGACATTACACTGGGACCTTTGGGGGTGTTCAAAGACCCTGTGGGGCTCCCAGACCCCCCATAATTCCCATACAGGGTCACTTCAGCTGCTGCTCATAGACTCATCCTTTCCAGCTCTATGGCGTACTTTCCCTTCTCCCGCTACTCCTCCATCTCCTCATAATTGTAATAATGATGGATTATAATAATGTTATTAATATTTTAAATGTACGCTGAGCTTTATGGTCTCCAGAACACATTTCTTGTCACTTCGACTGCAGTCCCATCTGGAACCTGCGAAGTCAGGGGTGCATGAGGTGAACGGAGACCCCCTGGCCACTGGGCTAGGAGGCACGGGAGCCAAGACTGGGGTTTCGGACTCCCTGGGGAGTGGGGGTGGGGGCACAGCTAAGGGCACAGCCCCAGCGACTCTGTCCGCCAGGCTAATGGGGGCCACCCCAAGGCCTGGTGCACTGTGTTCTGAAAGGGGGCTTGAGGCCCTTCAACACCATACTTCTCAGAAGGCCCCCCAGGAAGTCCCAGGCCATACACCAAACTGGGTGCTTTGCCAGGAGAGCCCATGGATCTATTTCCCACCTCTGAGGAACCTCTGATATAAACCAGGCGCCCGGGCTCCGATCCAAGCGTGATACACAAAAACCTCAGAATGAGGGGGAACCTGTGTGTGAACAGACAGGCTTTTCTATCCTAAGCAGGGTAAAGGGGAATTTTAGCGGGGGAAGCAAGGAAGATGACTTCTAGAAATTTCCACGGCAGGTATTATTTCCTTGGGATTCTCTACCGTTCTTACACTCCCTATCCCGAGGCACAAATAAATCAGTAGCTCTGAGATGGGACTGAATGAGGATCACTTCCTCTCCTGTTGTCCCCAGTGCAAGGATCTTTTCTAAGGTATCCTCCATCATTCATGTTCCAGAATTCTGATGGCTTTGCTGCCAGGCTCTCACAAAAAGATGCTCAAGGGTAGGACTGAATGTACCCTCTCTTCCCCTCCCTTCCACCAGCACTTGGCCAAGCCTTCGTCCCTCTGTTCATCCCTGCCCGAGCCCTCTTGCCTGTTGAGCTCCTGAGTTAGCTGTGGGACTGGGGGCTGGAAGGGCACACACGGTGGCACTCAGAGCTAGCAGAAGCCTGATGGGGATGCTGACGGGGAGAGAAAGAGTCACAACCCAACGAGGGTGTTTCTTTCCTTAAGCAGAGAGAAGATAAGCCCTGAGGAACGGTTTATCTTATCTGGTACTGCAGGGGGCCCCTGTGTCTATGTGAGACCCAGGGCTGTCCCCTTCCTTTCCGGGCATCCTTCACCCCTATCCACCCTCGGGGAGGGCTCAAGAGCTTGTGCAGTTGATCTCTTTATATCCCAAATCTCCTTAACCGTTGCTGTTTTGTGAAACTACCCTGGATTTCAAGGAGCAATGTCTTAGATTAAGGTGGATAAGAAGTGGGACCCTGGAGCCAGATTTGCCTGCTCTGCTACCCACCATGTGACCCTGGGCAAGATCCTTGACCTCTCTTCCCAGTTTCCTTTTCATAAGACGAGAGCTACTGATAGCTGCCTCACATGGTGATGGGGAAGAGCGAGTTCAGGTGGGTAAAGTCCTTGACGCAGCACGTGGCACAGAGGGAGCCCGTGCAAGTCACAGCAGGTGTCGTGATGGCCCTGCAGCCTGGGTAGGCAGCCCCCTTGTGTGGCTCTCCGGCCGGAGCCCACATCAGAAAGCCCTGGAGCTTCCCATCCTCCGTATTCTAACTCAGTAAGTCCAGAGTGGGGCCCAAGCACTTGCCTTTCTAATGAGCCCCCAGGTGACGTAGACGCTGCTGGCCCTGGGATCACCCTTTGAGAACTAGAATCTTCCTTATTATCCATACCCAGATTCTGAAAGCAGCTCCGGGGCCAAGCTCAGTGCTCAGCACCTTCCGTGCAGCTGAGGAAGTTGGGTGCTGCAGGTTCAGTAGCTAAGTACCGAAGCACCTCGGCATTGATGCTCTCGAGCCGGCGTGGGTAGAGTACTTGACCCCAAGTCATCCAGGCTGCAGAACGCCCAAACTGAACTGCCAGCTGGGCCCCAGGTCTTCATTCCGCTGGTATTTATGGAGCAGTTGATAAACCCAGCCCGCGTAGAGCACCTCGGAGTTCACAAAGCAATTTCAAATACATTTCCTCATTTCAGACGCACTAAAGCCTGTGAAGTAGGTCAAGTATTAATATCGCCTGCCTTTACAAGGAAAATGTAATTACAGATGAAAACGAAGGCTAGGAGCAGCCTGGCGTCTTGTTCGGGATGGCGGAAAGCCTGGCCTCCCACGCCGCTCACACGGCTGTGCCCCCCACCCCCACCACCACCCCGGGGAGGCTCCGTGTGGTCCTGCTGCACGGGCATGGCGGCTGCCAAGTGGAAGGTGAAGGTGGGTGCTGGCTGCACAGCCCCCCTCTGGCAGAGAAGTGAGCTGTGGCAAGGGAGGCTCCGTTCTAGAACAGTTCCCAGGCAGAGTGGACCTTGGTACGCCAGTGAGGCAAGCACTCAGTCCCTGGCTGAGGCTGTCGCAAAAGGGCATGGAACAGTCCTGGGAGAGAGAGGCTTATCTGAAGCTGGAGGAAAGGGAGGTTTGGCTACTTGGCAGAGGGGCTAGCGAAGCGTCCTGGGGGACAAACTGGGGACAACAACGTTGGGAGGGGGAGCACAGAGCAACCAGGGGCAGGGTGGTGGGAGTGGCAGTGGATGTGCAGAAGGAGAGCCCTGGGGAGGACCATCTGGGGACCAGGTCAGCTCCCCTGGGCTACACTTGACCTTCCTCCTCCAGCCACCCCAGGAGCCCAGAACACCTGCCCTTCGCAGGCCCTCCCGGTCCAGACCCAGGTTCCTGGAGCCCCCCGCTCTCACTCCAATTGCTCTGATTAGAGGAGCAAAAACAAGCCAGGTGTTACCAGGAAATGGTCTAATTAGCACTTAGTGCTGACGATTTCTGGGTTGTTTTCTTTTTTAAACCCTGGACATTTTTTATTCGCTAATCATCTCTCAGTTCAACCAGCACAGAGCTGCACACGATTTACCTTTTGATGTTCACAGAAGAGAACTCTTGAATTTCAAAGAGCCGGCAGGGATTTGGGGGGAATCGCACGCAGAAGCTGCAGCCTTAATCAAACCTCATTAGAGGCTATTCTTCAAGCAGGTTTTCCCTCTCTTGCTGCCTCCCTCCCCATCCCCCCCTCCTTTTCTGATTACAAGACTGGTTATTGGGTCGGTGTGTGTTTTCTTTGGGACTCTCAATTGATCCCAAGTAGTGAGGGTCTCCCCCAACCACCGCCTTCCCCTCCCTGTCCCCACCTCCCAACAGCAGAGCTCAGGGCTTGGAGTCAGGGTTCCTCTCCCACCTTATACTAGTTGCCATGGTGAGAATTAAGGCTTCATAAATAAAAGTAGCTCCAGGCAAAGTTCTCCTCCTGGAGAGTCTCTGTACCCTGCTTAGACAGGGAGGCTCACCAGAAACAGGGCTCAGATCTGCCCTCCTGAGGGAACTCACAGCGCCTCCACCCGCAGCACCATGTGAACCCCTCTCTGACCCGTGCAGGACCATGGGCACCCCACAGTAAGTGGTGTGGCCCCAGAAGTTGTCTGAGGAACCGTACAGTCTGGGGATCTTTGGAAGTGGGTTACAACCCCCTTTGGGAGACCCCAAAGGAACATGGAAACCCAGCCTCACTCTGGGAGTCCAGATCTAGAGCCCAGGCCAGCACATGAAGTCAATCCCAAGATCGTTCATTCCTGCCACCCCAAAATAGCAGTAATTGCCGCTTCGAGCCATACATGGTGCTGAATCCTCTAGAAATAGTTTCTCTCCAATTCTCCCAACAGCCCGGTGAAGTAGGTGCGAATGTTCTTATCTCCGTTTTATAGATGGGCTTCTTGCTACACAGAACAGTAACTAGCCCCAGATCACACAGCTGGTAAGAAGGAGCTCCTAGACAGTGGGCTGCTGGCAGGCAGAGAGGACATCCCCTTTGTTCCTCGTGGACCCAGAGCTGAGTGCATAGGAGGTGGGCACTACGCATCCCTGGAGGGAATGACGGGCCACGGCTCTGGGCTGGCCTCTGGCAGCACAGAGAGTCCTGATAGGGACCCTGCCCCCAGGGACATGACCATCCCATGGGGCCAGCAAACCAGCCCTCAGAGTTGGGCACGATGAAGGCCTTGGGAAGAGGAAAGAGTCAGTGCTCGCTAAATAGCAGGTGGCTGTGAGGAAGGGGTGCAGTGAACGGGTCCTCGTGGCACAGGAGGAGCATTGCAGGCCACGGCATTGAGGGAGAGAGGGGTCCCCATTGGGAATAAGCAGGATACCACCAGACGAGGGTTCTGGGCCTGAGGAGGCTGCCAGTGGGGGCCCTGGCCACACGGTGAAGAGTGAGCAGGCTGAGGGTGTGGGCGGGGGTGCTGGGGAGCCACTGTGCAGGCTCGGTCAGCTGGTCTGTCGGCGTTAGTGAGGGAAGTCTCACAATGCGCCATCCTATCGAGCCTTCAAAGGCTCACTCCAGAGCCCCTGCAAGGACCGCCCGCTCAGGTCAAGGCTGCTGCAAAAAATGGGGCAGAAGTTGACCGTGGCAAAGGTGGACAAGGTGGAAGTGGTTTGAGTGACCTTCTTTCGTAGACAGGCAAGTCTCGGTCACTGACCCGGTATGAGGTTTGGGGCAGTGGCAGGGGAGGGCAGTCATTGAGGATGACTCCTGGGCTCCCATTTCGGCATGGGGCACCCACGGCCGTGCTCACTAGGAGGAGGCAGGGTCGTGTCCCAGGGGCTCGCAGGTGAGCCGTGTGACTGCACGAGCCTTTTGGGCTGCCCTGCATTTTCATTCCTCAAATACAATGGTGTCTGGGTAAAGCTTGGTTAATATAGGCGTTTGCTGCTAGACGTCATAATTCTCTCCCTCCTTCCGCCTTGCAGCGTGTTAAACCGCACGCCAATGAATCTGATCCAGGAGATCATATTAGTGGATGACTTCAGCAATGACCGTAAGTATATCTTCGCCCCCTTGCTCTGTTAATGCAAGTTTCTGTTCCTGCTTAACAGGCAGAGGCCAGGCCACTGATTCTCCGGGGAGGGAGGAAAGCCTGGGTTTATAGCAGGTGTGCAAGACTTTGAGTGTCCATCAGGGGCTCAGGAGGGAGACATATCTTACATTTTAAAAATAATGTCTTGGATTCCCGGTTCTGTGTCTTTGAGGACTTATGCAGTAGATTTAGTTGATCCTTGATTGGGTTGGGGTGTGTGTGTGCTTATGTGTGTCATTGTCACCTAACCTACATTCCTGGACATGGAAACCTTTGGAAGATTGACCCTGGGACCCAGAGCCCAGAGCAATTTCTATCACTAGAGGTTCCTGACTTGGATCTGTGGTCATTTGCTAGCCTGATCACAGCCAGAAATATCCTCTCCTTTCATTCCCATGAAGGACTGGGTGGGCTCCATGGGAGAGAGGCTAAGGCTGGTAGACCAGTGAAGTGAAACCAACATGGTGTCATCCCAGGGTTGATAAATCCAGCAAGGGACGGGGTAAGGAGGCAAGGCAGAGACAGTTCTGGGGTGATATCTAAGATAGGGTCTCCTCCTACCCATCCTGATACATTCCCCTGAATGGGGAAAGTTAGGCCAGCTCTGTGTGATGGGGCACAGTGGACAGAGCACTCAACAGATAAGGTCTCCAGTATCGGAAGTCCATAATCAAAAAGGAAACGCCAACATTCATCTCATCCATTGTGTGGTCTCCCAGCAGTTTTTGCTAGACCCCACTAGAGTGAGCAGGACTCTGGTCTCATATTTTTAATGGTGTATGGAAAAGGAAAAGGGTCTCCAGGTGACCATACCATACCAGGTGTCCCCGTCAGGAAGTGCTTCCTAGTAAGCACACAGGTGCTGCTGTGTGACTGACCTGTTCCAAAGAGGCCGCCTTGCGGTCACTTTGAACAGAGTGGGCCACATTGCATATGGATAGAAGTGTTGGGTCAGCCTCATCCAAAACCCACAACCATGCTGGCGTCGGGATGGGGCTCTGTGGTTGGGAGCAGGGACAGCAGGCTGGGCTGCCTTGCCTAATCTTCGGGTTCACATTGCTCCAGCGAGTCCCGGGGTGCTCACACCACACATAACCTTCTGTCTTCACAGCTGAGGATTGCTTACAGCTCATCAAGTTGCCCAAGGTGAAGTGCATACGCAATAATGAGCGGCAAGGTGGGTCTGTGCAGAGGGGCATGTCGGGGGGATGCATCCGGCTGTGTGTTCAGCATGCAGGGGCTGTCCTGTGGCTCCTCTGTGAACTTTCTGGAAGACAGAAGGACAGGGCACCCACGTTTCTGTTTGTTCCTACCACAGGTCTGGTCCGGTCCCGGATCCGGGGTGCTAATGTGGCCAAGGGCACTACTTTGACTTTCCTGGACAGCCACTGCGAGGTGAACAGGGACTGGCTCCAGCCGCTGCTGCACAGAGTCAAAGAGGTGAGTGGGGCAGACTGAGGGTCAGGGGCTGTGTCCCCACCCTCCCTAGGCTCTCTCAAGCCCGTACTTCACATATGCCGCCCCCCCAGGCCCTCTGGGAGGGGCATGAGACTCATCGCTGGCCCCATGTTATATAGATGGAGACACTGAGATCCACGGTCACACAGCGTGCAGTGGGGGGGCAAAGTTGGGGACGTGTTTCCGTTTCATGCTGTCACCCGCGGCAGGCCTGCGAGTAGGGCTAATGGCAGCTGCTGATACGTGACGCCTGCAGCTTCTTGGGTGAGAGAACTACCCAGGAACTGTTTCTCCCAGACAATAGACTATTCCAGAAAGGGAGCCCTGATGAGTGCCTTTTGTGACAAGGAGGCAGCGGAGTTAACTGATTCTTGTCCCCAGTTCCTGAGGCTTCTGTCTTCCTTCCACCCATGCATCACCCTTGCCTGGAGGCTGAGGCAAGTGGATGGGCTGCTGAGAAACCTGAGCTCCTGGCCTCTGCGTGCCCTTAAATTGCTCCAGAATTCTGCATGCTTCCTCTCTCCATTCTCAGTGGCTCCTTTTGAAAGTGAAAAAAACCTTAATGTTCCCCATTTGTTCGATATTTCACAAAGACCATCCACCCCCTGACCTGATCGACAGAAGGCTCTGTGTTGTAGGAGCCTAGCATTTGGGCTGTTGCTGTCCTACCTGAGTTTCTGACTCCCGCAGCTGCTCTGTGAAGTACGAGGCTGGGTATTTTTGAGATACCCATTTCACAAATGAGGACACGGCGTGGGGGGGAGTGGTGTAACTTGGGCTGATTTTTCCTGACGGGCACCACGCACACCAGAGCCCGCACACCGTCTCCCCTGAGGCGTGGTGATTTCCTCCTGGCTGTCTGCAGCAGCTACTCTGCTTCCCCTGCCCTACCCCCAACCCCGCAAAAGGACAGCGTTGACCAAAGAATCCCTGTGTGTGAACCACTCAGAGAAGTGGGAAATCCTTCCCGACTCTGTTCGTTCTGGTGAGAGAACCTCGGTGTGTGAGCAGAGCTCTCACACGGGGGGGCCCCGACGTGATCACACGGGATCCCCTGCCCTGAGATTGAGAGGGACACTTAGTGCCCTATAGGAAAATACCCTCTTCCCCACTTTCTGCCACAATCCAGGTGAAGAGGTCTGCATTGAGAAATAGATTAGGAACAGACCATGTAGTTGAAGGTCCCAGATCTTCCCCTCTCTGTGTCCCAGAGGGGAGGGGTGCTGGGGGTGGGGCGGAAAGTGCCAGCCATCTGTCACGTGGTTGGTCCATGCCTCCCACCCCAGAACAGTCGCCTCATTAGCATAAACTCAGGTCTGCTGAGAGAAGATTGCTGTGGGTCACACGGATGCCTGTCACCCCTCCACTCACGAAATCCCAAAGGTTTCAGAAGCTCTTGTTTGATGAACCACAAAGACCACATGGAGATTTCGTCTTGTATCACAACATCACGGTATATACCACATTGTTAATTGTTTTAATTCGAGTATTGTTAGCATAGTGTTCTATTAGTTTCAGGTGTACCATATGGTGACTCCACAATTTATCTGTTGCTCACTGCTCATCCCAACAGGTGTGCTCCAAATCCCCTTCACCTGTGCCACCCCTCCCTACCCACCCACCTCCCCTCTGGTGGCCATCAGTTTGTTCCCGGCAGCTAAAGGGCTGTCTCTTGGTTTCTCTCCCTCTCCTTTTTCCTACCTTTGCTCATTTGTTTTATTTTTTAAATTCTACATGTGAGTGAAATCACACGGCTTTTGTCTTTCTCTGACTGACTTATTTCACTTAGGGTTATACCTTCTGGATCCATCCGTGATATCGCAAATGGCAAGGTTTCATCTTTTTTGTGGCTGAGTACTATTCCACTGGATCGATCTCTCTCTCTCTCTCTCTCTCTCCCACATCTTCTTTATCCATTCAGCAGTTGGTGACCCCTTGGGCTGCTTCCACAGTTTGGCTATTGTAGATAGTGCTGCAATAAACATAGGGGTGCATGTATCCCTTTGAATTAGTGTTTCCGTATTAGGGGGCGTAAATACATGGTGGTATGATGACTGTAGGGCAGCTCCATTTATAGCTTTTCGAGGAACCTCCATACTGTTTCCCAGAGGGGCTGCACCAGCTTGCATTCCCACCAACAGTGCACGAGTCTTCCTCCTTCTCCACATCCTCTCCAACAGTTGCTCCTTGCCTTGTTGATTGTAGCCATTCTCACAGCTGTGGAATTGTATCTCATTGTGGTGTTGATTTGCATTTGCCTGATGATCAGTGATGATGAGCATCTTTTCACGTGTCTGTTGGCCATTTGTATGTCTTCTTTGGAGAAATGTCTGCTTGGGTCCTCTGCCCATTTTTAATTGATGGGGTTTTTTGTTTTGTTTTTGGTGTCGAGTTTTGTAAGTTCTTTATATTTTTGGAGACTATCAGATAGGTCGTTTGCAAATGTATTCTTTCATTCAGTGGCTTGTATTTTAGTTTGGTTGATTGTTTCCTTCCCTGTGCAGAAGCTTTTTTATTTTGATGTAGTTCCAGCAGTTTATTTTGGCTTTTGTTTCCCTGGCCTCAGGAGATGTATCTAGAAAGAAGTTGTCCGATGTCGCAGAAATTACTGCCTGAATACCACAGTTTGTTTATGCATTCCTCTGCTAATAGACATTTTGGGTTGTTTCCACCTTTTTACTCTTGTGAATAGCACTGCTGTGAACATTAGTATTTAAGTTTAAGTACCTGCTCCCAGTTCTTTGGGATCCATACCAATGAGCGGTATGGTGGGGTCATGTGGCAGTTCAGGGTTTGACCTTTAGGACGCCTGCCGGCCCCCGCAAGCTGATGTGGCCCTGCAGGATATGTTAGGGGGACTTGCTTTCCTCAGACAGCCTTAATGAAGCTTGCATCTTCTCCTTTCTCCCTGTGAGTGCTCCTTGCATTCCACTGCTCCTGTGGGAGGCATTTGGCTCCACAATAGGGCTCACCCTCCCCGGTCCCCACCACTGTCTGACCTAAAGCTTTGGTAGCAGAGGACTGGTTGGACAGACTTGGGGCTGTGGTCGGACTCTGCCCCTTGCAGGGGTCACAGCAGCCTCTGTGGGCTGCAGAGGTTTTTACCAGACGCTGACTCCTGTTGATGGAACATTAACTGAGACTTCCCCTTCAGGACAGGGATGTGGGCGTGTGTCAGCCCATGTTAACACGTGTCTTTGTGTCTTGTCTCAGAGTAAAACGTGATTTGTCTTGTAAGTGGAAGTGGAAATTTTAAGCTGTAATTGGAGTTAGGAATTTTCAAAAATAGAAAGAGATAAGAAAGATCTGGGTTTGGGCTGTCAGAAGCTGTCCTCAGCTGGTCTTGTCCACATGGAACCCTCTCGATGTCCCGTTTCTTCCCTTCAGTTACTCGATGATACTTGAAACAAGAACCAGGTTGGTTTTAATTTTTTTTTTAAACAGAGGCCTCTTTCCCCCCACTTCTTATCTACATATTTCTTTAGTTGGAAAAAATGATTTTGAGAAATTTCAGTCCCTGTAACATTTGGTAAATTTATATAAATAATAGCTTACATATGCTTCAAAGACTTTCACACGCCTCCCTCCCTTATTCCATCCAAAAGCCCTGTGAGGAAGTCAAGATAGTTTTTCAAATAATAATTTGTCTTTGCTTTATAGTGTGTGCTGGTGTGTTTAAGGTGACATGGATTCTAGATGGCGGAGTCAGGACAAGAACTCAGGTCTCCTGTCACCTGCTGGAGGACCCTTCCTTCTCCTGCACCCATCCCCCCTGGCTGCCTCAGGGGCTGCATTGCAATCCCCTGTCCCCTGTTCTCCATTTCCCTAGACCGTGAAGCCTTATTCATCTTTGTACCTGTGACAATTCCTAAACTATAAGAAGTGCTCTGTAAAGCCGGTTGATCAAATGAGTGAATGATCTCTCTAGCAGGTTTTGTTTTTAATTATCATTGTTACTATTTTTTACTATTTTTTAGAGGGGTGGCAAGGGGCAGAGGCAGAAGGAGAGGGAGAGAGAGAATCTTAAGCAGGCTCCACACCCAGTGCAGAGCCTGACCTGGGGCTTGATCTCACGACCCTGAGGTTATGACCTGAGCTGAAATTGAGAGTTGGACGCTTCACCAGCTGAGCCCGCCAAGTGGCCATCTCTCGGAATGTTTTCAGGGCCTGTTCCCAATATGGTTTTAGTTATATGAACGGGCGGAGAAAGGAGATGTGTACCGCAGGGAGCACTGATGGCCATTGGGTGGTGCCTTCGGTCTCTGTGATTGCTGGGCTCCTGTCCATGGGGCAGGGTTGGGGCCTGGGCTCTGATTTGTGTTGGGGAGAGGGGAAGAAGGGGTGCAGTCCTGGGTCTGTCAGGGGTTCGCCCAGCTGCCTGATTACACCTACCTGTGGGCCTAGCCTTAGAGACCAGCTTCCTGGAGCACACAAGCAGGGACCTGTGGTGGGTCTGGGTATCCTTATGGAGAGTCCCTCTATCCCAGAACTGTGGGAGGAGAGGCCATCTTTCCCAGCAGGAACGGACCTGCCCACTCTGCTGCCAGCCTTTGACCTGTGTCCTCTTCAGCCTCTTCAGTCAGTGCCAGAAGATCCCCTTTGCCCAGCAGGCTGAGGGCGGACTGAGCAGGAATGACCCCCTAGGTCCCTCAGAGAGGTTTGTATCTTGGCTTCAAGGCCCATGCATACAGCCTCGTACAGCATCTTTTGAAGGTCATGTCTCCACACAGCTCTTAGCCCTAAAGGTCCCTCATCACCTATCTGGTCTCCATGACTCAAGCAGACACCACGCATGAGCTGTGGCAAGGATAAGAGAAGGGCAGAAGCCCTCAGAACCTATAGGGAGAGGGTACCAAAACCCCCCACTGGTGTACCCAGTGCACCCCAGAGGCTGAGTCCCTGGGCGGCTTCCTGGAAAGGTTGTGGCCAGAGGTAAGCAACCGGCATTTTATTTCATATTTCGGTTTCCAAATATTGAGGAGAATTTAAAAAACGAGGATTGCAGTTAGGGGACCCCCTGAGACCACCCTCAGGTTTAGTAATTCACTAGATGGACTTGGAACTTAGCAAAGCTGTTCTAGTCATGATTGCTGTTTAGGATAGCAAAACGGATGCAGGTGAGACTTCGCAGCGGCGAAAGGCACGCAGAGAAAGTTCCAGACATGAGCCTCCGGTGGACCGCCCCCGGTAGGGTTGGACAGACAGCACTTCCTTCTCCCAGCAATGATGTAGAACACGTACAGGTCACTGAGAAACAGGGAAGCCCACGCCAGTCTTGGAGTCTGGGCTTTGTGTCTGTTTTGGAGAACAGTCATAGAAATATGGCTGACCGCCCTCATGGTCTCCATGCGCCTCCAGAGGTCAGAGTGAGCTGGTCACACGCAGACCAAAGCCCTTAGCCTAAGTCACACTGTTAGCATAGACTGTCTGGTATATCCCAAGGCATGCAGGTAAACAGAGGCAGGACGTTCTGAGGGCTCAGAAGTTACTGCCCAGAAGCCAGGCAAGGGCCAAACATACCTGTGGGCAAGGTGAATCCTTGACCATACAAGCCTCCATGTAAAGACTTTGTAAAGCTACAGAGACCCCAAAACTCAACAAACGAAGGCAAAATGAGAACTATGTCCGACTCACAGAAGTTTGGTCTCTGAACTTGTAAGAACGTGTCAGAATTCAAGTTCTGGGAGTGTCTTTGGGGTCATGTCCATGGGTGGGAATGGGTGTGGATGGCTAAACGTGCTTGTGCATGCACACGCACACACGCACACACACAGACGCAGGGTGACACTGCCCGAGGAGAGCCCGGAGAGCGGAGGCAGCTGGGCAGGTGTCATGCTGGCTGCAGAAGAAGCGTCTGTGCATGTCCCCGAGGTAGAAGCAATGCATCGAAAATGAGCATTTCTTTCCACACGGGCCACTCGGCTTCCGAGGTACCTTGTCACTGTCAGGATGAGTCACACGTGGAAGCCGAGGGCCAGACCAAGTCTGAGAACATAAAAGCAGGCACCTGGTGAGTCTGAGCTTAAAATAAGAGGACAGCCTCATTTGGGAGAGAGATTGAACCAGGAAATGAAATGGCTATAAGGAGAAACAAAGGCTTGCACCCATGCCAGGGGTGGGAGTGGGGGCAGGAGGTTGGGGGGGTGGTGGGGGGTGCAGAAGACTGCAAAAGAGGCCCTGCCTGACTTGCCCACACCTGCTGGTACTCCTGGGCTGCCTGGTTCTTGGTTGGCTGAGGAGTGGCCTTCCCACTGCTCCCTGCCCCTCCTCCTGTGAGCCAGGTACCAGCCGTTCACCCAGAGCCGTTCACCCAGAAACCCATGCAATGCCCTGACAGCCCCCCGGCACTAGCGAATATGTCTTGCATATTTTGAAAGCATTTCCTGGGTGGCTTTGATGCCTGTGGACAGGATAGTCTGTGGGATGCAGCAAGTAAGGAGGCTGGAGAGGGAGATACAGGCTCTTTGTGGATGGTCCCGCATGCCAGGCTAAGGAGCGTGAGCCCTATCTTCTGGGCAATTTAGGGTTTTAGCAACTGAGCCACAGAGTGAGATTTTCCCATCCAAATGACAACTTCCCTGGCCACCAAAGGGAAGAGGGTGAGCTGAGGTCAGGAGTCCACCACGGTCCACCAGGTGTGAGGGAAAGGGAGAAGCACGCCACGTGCAGAAGAGTACTTCTGGAGTTCGAATTGGCAAGACCAATCGGGGTGATGGGCAGAGGCAAAGCTTCTTTGCGCTGGGAAGCAGAGGGCTGCGCAATTGTTCTGTTAGCAGAAATAGGCAACCCAAGGGAAAGGAGCATGTTTGGAGAGAAGATAAGGAAGCTGTCACTGAAAGCCCATGTGAAATCCCCATGGAAGGGGCCAGTGGCCTAGTCGCTCCGAGTCTGGGAGCAAGGGCGTGTAAGTCAGGGCTGGAGGCACAGATCTGTGAGGACCACAGATGACTTCTGAAGGACGGAGTCTCCAGGGATGCTGTTCCTCACCTTGCCTAGAAACATACGCATCAAATGAAAATTTTGGAAATACCAAGGTGTTCTTCCTGTGCGGGTGTGGCTTTGCTTCATGAGACTACAGACTGAGGTCACCTTCCCGGCTGCCTGTGGCTTCTGCCTCCTTGGAGCCCACCAGTAGTGGAGGACTTCTAAAGCCCCCTTCTTCCTGCCTTTCCCTTCCTCAGTGTCCTCACTCTTTGGCCCCTGCTGGGTCCCTGCCATGCTCCAATGGCTTTGGGGGCTGAGGAAGCCACCAGAAGTCAGAGAAAGGTTTTTAGCATTTTAGGCATTAGAACCAGGGCAGTCACAGTCTCCAGTGCTCTATCTTATAGATGAGAAAATTGAGATCCAAAGATAGAAGTGCTTGGTCAAGGCCATTAAACCAGCCTGGCATTATCAGGGCAGGGCCCTCCCAGGCCCGCTGACACCTGGCCTGGCTCCTTGATGCCCCGGACTGAGCCCGGAGTCTGCTGTCTTCCAGGACTACACGCGGGTGGTCTGCCCTGTGATTGACATCATCAGCTTGGACAACTTCAACTACATCGAGTCTGCCACGGAGCTCAGAGGGGGTGAGTGGGACCAATGCCTTCTCCCCAGCAAGGAACCACCGCTCCCCCTGGTCAAATCTTTCTAGGGGAAGAATGGGGAAAGGTCTCTAGTTGTTTGTCTGGAACGTCCAGCCCTGTGTCCTATAATGTCAGCAGCCCAGCAGTAGCCTTACCACTGAGACAATGCAGTGGCCAGGGTCCCGTGCGGGACACATCCAGACCCCAGAGCTCTGGCTCCAACATGGGCTCATCCCGGGATGAGGAGGGAAGGTGAGGACATCCTGGCTTAGGTGGGGCCTGACCTGTTCCAGCACCGCAGTCTTGGGTACCACGCACTCTCTGAGACCCACCATGGTTGTGCTCAGGACCTAGTGCTGGTCCCCAAGACTGATTTGAGATGACTCAGCCCCATAAAAACCTGCTTGTACCTTCCCAAGACTCCTGACCAAGGGCCACACCCATGACTGTCCATCCTGTCCCCCTTAGGTTCTGTTGAACCTGACTCTATCATCTGCCCTGTATCCCCTCACCGTGCCCAGCAGGGGAGGCTCAGAGAGGCAATAAGAAGTAGAAAGAAACTGTGAGAGGGACACCCAACTGCCTGCTTGCTGATGAGCCTGGGTGAGACCTGCTGTCTCCAGGCCCACCTTCCCTGGATGTGTTCACAAGCTTCTAGAAAAGGGATGTGTTGTGCACATCAGCTGAGTGGGTGTTGTTCTAGGGTTTGACTGGAGCCTTCACTTCCAATGGGAGCAACTCTCCCCAGAGCAGAAGGCTCGGCGTCTGGACCCTGCTGAGCCCATAAGGTAAGTCAGGTCAGGGGTGGGTAGCGTCACCACTGGGTCCTTTTCTCTGCCACATCGTGGAGCAGGCATTTCACATTAGATGTTCAAAAGATTGAGAAGAGACCAAAAGAACCTTTGGCAGGCCAGCCCTCCTTTACCCTTACTTTAGGAGTTTCTGTCTTCAAGGAGACTTCTCCTAAGGGGACAGAGGCCTGGTAAGACCCGTACTAAGGAGCTGCTCAGTGTGTTCCTCCCACACACATGCTACCGTGTACTTAGGCTTCCCATTAAATGCTGGAGGGTCCCAGATGGTCCTGCTTGAGCCTCTGACAGAGGGAAAGATGGTCTGTTCAGGCCAGAGCAGGACTGCTAGGTCTTGGATATCAGAATTCAGCCGAAGAAGGTCAGTTCACTTACCCCCAACTCCTGCTGTTTAGTAACCCCCATGTCTGCTCAGCCCCATGCGAGGACGGGATGTCGCATTGACTCTGGGTTCTTCAGCAGAGCCGTGGATGCTTTCTCCTGGTCTGCATTCTCCCTTCACACAGGAGGCTCCCAGCACATGGGTTTGGGGCCTCTCAGAGGACCGGGGTAGACTGGAGTATGATGTCCACCCCGTGGGGGAGCCTGGGTTCTCAGCTTTGAGGGCGTATGGTCTGTATGTTCCTACCAAAGATGGGCACACCTGCCCCAGAACCACGGATGTCCACACTGACCCTTGTGGGCCTTGGTTGGGGTGCTGGGCGTCCAAAGTGCTTGGAGAAGTATGCAAAAGGCCCCTTTCTCCAGCCAGTGGCTTAGGGTGCCCCAGATTCTTCGTGGGCATCTCTGTATCTCCAGAACGGCTGTATGGTAAACGTTGGATCACTTGCACTGAATCAGCTTAAGTCAGATGGGAAGCAAGGAGCTAGGAAGAGCCGAATGCTGACGCTTCTGACAAATGTGTATGGCTAGGAACACTTCGCCGGGGACCAATGTCTCACCTACCTGCTGGCCCCTTCCCCCTTCCCAGCCTTCATGAGCTGGAGCAGCGCCAAGAGGGAGATTGGAGCCAGACAGCATGCTGGCTAGTGGCTTCTACTTCTGAACCTCTATCATGTGGGGCAGCTTCTCAGTTACCCATTATGGGCGGCCCCTGATGGGGCAGCCGGCCAAGTCAAGGACAAGGGCAGCTGTGCTGGTGCAGCTTACCTTCTCTGGCCCAGTGTGGGGGTGTCTCGGGGCAGCTTCTGTTCTTGTGGGAATATCTCTCTCATCAGAGAGCAAGTGTTTCCCAGGCTCAGCCCAGGGAACGCCCAGGGGTCGTGGCCCTGGGAGACCGGGTTTCTTGACCTGCTATCCATCAACTACCTGACATGGGAGAAAACTCCCTTCGCCCTCTGGCCCTGCTGGATGAGGAGCCAGGTCCCTGTGGGCTCACCTGCCTTTCCCTGCTGTTGATCCTTCTAGATACAAGTCCTGGTGCTCACTGGGTTATCTGGTTGGACTCTGCTGGGCTCACCTGCCTTCCTTGGCAGTACTTTGTTTTCTGAGTGGCTTCTCTGGCTTCCTTCTCAGTGGCCAGGGGCAGGGGAAGTGGGGCAGAACCCCAAGGAAGAAGACGAAGGGTGTACTAGTTTGTTGGGGCTATAGCAACATGTCACCCATGAAGCGGCTTATCAGCAGAAACATACTGTCCTGCAGGTCCAGAGGCTAGAACCACAGAGTCAAGGTGTCAGTGGGGTTATTTCCTTCTGAGCGCTATGCCGGCCTCTTTCCTTGGCTTGTTTTTTTTTTTTTTTTTTTTTTTTTTCTTTTTAAAGAATTATTTATTTTAGAGAGACTACAGGAGCGTGGGGGAAGGGCAGAGGGTGAAAGGGAAGAGAAGTGGATTCCCTGATGAGCGGCGAGCCTGATGCGGGACTAGATCCCTGGACCCTGAGATCATGACCTGAGCCAAAACCAAGAGTTGGATGTTTAACCCACTGAGCCACCCAGCCGCCCACTCCTTGACTTTCAGATGGCCATCTTCTCTGTGTCTCTTCCCATTATGTGCTCTCTGTGCATGTCTGTCTCTCCGGCTCCACATTTCCTTTGTGTAAGGACACTAGGCATGTGGGGTTGGGGGCCACCCGGATAACCTCATTTTAACTTGATTACTTCTATAGAGACTTTCTCCCCAAATAAGGGCACATTCCGAGGTACTGGGGGTTAGGACCCAAATATATTATTTTAGGGTGACATAACCCCTCACCGAGAGTTAAAGAGGGAAGAAAAGGGAGAGAGAGCCCAATCTCAAAACATGGGTATGCCTTAACGGGTGCTGCCTCAGTCCTCCTCCTCTGCCGGGGCTCCCAACAGTGGAGCCCCCAAAGAGAGCCACGCTGGGCAGAGCCTATGGGAGATTCCAGCAGAGGATCCCCGGTCCCTCGGCACAGCGGGCTTCTGAGCAAGTTCTGGCCCCCTACAGAAGGCATGCTGATGAGAAAATGAGCCTGTCTATGAGGTCAGGATTTTTAAAATCAAAAGGAAAAACCCTGGAGTCTGTTCTTGTTTTAGGTAACGCATTGACCCTCGTAAAGTGGGAAAGCGGTGGAGAGAGAAGCGTGTGGGATTCTGCCTGGTGGGGCAGATGACTGGGATGGCGGTCCCTCTCTGCTCTCCCATGACCTTCTCTTTCCCTTCCGAATGCACAGGACTCCCATCATAGCTGGAGGGCTCTTCGTGATGGACAAATCCTGGTTCGATTACCTGGGGAAGTACGACACGGACATGGACATCTGGGGTGGAGAGAATTTTGGTGAGTCACTGTTTCTGCATCCAGGGGCCAGCGGCATCTCTGTGTCCTGGGCCTACACGCACCTGGGATGAGGGCCTGAGGGGGGCAGTAGATCACTCCTTGGGGGCAAGGCCAGGTGGGGCACAAGAGGAGTGGTTGCTGGGAAGCTGGAGGTAACGGGGCATTTCTCCAGGGGGAAAGCCTCCCCGGGAAGACCATCCGGGGCAAGTTGACAACAAGCCAGCGGGGAGCAGGGAAAGGAAAGGAACATTGGTCATGCCAGGAGGGGGCTGGGAGTTTGACAGACCTAGCTCCACGGATTTTCACAAGAACCCCAAGAAGCAGCCCCATGTCATACTCTTTTTTTTTTTTTTTTAAGATTTTATTTATTTATTTGACAGAGAAAGATCACAGGTAGGCAGAGAGGCAGGCAGAGAGAGAGGAAGGGAAGCAGACTCCCTGCTGAGCAGAGAGCCCGATGCTGGGCTTGATCCCAGGACCCTGAGATCATGACCTGAGCCAAAAGCAGAGGCTTAACCCACTGAGCTACCCAGGTGCCCCCCCCCCCCATGTCATACTCTTAACACACGAGGCGGCTGTAGGGTAGATCAGTGTTATGAGCTCCTCTGGGGGGGGGGGGTCCCAGACTTCTCTCTCTCCTGGGGCTGCAGAATGAGCTCTATCCTACTGTGGTTTGGGAACCTGCGCCCCCTTCCACCCTCACCCCTTTCTCTTTCACTGAGATAATGGCCAGAAGCTCCCAGGCTTCCGTAGTGACTACCCCAGACCCTCTTCATTAACCCACTGCTGAGTGCTGTGCGCACGGGGCAGCCAACAGAGGTTTACCAAATGTTACAGGAATCGCCATCAATCCTCTTCACCCCCAGGCGCCTACCCCCAAATCCCCGAGTTCAGTGCTCCAAGCTCAAGCCTGCCTCGGGCAGGGATTCGGCTCTGTTTTGTTCCCAGAGGTCTCCGGGGTTTCAAACAGTGCCCCCATGAAGGAGGTTTCTGTAAACTTGTTGAATGAAGCACCAGAGGAGGACAGCAAGAGGCGGGCGTGTCACCGGGCACTGTTCGGCACGGGTCCCCAGACGGTGGCACGGCCCCGAGAATGGATGATCCGTGGGGCCCGTCTGGCATCCAGCAGTAATCCCGTGCATCGTCCTCTGCCATTGTTTTCTCCTGTTCCTGCCTCTGGAGTATTTTATGGCTTTCTTCCTCAGTCACTAAGAGTTATTTTCCAGAAATTTATGGCTGCCAGCCTGACCCACAGCATCTGTTCTCCCAAACTGGGCAGTGTAGAGAAATCCATCAGACAAGTACCATTCAGGGCCCGGATTAGAAGCTCAGCAAACAAACAGGAAAAAAAAAAAAAAAAAAAAACACCCAAGCCGCCGAAACCAAACTGATTCTTCTGCCTGGCACCCAGTCTTGGAACATAACAGGGAAATCGGTTACAGGTTCAAGATCAGGACTGCCTGCACAGGCCCAGGAGAACCTGGGGCCCGATAGGGTCTTGTCCTTCCCTCTCGTGATCCGTAGCGATGTGCTCTGGCCTTTCCTCCCGTCGTCAAGTGACTCCTTCCTGTAGCCCGTTTGATAGACAGCAGTCCTCTCATTTCTGCTCCAGTGCCATTTATGACAATAGCGTTCACCGCTTCACAGTTTGGCACACTGAGTCATTGCGAATTTGTGTGTTGAATTGTTAGAAAATGCTTCTAGCCCATCTCGCTCTAGCCTGTGTCTGGCAGGGCTGACACAGCCTCCCTCAACCTTGCAGAGGGAGTGTGACCTTTCCTCCACGTGGCAGTCACTTTGGGATTCAGGCGGCACGTTATTTTTCATGATGGCCTGTTCTGGTCCAGCCTGCCCGTCCCTTCTTTTGATGGCGGTGTGGACGCGCACCTGCGCCTGTCCAGGGGCAACTTCGGCTGTTGCCTCCCAGTCGTCTGACGCTCCCAAGTGCTGATCGGAATGGGGAACGAGGGAGGGGCTTCTGAGAAGCTGTGGAAGAAGCATTTTACAGTCCATCACAGAATTTTTTAAACCACAAAAAAGTATTGCAGATGGTTATCCCAGGAGACACTTTTTCTCCCATCACAACATTCCGTTATGTTATAGCCCGCTCCCAGCGCTTTAAAAGCCATTTTTGGACCCTTTTTTTTTTTTTTTTTTTAAAGCATTTTATGTCAGAAGATGCAGTGCTTTCCTGATAGTACTTAGATTCTGTGGGGGCAGTCCAGCTCTGCCAGAGAGCATAGGTAGGCACCTGAGGGCATGACCATGGGGATTGGGAAGAGCCCATCAGGATGGAGTGACCATCGGGGGTTTGCTGGGACTGGGGAGCACTGGTTCACCTTCAGAGGAGAGTTGATACTGAGGGAAAGAGTTCTTCTCCAGGGGATGGCAGGGGGCCTTCTGCACCTCCTAGCTCACCACATCCTGAGAGCCCCGGTGTCACTCACATGCACTCCTCTCTCCATCCCCAGGACTGTTCTGTTCTCCTCAAAGCCAGCCTCCCACTGGGCCAGAGAGCGCAGTCTGAAATGCCATTCCCTCCCACTTTCCAGACCAGGCAACCGCTGCGGCTGCAGCTTGTCCTGTTCCATAGGGAGTATGGGAAGTTAAGGACACCCCCTCGGCATTTGCGGTCTACGGCCCTGGGTGACCTCGGTGGGCCTATGGCTAGTCCTTGTTCAGCAGGAGGGCTGGATGCAACGTGATTGCCCCAGATGGCGTGAAGTACAGTGTTATGGACCAATCAGATGATCTCTGCTCAAGTCCCATGTGTTCATTGCAAAATAATAACAGAGCTTCCAGGCCCAGGAGTGCTGAGAACTTAAAAGTTCATTAAAAGGAAGGGTCTCTATTGGTGCATTTCTATGTGTGGACTTGGGGATAGCAGTAGCTTAGGGATATAGTAGCTGTAACAGTAGTACTGTTACAGAGTAACAGTAGGGATGACCTCAATGCCCACCGCGGCCCGCACCACGCCCCGTCCTGAGCTGGCCAGGGTTACAGTGGGTCCCTGCTGCTGTGGGTACAGTGTGTGTTCCTACATGGGACATGTCGCTCCGTGCAAGCTGGAGTCATTGCATTCAGTGGAGCCTGTGTCTCAAGCTCCCTCCACCTTCGCTCAGAAACCAGACTAGGAAATGGAACTGGAACCTTGGTGGGTCTGGCCGAGCTATGGTGTACGGACAGCTGTAGTTTGGCTTCCGGGGGGAAAGCATCCTCTTCCTCATCCAGCAGTCGTGGGCTTGGCGCATAGACAGCTAGGCTGGTGGAGGGCAGGGACAGGGGGCCCCGGCGCCCTGG
Organism: Mustela lutreola; assembly: GCF_030435805.1. NCBI lineage: Eukaryota > Metazoa > Chordata > Mammalia > Carnivora > Mustelidae > Mustela > Mustela lutreola. Next base: position 121,292,465 of record NC_081298.1, read on the forward strand.
TCAGACAGCCAGTGGGTTGATGAGGTCACAGGAGGAAAGGAGTGAGGGTGGAGGGTGGGGAGATTTGCCCTCAAGTAGGAGTCTGACGTCTAAAGAAAATAAGATAGCGGTGCCCCCCATGAGGGTAGAATAATTACCCGTCTCCCTGTCTGCAATTCAAAGTGGATTAGGGCCTGCCTGACGCTCATCACAGGGGAAGTTGTGGCGGCGCTGACTCAGCAAGAACCCCCTACAGAATCCCTCCATCGTCCTTTCGCCCCGTCCCCCTCACTTAAGAAAGTGATGACTCGGCAAGAGCCCCAGACGTGGAAAGCGGAGGGTCTGGACAACGCCCCACACCTCCCCGCATGAGCCCCCGCCGCCTGGCGCCTTTGGATTATGAGACTTTCCCCAGAGTCAGCACATCCCCGGGAGGACAGTCATCCTGACATCAGTGGTGTTGACGAGGGCAGGCAACTCCACTTCTGGGTGTTAAATATCCCTGGGAACCATCACGCTCATCTGCACACTCCAGACTGCCCGAGTCAGGCCCTGAGTCTCCGGTCACCACCTTTCTAATATGCAGGACCCTGGAGCCTAGAAGCTGTTCTGCCTCTCAGGGTGCAGGCACCTTGGCGAGGCATCAGCTGCACTGAGGGGGCGCGAAGACGGACATCTGTCAGGACTGGATGGAGGTGCTGGTGGTCGCTAGTTGTAGAGGAGCCTCTCTTGTTGGCCTCTGAAAGCCTCGAAGGCAGTGTCTTTGTACCCGGAGCGGCACTGGTCGCCGGAGGGCTGAGTTATGGAGCGGGGAGCGGTGCTTCAGCCCCCAGGCACTGGATGGCAGGGGTCAGGTTGGACTGCTGCTGATCATAACATAAGGACATCCACAACTATGAACATGATCATTAAGATGACTAACAAGCTACCACCTGAGGGAGGGAGACCAAACAGAGTATAGCCCCGTCTCACCAGGGTGGATGAAGAGATCCATTTTCCCCCCATGACTCAACGTTTGCAGAGTTGAGATACAGGGCAGTTTTCAGCTAAAGCACCAGACACAAGACAATGAGGAGGGCAGGTTTGACAGGTGAGGGAGTGGAGGCAGGCAGCAGTGGGCTGTGGACGGGCGGCCAGGGGCAGAAGGTGCATATTATCTGCTGGTGTCCAGCGCCCCTCAGTTGAGCGTCACACGGCCCGTGGAAGCCTGTGCTGGAGCTAGGACAAAGCTGGGGCTGGGGAGGTATGAAGGGGAGCCCCTCAGCTTCAAGTGAACCATGAGGTCAGCCGAGGAAACAGGGTCAGGGGGACCCTGCAAAGACAGAGCCTTGGAGGGTGGAGCCTTGGAGTGGAAGACTGCCAGCAGACTGGAAGGAAGGGGAGGGACCAGGGTCAGATAACTACTTGCCAAGGTGGGTCCTGTGTCTACAGTGGCAGAAGGCGGGACTCAGAGATGCGGAGGGAAGCGAGATGGCACGCAAGGGGAGCACAGAGAGAGAAACAGGTTGCTGGGGTAGGAGGGGGTGGGGGAGGGAACCGAAGCATCGTTTGGAGGGATTCGCTTTGTAAATGAGGAGGGACATATGTCTTATTTGAATACATGGAAAGGAAGAGACCATGGCCAAAACGTATGCGTATTTTGGGAAGAGGGCTGGCACCAAATTTGTAGGTTATATCTAGTAAACCAGATCTCCGTCTCTAGTTTTGAAAGATGAGATGGTTTTCCTTTTTTGGAATTGGAGCAGACCGTATTTTGAGATTCTGGGGAGGAAGGGATTGGAGCACAGCAGACTTTTGGAGCACACTGTTGAGGAAGACGTCCTGAGACTGAAGTCACACACGCACTGACAGTCCCACGGGCTGACCCCTGCAGCCAGCCCCGCAGTGCGCTCACGGCAAGGTGGAGTGGCGGTGGGGGGGGGGGTGGTGGTGGCAGTCAGCTAAGCTCTCCCGTGCTCCGTGTCTCACCCCCACCCCCACGAATACCAGTCTGGGACATGTGAGCTCCACAGTGCCCCCAGCCAAGCACCATATTGCTACGTATTGGGGGCTTGATAGAAAGTCAAAATCTGGAATGTTATGTCCACAAATTTCAAGTGGCGTTGGTGGCAGAAGAAGAAAGCTGGAAGCAGGCACAGGAGGCCAGTGCTAACAGGGTCTGTGTTTCGGAGACTGGCTTCAGGGACGTCTGATCGTAGCTGCGGCTCATCTTTCCGTCCTGCTTAAGTGTTCCCCATAGTCTCAAAATTGTGTTTCATTTGACGTGGATGGCCGCCCTGCAGCACGGACCCTCGGTGAGGTGAAGCAGGCTTCCCCACGGACACGGCCTGGGGGCTGCTGCAGAGTCGGGGGCTGCGGACCCCAAGGCCAAGCTCTTCTGGTCTCTCCCTCCCTCCGTGTTCTTGCCGTCATTTGGAAGCAATCCTGAAAGAGTTCTTTCTTTATTCTAGCACACACACATTGTCCCTACCGTGTCCCCGGACTTCCTGGGAATGAGCTGTAGCCCATTTGGGACAGCTCCTGGGCACGCAGAGAGCCAGGTGTCAAGAAGGTGATGGCAATGGGTGTGGTGTCCGCAGAGCCTTGCCTGCAGCTCAGGTACACAGGGCAAAGTCTGGTTGAGGACAAGTAAGTGAGAGAGCTGGTGAGGATCACGATGAAGACATCGTGTCCAGACGCCTGCTTGGGGAGCTGGACAGGAAGGAGACACAGAGCAGGAAGTGGAAAGAGAGAGAGAGGACCCAGGTGAAGGAACCCAGGGAGGTGGTGCCCAAGAAGCTGGAGGGTGCCATGCATGTATATGGTAAGAAGGCACTAGAATACTCACATCCTCTTTTCCTACTCCTGGACCCCAGCCTGCTTCCATGTGCCCCTCCCCCACACCTGCAGGAGGAGTCACCCAGGGCATGGGTTTCCCCTGAGCCAGCCTGCCCTCCTATTTGAGCTTGACTGCAGAAGCACGAACCAGGCAGGAATTCCCAAGTGGGAAACTGACGTTGGCCACCAGCGGCGTACCCTGCGGGATGCACGGGGTGCAGTCAGTAAGGAGGTGCGCTGTCTGCAGAGAAGTTAAAGCCCTCACAACACTGCCGAGCAGTCACTAATATTCCCCTCCACCACTCTAGTCTGCCACTGCTTCCTTCCGGGGCAGGGGCACTGCCTCAAGCCACTGAGGACCTTGGTCCCAGGGGAGAGAGGCACACCCCGGCCTAATCCCGGCTGCCTCTGGGGACTCCTCTCCTCCTGCAGCTTGCAGCAGCCAACCGGGAAGAAATGGGCATGTGTGCAACATCCCCGCCCTGGGGGGGCGACCCCAGCAACAGCTCAGCGGCTTCCAGCATTTTCTAGGCTACTGCCAAGACGTCCCCCCACAGGCTATAATTCAGGCATCCTTACGGAGGGGCAGAATTGTGGTCCGGGTGTTGGGAGCTGCTCTCCTGGATGCCTCGTCCAGGAGCTTGCTGGGAATCCTGCCCATGGGTATTGCTGGCCGGTCAGAGTGTGAACCTCACCACCTCCATGACAGTCTCTTCTATCTGGGTCTGGACTGTTGCTAAAGTCTGCTATATTCTTAAATGGAAAATTCTTTCTCCTTGGTCCTGGTTCTTAGCCGCCAGGGTCATCTAAGCATGTCTAATCCATCTTCCATGTGTCCAGAAGCAGCAGTCTGGGTCACCCAAAGGCTGTAGCAGGGCCCTGCACCAGGCTGGTCCCCAAATACGGCCCTCGCCCCCCATGAATGTGCTCCTCCAAGCCAGTCCCTGTGTGTTTCCATATTCACGTGCATCACCCTTCCAATTCTGAGTTATCATCAGCCCCGGTTGCTGAAAGGGAAACTGAGGTCACCCAGCCAGCAGAGCACACAGTCTGACTCTGGAGCCAGCTTTTGACCCCCAGTCCCAGGCTGGATGCGGCGGGAGGCCCTGACCCCTTCCTTGGGCCTGGTGCCCTTGATACTGCCATCCTGTGTCCCCTCCCCTCCGGAGAGCACAGAGCCGTGCTGAGGGGGCACGACTATCTTGCAGAAATCTCCTTCAGAGTGTGGATGTGCGGCGGCAGCCTCGAGATCGTCCCCTGCAGCCGAGTGGGCCATGTCTTCCGCAAGAAACACCCGTATGTTTTCCCAGATGGAAACGCCAACACGTATATAAAGTAAGTGCGAGTCCCAGGGGCTCTGTGGGGGCAGCAGAAAGCCTAGTGAAGGGTTGTGGCTATCCCCAGTTGTCTGGTAGGTTGGTAGGTTGCCTGAGTGTTCTGGGCGCTCAGGAGCCACAGTCGTGCTCCTTGGGACTCTGCCTAAGCAAGGGAGGTCGGAAGCAAGGCCCACCCAGCAGCAGGAGGAGGCGGTCTGAAGCTCTTCTCCACCACGGACGTCCCCGCGGCTTGCCGAGGCCTGCGAGTCACTGGGCAGCACTGTCCTGTCGGGCTTTGGATGTTTGGGGTTGTTTGGGTTTGGGGGAGAAGATTCCATTTTTGTTTCCAAGTTCCAGAAGATCTATAGCTTCCTCTTTCAGCCTGGGTCCCCAAGGGAAAGGTTACTGGAAGGATTTGAGAACGGGAGAGCACAAGCAGCTGCTGCTCACATGCTTGGCCCTGGCTTCTTCCCTAGGGTGTCTGCACCTCCTGCTAGGGGACGAGATGAAGATCCCGGGGTCTCAGTACGTCCGTGGTGTCCACTTGCTCATTCCTGCTCTGTCCCTTTATACGGCTTCTGTGATTCCTTCTCCTTCGGGCTTTGCCTCTGTTTTGGGAACATTTCACGTATGTCCCTCTTTCCTCCAGCTTCTCACCTTTTCCCTTTTTCCCCTTTGTCGCTCATCATCTGACGGCTTCACTTACCCATTTATCCTTCTTTTCCCTTTTTTCTTTTCTGTCTTGTCCATTTGGGGGAGGGGGGAGCTAAGCATTTCTTCATTTGGGGCGTCATTTTCCTCATCTGTGTTCTTCTGTCCTCGGTTTTCACACGTATGGGCGGGTGTGGGTTACATCCTGACACGAGCATCCTGGGGCCGGCATGGCGCTGACCAAGGGGGAAAGTTAACAACACCTTTTGCAGAAACCTCTGGGCGAGGGTGGGGTGGTGAGAAATCCGGCGGGCACTGAAGACAGGGCTGCCTTGGGCCTTGGGTTTCCAGGAGGAAAACGTGAGCAGGCGACACCTGGTATAGAAGAGCGATGGGGACAGTCCTGGGCTCCAGAACATTCTCTGTCTTTGAGTCTGGGCCCTAGCCAGTGGGTCAAGCGGCATACAATTTGCTGATGGTGAGGCCCCAGGCAAGGAGTCAGCAGAGCGCTGGGAACTGCCTTCCCTGCACCAAGAGCAGGCTGCCGGTGTGACTGTCATTTCAGGTCCACTGGCTGGGACAGGTTTGCCATAGACCTCCACGGAAGACCTCTGCTCCAGACAGAACCGGAAATCTGCAGGGGCATGCCCTGTTGAATGAGGCCCCAGGGTCACGGATGTGGGCCCCAGCGGGGACTGCTCCTCCACTGCCCCTGGTGTCTGTTTTCTGATGGCCTCTTTCTTGCCCTGGGGCTCTTCTGGTACCACTGCCTCCCTGCTTGCTGTGCAGGGACACACCGCCTCCATGGCAGTCTCTCTCGTTTTCCGTGACCAGCCCTAGAGCAAACACCTGATGGAAAAGCCTAGTGAGCTGGCCAGATAGCTGACAGTTGGGCTAATTACTTGGTTCTTGACACATGTACCTTGCTCTCGGACGCTGTATGTGACCGGCTGTCCTGCCCAGAGCTGGGACCCCAGCCTTTGCCCTGCAGAAAGGGGGAGCACCTGGAGAGGGAGCCTGTGTGCAGAGGGAGGCAAGGTGGCCACCGCCGGCCCTGCCTCTCTCCTCCTGGTTCCTGGCAACACGGGCGTATGTGGTGTGTGGACTCTCCTCTCCCAGCCCCCTCCTCCTTTTTCTTTTTGAGCTGCAAAAGTTCCATTTCTGGCACAATTTTTCAGGTGTTACCTTTTGAGGAAGAGTTTGTCCTGTGTCTTGGAGTAAAGGCCCCTTAGGAGGTTGGGTGGGATGTGGCCGGGCTGAGCCCCGGTGGAGGAGAGCTGTTACTGGATCGTGGGGGCCCCTGGCTAGGTGATGCTGCTGCGTGTGCATACAAACTTCTCTGGGACACTCCCTGTTTCCCCAGGAACACCAAGCGGACAGCTGAGGTGTGGATGGATGAGTACAAGCAGTACTACTACGCTGCCCGGCCGTTTGCTCTGGAGAGGCCCTTTGGGAAGTAAGTGCCCCTTCCGGCTGCTTTGCACGGGGGTCAGGAGGAGCACTGGCTGCTGACAGCCAATGTATCTGGTCGCCCAGGCAGGGGCCGCTCTCTTTCACGTCTCTTCTTGTTCCTGCCCTCCTGGGGATGCAGGGATTTCAGCAGCTCTTGCAGAACAAGTGGCAACATGGGCCACTGCCCATGTGGTGATGGGGTGCCTTGCACCATGGACGGATGTTTCTTTTTCCATAAAGGTGGGGTGTGGGACAGGACGGACTTAGTCCCTCTAGCTCAGAGCTCCTCTTCCTGGTTCTGAGTTCCCCAAGGCCAAAGCACCCTCCTTCCTCCATGGAGCAGTATCCTACAGGTGTCCCCAAGAGTCGTGCTCCGGCTTCGTCCAGGTAGACGAGAACAGGGAAAGAATTCTGTGCCGAGGCCACAAAGGCTCTCCTGGGAGTGCTCCCCAGACTCTGAGAAGTGGGTTTTGTTGCCTCCATTTCACAGGACAGGAGACTGAGTTTTCTGCAGATTAAGCTACATGCCCTGATCACATCACTGAACCGGGGGCATGAGGCTCTAACCACCCCTGTCCGATCCCCAAAACCATATGTTGCATTCTCCACCACAGAACTGAGGAGAGAAAAATGGAAACTTCATCTGTGTTAGCATCTGATTATTTGGAGGGACAACCAGTGGCCTTTTGTCATGCCGATGTCCCTCCGCCAGACTAAGGCTGGGGAGTGGATGGGTTTCTCCCCCCTACACCGTGTAGGGGAGCCTGTCACTGCTCCGGAGGATTAAATCAGACTCGGCCAAAATGGCTTATGTCTCTGAAATTATAACTCCGTGTTGTTGCCCGCAGTTCAATCGCTCAGAACCTCACAAAGCATTTGTCCCGAGTCCTCGTCAAACTCCTGGCCCACGGACCACGGCTGTGCGTCTCCCTTTCCTCACCTCTCCCCATCCCTCCCTCCCCTGCTTGGTTTTGGCTCTCCTGCTTAGAGAGAGGCTTAAAAGACATCATCCTCAGATCTTTGGCCCTGTTGTACATCTGTCAGCCCCTCAGGCAAAGTTTTCTCAATCCTGGATACACCTGACTTTGTACCTTTCCCTCCTCCCTTCCCTGCACAGGCTGCTGAAGGTTCTGGAAAGTATCAGCCGGTGCTGCTAACACACCGTGGCCATCACGCTCAGGCAGGACCTTAGTAGACTTGTCAGTCGTGCTGCCTTTCCCGGCCATCATTGTCCCCAGTCCCCATTTAAAATTCTCCTGTCTCCCTACCCCTCCCCCCAAGTCCACCTGTCACTCACATCAGATGACATCTGTTTTACAGCTGAGAGAGACGACATTGACTTCCCAAGACAAACCGACCCGGAAACTTTGCTCTCTCTGCCGCACTCTTCTTCCATCTCCTGAGACAGGTGTGCCCCCTGCCGTGTGAGACCCGCCCTCCACTTGTAACGGGCCACCCTTCATCTGCATTCCTTCCTAAATCAACACTTGTCCAGCTCCCTCTGCCTGGATTCCTCCTCCTCTTCTGCCTCCTGGCTCAGGGCTTCTTAAACTTTAATACACACAAATCTCCCGCGGCTTTTGTTAAAATGTGGTTGTTGATCCCCTAGGGTGGCATTTCCAGGAAGTTCCCAGGTAGTGTCTGAGGGCCTGTCTGGACAGAGCAGAGCAGAGCTCCAGGCCAGGCCGGTGCTTCCCAAACTAGCCTGCACCCTGCAGTCATCCAGGGGGCTTCGGAAGCTATGGGTGCCGCTCCCAGAGAACTGCTCCGGTCTGGGGTACAGCCTGGGCTGGAGAATTGTTGAAAGGCAGCCCCCTGCCCGCACTCCCTAGACTCTGATATGCAGCCGGTGCGGACACCAGTGTTCTAGGAGACCCTGCCTTCTGCTGCCTCATCCCTGATCTGTCTTTGCTAATGCACAGTCCCCATCAGCATTTAAACTGATTCAGGGTCTCACATCTTAAAACTTAAATGATTTAAAAAGGAATAGGAGGGAAGAAAAGAAAGTGTGCACTTTGGGAAGCTCATGCCCCACCTCTCCTGAGTGTGCTTGGAGACCTCCCCTGTCCCTGAGAGCCCCTTCCCGACCACGATGACCGTGCCTACAGTCTCCGCCTGCCTGGTCCTGCTGCGGCCTCACTTTTCTCTTTCCTGCCGTGTTTGTGGTCCTCCCCGAGGGTCCGTCATCGCCGTCTCTGTACTGCGCATTCCCCCTGGCGTTCACCACCGCTTCTGTACTGCTGACTCGTGGGTCTCTGTCCCTGACCTGGGCCTCTCATTCTGAGCCGTAGCCCCTTCCATCCCACTGCAAACTGGACATCTCCACTTGGACAACTCCCAAGCTGCTCCAGCTCCAATCCTAAAGGGAACAGCCATGGTGCTTCGAAACATGCTCCCCAGCCTGTCTCCCCCAACTCCAGGAACACTCTTCCTCGTGTCCTCTGGCCCAAGTCACGGGTCTGGGTATCGACCTTGACTCTTCCCTCCCCCACCCGCCCGGGTCAAACAGCCCCTGAGCCCCGGTGCTGCGGCCTCCTTCATGCACGCAGCGCCAAGGTTTTTTGCTAAACACTGAACATTCAACTCTAAAGAAAAAAAACTGACATCATTCTTTGGCTCATGTTGCTTTGAGTCTGGTGAGGAAAGGTGGTTAGCGCTAAGAAGCCCAGTGTGGGCTGGAGGAGGTGAGGCTGGCCGAGCAGGGCCGGTCCTGTGGGCTCACCCAGGAAGCACAAGGTGCAAATGGGGTAAGGAAGGGGGTGGCAGGGATAAATGGAGGGACTTGACCTGTCCCTTCTCTCCATTCCGCCCCCAACTTCCCTGCCTGAGAGCACGACCAGCAGCTGGCTGTCTGCAGCCCCCTCCCACAGCTCTCCCTGTCTCCAGCCTTGCCCTGCCAGACCCAATCTCCCCCCCCTCCCCCGTGAGATGCTCTTAAAGTTCAGATGTCCCCACATCATGCTTTGCTTAAGCCCAGAACATACACACGTTCGTGAGTGCACACAACTCAGCCTCGCGCAACACTCTTCTCTGTTGTTCAGAAGCCCACCGTTGAGCACAATGCCTGGCACACAGTAGGTGCTCAATAAATATCTGATGAGTAAAGGTGTGACTGGGCCCCAGAACTAGCCACAGAAGCTGATTCTTTGAGGATGGGGTGGGCAGGAGTGGTATTCTTTGGCTGCAGAAGCCAAAGAGAGATTTGTGGGTAAGTAGACTCAGGGCCCCAGTGGTGAATCAGTGACAGACATACTACATGTTCTCCTAGCCTTGTTTTGAAAGAAAAGTAAAACATCCCTGAATCCTGTTTTTGAATGAAAGCACAAACCCTCCGTGTCGGTACCACACCATTGTGAGCTCCTGCTGTGGTCTTCTGTAGCTCTTCCTGGAGCTCTGGAACTCTCCCTGGGTGAGTTTCTCCATCACCCTCAGGAGAGACATGCTGGGCACAGCATGTGCATTTGTCTCTCAGCCTCATTCCTGCCACTGACCCATCTCTCTGTGTCTCTCCCGCCCCGCTTCCTGCCAGCATTGAGAGCAGACTGAACCTGAGGAAGAATCTTCAGTGCCAGAGCTTCAAGTGGTACCTGGAGAACGTCTATCCAGAACTCAGGTACATGCCCTGCCTTCTGACTTGTCAGGAGAGACCCTCAGCTGACTGGGTCTGGACAAGGGACATCCCATGGCCAGCTGGATACAGGGTGTTAAGTATAGGGAGGTCTGAGGAGACCAGTTGGCTCCCCTTATTCCTGAAATCAGAAGAGGAGTTAAGTTCATCAGTAGCTTAAGGGCTGGAGGTTAGCAGCATTTCGCAGCTGCTGGGATTTGAGTCCCGGGTGTGACCTGAGGCTAGCACTGTCTCCGCGCCAGGCTCCGTCTGCCGTGGTGGCTCCTGGGTCTCTCCTCACTGCCTTGTGCCCAGAGGCAGCTGCCGACCCCGGGCGAAATGCCCCTGACATCCTCAGAACCCTGCCTCTACCTCTCTAGTGGCTAGTGTCACTCAGCCAAAGGGCAGTTGGTTCTCACGTCTCTGTGGCTTTCCTCCAGAATCCCCAGTGATTCCTCCATCCAGAAGGGCAGCATCCGACAGAGGCAGAAGTGCCTAGAGTCTCAAAGGCAGAAAAACACGGAGACCTACACCCTCAGGTTAAGCCCCTGTGTCAAGAACAAAGGCGAGGATGTAAAATCCCAGGTACGTAACAGGCGAGGGGGGCCAGAATGTGTGCGGGGACTCCGCCTCCGCCACCTGCTTTTATATGACATCAAGTGTCCGGTTATACCCAGAGCCTAGCCACAGGGCAGGAGAAGTACGACTTCCCCTCACTCTGGGACCAGTGTCACTCTACTGGGTTTCCAGAGGTGTCGAGTTTCTCTGAAGGACAGAGATTCTCCTGCAGTCCTCTTTTCTCTCTCTTTTCTTTGCTGGCTCCCCCGCCCCACTTTGATGGGTTCATGGTGAGTGCTCACGAAGGTTCTTAGGTCATTATTCTTTTCTCTGGAACCGGTGTCTTGGAGATTTTATCCAAGCTTCCAGCTTTGGCCCCGCCCTCTCTGTTTCATCGATGCACAAATCCTAGTTTTCATCCCTCCACAAACTGATCCATTCACTCCATAACCATCTCTGTTCTCTGCTAACTGGGAAGACACGGAGATGAGTGGCTAGGTCGCAGGTCTCTGTGGGCCCTTGGGGGATCGAACACAGGAACAAGCAAGTAAGCAGCTGTTCTGTTAAACTCTGTCCTGGATGGAGTTCAGTCCAGGCTGCTCTAGAAGCAGTGAGAGACGGTCTTTGCCATATGCACAAGAGTCAGGGACGTCTTCCTGGAGGACTTGATAATGAGCTGCATCCTGAGAAAGGAGTAGAAATGGGCTCTGTGAGGAGGGGGAGAAGGAGCAGCCCAGGAAGGAGAGCACGCGTGAAGGCCTGGGCTGGGTTGGGTGGCCTGCGCGAGCCCATGGCCACCGCAGCATCGTCTGTGGTTCTAGTAGATGGACGGCTACGAGCAGCAGCCTGGCCCCACAGCCACCTCCCTGTCCCACTCCCCTCCGTGTGACTATCTTCGCCCGAGCTCCACGGCTCCAGTCCCCACTGTCTGCCCTGGCTCCATTTTCTCCTGGTCGGCTTTCCTTAGCAGTGGCATTGGTGATGTTTTGGGCCCGATGGTTTTTTTTTTTTTTTTTTTTTTTTTTTTTTTTTTTTTTTTTTTAAAGATTTTATTCATTTATTTGACAGAGAGAGATCACAAGCAGGCAGAGAGGCAGGCAGAGAGAGAGGAGGAAGCAGGCTCCCTGCTGAGCAGAGAGCCCGATGCGGGCCTCGATCCCAGGACCCTGAGATCATGACCTGAGCCGAAGGCAGCGGCTTAACCCACTGAGCCACCCAGGCGCCCCCCGATGGTTTTTTGTGTGGGAAGCTGTCCTTGCTCTAAGGCCCACCTAGCAGCATCCCTGGCCTCTGCCCCCCAGGAACACCTCACATATGCCAGCCCTGACTAGCGAGCTGTCTCTAGGCTACACCAGACACCCCAGGGCCAATAAAACCACCCAGATTTGGGGGGGGGGGTGCTGGGTGGCTCAGTCGTTAAGTGTCTGCCTTGGGCTCTAGTCATGTTCCTGGGATCCTGGGATCGAGCCCCACATCGGGCTCCCTGCTCATTGGGGAAGCCTGCTTCTCCCTCTCCCACTCCCCCTGCTTATGTTCCTGCTCTCACTATCTCTCTCTCTGTCAAATAAATAAATAAAATCAAAAACAAAAACAAAAACAAAAACCGCCCGGATTGGGAACCACCGTGTTAGGTTCAAACCCTAGCCTCTAGTCTCTGCCCCTTGTCCCCCCTGCCGACACATCACCATCAGACCATTGTTCTTCGCCTCAATACAGGCTCCAGGGGCCCCCGTGGCCTCCCTCAGAAACACACCCCCTGGCGTTCAAGGCCACGCAACCCTGGCCTCCCACTCGCAGTGACTTTTCCCAGACCCGTCTCTCTGCTCCAGCAGGACTTGGGAGGGGCTGCCTGAGCTGGACAGGAAAAGGGGAAGCCAGCGGAGGTCTCGGTCTGGCTTTAGGGATGGTCACAGGCTTGGAACGGCACTGTTTACTCAGGTGGCATTTTGTAAATCGTTGTGAAGAGCTGAGTCATGTCCCTATCTTCTGAAGCCGTGTGTGGGCGCTGTTCATAGGGGATCCCAACGGCCAGAATGTTGTCACCCTCCACCCCCCCGATCCCTGAGATGGAAGCTTGCTCGACCTGCCTTCAGCAAAGCAGTGGCTTTCCTGGTACTTAATGCACAAGGAAGTAGAAGGAGGGGAGCCATAGTTAAATCTGGATCTCTCGGGGAGGGGCTCTCCAGTCTCCAAAAGATGCCAGGCCTTTACTTAAGTGGAGAGTCAAAGTACCCATTGCACCTGACCTTCCAATGGCACAAGAAAGGGGAGGAAAAGCAGTCATCCGTGGGAAACGAAGGGTGATCCTAGTAACAGTCTTTGAGCCAAGAGTCCTTTCTAGATGCTAGGGCCAAGCCATCACTCCTTCTCGCTTTGGAAAGAACAGTTGAGTTTGCGCAGCAGGAGTGTAAATTCTGGGAAAACGGAAGAAGACTCTGAGATCGATGTTCCGTCCGCTTGCACAGAGGACAGTGAGGGCCCATGGTGCTCCTGGCCCCTGGCTGCGTGTCGGGGGACAGGGAGGGCCTGGGCTGGATTAGACTCAGCCCCCTTCTAAAGCGGCCCATGGCCAATCGCGGGGCTGGGATGCACGTCCAGGTTTTCTGAAAGTGTAAACCCGCTTTAGACAGAAATCTACATAACTATTTCTGCTAGAATAATCCCCGCGTGTACATGTGTGTGCATGTGCGTTTACACATGCGTGTGAGCCCTACACCCTTGTAGGGCTGACCTATCTACCTTTCTCAGCCTTTCAGTAGCTTCCCTCCTTCCGGCATAAGAAAGACAGTCCCGTCTTTGTGTTCGCCAATCCTTTCTGCCACCGCGGTCGGGCTCCAGGAGTTCTCTCTCTCTCTCTCTGACCCTGCTCTGCCTTCTTGGCCCCTTCTACATTTCATTTCTCCTCTTGCACAGCCTCTTGGCCTGTCCAGAGCGGGTCTCGCCCCTTTGGGCTCAGCTGTGTGTAGTAGGGACTCAGTCTGCCTTTGGGAGGACTGATGCAGGGTAAGATCTACCCGGATCCTGCAGTCCGGTTCAGGCCATTTGGGTGGAGGATTCCGGGGTTCCGAGATATCTGAGATATCTGGAGTAAAAGAAAATCACGGGGTTCAAGCCAAGAGCTCAGAATTGTGCTTCTCGCTGGCTACGTGCTCTCAGGGGTGTGTCCCCCGCCGGCACGTCGGTGTCCTCATTGCTGAAATGAGACAGTCAGACCTCGGCCTCGGATGCAGGTTCACGCCCCTGCCCCACCCCCCGCCCATCCATCCCTACCCCTGTCTTACTTCTCTTTCTTGGCCGGCTTGTCAACCTTGGGAACAAAATGTTTAATCTTGGTGTGTACAGAAGACATCGGCAGGCTCATGCCTTGGGTGGAGTACAAGAGAAATACATCATCAGTTTGCAAACCTGCTGATCCCAAGAAGCCTCCAGGTTAACGAGTTTCCCCTTAACTTTATTGGATTCTCTGGAAGAATATGTGTGTGAAAAATGGAAGGAAGACAGGTGCACCAATCTCACTGCTATCCCCAATTTAAAGACAGGGAGAAAAACGGAAAAACTTCGCAGTGTGTTCATCTACCTGCATTCCGGGCAGTTTGGGCTCCTGGCTTGGGAAGGATGCACATGGGCAGCTGGACATTCGGGTGGGCAAGAGAAGGTGGGCCTCCTTCTCCAGCCCCAGCAGCAGCCACTCTCCAGCTCGGCAGAGGACCCAGCATCAGATGTATTGGGTGTGGGGTTTTAATCATACGCATATAAAGTGTATCTGACAGCTTGGGTTGAAGGGATAGGATGAACTAGAAATAAAAGACCCCAACAGCGAGTCCAGGAAAGGTCCCAGTCAAAAGCAGGAAGCATGTCTCTGAGCCCGCTGGGTCACACTGCTGCTGCTGGTCAGCAGGGAGAGGCAGCAGTCTGTGTCTGTGCAGCTGACACTGTCCCCAGTCGGTGTGTTTGCATGGACCTTTGGGAACCGATTGCACCAAGAGGCTGGCTGAACTAAAGCGTAGCCACTTTACGTTCCAGACACCGTGTCTGAAGAAGGCTGCGGGGGTGTGTGTGGCCGTCGGTGTGACCTAAGTTCTTCAAAGCCAGTGGTGGCCCCAGAGGCTCTAGGCTCAGGTTCAATCTCACCGAGAGGGCCGTGTTCATAGTCAACCCTGTGGTCTGCTCCTGGCGTTGCCTAGACTGACCCCCGCTCTCTCTTCTCTTCCATGAAGTCGTACTCGCCTCCCAGGATCACTGTGAATGTGAAGCATCTAGAACCAGAGACCCTCAAAAATGAGTGGGTTTGCCCATCTAACCACAGCACACCCAGCAGTGTTGCTCGGCATTTGGGGTCTTTTCCCCGTCAGGTGTAGTTCCCCACACAGAAGAGCGTGTGGACGGGGAGCTCACCACCATCAGTAACTGATTCAGGTTTATGTGTTCATGAAAGCACAGCCCCTGCCTTCTCCCCACGTGTGAATGTTTGCCCCCTCACCCAACCCCGGCTCCTCCCACGTGTCACCAAAGCACTGTCCCCAGAGACTGCGCCGGAGCCAGCCACTGGCCTGCGGGTTCCACAGGCCTCATCTGGGTTAGTTATCCCACGGCCCTCCGAGCCCTGTCCTGTTGGCCCCGCCGTCTCACAGATGCGGTAAGTGAGGCTGAGAGAGGTGGACCCGCTCTCCCTGGGTCAGACAGGAGGAATGGCAGGCCTTCCGTTTCTAGGGACCAGGCCCTTCCCACAAGGCAATGGTGTTTCAACCCCAGCGCTGTTGGCATTGATACCAGATAATTCTGTGTTGTGGGGACTATCTGTGCACTGTAGGGGTTTGCCAGCATCTCTGCCCTCACCTGCTGGGTACCAGTAACACAACCCTCCCCCTAGTCATAGTCATCAGAAAATCATGCCTCCAAATCAAAAAAAGGCCTCCAAACATTGGCACATGGTGGGTGGACGGACAGATGAACGGATGGTTGGATAGAAAACAGAAGTGAGATCAGCCCAGTCGAGAGCTGCTGCCCCCGGCTGGGTGCTGGTTGCCAGGCGGGGTGCTGCGGCCTGCTTCATCCCAGCCCTCAAAGGCTACATCTGGCTGGTATTGCCCAGAGAGGAGTCTCCTGCCCCCACCTGCCAGGCCACTCCCTCCTCTACACGCAGGGGCCGTCCTCCAGAGTCTCCCACTAAGCACAGAAGGCCGTTAGCCTGTCCAGCCTGGACCACTGCACCCCATCGTTGGCTCCCCTCTTCCAGGGCAGGGGCAAAGGAGCTAGAGGACTAGGAGTGAACCTTCTCCTCAGCCCCTTACTGGCCTGTCCGTGAGAGGGTGAGGCTGCCCACGCCGCCTCTGGGTTACCTCCAGTGGGTAGGGCCGTGTCTGTGCGCTGTGGGCCGGAGAGGGCTGTGACTTGGCCAGACCCCTCTAATGAAGCCGTCAGCCCATGGCCCAATGTACACTGATCCCTGCCGGGCCAGCCTGAGCAGCCCCTGCTACCTTCCTGAATCCATTTCTGACTCTGGGATTCATTTAATAAACCCATTCATCACAGGCCATTCTGGAGGCCTGACAGGCTGCAGAGTGGGAATCGGGGAACCTCTCGTCGCTCCCTGCCCCCACCTGCTTCTGTGTTCTGCTTCCCTCGCTCCTGTCTTGCAGATGTGGCCGGAGAGCTGTGTTCCTCTGAGAAATTGTGAGGCTGAATTAGTTCACTGCCAGTAAAGCACCAGCTAATGGAAAGTCCACTTGGTGTAAAGGCTTCCATCCCCCATCTCTGCTTGTGCACCTCCTCCCCTTGGGGATCTTAAGGTGATTTCTTCCAAGCCCAGCCCCAGCCGGGTACCATCTACACTCCTTCCCGCAAGGCATTAGTGGACGGCGTGTCTCAGATGTCAAAAGAAGGACCACTCCCCTCCCACCGTCACAGCACCCCCACACGTCCAGTGTTTAAAGCCCCTGGGTTTTTATAGAAGAAGAAATGCCAAGATGAGATTTTCAGAAATTGTGGTATATTTCAAGTGTTTATGTTTAATTTATTCTTTTAACATAAAAAAATACAGAGTCAGTGTATTGTAGTAATCAAAATAATTACAGGATTTATTTTTCAAATGCTAATTCATGGCTCACAGCAGCTGTGTGGGGGGTAATGGGTCAGAGAGACGGACCTTACCTTCTTGCCACATCTCTGACTGTTTAGGCTCATTTCTCGACAACGGCAGCAATCTAAAGCTGAGGCTGGTTGTATATGGTGGGCCCGGGCAGCGGCTGGCTCCCTGGCAGACCTGCCCTTGGACTTGGGCCTGGGCTTCAGGCCTCTCTAGCCCCTTCCTGTACAGAATTCTCTGGACACATGCCCAAGACCAGCTCCCACCTTCTAGATCACACTCCTAAAGACCAGAGCCCCAGAATCCCCCATCCAGATGGCCCGAGCCTGATATCAGGCCCTACATGGATCGCCGGAGGGCACAGTGTGCCCCTAGTACACACTTAAGCCTAAAGGGGGCTTTTAAAGGGGAGTGGCCAAGCGAGCGTGGGTAAGCATATAGTGGAGCTGATGATGGGGCGTGGAGCCAGGATGGGGAGAAGAGGGGAGCAGGCCCGGGAAGCCAGCTGTGTGTGCCCCTGTGATGCGGAGTCTGAGCATGTGGGCCTCCATTCCTACTCTTGCCCCGTGCCCATCCTTGTCGGGGAGGGGCCTGCTCTCTTGGCTGCCCCCTCCCTCATCCCCCACACAGGGTGTGACCTTTGTTTCCAGTCTTGTGTGGCTGCCAGTGGGAACTGGCTGGCTCTCTACTGTGGAGGTGGAGGTGATCTATAGTGTTCTTGTTTACAACCCAGAAGAGGGAGCTCGGGGACAGGCATTACCTGTGATTACACTGGGATAGAAGGAGCTGGGACTCTGGGGGCAGCAACAGCAAAGGAGCCAGAGAGAGTCGGTCAGAGAGAATTGTATAATTTCTGTGAGCCTCTCATCATGCAGAATGGGAACGATAATAATAATACCTATTTGGGATTCTTATGAAGGACAGAATTCTTATGAAGATTAAATTCATCTGTGCTAAGCCCCCAGGACAGTGCCTAGACATAGCCAGTGCTCAGGAAATGCTGGCCGTCGGTAACAAGCTCGTGATTACTGCGTCACCTCTGTGCACACAGACGCCTTTCCCTTCCAGCTAATCCCGGAGGGAAGGAAATGTCATGTATAGCGTGGTGATGTTCAAGTCCAGAGGAGAACTTCCTGATACGTCCCAAGGAGTACATTTCATTACATTTAGTATTAAAAAATTTAAATAGATATAGATCTAGAACTAGATGGTAGAGTAGCCTGTAGCCATCTCTAGGCTTCAGGAATTCTCAACTCACAGCCAGTATTTTATCCATCTGTATTTCCATCCCCCCATCCCCCAGGGAGTGCCTTCTGGTCTAGGTCTTCTCCCAACACTGGCAGTTTGAAAAGGGACATGAGAATACACGTGCAGGACAGTGGCTCCCCCTAGGCTGGTGGCACCATCCAGGTGTCAGGGACAGAGAAGGTCCCAGATCAGGAGAGGCAGGGTTCTGCATCCAGGTGGTCCGGTGAGGCAGCAGAAGGACACAAGCCTGGGGGCAAGGAGGGGGACAGGCCAGGGCACAGAAAGACATCGAAGATGTCACCAGATGGCCGAAGTCAGGAGGGGTGCGGGGGCCGGAGGGGGAGGCTGCCGTGAGCTAGAGCATGTGCAGAATGAGGAGCACATGACAACAGTCAGCTTACGGGACACATGGCCCATAAGAGCAAGGGCCCCAGCTAAGGGACCCTTTTGTCATTCTCGGGCCAAGGAGAAACAGCTGACCAGCGGCCTGGTCCAGGGGCTGAGGGTCAGCTGGGCAGCAGGCGTGGAGTGGAGAAGGTGCCCAGCACTTGACGGGTCCTCTCTGCAGCTCTCCCCAGGGTATCCAATTCACCGGTCACCTTCTTTGCCCCATGGTAAGGCTCCTACTTCACAGCCTGGGAGAGATCTTAGGGAGGCTTCCATTTTTGTCCTTCTGACCTAAGAACTCAAAATATTTTGGGAGCCTTAGCAGCTTGTCGCTCTCTGATCTCTGGCACTGCATGGAATAACTGAGAAACATTCTTTGTAATGATCCTCAGAGGAAGTGCCCCTTTCCTCTCCCCACACTCCTTGTCCATGGACTTTCTCAGCTTCCCTCCCTGCAGGGGCTCTGGGGCCCAATGTTCTGTTCTCCTGGAGTGCTGGAGTGCTCCCCTCTGCGGGGATCATGTTCTGCCCTGTGACCTGCTCTCCCTCTGCCCTTCCTCCACTCCCTCCCTCGGCACACTCCCTCTTACCTCCCTCCTCACACCTGCCTCCTACGTATGATAACACTCCTGTTCTCGAGCCACTGATTAGACTCCTTTTCAAAGAAGGGACAGTTCTAAAGACAGCTGGGGGTGGCCTGCCGGGCAGCTGCTTACACTGTCAAGGGTGGGCAATAGACACACATCCAAACAGAGAAACTAGAGACCCCACGGCTGGGCTGGAGCATTGTTCAGGCTTCCCCGCCTCAAGCCCAGAATTGTTCAGCAGCCCCCAGAGGTGGCCTCTGTGCCCAGGCCGGTCCCCTTCCCAGGTGTAGGGATGGGGACTTCAATGGGGACAGGATCTGGGAGTTTCTGGGTAGTGGGTCCCATTTTCCAAGGTGACCTTGTTGACCGTCTCTTCCTGCTGGGACCTCCAGGGCTTTTTACTCTAATTCTCACATAGTCCCAGATGTGTCTCACGAGGTTTCCAAGGATCCTAATATGAACCTTCTGGCCTCTTCCCCTCCAGATATGGGCCTTCACGTACACGCAGCAGATCCTCCAGGAGGAGCTGTGCCTGTCCGTCATCACCGTGTTCCCAGGCGCCCCGGTGGTTCTTGTCCTCTGCAAGAACGGAGATGACAAGCAGGTGAGAGCTCGGCGGGTGCCCTCGGGGCGTGGTCGCCTTCAGTGACAGGCAGTCCTGTGTAGGTCCAGGTCTCGTGTGCAAGACCAGGGAGAAACTCTAGAGGTGGAGGGGCTGATCAGAAAGTGGCCCTTCTGGTTAGGGGGTGCACCTGCAGCATCAGTCAGCTTGGCCCTGGATGCCTGTGGACCTGGCTGGGCCCCAGTGGGCATGTGTACCTCATACTTGCCTGTCCAGTGCCTTCACCAACCTGGCATCCTTTAGCAGGAAGGCATAGGGACAAAGCCTTCAGGACCGCAGGATGAGTGGTACTGGAATCTTGGCCTTTGGGGGGCCTTGGGCCCTGGCAGGATGTCCACTTTGGGTGTGCCCTGTGCCCTGTCGGGCCTAAGCTGTTGACCCCATGCAGTCACCTGCTCCCTGGGCATTGGCATTAAGGAGATAGACATTCAGATGCCATTGTCTGGCTCACCGGCTGTGTGGCACTGGACTTAGTTTCCTTCCTCTCTGAAATGGAGGTGATGAGGCCCCCCACATGGGGCAGCTGTTGAGAGAGATTAACGGAAGTGGGCCATTGTCCCCGTGCCGTGGTGGCTCCCCAAACCATGTTTGTCCCCTCCTTCTTTGTCACGTGAGGTAAAGTCTCGGGGGGACATCGGCACAAGACCCCTCTCTCTGTTTGGGTCCTTTGTGTGCCGAACGGCTATGGAGGAATCCAGGCTGCTGGCCTCAGGTGCTGCCCAGAAGCCCCTCTGCCTTCCTGTGCCCCTCCTCCACTGGCTCCCACATCTTCCCGACGTGCAGACACTGGCCGCACATCGTTTCTTTGGTTGTTCCCATGACTCACGTGCTTCTTGTTCTCTGGCCTATTGCTTGGAAAGTTATTAACTTCTAATGAGTTTTCCTACCAAACATAATGATTTTGCTTTTACTTTTTTATCCAAAAACAAAAAAAAAACAAACCAAAAAACAACAATAATGCCTGGAAAAGCAATTAGTTGCAATTTTATTCCTCCACGAGACTGTGAAAGTCAAGTCTCTGGGCGACCCTAGCTATGTGCCATAAACATGCCTGATTGTTCTGGAACTCCTGACATCATGGGTAGAACCTGGGCCCTTAGCCAGAGAATCCTGGTTCATGCTCTCTCCTCTCCATCTTCTCAGCAATGGACCAAGACGGGCTCCCGCATCGAACACATAGCGTCCCATCTCTGCCTAGACACGGACATGTTTGGTGATGGCTCTGAGAATAGCAGGGAAGTCGTGGTCAACCCGTGCGAGTCATCACTTATGAGCCAGCACTGGGACCTGGTGAGCTCTTGAGGACCCGAGCCGGAACCAGTGGAGCTGTGGGTGCTGTTTCCCCGGATGCCAAGCAGACTGGAAATCAGGCTACAAGCAGCCCACAGCTTCCGTAGATGCTCTCAACGGGGAGGTGGAGGCAGAGCCCCCGGGCAGGAGCAGATGTCTCAGGGAGGATGGAGGAAGGGATTGCAAGCCAAGTGGGGCTCAGAGACAGACACCCGTGTTCTCTATGCTGTTCTGTTCCAGTCCTGGCCTGGTCGGCTCCCGCCTGAGATCTGGGGAGAGAGCTCACACGGGGAGTGTTACGTTGTTCCCTTTCCGACAGAGGAGGCCAAGGAGAAAAGCATTTTTTGTCACGAGGCCAGGACTAAATTGAGAGAGAAAGAATAGCGGTTGTTTTCAAAACAAATAAAGGAACCTTAGAAGTTTTCTCTGTGCATCTCTTTATTTCCACTAGTGTTAGCACCGCGCTGAGCTGAGTTCTCCATTCAGAGGGAATGCTGGCTGCCATGACAGGCCTTGTGACCTTAAAAAGACACACAACTTCTCTGGCCCTCCATCTCCCAATACGTCACATTGGGGAACAGGAGCAGATCCGTGGTTCTTACCCAGGATTACAGTCTCTCACCTGGAGAAATCGTGTCTGTTCAGGGCTCCAGGTTCCTGCTTCAGGAGATTCCAGTGGGGTCCAGACTCCCCCACTGATTCTTTTTTTTTAATAGTTTTTTTTTAAGATTTTATTTATTTATTTGACAGAGAGAGAGATCACAAGTAGGCAGAGAGGCAGGAGAGAAAGGGGGGAAGCAGGCTCCCCGCTGAGCAGAGAGCCAGATGCAGGGCTCTATCCCAGGACCCCGAGATCACGACCAGAGCCGAAGGCAGAGGCTTAACCCACTGAGCCACCCAGGCGCCCCTCCTCAGCTAATTCTGATGCCTCCTTCCGTTCCCCGGTTGGAACCACTGCCCTAAATGTCTCCCTGGGCCCTCGTGGTTTTATAGTCTGTGGCCACTAGCCGGGTGTTTCTTATTCTAATAAATCCCCACTGTGTCCTGGGAATTGGGTACTGTGCTTGTCCACTCTTATTAGTTAGGGTTTAAGAAAAGAACCAACCCAGGGGCACCTGGGTGGCTCAGTGGGTTAAGCCTCTGCCTTCAGCTCAGGTCGTGATCTCAGGGTCCTGGGATTGAGCCCCACATCTGGCTTCCCACTCAGCCGGGAGCCTGCTTCTCCCTCTGCCCCTCCCCTAGCCCGTGCTCATTCTTTCTCTCTCAAATAAATAAATAAAAATCTTTAAAGAAAAAAGTACCAATCCATATTATTGAAAAACTCCCCAAATAAGCCCCTACATTCTCTGCCGAGGTTCATTTGCCACAAGCTCTTTGGGAATGGTCTTAGTTATCTACTGCTGAGTGACAAATGACCTCCCCAAAACAGCAACTTAAAATGACACACATTTGTTATCAAACAGTTTCAAGGGCCAAGAATCCAGGCACAGCTTCGTGGGGTCCCCTGCTTCAGAGAGACTGAAAAGACTGCAGTCAAGGTGTTGTCAGAGGCCCTTGTCATCTCAAGGTTCAACCAGGAGGCTCTGTCCCAGGCTTACTCCATACTTGTTGGCAGCATTTGGTTCGCACGGCCTGCTGACCAGAAGCCGCCCTCAACCCCTTGCTATAAAGGCCTCTCCAACCTAACCACTCAGTTGACTGGAGCAAGCAAGCCTAGGAGCAGGAGATGAGGATGCCAGCAAGATGCAAGTTACTGTCTTCTAGAACCTAATCTCACAATAGTCTGTCCATCGCTTTTACCACCTTCTATGAGATACAAGTAAACCACTAGACTCGATCCACACTTAAGGGGAGGGAATTACACAAGAGAGCTGATGCCAGAAGGGGGAATCATTGGGACCCATTTTGGATACTGGTTGTCACAGTAACTACTAGGCCCTACACAGGTGTCTGTCTCCTCTCCATCCAGAAAGCCTTCAGGGAGGGCCTTGTTCAAGCTCATCATTACTGAGGACTGCTACAGGGTAGGAAGTCACAGGCCGAGTGTGCACACCCAGAATCTTCTCTACAGGTTGTATTTGTGTATACAGTCTTCCTATGACCTTCTTTAGTTATGATTTGGCTCTTTTGTGGGGTTATTACATTCCCCGCTACAGAAAGGAGAGGAAGCCATGAGATAGACAAAGACATCTATTGAAGAAGAGTTTGGATGTTTCCTTGAGCTATGTCTACAGGATTTAAACTGGCCTTGCAGAGAAGAAGGAAAAGTCCAGATAGGTTCAACAGCACCCCTCCCCTGAGTAGGGGAAACAGGCACCACACTCAGAGAACCCAAGGACCCAATGCCCTTGCCCATTCTTGGTCTCCGTCTGTGTCTCTGCCTGTCCTTGAGTTCCCTGGTGGCAGCAAGGCTGTTGCTTGCCTTACTTCCACCACTGGGCTGGGCACATTAAACTCTCAGTGAAAGCTTTCCTAAATGGATGATTGGAAAAACTCTACCTTGCCCAAGATGAAGTAACTTTACTCACATTTTACTACCCCTAAAAAGTTACAGAGTGTAGGAGGCTCTAAATCCCTTCTTGAACACCCAAGGAAATGAGGAAACATCCCAGGAAGACACGCATTTTTTATCTGGGCTGCTTTGATATGGCCAATGAGCTAGCCCTCAGCAATGCCATTGACTTCAGCCATCCTACTGACCTCCCTCTTACTAGTGAAAGGCCTTGGGATAATAATGAAGCATGTGGACAATAAGCCACTAATGGAGACATGGACGGTTCACATGTGAGCTATAGGGCTTGTGTCTTAAGGCTCCTGTAGCCAATTGTAGGGGTGACAACTCTGATGAGACAAACAGGAATCCTGACAACCACGTAGAGTTACCCGTTCACTCAGCTGTTGGTGATGCAGCCAAAGCAAGAGTAATTTACAATTTGAAAGCAGAAATAGCAGTAGTTCCAAACCTTCCCCAGCACAATTCAATGCTGACGAGGCCCTCATGGGACAGTGACCTGCTCTAAAACATCGTGGCCTGCAGTTGCATAACTGACTGGGTGTGGCCAAGCTTTGCGTGGTGGTCAAGTCTTTCAGTGGATGCTGAACAGAGCCCTCAGTCAACTTGATCATTGAATTTGGTGCCAAATTTCAGCAATCTGGAAGAGCATGCTCAGTAGGCCACCAGTAGTCATAGGTGAAAGTAAAAGTTTGTCAAATGACATCGGCCTATGAAAACAGAAGGGACCTACACTCTTCATATTTTAAAGTCTCACAAAATTGAGACCCCAAGTTTGGGGTCACTACCCGGAACAGCCTCACCACATTGCCCAGTGAGGAGGTGACCAGGTATGACAGAAGCCCCCTCACCTGGGATCACATCTGGCTAGTGGACTCAGATACAAACAATAAGGGCTGCTGGGGGCACCTGGGTGGCTCAGTTGGTTAAATGTCTGCTTCTAGCTCAGGTCATGATCTCAGCATCCACATGGAGCCTGCTTCCCCCTCCCTCCTCTGCCTGCTGCTCCCCCTGCTTGTACCCTCACTCTCTGTCAGATAAATAAAATCTTTAAAAAAAAAAAAAAAAAAGCCGGGGGAGAGGGTGCTGCTAAGTTATCTTACTGGTGTTTGTGCAAATTAGATGGGAGGGATTTTTTTTATACATACATTTTTTATATATACTGGAAAGAAAAGAGGCAGGGGCTCTGTGCATGCTCAAGTGTCTGGATTAGAGTTGGAAGGATGATAATATCGAGTGGATGGGCAGAAATGGGAGCTTTTGGATAATCCTGGGAGCAGCATAGGTGGTCAAGCTGGTGCCATATCAAATCTGAGCCTTGCTCTCTTGTCAGTTTGTTTCCTTATGTGCCATGCAATTCCTTCATGTGAGCTCATCTTCAACAGGAATCATTTTCTCTGGGCATCCCAGATGCCTGGGTTGTGGAGGCATTGGTCAGGGAAGGTTTGAGTCTGCCTCATTGACCTTAAACCAGTTTATACATTGATTTCTCTGATTATGGTTTTCACTCTGTTAAAGTAATGGGAATTTGGACCCCACATCTACACTTGGCACCAGCTTGATTTCCAATCTTTTGCCAGTTATCTTTTCCCTACCCCAGTTATTGTCCTGCTGTCATGCCATCACCATTCCCCCAGCTGATGAGTGGGGACGATTAGCCCTTATAAACCACCAACAGTATGTAAGGTCTTGTTTCTGGTCCCAGCCACCCAGGAGCCCGTGGCCTTCACATCTTGCCTCTTCTTGGGGGTTGGAACCCCAGCCATCTGGATTCAGTTCCCCTTCAGCTCACACTCACCACCCTGGCTTTGAATTTGCACTCATTTTTTTAAATCTGGGATTTCCCATTCCGTTCAAGTGCAGCTGCAATTTCAAATTGTTTTATTGTATTTTATACAATATTTACATATGTGTGTGGGAGGGGGCTGCCTATATCCGCTCAGACCAAAATTCCTTAGTGTTGTAATTAGCTGTCACCACTGTCTTTCCTGCTGGCTCCGGGACACCATATCTTAGTGCAGACACTCAATAAATTTCTGTGAATGAGTGAGAGAATAAGCCTCTGATTCTTTAGTACCACTTCCTAATTACCTCCTGGCTATAGCTATCAGACATTAGGGCTTTAAAAAGACAGCAAAGACAGAAACGGAGGACCAAGAAGACAAATTTATAACAATGAAATCTTGTTATAATACCCATAGATTTAGGGATCATGCATATTTTACTTTGTAATGACAGAATTTAATACTGAAAGTGCTAACTGGAAAGAACTATCAGTAATGGAAATCTTTAATACTGCTGTAGAGCCCAGCAAGAGAGAAACTGTTCTCATAAACTCTGGGGGATGGTGACAGAAGAGTAGACGGGCAGCGCCTGCCTTTCATCTGCAAGAATTTCAGGCATTTTCCCCGGCAGCTGGCAGTGTGAGTCCTGGCTGGCCTTCACGACAGGCTCGCCCTTGATCTCTGGTCCATGTGGTTTACCTCTACAGATTTAAGGCCCCTTCCTTCCCCCACTCCACATGCTGAGCCACTGCCCACGCACACCCCTGGAGACCCAGTGCCCTAACCTGTCCGTTCCCTCAGCAAGTGATCACAGCCTGGGCAGCGAGCAGGCTCCCAGATGAGACAGTGAAGGTTTGAGGGTTCCAGGACAAGTCTAGCAGCTGCATCGACACGGAGGCCTCTGGGGCCTCACAGGGGGCGGGCGGGAGCCTCTTCTCTCCAACACTCAGAGCCAAACCTCGCGGGCTCCCTGGTGGTCCGAGGTCTCGGGCAGCCCGACTCGGATTAGCACCCTCCGAAGCTCCGAGCGCTTTCCCATTTGCCATGGAGCTGACTAATTTAATGAAGCCGTCACAGCACACACCTCAGGGCTTATTGGAAAAGGACTGGAGCACGACATTATTTCTCAGCAGTAGATTGCATCATTTTCATTTCACGGCTTTCCAATGGGAAATAATAAAACAAAATTACAAACATAATGAAGGAAGAAAGGAGGGCAAAAAAAAAAAAAAAAAAAAAAAAAAAACCACCACCACCACCACCAAAACCCTGGGCGAGAGACGCCTCATCTGTGCAGCAACAGGGCTGGTTACCTTATTCATCTGAGCCGGTAAATATTGTGTGGCTTGGCTCGGCAGGAAGGAGCAGCCCAGGACACCTCCACCTGCTGCTGGAGATAACGGGCGGCAATAACTCACTGTCCAGCGCGGCCGGGAGCGCTGAGCTCCCTTGCAAGAGGCTCGCTGCGTGGCCTTGTGAGACGTGCCAGCTGCCGAGGGCATCTCCCGCCCCAGGCCCGCCGCAGCGCCTGGGTGAAGGGCCTTTGGTGACAGGAGGGTGACAGGGTAGGGGAGGGGTGCTGTGTGCCGGGTGCCACCCCGTACCCGCTGGAAGACGACTTCCCGCCGGGCCTTCGCGTGTCCCCAGAACTGGAGGGGAGAAGAAGAGTCCCTGCCCCCATCCTTTCCTGCAGGGTGCTTTGGTGGGACAAAGTGAGCTGGCAACCAGAGGCTGGGACAAGGGACAGATCAAGCAAGCTCTGTTCCAGAAGTGTTCTCCTTCAGTGAGCGCGCGGAGGGCGATGATCAAGGGAGTCTTTCTGGCAGGCCTGTCCTTCAACTTGAGGAGATGCCCTGGGCCTGTCCCCACGTGGAGGAGACCGAACCCTTTCACGCCACCCACACCCAGGTCCTCTCCTGCCCTTTACTGAAAATAACTTTTCTTGTCCATGAATGCAGGAGTCTAAGGCCATGTGGAATGAGCTGCTTCTCTCCGCCATAGCCTCCTTCGAGGCCGACCCCTCGCCTGTGCCTCAGGCCTCCTCCAACCCTCAGATGATGCTGTCCCTTCAGCCAACCCTTCCCCAGTCACTGCGCAGTGCCCTATTTTCTCCTTCCCTGCCTTAGAGACAAAAGTCTTCCCTTGAGCCTGATCTCCCCCTTGTCTTCATTCCACGCTCTCTTCTAAAGCACCACAGTTAGCCCCAGGGGCTGGGGTCAGATAACGGAGCTTCAGATTCTGGCTCCTCTAATTCCTGGCTGTGTGACTAGGGACCAATTACTTGGCTTCTCTGAGCTCAATGTCCTCTTCTGTCAATGGGGCAATAGTCCTACCTATCTCATCATTTTCGTGTGAGATTAAGTGAAGTGGGGAGTTCTCAGCACAGAACCAGGAATATAGCATATCACATGTTTGTTGTCTTTATCATTTTATTGTGAGGATTGAACATCCATGTCCCAGACCCAGGGCAGAATGTCGAAGGCTAAGCTCAATCCTCAGAGGTCACACAGCGATCAGGCTGGGTCTGAGACTCCCCTGTAGGGTTGCCTAGGGTCACAGAGGACCTGACACCCAGCACCAATTCTTGGGCTTAGAATTGGTGGCGAGCCCAAGAGGGGAAGGAAGCAGAGGAGAGCAGTTGGGAAATGCAGTCCCTCTGGCCAGTCTTCACCCTTTGTTGTCTGCGGCCCTTGGCCATTTCCCTGCGCTGGGCATCTCATCATCGCCTGGGTTCATTCCAGGGAGAGTGGAGCAGGTCAACCAGCCGGTGGTGTAGAAGACACAGAAGAGAGTGTGGGTCAGAGAGGAGGACCCAGATGCCAGGTAGAAGATAAGATTCTGAACTTGATTGGGCAGGTAGCTGTGAGCCACTGAAGGTGGTACAGCAAGAGAGTAATAGTGACCAGAGTGTAAGAGGTGGAAGATGGATTAAGTAGCGGGAAGTAAGGAGCTTTGGAGGTGAGATTCTATGGAGAAGGGCAAGTGTGGGACTCCAGAAATAGTCTGAGAAAGATTATGAGGCCCAAACCATGTCACAGTCAGTCAGAGCAGAAGTAGACATGATTCTGAACGACTTGGGTAGCGGCCACAGGAGGAGAGCAGGAGATGAGGGCAGCCACTGGAGAATGGCCCTTGTGCCAAGGGGGTCCTGTTCTGCCTCCTGAACAAATGCCCTCGTAGTCCCACATTTAATTGTTCTATTTGAGTATCTGATAACCAGGCTTAATTAGTTAATCATAAAACATTTTAGACACACAAAAGAAGAACAGTAACATAGCAACCACTCACATAGCCCTTAACTCTGTGCTCGGCATTGTTCAGAGAGCTTTAAAGATTTTAACTGAGTCAGGCCTCATGAAAGTAATAGCTACGTGGTAACAATACTACTATTATCTCTCTGTTTTACTAACGAGTAACTTGGAAGCCAAGAAAGTGAAGTAATTTGCCCAAGTCATACAACAGGTAGTGGACATGGGATTCAGGTCCAAGAAGTCCATTCCAAGAGCCTTGGGTTCCTAACCACTCAGCTCAGCTGCTCCTCGCATTAAATATAAGATCACAAATATTTGTGTTCCTGCCAGAAAGAAAAAACAATGGGGGGAGCTTTGAGTTCACCAGTTCTGCACTTTGAACAACTAGTGAGCCACACTGACCTCAGATTCGTTCACCCACCAACAATTTGGTCAGTAAAGAAGGGAGAAAGGAAATTAGCATTTAGTGAGCTATTATTATGTGCCAACTATATGCCTATGTGCTCTGCAGTCACTGCTTTGCTGGATGCGAACAGCAGTCTGCAGGGTAGATATTACCCTCATAATTTCACAGATGAGGAACTTGAGTCTCCGAGAAGTTAAATGACGGGTCAAGGTTGCCCAACTTCTATAAGTGGCAGAGTGGCCTGCCTCTTCTCAGTGCCCACGCTACCTCACAAAGTACATGGCAGGTCAGCCCCCCCAAGTGTATATGAAGATCACCAAGCAAGAGGTATTTACTAGGCACCTGTTGTATGGCTGGCGCTATACCCAGAGCCGGCCACCAGGCTTTGCCTTAAGAACAACAAACGGAGGGAGAAATAGATTTTATTTCAGGGAGAGTTGGGATAGAGGAATGACGTGCTCCTGGCTGTTAACAGAGGTCACTGGCATGCAAGGGGCATCAGGGAGGGGATGGGAAAGCTTCACAGGGGATGGCATGGCTGAGAGGACAGGAGGAAGAGGAGGTACAGTGCCTGCCCCCAGGGAGCCATTTTGGCTTCTCCACACTGTCTTTCAGTACCTGGCCCAACCCAGGCTCTAATACTGTGGGTTAGTTATCGGGCATCTGGGTGGCTCCGTCAGTTAAGCGTCTGTCTGCCTTCTGCTCAAGTCATGAACCCAGGTGCTGGTTTCAAGTCCTACAGTGGGGTCCCTGCTCAGTGGAGAGTCCTGAGTCTCCCTCTGCCCCTCCCTTTTGCTTGTGATTTCTCTCTCTCTCATGCTCTTTCTCTCTCTCATATAAATAGAATCTTTTTTAAAAATGGGCTCAGCATCTTTATGAACTTTTGACAGTTTGTTTTGAGGTTGGAGAAGAACGTGGAGCTAAAGGAAGACAGAGTCAGCCCCTCGGAAATCCCTTCTAGGCTCCCCAGCACAAGGGCCGTGGGGAGGCTAGCTCTCCTCTGTCCCTACACAAGTGGCTTGTGTTCTTATGGAACACCTCGGGTCTACCTGGGCTCCTACATTCCCACGGCGCCCTCTGCAAAGCTGATGTAGCTCTTGCTGCATGAGAAGCACCCCATTTATATATGTGCCCTCCCACTGTCATTTCTTTGTAAGATCCCTGAAGGATGGGGCCCACACGGCATCTGGCAGGGTCTGGCTCTCCGGGTGGGCTTGCCGAGCCTTCTGAACTGCCCTGAGTGGACCGAACCAGATTTTCCAGATGAAGCCACTCCTCTGCTTGCTTCCTGTGTCTAGTAGCCGGCTGGGATCATACACATCTTTCTTTCCAGAACAGGCACTGGCAACTTGGACGGCACAAAGAGGCCATAGTTCATTCTAACCACCAAGAATTCCTTCTGTTGGATCATGAAGCAAATGAAAAACTCTCAAATCTAACCTCTGCTGATGGAAAATCGGCCCTTCTGTCCCGCGGCCCTGGGGAATTGATGCTGCAAATCTAGAGCATTCAGAAGCTGCCTTGAGGAAGCTCCCAGCTGCCTTCGGGGTTATATGCCCCCCTCCCCCGCCAGCAGGACTGGCCCATCTGAGAAGGCCAAGGCAGCAGGCCAAGCATCCGGAGGAATGACCTCTGATCACCTTCTCCTGTGACAGGTGACTTTGGGACATCCTGACCAAGTGGGCTTTGGGATAACAGCCCACCTATGAAGTGGGGCCTGGGGAGGGGAACTTTCAAGAAGACAAGGTGGGCACTGGCACACGCATTCCAACCACAGGACGTAGTCCACACTCCAGAACCAGAAGCTCCAATGTGGGAACATGTCTTGAAGTTCAAGTCCTTGCATGTGCTGGCGACCCCATGCAGTCAGACAGGAATTCTGTTACAAAACAGTCATTCCTTGGAAAACGGGTTTGATGACCTATGCCTCTTCTCTAGCTGTTCCTTCTCATGGCAACAGCCCAATCGCATGGCCTGAATTCTGTATTTCTATGGAAGAATGGAAGAAAAGTATAGATGACTTGAGCATGAACAGAACTTGGAAAGAGCATTTCCAGTCCAGCTCCAACTTCTTGGCAAACCTGTACCCAATCACCACAGCCACTTGCTTCCATTTCGAAATGTCTTTAGAAATTGCGCTCAAATCAGTACTCAGCAGGTGCCTACTTTGTGTAGGTAGCCAGGTCTTCTCGGGCTGCAGTGAGATAAAATGGGCACACACTGTCCTGTCCGTGAGCACCCCGCAAGGAAGGTGTTGGTTTCCTTCCTCATCTACAGAGCAGGACTCCGCCTTTCTGAGCAGTGTGGTAACCAGTCCTAGGACACGAGCGAGTGTTGACAGCCAGCCCAACCAGGCTGAACCCCACTTTCTTGAGCTCCAGATCCCAGATCCCTGTTCTGGTTTTCTTTCTCCAAGGAAGTTTAACCTTTTGAAAATCTAGTCAGGAAAAACAGGAGAACGGTGTTATATAGAGTGTAACTAAGAAGTTCAAAATGTCACACATTTTAAAAGTTATCTTTTCTGTTCATGATGAGAAGAGCTGAGGTTTTGAATTGATAACGGCTGGACTAGTGGATTGAAAGGAAAAAAAAAAAAGAGAGGCCACTAAGGGCTACACCAGCTATCTTTGTCTTTTTAAAAAACTTGATTTTACATTTAATTATTTTTTTATCAGAACACTTGTTTGAAGTATTGTTTACATACAGAGATCTCCTATTTCTCATGCACCCCCTTTCCCCAGAGGCATCCATCCTTCACACTTGTAGGGCTTTCCCCTTGCGTTTACCTCTATAATTGAATATTACACAGCTGTTTCTTGAAATATCAATCGTAGACATTATCTATTGACTTTGTGCCATGGGAGATAAGGACTTCGTTTTTCCACACCACTGCCCACATTTCTCTTCTTTTATCCCAGTGACATATTTATAAAATAAATTTTGGCAAAATCAATAATCAGCACTTATACACTGAGCCAAATGGTAAATTATGACCAACCTCCTTTCTTTTACAATCCTTTGTTTTTCCCCGAATTAATAATTGCTTCTTCTTTTTCATGTCCCTGGTTTTCTGGGAACCTCTCACACTTTTCTCCAAGTTTACCAACATGTCTTAATAATACTTCCTGGGATTTCAAGCAAATCCTCATTCCCTTTTATTTCCTTCTTCTTTCCTTAAGAAATTTCACTCAAGAGGCTCTCTGTCCAATGTCCCAGTGTTCCTGGTAGCGCTCTCTGCAGGTTGTGTGACATCCTGGAGATTCTCTTCTTTGATCTCTAATTTTGGTTCCCCTCTTTCCTGGATCAGAGATCTCATTTCTTGATTTCCTTTCTTTTTCTCTCTCTTTCTTTCTTTCTTTCTTTTTTTTTTTTTTTTTCCTAGACTACGTCCTAGAGGACATTCCTGAGACTGGGAGGTAAACTTTTTTGGATTTGGTTTTGTAAAGGTAAAATTCCTGAATTGTAAGAATGTCTTTATTCTGCTTCACATATATTCTGTACTTTGGTTGTGTATAAAATACTCACGTGATGGTCCATTTCCT
Organism: Mustela lutreola; assembly: GCF_030435805.1. NCBI lineage: Eukaryota > Metazoa > Chordata > Mammalia > Carnivora > Mustelidae > Mustela > Mustela lutreola. Next base: position 121,324,559 of record NC_081298.1, read on the forward strand.
TCCGCATTCTGAAGGCATTGCTGTCAAGAACTATCTAAAGCTTTGCTTCCACTGATATCAGGGTACTCATTTCCTTTAGTTTCTTGCCTTTTTTTCCCTCCCTTCCTGGAAGACTTGGGACCATCTTCTTATACCTGGTCTTCTGATACTTCGACGTATCAATTTGGAGATTCCTGTATCCTACACTTCTGGAGATTTTTCTGATATATTTCTTCAGTTATACATGGTTTTTTTCTCTATTGAACCCTCTTATGGAATTCTCTAGTTTTCTTTGGATTTGTTTGTTTGGTTCATTCTCTGTCCTTTAGCTTGGAGGGTTTCCTCAAATTTCCACCTACTGTGAACATAAGGGTATACTTAAGAAAGAGACACTAACAGCCTGTCATCCTGTGTGCATGGACAGGGCATGCCACCTGGTGAGCTGAAACATAAGGTGATCAAAAATGATCTGGGCTTTTCATTGTGAGGAGATCCTCATGGTCGGTTGGTCAATATTAGCAGGTATTTACTCTTGGTTCCTCTAGGTTCTCTAAAAACATCTGATGTCAGATTTGGATTTCTGAATGTAAGGCAGGAGAAGGAGCTGAGCCACCACATTTCAGCAAAGCATATTTTTGTGAAGGAAAAGAAATAAATACGTGTGGTAAACCAATTCCCCATGACCCTCGTGTCCTCACAGTAGTCCCATCCCCATCCCCATTCCCACTGTCTCAGGGGTGGGCCTTACCTTAGAGCCTGAGACTCTTATTATGGTACAGAGGAAATTCACCAGAAATTGACCAGATCAGCAGGATGTATGATTCAAATACTCACTGATTCACCTCACCTGTGCTCTCTCTCATACAGACATTGTCGGTCTTCGTGGGTCGGTCTGGGGGGCGTATCTGGCACAGGACATTCTCACGGGAGATCCAGAGATCCTGGTAGAAGCATTTCTGCATGGAGCTTTGTGAAGAAAATGACTGCTTTTCCTTTTTCTTTTTATGTCATTTGACCTTGATTTCTTGATCCTTGAGGTGGTGTTTGCCCTTCTTTTTAAAAATTTTCCTTCACGGAGTGTTTGTGAACTCATCACACTCACTTCCTGAGCTCCCTGCGGACCTTCTGCTTCTTGCTAAAACTTACATTAAGTCCTAAGTTTCAAGGTCACTCCCGTAGTCATCACCTGCATGTGTGCTCGCAGAGTGGGGAAGCCCATGATCTCTTCCAGCAGTGCCTCTGACTCACTCTATCCCCAATCTCAGTGGCTGGGGCCTGGAAAGCTGTACTTTGGGAAATTCTGCTAAGTGATTCTGGTGTCCTCCTAATTGATAGGGATCTGTATATTTTTGCCTGTCATGACTGATGCCTGAATTTGGAGTTCTGATGACCTAAGCCTCCTGTCCCTGGTGCAGACTATCTGCCCACTGGAACCTCTGCCAATCCACTGCCCTGCTGGACGGAGCCTAAATACCAGACCCTAAACTTCGTATCACCCCCCAGCTATGGTCCTCCCACCCTGACTCTTTTTGGTCCTCACCCTGGCCTCTGGTCTCAGGCTGGCTTTGTGGACTCACTTGCCCTCGCCAAGAGTCTTGTCCTCCCTCGCCCTTCCTCCACTACCCTACCCCTACCCCACACTCACATCCTGATATCTTGCCCCACTGTCTGGACCATCTGGATCTGCCCATGCCACAGGTCCCGTAAATAGAAAGGATGCTACTGAGGGTTACAATATTCAGTCGAATGAGAGATGCAGACAAAGAACAAAGAAGGAAGACATGGCTTCCAGGCATGTTACACTGAAAGAGAATTTCAGCCAGGCTTTTTGTATATTCATAGAGGAAAGCAAAGTCAAATCTAGAAAATACTTACAAGTGTCTCCTGCTGTTACAGTACAGGTACAACTATAATTACTCTTCCTACCGATAATCGTATGTTATTGAATCCCTCCTCTAAGATAAACCCTGCATATGTATGTGCTTATACATATACACCCATATATAGTTACATATACTTCTGCATACATACATAAACAATAATATATTTCCATATATTATTTGAGATTTTTCAACAACCCGACAAGACATGATTATCCCCATTTTAGAGATGTAAGAAATGAGGCACAGAGAATCATTCTCTCAAGACGAGTAAGTGCTCAAAGGAAGCCTGGCAGCCCAGTCTCCTGACTGGTTTCTTCTCCCCTTGCCATCGGCTCCCTGCCGCTTCCCTGTAATTAAAGCATTAGCTCCTCTCTCTGAGAGAAGCCACCTCCCCTCTCTCTTCCCAGGGAGACATCTGCAAATAAAACTCAAATCAAATCACTCTATGTCTCCCCTTCAGCATGTAGACCGCGGGCTCCTCCCTCGTGGGTGTCCATTATTCTGGGAGGTGAAGTGTGGCTAATCGCGGTGGTGATAATGGGATGGCCAGGAGAGTGGTGTGAAAGGCGAGGTGGCACAGAAAGCCTGCAGGCCCGCTGCACTCGACACCCTTTCTTTTCATACCCCACAGCTGTCTGAGGCATTTGCTCGGAAACTGAAAACATTCATGGTTCGATGCAGCCCCAAATCTGAATTACTCTGCAAAAATTAAGTGCTTTTAGAGTTAGGCAAGCAAGAAAATATTTGACTTTTGCTCTAATGAAAGCCAATTGTTAACATTTAAGGTACAGAAAATAACCACACGTTTGCACTTCAGACTCTAGGGTTTGCCAGCATGCTGGGGTAGACAGCCTTTCAAGTGTGCAGTACATGAGAATCTAGGTTTCTGGGAAAGTTAAACTGCAGGAGATTATTTAACTCTTGACAAGAATGCCTCTGTACAGGAATTCCAACTGTTCAAAAACCTGAATCCTTCATCAGGCTCTACCACTTACTGGCAGAACCGCTCGGCACCTCAGTGTTCATGTCTGTAAAATGGAGAGACATGAGACGAACATGTCTCACTTCTACTGTGAGGCTGGCATGAGGATGTGGGGGGAGGCTGGTCAGCAGGGGAAGGAGGAGGTTCTGGTCCAGAAGTGGTACCCCAGGTGGCTGGGGGACCAGCCTCCCATCTAGATAAGCCGCATCTAGTCTGCCCTTCGCCTCCAGCATAATCTGAGCTGTTCCATTATGCTACGCAGTATCACCCTGCTGCCCTGCTATTTGGTTAAAAGTAAAGCTCCTGAGTACATTTTAATTTCTGATCATTAGTTACAAGATTTTCTTGTTAATTCTGATTCAGCAGATTTTGCTGAGACAGCTCTATTTCGTTCCCTTTTATTTTGGTCGTGTTGCACAGAGCCTGTTCAGACAGACAGTAAATCCGAGTGCTAACCTCCTTCCTGGGGATGAATCAGCAGCAGCTCTGTAAAGGACACAGCCAATAGGGTGGTGACAGGGAAGGGTCCTTCTCCCTGGCTTCTTTACAGGTGACTCTGGGGGACCTTTGGGATTCTGGCCCCACGATACAAACCACCCCATGGATTAAATCCGGGATAACAAGATTCCCCCCAGAGCTCAATAGCAGGCAGATCAGGGTTAAAAAAAAAAAAAAGAAATAGAACAACCGAGGACAAGTCAGCAAAATCAGTTCCTGCTTTCTGGAGCTTTTATTAGATCACAGGTATCATGCGTCTGAATTTGCTGTAGATTTATCTAGCCTAGAGGCTCCGACAGAATTTTGCAACCAGCAAAATTGGTTTGGGGCCCTGCTCCTCCTCCTCTTTCCTTTTCCCTGTACCTGTCTGTGGGCACTGACATGAGTAGGTTTATTGTTCTCCTTGGTCTGGTAGGTAACCTCTTCTTGACCTTGGACTTGGGACAACAATGAACTCATCCATGCTAAAATGTTGTACGGGTCAGTTGTAATACCCTTCCCTCCCAGGGACCAGGAGTATTTTTAGACATTCTTGAGAAGAGCTAACACTCATGGAGGTTTTAGCTTGTGCGGGACACTCTTCATAATGCTTTTTATATATTAACTCACCGAAATGCCATATCAACCCCGTGAGATAGGTGTAATTATTATCCCCAGACACAGATGGTGAAACCGAGGCATGGAAAGGTTCAAGAGCTCTCTGTAGTCACACTTGTGGTCAGTGGCAAAGCTGGGATTTGGTCACCAGTTCCAGAGTCCACACCCTTAGCAACTGCACTTTGCTGGAGCAACTTGTTTTGTCACAAGACATGGCCAGAGTGGCGTGCTGGCAATATCGAGAGAGCTCCGTCTCAGGGAAGAGAGAGCACCTGGGTTAGTCTAACAGGAAATGAGATGGGAGCTGGAGGAACAGACCTTGCTGGTTGACCGAGAGGAAGCCCTATCTAATGGCATCTCCAATCTGGGGCAAGAGGTAGCAGGGCCAACAAGCAATCCACATCATGGAGACTGAAGAGAATAGAAGGGTGTCCCTGACCTACAGGTAATCCAGGGCAAGAAACACTGGGCTGTGCAGCTGTCAGCGACCACTGGCAGCAGGCCACGGGACCCAGGTTGGACCCCAAGCTGAGGTGGGCTGGAACGCAGGAGTGAAGGGTAAGTTAGGAATCTCTGCCTCACGCCATATACAAAAATGAACTCCACATGAACCAATGGCACAAATATAAGGGCTGAAACCATAAAACTCCTAGGAGAAAACATTGGGTAAATATCCATGGCCTCAGTTTTGGTAATGATTTCTTGGATAGGACACCAAGAGCACAGGCAGCACAAGAACAAAAACAGATAAATTGGACTACATCAGAATTCAAAGCTCTTGTGCATCAAAGGGCACCATCAAGAAGGTGAAAAGACAACCTACGGAAAATATTTGCGTGTCATATATCCAAGAAGAGCTCGGTATCCAAAATATATAAAGAACTCTTTGAACTCAACAACAAAGGGGCAAACAATCCAATTTGAAAATAGAGGAAGGAATTACATCAACATTTCTCCAAAGGTCTACAGATGGCTAACAAGCACCTGAAACGATGCCCCCTATCGCTAGTCATTGGAAAACTACAAATCAAAAGCACAAGGACATAGCCTTCATACCCCTGAGATGGCTATCATCCCAAACAACAACAACAACAAAAAACCCAAAAAAACCCAGAAAACAATTTAGGACAAGGATGTCGAGAAACTGGAACCCTCATACTTTGCTGGTGAGAATATAAATGCTCAGCTCCTATGGAAAACAGTTGGTGGTTCCTCAGAAAGTTGAGCATAGAGTTTATCATAGGACCCAGGTGTTCTACTCCTGGATATATGACTCAAAGAGAGGAAAACAGCTACTCAAACAAATACACACACACACACACACACACACACACACACATCTTCATGGCAGCCCTATTCACCACAGCCAAGGATGGAAATGATAGGTGTGTTCAGCAATGGAGGAATGGACACACAAGTTGTGTGACAAGCGTACAATGAGATGTTATCCCAGACACACAAATTGCGTTACAAGCGTACAATGAGACGTCATCCCACGTAAAATGAAACATAGCACCAATACCCGCTTTAGTGGGGATGAGGCTTGAGAACATAATGCTAAGTGGAAAAAAAAAAAAACAGACACAAAAGTTCTCAGATTGCGCGATTCCATTTATATGAAATCTCCAGAATAGGTAAATCCGGGGAGACAGCAGATTGGTGGTTGCCAGGCAATGTGGGGAGAAGGAAATGAAAAGTAACTGCTTAATGGATATGGAGTTTCCTTTCGGAGTGATGAAAATATTTTGGAACAAGATAGTAGTGGTTATACAATATTTTGGATGTACTAAATACTACTGAATTGCTCACTTGAAAATGGTGAGATTTACATGATGTGAATTTCATCTCGATTAAAAAGAAAAAAAAATAAGGGAGGCCCCTGGGATGACCTTTGACACCAGGCAAGACTAGGTTGTCAGGTATTTGAGCAGAGATACAGATGATGGGGGCTAAGTCTTGGGCCAGGAGATAGGGCCAGGTCTCCCGAGCAGGTGTAGTCTGGACGTCGGTCAAGTGAGGAGCAAAGCCAGCAGGGGAGATGGACTGTGCCCAGCCTGGCAGGGCAGAACCTGGGATCCCTTTCCAGGTGGGAGATGATCCCCGGCAAGGAGAGCAGAGGTGAGTAACCATGGGACCCGGAGCTTCCTGGGATGAAGGACATTTCTGGCCTCCCCCCTTCAAGCGGCATCAGCCCGGAGGTTTCGATGAATGCATTTGGCTCCTAATGGATCCTAAACACAAAGAAACAAGCGGGAGGCGTGGTGAAGGAGGGAATGTTCTGTTGTTGTTTAGAAAATGAACAAAACAGCTGGAGGTAAAGCTTTTGTTCCGGGCTGCCATCTCTGATTCTTGGGCCTTTATAATCCTGACTGTGGTCTGAATGAGTCTGGAAGAGTGATTAGTACCTCGAGCGCAGCACCCACCAGCATGGGCTTTATTGGGAGTAGACGGGCGGTTAGCAATGTCAGGAGCGGGCTCGTCGAGCCGCGGAATGGGCCACCGCCTGGACGGAGAGCCACCGTGACTCCTCAGATGCCCAAGGAGATGTGTTCACAAACTGTGAGGCCCCACTGAGGAACTCTGGCGGCTAGCGGGGGCTTGGGATCGGGAGGGAGGGGGGTCCAGCCTGAACCGTGCAGGGAAGCCTCCGCATCTGAGCAGAGGCTGACTTTGAGGGCAGTGAGAGGGAGCCCACTAACTTCCCTCTTGGCCGTGGACTGGGAAGAACAGGAAATTCTGAAAAGAAACAACAGGACTTGGACACCTGCATGTGCCCCCCAACCCTGTGCTCCTACCCTTTCCCCAACTCCTTCCTATGCTTCTCCTTTTTCTCAAGGACCTTCAAGCTGTCTTTGGCCCACAAAGCTCTCCCAGATGGTCAACTCCTTCTCTACCCACGCTCTAAAGCCAAGCCGAATGCCTCTGTCCCCGGGGACAGCGCGGGTACCTCCACGGTGGGCCCTTCTCTCTGCCCCCACCTGCTGTCTTCCTACCTTGCCTGGAAGGCCCAGCTTGCATGGTCTCTGTTTTGAGATCTTTCTTGATTGCCTACCCAGATGTGCTCTCCCTACCTCTAAATAACCTAGAACCCACTCATGTCTCTCCGAAGGCTTCTCCTGCTCTGTCTCACATGGTTATTTCTGGACTTGTCGTAACGCTCTTCGGTAGGCTGGATGGGTCCACCTCTGAATCATCTCCTAGGGCCTAGCGCACAAGGGATGATACATGCTTGCATATAGGAATACAGACATGAACGACTCCTTCCCACCTGATCAAATGTAAGAGTCTCCAAGACACTGCTGACCCATCCCGGCATCCCCGCGCCACCCACCGTGTCCCCTGGTGCAGGAAGCCCATCCTCAGTGTTTTTACTGAGAATGTGCGTGGGGAGGGAGGAGGCCAGAGGCTGGAGGGCACAGGGGATGGCAGGAGAAAAGTCAGGTGGAGCTGGCAGCCCACAAGGCAAGGAATTGGTTTGCAGGATGTCAGGCCCCCAGCCAGGTGAGCCAGGACTCTTGATGGGGGTCTTCTTAGCGCAGGACGTGGGGCAGCTGCCCGTCCTCCTCATAAACTGAGCAACTCCAGCAGCCAGGGAGGGGCAAGCCCCAACACACCGGGCCCAGGCAGACACCTGGTAAGCGTGGGCGGCTTAACTCTGCCCCAGCGCCGGGGAAGCTAGTGGTTGAGGCTGGGTACCCGACTGGGAGTTAGGACTGGTTCAGCTCTGACGGGGCCAGGCTTATGCTCACGGTGGATCTGGAGGGCTGGTAACGCAGGGATTGCCCCCAGCACCCGCCCCCCATTCCTAGAAACAGAGCCAGAAGGTAGAGGATCAAAGGCGCAAAGGAGCGGGAGGGGGGAGGGGGGAGGGGGGAGGGGGGAGGGGGGAAGAGTAACAGGGGCAGCTGTAGGTTCTTAGGATTTGGTGGGCTCTCTTAAAAAAGGACAAATGCTGCACTGGGTAGGAAGCTTGTGAGAGATCATGCCAGACAGTGGCCTAAGCCTAAGCTTTATCCTCCCTAAGGAAGTCAGCCTCTGCCCAGTCTGGAGCGATTATATACAGACTGGGCGCGGTGAGGGTTGGGTGGGGGGCTAAGAGATCCCGAAGAAGTACAGGCAGCCTCCTCCCAGCTCGTGTTTCTCTCTCTTCTCTGGTGAACCTGGCGGGGCTCCCCAGGCGGCCTCCCTCCCAGCCGCCCCTCCCCCCTTCCAATTAAAACATCTATTCTGTATTTCCTGCATGCAGCACCCTTAATATTAGGTCTGAAAACAATTTGCAATCAGTTGTACTAATTAATCTAATTGAATTTAATTTCCCTTTCTTGGTGTTAGGGGTGAGCGAACTCCATATGCTGACTTATGTAAAGCAATATGCAAATTTGTATCTTGAGCCCAGAGCCCTGCAAATGTTTTTGATTACAAAAATGGCTGTGCCGAGGCCCTAGGGAAATGAACCACTGCGGTTTCTGGCCTGACACCCCTGTATTGCGGCTGCCTGGGCACACAGTATCCCCTCACTCTGCCACCTGTGTCTGTGTCTCGGTCACCCTTGTTCCTGCCCCTGACAGCACTGTTGGGTCCCTCCAAGGGATTCTGAGAAACCCATATACGGTATTTTCACTTTAATTCTGGGTTCCTTCCCTTTATTATGCTGCTGCTCCTTCTCCCTCAGCCTCCCATTAAGCTTAAGAATGGATTCTAACTTTGGCTGCAAAGTCTGATGAGCCCCCATTTGGTGAGACATCCGCTTGCCCGGGGTCCGTGGGGGGAGGTCAGTGTTTTGCCAGCTGCCCCAGATCCCTCCAGCAGAGGGCAGTGTAGGGCTTGGTAGGGAACGCCATGCAGGGACACCAGGTATGTGACCCCAAAGAGCCCTCTGCGCCAATGGAGAGAATGTGGTAACACCCACAGAAGACAGTAGAGCAGAACGTCATGAGCCATGATTAGCCACAGCCAAGTCCCACAGTCCCTTGCAGTGCCCTGTCCCCATGAGCTGTCACACTGAGAGGTGCTGAGGACAAACACAGGCACCAACGCTGTCAGTCCCCGAGGGGCTTGCCTCCCTGGTGCTTTCACTCTGTTAAAAACCCAACATCTTAAATTTGGGTTTGCTTCAAAATAACCCAGGATGGGGAGAGGGGGATTGCACCGAGTAGAGAAAAATCGAGATGAGCCACGAGTTAAAAATCGTTGGAGCTATGTAATGGCTCATTGGGGTTTATTATACTTTTCTATTTCCATACGTGTTTGAAGTTTTCAGACCTAGTTCTGACACTGGTTCTAAGAGCTGGCTTTTTGCTTCCACTCGAGTGGGAGCTTACAGTGGGAATGAGGAAGAGAAAGGAAGCTTTACTATTAGCTCCTGCCATGCAGATACCCAGTGTGGACAGAAGCTCTAGCCTCCCACCTCCACCAGGCAGGGTAAGGGGGCTCAATGAGAGGGGGGCAGGGGCGCAGCGTGGGACTGTCCCGGGTACTTGCCGGTCCCATGGGTCCATGGGTCCATTCATTTGGCCGGTGAAGAACAATGATCCCAGCAGCAGGTTTTAAATGGTAAAACAGCAATGAAATGGACCCAGTGGTGGAGGACAGATTGGAAAAGTAGGAGGTTGAGGGGAGGAAGACCCATTTTGGGGGATGTGCAAGTTTTTTACAAGAGAAAAAAAAATATGAGGGTTTGAATAGAGCAGAGCTAATAGCTATGGAGAGGAGGAAGACAGATTAGACAGACTCTCAAAACCAACCCATAGGGTTGGCTGGGTGGCTCAGTGGGTTAAGTTTTTGCTTTCAACTCGGGACGTGATCTCAGGGTCCTGAGATGGAGCCCCACATCGGGCTCTCTGCTCAGCGGGGAGCCTGCTTCCCCCTCTTTCTCTGCCTGCCTCTCTCTGTCTACTTATAATCTCTGTCTGTCAAATAGATAAAATCTTTAAAAACAAACAAACAAACAAACAAACAAAAAACAACCCATAGCCTATCTGGGAGAGATGAGCAGCAAGAAGCATCAAAGATTGCTCTATCCTGCCTAAATCGGTGGTGAAATCATCACCCGAGACAAAAAAATCCAGGTTGGAGGAGAAGGTTAGGGGGTGGAGAGGAAAAGCCTTTTTTTTTTCTCTCTCTCTTTTCTCAGTCAAATCTAATTTTGGACACAATAAGAACCCAAATGGAGTAGTCCGAGGAGGTTGGGAATATGAACCTGGAGCCCCAGGATGAAGCAGAAGCAGGAGGGAAAGGGGTGGAAATCACAGGCAGATCAGTGACAGCCCAGGGCACAAGGACAGAGAGGATCCCAGGGAATTCCAGCGTTCACAGGGCAGGAGGAGGAAACAGAGACAGCAGGCTGAGAGAGAAAATCAAAGGAGCATTTCAGGTGGAAGAAAGAGAATCAGAACTTTAATCGTGGCAGCCAGGAGAAGAGAGGATTCTGGAAAGAGAGTATAATGATGCCACATCCTGCAGAGAAGACTCATGAAATGAGGTCTGCACAAGATTTCACACGAAATTTGTGTGCTGGATTTCCTACAAAGAGGTCACCATCGACCGTGGCAAGAGTGGGAGGAATTTGCGTGAGTGCATATCCCTGGCGCTCAAAAGTTATATAATGCTTAAAAAACCATTAGGAAAAGGGTGAAAGCAATTTCTAAGCCTAGGTCTGTTGTGCATAAAATCCATATTCTTTCTAAATCCAGCCTCCCCTCCAGTATATTAACTATACCAGAGACGTTATTCAAAGTTCTTTAAGAACAAAGAATTTTTCAGTTCAGCCTCTGATGGGACGAAGAGTTTATTAATAAGAATACATTCAGCTGAGAAGGTAGGAAGAAGACAAGGATTAATGATTAAGGACAATTGAAAGGGGCCCCAGGGTGCTTTCAACCCCTTCTTCCTTGGTATAGAACTTCACTGCCCCCTTGGCAATTTTTGTTTTATCCTACACATCGTTCAACATTTCATGTAACCAAGATGTAATAAGGATGCACTAGGTGCTGGGCACATAGCACATGTGGAAGATTTAAAAAAGAAGAAAAGAGAAGTGGTTAAGACATATTCTAGCCATTAAGGAGCCAGGGTCCAGTAGGGAATTAGGAAGCCTTGAGTGGAGACTTTATCACAGAGACACGTTGCTGTGAGATGGTGTGGCTGAGAAAGTGAGGCAGAGCTGAGCCCCAGGTCCCTGACCTAGCCAGGCCCCCTCGGGATGCTTCTGCCTCACCCAGCCTCTCCAACAGAGGCTTCTGTTTCACATGGGCGTCTTACTTACTTACCAGGAAATGTGCCAAGATTTCAGAGGAACTGAGGTATAGACATCTAAATCCATGTCTACTTAGCATGCTACCTTGCTGGGTGTAGAGTTTACCAAAGGCCCTGTATTCAAAGTTCTCCTTCTTCTATGCCCTTCCCCAGACTCTGTCAGTTCCCTTATCTCTTCCAGGTAGAAAGGAAAACCTCCCCTAAGATGGTTGTGCCCTGTGTGGGACAAGGGGGCGTTTCAGCCAGCTCTGTAGGGCAACAGAGGAACCCTCTACTACCAGGTTTCTTGAGAGTCTGGATTCCCGTGCTATCTTGTAGCTGTCCTTGCTTGCTGGCTTCTGGGGGTGACGGTGGTTGTCTGACTCCTCTGCATATAAGAGAGATCAGATGATGGAGCAAAGCTCTGTCTCTGTCCCCAGGGGGTGACACACGGAGAAAAGTGCCTGGGGTAGGGAAAGGAGGTTGACATTCTCGGCAGGAAAAGAAAAGCTGGGCTATCTCCAACTCCCTACCCTTTGAGCCACATCTCAGATTTGAAGGAGGAGGGTCAGGGGCCCAGGGGCCAGTGCTGCAATTAGCATGGGGAGAGTGAGGTATGGATTTCGGGCACAAAATTTAAGGGGGTGCCAAGAATGTAGTAATCAAGATAAATTATGTTTTAGTCAATATTAGAGAAATATCAAAATAAATGCAAACATTCGTGATGAGGAAAAGATGAAAATTTTAAATAAAGACAGGATCAGTCAGGGAGGGAGAATTGTCCCAAGCTAGATGGGAAGTGCTGAGACTGTCCACAGAACACACACTGTCTTTCTAACCATAAAACCCAGTGAATTTCCTTCTCTCATTTAAACCCTCTACTTTTCCCCCAAATGTAGGAAGGCAGCTCTTTACCATGCATCTCTGCTTCTGCCCTGCCCAGCATGCCTGATCTCTTCCCTGCCCCAGGACCTTTGCACCTACTGATTCCTCTATCTGGAGCTTGTAAGAGATTTAGTATCATCTTTCAAATGTCAGCCCAAATACCCCCTCCTGGAACACTTCCCCACCCGCAAGATTTAAAATAGGCCTCCCCGACATAGGGACGATCACACTCCCCTCTTTACTTCTCCTATTGCCCATGTCACCATCTGTAAAAATTGTCTTGTTTACTTGTTCACGATTTCTGTGGCTACACTGGAAGCTCCCTGAAAGCAGGAACCTTGCCTGTCATCCCTGTGGTACTGCCGACCCGAGCACAGGGCCTGACACATAGTAGGTGCGCACCAAATATTTGTGACCTGAATGGTTGAGTGGAACTCCGGTTCAGGTGTGGCCTTCTCTGCTGAGGTCCCTGGGATACGTATTCTCACCAGGGCCACCACGGAAGCCACTGCTTCTTTCTCTGTGCCCTCTGAGCACTCCGTGGACATTTTTGGAAGAGCATTCTGGCTGTCAGCACACACGGCAGCTACCCCAGTAAACACCAATCTCTGGGGGTCACGTACTGAGTCTAACTCCCCACCATATCCTTGGCTTAGCACAGTACCTCACACAGGACAAGAAATGCTCAAATGAACATGACAAAAGGAATCTATGTCAAACCAGGGTAGCTAGGTACACAATAGATGTGTTCTGCAAAAAGACATAATTACAATTTGTAAATCAAATAATATTTTAGTGGCAGTCGGGGAGCACACTGCCTGAGGGAACCCTATGGAGAGTCTGACTGGAGAGAGAGAGAGAGAGAGAGAGAATCACTCCCTTGATTATCCTTTCATTTTTAGTTCTGGATTTTTGGAAGCTAGATGAAGTTTGTCCTGTCCCAGGACATATTCTCCAAAGCTTTCACGTGCATCCTCAGTTTATTGTCAGACCCCACAGAACTTGGTCATTACCCCCATCTGTGTATTTGAGAGTGTCCGTATGATGATCTGAGCTGTAGTTTTTTCCTTGCCTTAAAAACACAATCTTGGGGCGCCTGGGTGGCTCAGTGGGTTAAAGCCTCTGCCTTCGGCTTGGGTCATGGTCCTGGTGTCCTGGAATCAAGCCCCACATTGGGCTCTGTGCTCAGCAGGGAGCCTGCTTCCCTTCCTCTCTCTCTGCCTGATTCTCTGCCTACTTGTGATCTCTGTCAAATAAATAATACAAAATATTTTTTAAAAAACACACACACAAGCTTATGGGCACCTTCTTGTCCACCAAGAGGCCTGGTTTGATCTCCACTCAGCAGAAAGAGTGAGCATCTTGGAACAAACCAAATACCTATAGTTTCTGAGCTGACTGGCCCAGCAGCAGGAGAGCTGCCCCCCTGTCAGGCAGCCGAGTTCACAGAGCCCAAGGTTCGCTCTGGTCCTTCTGTTGCTTTCTGGCCCCCTTTGGCCCCCTTTCATGGCTCTGATTTTCCCATATCTTGTGGATTGAATTATGCCCCCTCCCAAAATTCATATGTTCAAACCCACCCCCCCCCAATATGACTGTATGTGGAGATAGAGCTTATAGGAGGAAGTAAGGGTTAAATGAGATCATAAAGGGGAGGTCTTAATTCCATAGGAGCGTAGCCACCTGAGAAGGAGACGCAACCCCAGAGCTTGCTCTTGTCTGTCTGTGCTCATGCGGAAGAAAAGCCATGTGAGGACCCAGTATGAAGGTGGCCCCCTCTAAGCCAGGAAGAGGAGCCTCACCAGAAAGCAACCCTGATGGCCCCTTGAGCTTGGACTTCCAGTCTCCAGAACTGTGAGAAACAAAGTTTCTGTTGTTTAAGCCATTGTCAGTAGGGTTCTGTTCTGACAGTTCAAGCCAATGGGGACACCAGCCTGCATTGTCCCCCCATGCCTTATGGGCCAGACAGCTGGGGAAGTTAGAGGCGGACGAGAGCCAGGACGCTAGGTCTCCCACCTAAGCGGATTTCTTTCCCAGTACCCAGCCACCATCCCCACCCAGGGCAGCACTTAGCTCACTGGGTGCAGAGGAACATGGCGGCTTTGTGAAGATTGTCCAGGGTCCTCAGGTTCAGTTACGTGTGGCTCAGTGGAAGTTACTGGCAAGGCAGGTCAGATTCAGACTCAGATCTTAGGATTCACTGAGTGCCTCCTCTAAACCAGGAACACTGTCCGGCAGATCTACATGTGTGCAAATGCTTGGTGTTATAGGTGAAAGAGGCCGGAAATTGAATCCAAACTTCCCCATTCTATCTGGGTTCAAGGCACCTGTATTTGCTTGCTTTTTTCCCACAGTAATTCTGCCCTATAGATCATCTGACCTGTAATGGGTTAGAACAGTATTACTTGATCTTGCTCTCATGAGTGAGTGCAAACCCTCATGGTTAGAGGAGTCTGGTCCCAGCCACCCACCCTCTCTCCTCTCTCCCGGAGCCACATGGGGCTGCTACCCCCACCCACATGCACACTGGACCCACAGTGGAATCTGTAGCACCCATAGCCAGGAGCCTTGGCCTCTCTTCTCCGTTGTTAGGTGAGAGCTCGAGAAAGAACTCAAGTTCCTCTTTCAGGGAGCTTTTCCTGTGTGCCCCAGGTATTGCTAGCTGGTATTTTTGCCCACCGCATTCTATCCACGGCACAATCCCCTTTCATTATGACAGTTTTCAGGTGGAGAAACTGTTTCTTATAAACTGACTACGGTGTGATATGACATAGGTGTGACCGTGATGAGCGCAATCACACTCTAGGTCTCTTGACCCGGTGCTCGGTGATGTTTGCTCTCTAGACACCGTGGTGAGGAAGTCTGCGTTCACATCATGTGTAGAACATCACAATGGGAAAAAGAGTCTAAGCAAATTGGTCTGGATACAGGCATAGTGTGTAGCCAGCAGCGAGGTCACGGTGTGAAGGTAGATCCCACCTTGAAGTGATTTCTGATTCCAGATTTACATTTGTTCTTGATCCAGTTGTAAATTTCTCTTGGCTATCCTTTATGTCCTGTTACAAGAGTGTGAAACAGGAGCCCTTCTACCAGCCAGCTCAAATAGGTCATGAACAGAACAGATGTGGAAATGAGCTCAGAAGGAAGAGTTTATAAATTAATAAGAAAACATAAATATGTCAATAACAAAAGGGTGGAAGATATAAAACAGGCAATTTGCACACACAAAAATACAACTGGTGTTTGGTTTTGGTAATGGTAGGGTGTCTTGTCTTAGACTAATTGTCGTCCAAGTAGACTTATAAACTCCAGATCAAGAACCAAAAAGCCTGTGGAAGGCCCTGGAAAATGATTAGAAGGAGGCAGAAACTGGAGAAGGATTAACCCTTGCAAGAAAAGATATGTGTAGTGAGATTCACATGTATACAAATTTTCACCTGCTGGCTCCTCCCCTATACTCCCAGGTCAGGACACACATCAGAGCGAGGCTACAGCTCAACCAGGAAGCCACTGATTCACAAGCGTAAGGAGCCAAAAGAGTGATTTCAGGGCTGCCAGAGCACTTGGGAAGTGAAGAGGAAATCTTGGAAAGGAGAGAGCCACAAAGTGAGGAGACACAGAATATTCCTATAAATTCTGCCCAAATTCTTAATGGACCCCTGAATTGTTCATGGGTCTCCAAAAAGCCCAGCTGGAAAATTAAAAGAACTGAGCATATGCTGGCCTACAAAGTAAGTCTCAGTATGTTTCCTAAGACTGAAGTCTTTTAGATTATGTTCTCTAATGATGACAACATTAATTAGGAATCCAATATAAGATACATACAACAGCCTTAAATATTTAGAAGTTAACACTTCTAAATAAGTAACGGCCAATGAAGAAACCATGGGGAAATGAGAAAATATTTCACACTAAATAGTAATGAAAATATAACATATCAAAACTTGTGTAACACATCTAAGGCAGCACTGGAGGGAAATTCACTGATGTAGTGTCTCTATTAGAAAAGAAGAAAGGTTTAAAATTCATTATATGAGTTTCTACCATGAGAAAAATGAGCAAATTAAGTACAGAGAAGAGAGAAAATAATAAAGATTTGAGCAGAAATAAATAAAATATAAAACAAGCCATAAGGAAAACTAACAAAACCAAAAGTTGTTACTTTGTAAAGTTAATAAAGTCAATAAAATCCCTGGAAATACTGGTCAAGAAAAAAAAAAGAGAGAGAGAGAGAAAACAAGTTATTAAATCATGAAAACAAATCATCTATACTGAGGATCTGTTACCTCTACTGATCCCACAAACATACAAATAGTCATAAGGACATATTATAAACAAGATTATGCCAATAAATTTGATAACTTAGATGAGATGGCCAAATTCCTTCAAAAACAAAATTTACCGTAACTGACACCATGAGATAGAAAATCTGAATAGCCCTAGCTATTAAAGCCTTCCCACCAAGAAAACTCTAAATCCAGATGCTTTCACTCTTGAAATTTATCTATCAAAATTAAGGAATGTGCAATGTCCATCTTCTACAAATGCTCTCAGAGAATAGAGGATGAGGTAACATCCCCCACTACATGGCACGAAGTCACATAGGCCTCCTACAGAAATCAGACAAAGCCTTCACAGAAAAGAGAATTACAGGCGAATAGTCCTCATGAATACAGATATTAAAATCGTAAGCAGTCTATAGCGAGTAGAATCCAGCAAGAAGGAGAATCCATTGTGACTAAGTGGAGTTTGTCCCAGGAACACGAGGTTGTTCCAACATTTGAAAATCAATGTATTTCACCATTTAAACAGGAGAAAAATAATCTGATCATCTCAGTAGATGCAGAAAAAGAATTTAACAAAATTCAGCACCCATTCGTGATTAAGACACTTGAAAATTAGGAAAAGGAACTTCTTCAGTTGAATAAAACACATGGTCAAAAATTGTGTGGTTTACGTTGTACTTAATGGTAAACGTTGGATATTTAGGGAACAAAGAGTCTATGGTTTCTGCAGGGAGCTTACTAGTAGGACTCCGTGGGCCATGGGTTAGTCATTGGTTGATTATTTAAGACTGGAGAGGGAAATGTTCTAAACTCATGTTCTTAAGCTGAAATGTTTGTCTCTTCTTCAAACTGAAGAGACAGATATAGTATGGAAAAATTCCACATGAACAATGAGTTTGGGCAGAAACATTGCTCCAAAAACTACTATGAACAATGACACAGCTTAACCAAAATTTAAAATGCTCTAGAATATCCACTTCTAGGTTTCTAGCCCCACAGAAATAGGAATATGTACAAGGATGATCACTGTAGCATTATCTGTAATGGGGGGAAAAACTAGAGAAAAATTAAATTCCATCAATAGAATTTTCTCTTACTATGCAATACTCTATAGCCATTAAAACAAACGAATGCAAAGACATGAAAAATGTCCATAATATAGATTTTTTTTAATTTTGGTTTTTTTTCACAATACAGCTTTTATTTTTTAAAAAAAGCAAGTTGATATATAATATTTATAGTGCAAGCCCACTTTTCTTAAAGAATACTCTTTATAGGGAGGAGTCAAGATGGCGGAGAAGTAGCAGGCTGAGACTACTTCAGCTAACTGGAGATCAGCTAGATAGCTTATCTAAAGATTGCAAACACCTGAAAATCCATCGGCAGATCGAAGAGAAGAAGAACAGCAATTCTGGAAACAGAAAAACAACCACTTTCTGAAAGGTAGGACCAGCGGAGAAGTGAATCCAAAGCGACGGGAAGATAGACCCCGGGGGGAGGGGCCAGCTCCCGGCAAGTGGCGGAGCAACCGTGCACAAAATCAGGACTTTTATAAGTCTGTTCCGCTGAGGGACATCGCTCCAGAGGCTACCCGGGGCAAAGCCCACACGGTGTCAGCGTGGCCTCAGGTCCCGCAGGGTCACAGAAGGATCGGGGGTGTCTGAGTGTCGCAGAGCTTGCGGGTATTGGAATGGGAAAGCCGGCTACAGAGACAGAGCCGACAGTAAGCTCGCAGCTCGGAGTGACCTTGAACCGGTCGCAGGCTCGGTGAGCTCGGAGCGCGGCCGGAGATCAGGCAGACGGGAGTAACGGCGCTGTTCTCTGAGGGCGCACTGAGGAGTGCGGCCCTGGGCTCTCGGCTCCTCCAGGCCGGAGACCAGGAGGCCGCCATTTGTATTCCCGTCCTCCGGAACTCTACGGAAAGCGCTCAGGGAACAAAAGCTCCTGAAAGCAAACCAGAGCGGATTACTCACCCCGGCCCGGGTAAGGGTGGTGTAATTCCGCCTGGGGCAAAGACACTTGAGAATCACTACACCAGGCCCCTCCCCCAGAAGATCAACAAGAAATCCAGCCTAGACCAAGTTCACCTACCAAGGAGTGCGGTTTCAATACCAAGGAGAGCAGCAGAATTCCAGAGGAGAAAGCCAAGCACGGAACTCATGGCTTTTTCCCTGTGATTTTTTTTTTTAGTCTTGCAGTTAATTTAATTTTTTTCTTTTTCATTTTTTGTTTTTTTTTTCTCGCCTTCGGGTAAAATTTTTTTTTAACTGTTACCTTTTTCTTTTTTAACGATTTTTTACTAGTTTATCTAATATATATATATTTTCTTTTTTATATTTTTCTTAGGTGTTTTCTTTTTTTTAAATTCTTTTTTTTCTTTTTTCTTTTTTTTTTTCTTTCTTCCTTTTTGAACCTCTTTTTATCCCCTTTCTCCCCCCTCACGATTTTGGATCTCTTCTAATTTGGTTAAAGCATATTTGCCTGGGGTTGTTGCCACCCTTTTAGTATTTTACTTGCCCCTTCATATACTCTTATCTGGACAAAATGACAAGACGGAAAAATTCAACACAAAAAAAGAACAAGAGGCAGTACCGAAGGCTAGGGACCTAATCAATACAGACATTGGTAATATGTCAGATCTAGAGTTCAGAATGACAATTCTCAAGGTTCTAGCCGGGCTCGAAAAAGGAATGGAAGATATTAGAGAAACCCTCTCGAGAGATATAAAAGCCCTTTCTGGAGAAATAAAAGAACTAAAATCTAACCAAGTTGAAATCAAAAAAGCTATTAATGAGGTGCAATAAAAAATGGAGGCTCTCACTGCTAGGATAAATGAGGCAGAAGAAAGAATTAGTGATATAGAAGACCAAATGACAGAGAATAAAGAAGCTGAGCAAAAGAGGGACAAACAGCTACTGGACCACGAGGGGAGAATTTGAGAGATAAGTGACACCATAAGATGAAACAACATTAGAATAATTGGGATTCCATTAGAAGAAGAAAGAGAGAGGGGAGCAGAAGGTATACTGGAGAGAATTATTGGGGAGAATTTCCCCAATATGGCAAAGGGAACGAGCATCAAAATTCAGGAGGTTCAGAGAACGCCCCTCAAAATCAGTAAGAATAGGCCCACACCCCGTCACCTAATAGTAAAATTTACAAGTCTCAGTGACAAAGAGAAAATCCTGAAAGCAGCCCGGGAAAAGAAGTCTGTAACATACAATGGTAAAAATATTAGATTGGCAGCTGACTTATCCACAGAGACCTGGCAGGCCAGAAAGAGCTGGCATGATATTTTCAGAGCACTAAACGAGAAAAACATGCAGCCAAGAATACTATATCCAGCTAGGCTATCATTGAAAATAGAAGGAGAGATTAAAAGCTTCCAGGACAAACAAAAACTGAAAGAATTTGCAAACACCAAACCAGCTCTACAGGAAATCTTGAAAGGGGTCCTCTAAGCAAAGAGAGAGCCTACAAGTGGCAGATCAGAAAGGAACGGAGACCATATACAGTCACAGTCACCTTACAGGCAATACAATGGCTCTAAATTCATATCTCTCAATAGTTACCCTGAATGTTAATGGGCTAAATGCCCCTGTCAAAAGACACAGGCTATCAGAATGGATAAAAAAACAAAACCCATCTATATGTTGCCTCCAAGAAACTCATTTTAAGCCCGAAGACACCTCCAGATTTAAAGTGAGGGGGTGGAAAAGAATGTACCATGCTAATGGACATCAGAAGAAAGCAGGAGTGGCAATCCTTATGTCAGATCAATTAGATTTTAAACCAAAAACTATAATAAGAGATGAGGAAGGACACTATATCATACTCAAAGGGTCTGTCCAACAAGAAGATTTAACAATTTTAAATATCTATGCCCCCAACGTGGGAGCAGCCAACTATATAAACCAATTAATAACAAAATCAAAGAAACACATCAACAATAATACAATAATAGTAGGGGACTTTAACACTCCCCTCACTGAAATGGACAGATCATCCAAGCAAAAGATCAGCAAGGAAATAAAGGCCTTAAACGACACACTGGACCAGATGGACATCACAGATATATTCAGAACATTTCATCCCAAAGCAACAGAATACACATTCTTCTCTAATGCACATGGAACATTCTCCAGAATAGATCACATCCTCGGTCCTAAATCAGGACTCAACCGGTATCAAAAGATTGGGATCATTCCCTGCATATTTTCAGACCACAATGCTCTAAAGCTAGAACTCAACCACAAAAGGAAGTTTGAAAAGAACCCAAATACATGGAGACTAAACAGCATCCTTCTAAAGAATGAATGGGTCAACCGGGAAATTAAAGAAGAATTGAAAAAAATCATGGAAGCAAATGATAATGAAAATACAATGGTTCAAAATCTGTGGGACACAACAAAGGCAGTCCTGAGAGGAAAATATATAGCGGTACAAGCCTTTCTCAAGAAACAAGAAAGGTCTCAGGTACACAACCTAACCCTACACCTAAAGGAGCTGGAGAAAGAACAAGAAAGAAACCCTAAGCCCAGCAGGAGAAGAGAAATCATAAAGATCAGAGCAGAAATCAACGAAATAGAAACCAAAAAAAAAAAAAAAAAACAATAGAACAAATCAACGAAACTAGGAGCTGGTTCTTTGAAAGAATTAATAAAATTGATAAACCCCTGGCCCGACTTATCAAAAAGAAAAGAGAAAGGACCCAAATAAATAAAATCATGAATGAAAGAGGAGAGATCACAACTAACACCAAAGAAATACAAACTATTATAAGAACATACTATGAGCAACTCTACGGCAATAAACTTGACAATCTGGAAGAAATAGATGCCTTCCTAGAAACATATAAACTACCACAACTGAACCAGGAAGAAATAGAAAGCCTGAACAGACCCATAACCAGTAAGGAGATTGAAACAGTCATTAAAAATCTCCAAACAAACAAAAGCCCAGGGCCAGACGGCTTCCCAGGGGAATTCTACCAAACATTTAAAGAAGAACTAATTCTTATTCTCCTGAAACTGTTCCAAAAAATAGAAATGGAAGGAAAACTTCCAAACTCATTTTATGAGGCCAGCATCACCTTGATCCCAAAACCAGACAAGGATCCCACCAAAAAAGAGAGCTATAGACCAATATCCTTGATGAACACAGATGCGAAAATACTCAACAAAATACTAGCCAATAGGATTCAACACTACATTAAAAAGATTATTCACCATGACCAAGTGGGATTTATTCCAGGGCTGCAAGGTTGGTTCAACATCCGCAAATCAGTCAATGTGATACAACACATCAATAAAAGAAAGAACAAGAACCATATGATACTCTCAATAGATGTTGAAAAAGCATTTGACAAAGTACAGCATCCCTTCCTGATCAAAACTCTTCAAAGTGTAGGGATAGAGGGCACATACCTCAATATCATCAAAGCCATCTATGAAAAACCCACCGCAAATATTATTCTCAATGGAGAAAAACTGAAAGCTTTTCCGCTAAGGTCAGGAACACGGCAGGGATGTCCATTATCACCACTGCTATTCAACATAGTACTAGAGGTCCTAGCCTCAGCAATCAGACAACAAAAGGAAATTAAAGCATCCAAATCAGCAAAGAAGTCAAATTATCACTCTTCGCAGATGATATGATACTATATGTGGAAAACCCAAAAGACTCCACTCCAAAACTGCTAGAACTTATACAGGAATTCAGTAAAGTGTCAGGATATAAAATCAATGCACAGAAATCAGTTGCATTTCTCTACACCAACAGCAAGACAGAAGAAAGAGAAATTAAGGAGTCAATCCCATTTACAATTGCACCCAAAACCATAAGATACCTAGGAATAAACCTAACCAAAGAGACACAGAATCTATACTCAGAAAACTATAAAGTACTCATGAAAGAAATTGAGGAAGACACAAAGAAATGGAAAAATGTTCCATGCTCCTGGATTGGAAGAATAAATATTGTGAAAATGTCTATGCTACCTAAAGCAATCTACACATTTAATGCAACTCCTATCCAAGTACCATCCATCTTTTTCAAAGAAATGGAACAAATAATTCTAAAATTTATATGGAACCAGAAAAGACCTCGAATAGCCAAAGTGATATTGAAAAAGAAAGCCAACGTTGGTGGCATCACAATTCCGGACTTCAAGCTCTATTACAAAGCTGTCATCATCAAGACAGCATGGTACTGGCACAAAAACAGACACAGATCTATGGAACTGAATAGAGAGCCCAGAAATAGACCCTCAACTAATCTTCGACAAAGCAGGAAGGAATGTCCAATGGAAAAAAGATAGCCTCTTCAATAAATTGTGCTGGGAAAATTGGACAGCCACATGCAGAAAAATGAAATTGGACCATTTCCTTACACCACACACAAAAATAGACTCAAAATGGATGAAGGACCTCAATGTGCGAAAGGAATCCACCAAAATCCTTGAGGAGAACACAGGCAGCAACCTCTTCGACCTCAGCCACAGCAACATCTTCCTAGGAACATTGCCAAAGGCAAGGGAAGCAAGGGCAAAAATGAACTATTGGGATTTCATCAAGATCAAAAGCTTTTGCACAGCAAAGGAAACAGTTAACAAAATCAAAAGACAACTGACAGAATGGGAGAAGATATTTGCAAACGACATATCAGATAAAGAACTTAGCAAACTCAACACCCAAAGAACAAATAATCCAATCAAGAAATGGGCAGAGGACATGAACAGACATTTCTGCAAAGAAGACATCCAGATGGCCAACAGACACATGAAAAAGTGCTCCATATCACTCGGCATCAGGGAAATACAAATCAAAACCACAATGCGATATCACCTCACACCAGTCAGAATGGCTAAAATCAACAAGTCAGGAAATGACAGATGCTGGCGAGGATGCGGAGAAAGGGGAACCCTCCTACACTGTTGGTGGGAATGCAAGCTGGTGCAGCCACTCTGGAAAACAGCATGGAGGTTCCTCAAAATATTGAAAATAGAACTGCCCTATGACCCAACAATTGCACTATTGGGTATTTACCCTAAAGATACAAACGTAGTGATCCAAAGGGGCACGTGCACCCGAATGTTTATAGCAGCAATGTCCACAATAGCCAAACTATGGAAAGAACCTAGATGTCCATCAACAGATGAATGGATCAAGAAGATGTGGTATATATACACAATGGAATACTATGCAGCCATCAAAAGAAATGAAATCTTGCCATTTGCGACAACATGGATGGAACTAAAGCGTATCATGCTTAGCGAAATAAGTCAAGTGGAGAAAGACAACTATCATATGATCTCCCTGATATGAGGAAGTTGTGATGCAACATGGGGGCTTAAGTGGGTAGGAGAAGAATCAATGAAACAAGATGGGATTGGGAGGGAGACAAACCATAAGTGACTCTTAATCTCACAAAACAAACTGAGGGTTGCTGGGGGGAGGGGGTTTGGGAGAAAGGGGTGGGATTATGGACATTGGGGAAGGTATGTGCTTTGGTGAGTGCTGTGAAGTGTGTAAACCTGGTGATTCACAGACCTGTACCCCTGGGGATAAAAATATATGTTTATAAAAAATAAAAAATTAAATTAAAAAAAAAGAATACTCTTTATAATTTAAACACAAAATAAAAGCCTGAAAGGATGCATACCAAAATTCTGATCATACTTCACTTTGGTTGATGATATTATAGGTGATTTCAATTTTCTTTACACTCTTACAAGAAACATTTTTTAAGATGTGAGCCACTAGTTGTGCAAAATGAGTGCAATTATTCCCCTTACTGGGAGGGAGGGGGTGATTCCATTAGAAGCCCACCTGTGTGACTTTGAGCAAGATACTTAATTTTTCTGAGGCTTTTTACCTCATCTCCAGTGACAATTAAGATAATAGTACATTCTGCAAAGTGTAATTGTAGACATATGCAAATCCCTCCATGCTGATATCCATATTCTCATGTGGGTCCCAGAAAGTCTCGTATGTCCATCAGTGAAGCTGGCAGAGCCTGAGGCCTCCCACACACCACACCCCTCACATGCTCATGTACTAATGACGTTTGAACACCTGCCAGGAATGGAGTCCTACTGGGGATGCTTTATATCTATTATTTCAAATCCTCCACAAAGCCCTGAAAGACAGGTGTAATTCAACATCTATTTTATTTAATACTTATTTAGTAATCATCTACTATGTGCCAAGCACTTTTCTAGGTGCTGGGGATAGAGCGCTGAGTAAAAATAACAAAAATCCCTGGCCATCAGGAGTCAAACATTCTCATGAGGAGAGACAGGCAATAAATGTAATGACTACCTGATAATGTCAGTATCTAGTATGGTTGAGGGTAGTATATGCTAACAGAGAGAAACAGAGTGAGATAAGGCAAATTGGGAAGATCAGAGGGAGCTGAACTTGCAATTTTCAAAAGGATGGTGAGGGTAGGTTTCCTAAAGAAGTATTATTGCAGTATTATTCACACTAACCAAGATATGGAAGCACCGAAGTGTCTAATGATAGAAGAATGGGTAAAGAAATGTGGTATTTATATACAAAGGAATATTATTCAGCCATGAAAAAGAATGAAATCTTGCCGTTCACGACAACATGGATAGATCTAGAGGGTGTAATGCTAAGTGAACTAAGTTAGTCAGAGAAAGAGAAATACCATATGATTTTGCTCATATGTGAAATTCAAGAAACATAGTAAACAAACAAAGGAGAAAAGAGGTAAACTAAAAACAAACTTAAACACAGAGAACTTGAGCACTGAGAAATGCACAGAACTGTCCTATCATTATATTGTACAGCTGAAACTAATAGAACAATGTATTAATTATACTTGAATAAAAACTAATTTAAAAAGGACTTGAGGGAGTTGAGGGAGTAAATCGGGCAAGTATCTGAGCCAAGGGGTTTTCCAGGCAGAGGGAAGAGCCAGTGCAAAGGCACTGAGCCAGCGGGAAGGGCCGAGGAGGCTGAGCAGAACAAAGAGAGTGGGAGATGAGGTCAGAGAAGGAACAGGAACCTGGGAGGACTTTAGGCCATCCTAAAGATGGACTTTCTCAGGGAAATGGAAGCCGTTGAGGCTTCCATTGATCTGACCATGTTTCAAAAGGCTCACTCCAACTCTGAAGAAGGGTAAAGGGAAAAGCAAGAGGTCAGGGGGCTATTACAATAATTCAGGCTCAGACAGAGTCATATTGTCATATTCCCACTTTAATATCAGAGAATTGAAACTCAGCAAGCCTCTGTCTGGCTCATTATTGCACAGCTACTAAGCAGCTGCTCTGGGATTTGAATCCAGAACAACCTGATTCCAAATCCAATGTTCTTTTGTCTAGAAGGGAATGCGGGCTCAGGGGTATTGTGAGCTTTCCTTCACTGCCAGTGTCCTCATACTTGGGGTTCCCTAGCCTGCACCCTATTTCATGCCCCTCTCTCACTCCCTATTCTCTCCTTCCAACTCTCCAGCCCCCACACAACCTCTCTATGAAAATGTAGCTGATGTGGGCATTTCACCAGTACGGGCAATGCCATTTGACACCGTCATGTTAGTTGTTCAGTGTTTCCCAGCCCTGGATGGCAAGTGAAACCATTACAGTTTAGGTAGAGAAACAGAGGCATTGTTAAATCTGGAAACCACCCCAAAGTCACATAACACGTTGGAGATGGAACCTCCTCTCTCCCTCCCTCTTGTCGGTATAGCGTCTCCTGCCTCTAGACACTGGTCTAGACACCGGGTGTTAAACATAGGCTGTGCTCTGTCCCCCGTGGCTCAGTTCCCCAAAGGGTGTCGGTGCCCCTTGGCAAGGGGAAGCACCACAGCAATCCAGCAAAGCTACGGTGAATAATTGTTATTTCCTTGCACAACATCCATCAGGAGACAAGTCCTGGCATTTATCTAGCAGCAAGTGATCGTTATCTGGTGGCAATGTTCTTCCCACTGACAGTATCTTCTAAATAAGGGTCAGCAATCCAGCGGTCTGTCTGCTGCTGATTTCTTCCTGTGGAATAAGCCACATTCAAACCACGGCAGTGGGGGCCCTGGGGCTGGGGAGGAGGAAGAGAGAAGAAGGTAGTCAGGGAAGGAGGTCCTTCCACAGCTGAGCCAAAGAAACTGTTCTAGGCTTTTTGATTCTGACAAATATTTGTTGAACGAATGTTTCAGAGAAGATGGAAGATAAGACCAGGGAGAATCCTCATTTCCATTTCAGCAAATGTTCATACATGAATGTGACAGAGTGCCGGGTAGGTTACATGGATGGTGAAGTTCTGGGTGTAAGGAAGGTGCAAGAAAAGGCTCTTATGGCTTTTGATCTCTGTTGCTTTTCTTCCTATCATCAAACCAGAATCTGGCATGGGGTTGAGTCACAGAGTTCAGCAAGAACTGTCATCAGATGAGCTGTGGACTTGGCATCAGAAGACCTAAGTCCAGGATGCCTGGGTGGCTCAGTCAGTTAGGCATCTGCCTTTGGCTCAGGTCATGATCCCAGGGTCCTGAGATAAGTCCTGCATCCACCTCCCTGCTCAGTGGGAAATCTGCTTCTCCCTCTGCCTCTGCTTTCCCCACTGCTTGTGTTCTCTCTCACTCTCTCTCTCTCTCGAATAAATAAATAAAATCTTGAAGAAAAAGAAGGAGAAGGAGAAGGAGAAGAAGACTTAAGTCCAGACCGTACCAATTCCTAGATCCTGGACCTAAATTTCTCAGAGCCTTGATTTGCTCATCTGCCTAATGAGAATGGGAATGACCTTTTCTCACTGGGCTGTTGTGAGGATTAGAAGAGATAATAATACATAAGAAATGCAGTGTTGACCATAGGGTACTCTACATGTAAGATACAGATGTTTGGTTTAGGTCTAGTGATTTCACTATGTTGTTGAAGTGGTTGGCTCTGTACTGCCCCCCCCATTTCCCCCCCACTGAGTCTTGCTGACTTAGAGACTAGCCTTCTTTCTGTTGTTCCACCTCTTATGATCTTCGATTGAAAGCCACTGTCCAAATACTAAATCCATCAACTAATAGAGAGCCCAGGCTGAACTAGGCTACAGGGATTCCAAAGAAACATGATTGAGTCTGTTTGCCTTCATGGGATTTATAAGGTTCACATTTGGACAAATTGAGCCCAGTAGAAGCCAAGGTACAATTATGAATATCTCTATAGTTGGATCCTATTAATGAGGGCCTGACATGTGCTAAACAGTGCACGGTACTTCCATATCATCAAATTATTTTACATTCCATTCAGAATACAGAGTGCCCTTATTTTAGAGATGCAAAAACTGAAATTTGGAGAGGCCAAGTGATCCATTCAAGATCACCCCAATGACAAGATAGTGTTGAGGGCCATATCTGTTTTTTCCCCAAGTCCAGAATTCTCTCCCCCAACCAACTAGATTATAACCTTGTGCTTTGACCCACCTCTAACGAGAAACAAAAATTTGTGACTCACATTCCAAACAGTTGAGGCTCTGGGAGGCTCCTACAGATGGATTCTGCCCCATCTCTGGAGGCCTTGCTACCATAGTGTAGTAGGACTAGCAATCTCCTCTGGAGGGATTTGGATATTTAAAACTCCAGAGATAAATGCAAATCAAAGCCACAATGAGACACCATTTCACATCCATTAGCATGGTTATTGTTCTGTTTTGTTTTTTAAAGCAGAAAATAACAAGTGCAAGGAAGAATGTGAAAGAATTAAAACTCCTGTTCCTTGCTGCCATAAGTTGCCAAAAAGTTAAACATAGAATTATGCCATGATCCTGTAATTCCACTTCTGGATATAACCTAAAGCATTAAAAGGGAACTGAAACATATAATTATATACCCATGTTTACCGTAGTATCATTCATAATAGCCAAAACACAGAAGCAACCTAAGTGTCCATTAATGGATGAGTGGACCAGCAAAATGTGGTATAGCCATACAATGGAATATTATTCAGCCTTAGAAAGGAAGGAGATTTGGACCCATGCTGCAGCAACCTTGAGGATATTGTGCTAAGTGAAATAAGCCAGACACAAAAGACAAATGCTCTATAATTCCACTTATTTAAAGTACCTAGTCATCATATTCACAGAGAGAGAAAGTAGAGGGAGGTTCCCTGGACTGAGGGGAGGGGAGCAGTGGGGGTTATTATTTAACAGGGAAAGAGTTGCTATTTGGGGTGATGAGAAGGTTCTGGAAATGGGTAACTCTGATGTTTGCACAACATCGTGAATACACTTATTGTCGTTGACTTGTACACTTGAAATGGCTAAAATGGTAAATATTATGTTATGTGTATTTTACGACAATAAAAAAAAGCCCTCAGGGAGAAATTCTTCAGTTGAAGAAGAGGAATGTTCTGCTCCCAGAGTTCTATTCTCTAGCGAGTCCAGGATGATTATAACGTTTGTTTGGAAATCATTAACTGTTCATCAAAGAAGGGGCAGCTAAGAACATTCAAGAGGTGACAAGAGAATGAGAAACAGCTCAGCAGTGTCAACGTAAGTCAGTAGGAAATAAGGATTTGATTTATGAAAACTCTGTTTTTGTGAGATTTTCTTCAGAGCCCAACTATTGTCCAACACAGGCAACCTGCATCATAAGTATTCAAAGGAGCTACAAGAAAACCCAGTGGAATTTGACCACAGGTCCCTTTAAGTCATTCAAAGATGAACATTTATGCCACATGTTTCTTGGGCTTTTAAAAGGCAATGTTCTGTGCTGATGGTCCCCCTGGCTGTATAGATAATTGTAAAACAAACTCTATATTCCAGTGACACCTTTTCTAATTACATCTCACCTTCATTAGGCTATTAAAGTGATAGATGGTGGCAATTACATTGAATCCCACTGAAAACTCTCTATCTGTGACGCGCAGTGACGAGAACATGAGTTATTTACCCAGAAGCCAGGAAGAACTTGGCAGCCTTGGGCACACTGGGGAAAGAGAAACCTCATGTGACCATTAGCAGCATATGGATTCCAGAATCAATGTCAGGAGGCTGGGTGGCAGAGTACACAGTTGGCGTTCACTTTTCTATAGACCTCACCAGATGCTGAGATGGAAAATAGAAGCTATTATCAGGTATTATAGAGTTACTTAAAACAATTTGAATATACTCAGAAGAGAGCCTGAAAAATACTTAATTACTCCTAGCCAAACTATATAAGAAATAGGTGAAGCAACCAAAGAAGTTGAACCTGGAGAAAAGAAGACACAAGAGTAGGGGGCACTATCTTTAGACATTCCAACATAAATTAGACTCGTTACATCTGCATGGCCCCAGAAGAATTAGTGCAGATAACAGAACACCCTGCTCTAATAGTTTTAAATAACTGGAACATTTACTAGTTGACATAGCTCGGAGGACCAGAGGAAGATGGGCTTCAGGTCTGGTTGATTCAGGGGCTCAATGATATAATCTAGGTCTCAGACTCTTTCATTCCTTTTCTCTGCTATACACAGTGGCTTGTGGGGCCACCAGTAACACTAAAGGCAACATGCTCTCTTGTTCACTATCAGTAGAAAAGCAAGAACTGACCTCCCATAATTCTCAAAAAAACTGAGGAAAGCTCATAGAAGTCCTCAGCAAACATCGCTGATCACATCTCACTGGCTGGAATGGGATCACACCCTCATTTCTAAATTAACCGTTGTAGTATGGGAGGTGGGATTATTTTGATTGGCCCGATGATCGTGTCCCAATCTGGAGCAGCTGCAGGGAAAAATATGGACTGATAGTTAGAAGTAGATGACTCATAGAAAGAAAAGTTTCTAGCATGGGCGAGGGTGGGGTGGGGGCGTGCAGATACACTGCATCCATTCTACAACTGCCCACTTCAATATCAGTGACAAACATAGTTCATTAATCTATCCTCTACCGCTGAAGCTGGACAGCCTCTGCATCCACCTTAACTTGTCCTCTAGGCAGTCACTAACAATAAATTAGGGACAGCCCTCAAAATCAGTTCTACTAGCTAGGCCAGCCTAAAGATGGAATGGGCCAGCATAGGAGGTTGTGAGCTCTTGGTCACTGGTGCTGTCTTAGCCCAGGCTATGTGACCTGTGTGCAGAGGGGTTGCCATGGGGATTCGATCACAGGTGAAGGTTGGAGCCCAACTATCCCAAAGATTCCATGGTTAGAGATAGCTAGGGAAGGAAGCTGGGGCATTCAAGCAGGTTTCAAATTTGTAGTAGAGGAAAGATTTGAGGGTCTTGTCCTAGCCTTTGGCTCTCTCTCCATGGTCCTGAAGCTTCAGGACCTGGCCTATGTTTTCTTGCATAGTATAGTAGAATAGGCATTGGCAATTTTTCTCCAGAGCACCCTTCCTAGTCACAAAATACCAATATCTTTGCCTGAGACTTAATTTGTAGGCAATTAATACACAAACCTGAGAGACTGGTTGCCTTGTCCAAGATCATTCAGCTAAGTGCATGGTAGGGATGAAATAGGACCTTGGATCTCCTCTCCTCTAGCCCAGGACACTCCTCTGGAAACATCAGCTATGGAGCTGAGGAGTCCTCATTTGGTTTACACGTGACAGAAGCAGACCCGCACTGATGTAGGCAGAAAGGGCCAGATGGGCCTCAGCACTTGAAGCGTTGTCCACATGGCCCATGCTGTCTTCCTCAGGAGGCTGAGTACCAACAACCATGAGTGTGATGGGTTTTCTATTCTGTCTGGGTTTCACTTCCTCCATCCACATCCTTACTTATGCCCTGTAAATAGGAGATGCTTTTATGGCTAAGATGCCTGCAGCCCAAGATATGATGTGGAGGCAATCCCTCCATCTTCTCCCCCCAGAGCAGATATTCCAAGTTCATCTGAGCAGGGTGGGAGGGTAGACCTTGCCCAGACACAGAGCTTCTATATCCCTGCTCTGTTTTTCTCTAAGCCATTGTCCTCTTGCAAAAAATGTGTAAAGACCAGAAAAGTGTGAAAAGAAATCCAGAAAGAAGTTCTCTGGAAGGAGCTCTTTGTCCTCAGTGACTTCTGATAGCACAGTTACCATCTTGAGCCCCTCCTGGGTGGTAAGCCCAGGGGAAGGCACTTAATGCACATTATCTGGGAGTTTCTTGCTGGCAGTGCCATGCCACTGCTTTCAATCAGGCTTGAGGGGTACTGCTAGAAATTCAGTGGAACCTTGTCTTCAAGTTAAGTCTATAGCACAGTTCCTCACCTTAGTAGTCACGAAAAAGCAATTAGCTGAGGGGCGCCTGGGTGGCTCAGTCAGTTGAGCATCCGATTTTTGATTTCGGTTCAGATCATGATCTCAAGGTTGTGAGATCGAGCCCCATGTCAGGCTCTCCGCTCAGCACAGAGTCTGCTGTTCCTTTTCCCTCTGCCCCATCCCCCCAGCTCATGCATACTCTTGCTCTCTAACGTAAGTAAATAAATAAAAATCTCTTAAAAAATACTTAGCTAACAGACTGAATGAGTGATTCAACCCATTTTATAGATGAGAAAACCAAGGCGTGTGATCCTTAGTTGATAGGCCAAGGCAACGTGGGAGTTTGGGCAGTGCTGGAATGGGAACTAGGTCTTTTGCCTCCTGGTTTGGTTTGGAACAAGACTAGACCATCTCTAATATCTCTTGGTGCTCTCTAATATTTGGGGACTCAGCAAATTCATCTCTAGACCAGTGCTGTGCAGTAGAGCTCTTTCTGCAGTGAGAGAAATGCTCTGTGGCCATGCCGGTACACTAGCCACTGGCCCCATGTGGCTTGGAATGAGGAGCTGAGTTTTTCCTTCCTGTGGCCAGTGACTACCATGTGCACTGGGAGGGCACAGTGCTCACATTTTCCCTTCCCCAAGGCCCAGCACCCGAGCCTCTGCCAGACATTGATGCACTGGAAGTTTGCAGTTGGCACTGACACTTAGAGAAACTTCCCCATACCCCTTGGCAAAACACACCAGCCCCTCCCCTCCATATGCACTAGTCATTCTTCAGTAGCTGTGCTTCTATCTACAGAAGGGAGATGAAAACAAAATTGGGAGAGTTGAAGCAGAAAGACTATTGATTTTTAATCCTTTTTATCATCCAAGAATTTCAAGGTGTATTCCTCATGTCATTCCATTCCTCACCCGGGAGCTGGGAGAAACTGACCTGGAAGGCCTGGGCAGCACCAAGTCATGTGAATTAAACACACTTTAAAGGAAACCCCTCGGGTCAACATCACTTTTTCTCTGCAAAATGTTTGAGTCTTTACTGCTATTTTTTGTTGGGCTTATCCCAGGAGGGGATTTTTTTTTTCTAGATAGATTAAACCATGAATCCATTAACCACTGATTTAATTTCTGGGCCCTCATTCTTCTAAATTGTTATCGCATCCCATAATAGAAGCACAGCACAACTGAGCTAGAAGACAGTTCAGGCAATCTCCAGGCTGTAAAATTAATGAGGATGGAACAGTTACTGCTTATCCAAGCTTGTGCAACCATTGGACCGTGTTCCCTACACCGTCATTGTAGTCGTCACCGTCATCACCGTGATCCTCTGGGGTTTGTAAAATTCTCCCCCATTTTACAGGTAGATAAGTAGCTGAGCTAGAATTTATCTGGAGGTCTGGCTAGCTCCACGCTGGGACCCTTCCTCTGTACTCTAACCTTTCCAATCATCCCATGGATAGGGACACAGACACGGGGAGAGCTATAATCACACAGCAGTAGGGGCCTGACCTCCTGTCCCTGTGCTCCATTCAGTTCTCTCCTTTGACCTCACATACAGAGCCCCACACCCAGTTTGCACATTCCGCGCTCCATATCTCGTTGACATTCTCTTTGGCAATACCGTTTTGCCAAGAAGGGTCCAAATACGTTCAGGTGCCATTCAAGGCCCTCCACAATTTGGTCCCACCGTCCCCTGCACCATCCCCATTCAGCCAAGGGAGGTGTCTGAGCAAACCCGATGTTTATGCTCCTTCAAAACTTTCAGAACTGAGCTTTAAAAAACAAAACAAAACAAAACAAAAAAACAAAAAAACCTTTAAAAACAAATTATATGCCTGTATACTGAGATGTTTTGGCATTAAACCTAAAGATGTTTATTACATCTTTATGCATTACAGTGAAAAGTGCAAAGGAAAAACAGTGTACATGGTCAACCACAACAGAAATGTTAAGAGTAGAGTAATTCTATTCTGTAGATTAATATAAAGCCACTACAATGGAAGTAGGAGCCCATGATGAGGGAGCCTTTGGCTGCCCACACAGGGAGAATAGACTGGATCTCTCTGAGACTTCCTGGGCATATATGGCATTGAGCAAAACCAGAAATGGCTGACTTGGGCCCCATAATAATAATATCAATAAAAATAGCCATAATGTAGATTAATCAACTTTGCATTATTTTATAAGCTCAAGTCTCCAGCACTTGCCAGCTCCTCCTTGAAGCAGTCCCTTGGGGGTAGGTGGGAGACGAAATATCATAATGGACTTAGAGTTCAAGGTCCAGCAGGGTCACTGAGACTTCAGTGTGCCCATCTGTAAAATGGGGAGGACACTATCCACTGTGGGCAGCTGCATCGAGCACAGCTGGCAGCCGGGAACACTCCCACTCGTGGGTCCCCCTGCCAACCCTTCAGTGAGTGAGTGACCCCATTCTGTGCTTCCTCCAAGCCCCAGGAGAGAGAGAGGCACTACCTCATGGTGCCCCAGCAGAAGATGGGGCCAGCCACTGTTCCCTTTGGACTTGCTGTCCCCCCAGGCTCTTCCTTGACTTGAATCAAATTGATTTGCAGCTGTCTGTCCACGGGGTGGCAGGAGTGGAGAGGCAGGAGCAGACCCCGGTGCCGCCTGGAGTCCTGGTGTATCTGTGGATTCTGCTGAACCACAATATTAGAGGGGGGCCCTAACTGCAAGGATGGCCCAGGTCCGGCACACATACCTCCTGCGCCTCGTGCAGTAGCAAGCATTCGGAGGGCCACTTCTAGCCCCCCATCAGTGCACAAGGCAATTACCTTCTCCACGGAAGGTGACTGTCACCTAACACTCTCACGAGTTGAGAACCCTCAGCCTAGAACCTGCCTTCCTGGGCCACAGAGCTTGGGACCTGGATCCCTACCGGATCTGATTTTTCAGTCCCTAATTCAGAATCTATGAGACCGCTAAGAGCAGTGGCTTTTAAATGTTTGAAGCGGCAGAACACATTTTCCCTCAAACAAAATATCATCTGAAATGTTTGTGTTTATTTTGTAATTTCTAATTAATATTAATATTTACCGTTTTTTTTTTTTTTACAGTCAATCAGTGACAATAATGAAGTTGTTTTGATTAAAAAATAAGATGAGATCAGGAACCAGGGATGACAGTTGCATTTTTTATATGGCTCCAGCTTCTGATTTATATCTGTATTTTATTTTGCTTGTATCATTTTAATTATACCTAATAACTAATACGTCAGCACTGCTCTGAGGGCTTCAAACATTTTAACTTATGACACCTCAGAACTCTAATAGATGCTATTCTCCTGCTCACTTGTGGAAGCAGAGGCCCAGAGACCTGAAGAAGTGACCCAAGATCATACAGCTAGGGAGTGGCCAGTGTTAGGGTTCAAACCCAGGCAGGCTAGCTCCATTGCCTGTCATTAGAATAATTATTTTCTTGTGGCTCCCAGTGAAAAGCCTAATAGAGTCAACCCTCGAACAGTGGTGGGGGTTAGGAGTGCCGACCTCTAGGCACACTCAAAAATCCATATGTAACCTTTGATTCCCCAAAAAGTTTACTACTAGTAGCCTACTGTTGACCAGAAGCCTTATCGAGAATATAAACAATGATTAACACATGTTTTGTATGTTACGTGCATTATATTCTGGATTCTTACTATAAATTAAGCTAGGGAAAAGAAAATGCTAAGAAAATCTGAAGAAAAATACTTTTGCTGTACCACACTATATTGAAAAAAATAATCCGATTATAAATGGACTTGTGCAGTTCAAACCTGTGTTGTTCAAGGGTCAACTGTATATATAAATATGTAGTTATAAATGATAACTTTTTATTAACATATAATGTATTATTTGTTTCAGGGGTACTGGTCTGTGAATCATCAGCCTTAAATAATAATTTATAGCCCTCCCCACAACTCATACCCACCCCAATGTCCATCACCCAGCCACCCTATCCCTTGCACCCCCCTCCCCTCCAGAAACCCTCAGTTTGTTTTCTGAGATAAGAGTCTCCTATGTTTTGTCTTGCCTGCCCTGCAAAATCGAGCTATTCTTTAATTAAACCGGGAGGGTAGAAACAGTTTTATTCCATGTCTTAACCAAAAATAAATAAATGACCTAACCCCCAGAAGCACCCCCATTAGGATTCAGGGAACAGTTTGAAAATTCCTGACCTAGAGCATCAGGGACATATTGAAGGGATGATCAGTCTGTCAAAACACACGTGCAGAGAACCTTCAGGGTGTAGCTGAGACAAAAGGCATTGGCTGGCATTTCACCAAATGGAAATCTCTAGTCTCTGGCACTACCAATATTCCCCATTACAAATCTTCCAGCTGGTAAACAGAATGATGCCACTGACATTTAATTGAAATGTCAGCACATTTAGAAAGAGCCCTGATGAAACTGCCAAGTTAAAGTTATCGCTGATGACTTAAGCTAAATGGAAACAGAAAATCACCACTAACGGCCCCCACCACCACCCCCACACACAGTATTGTATCAGACGGAGAGAAAGCGGAGAGGTTCAGCTGTCCAAGAAAAATTTATAGATCGTTTTTAAATGGAGTTTTATTTTAGCTCCGAAAAAACCGTGGGACAATTGGAAAAACTTGTGAAAGTAATCAGGTCCAAGACAGGCCAGTGCTCATGTAAATCAATTCAACAAGCATACACTGATTAAATTGCCTTTGGATGGTAATATTACCTTACATTTATTTGCATAGCTGACAGTTCATAGAGGCCATGGTAGGTGGCAGAAATGGTCCTAATTCTGCAGCCCTCCCTGCATCCTCCTCACTTTATGCCCCTGTAACTTTGCAGAGCCCTCCCATTCTGATGCCAGGCTTAACCATGGGATTTGCTTTAGCTAATGGGCTTGTAGAAGACGTGATGTAGGCAGAGGGTTGAAAAGCACCTGTGTGTTTCCCCGTGGTCATTCCCTGTGCCATCTCTACTAGAAGGACGCACCCACGGAATAGAGCCAAGGCTTCAAGTCGTCCCAAGGCCATCCTAGAACAGAAATAGCCAATTCTGAGTCATATGCGAGAGCCCAGTCCCAATCCACAGAGTCGATCAGGGGACCCCTGGCTGCCCACGGGCACTTGAGGAATCACAGCCGGGAGCAGCTCAGCCCAGATCCACTGGACCCCACAGACTTGTAAGCTCGTTCAGTGTTTACTATTGTAAGCCACTGTGGTTTTGAGGTTGTTGTTGAAGGTCACGATTGTAGCAGCGCCCATCTGATGAAGAGATTTGCTTTGTATTGACCTCCTGTGTATTCTCCTTGGGATGATGGAATGCTTACCTCACCCACTTTCTAAACGAGAACACTGGGATTCATACAGGCTAAGTGGATTGGCTTTATTTCCACAGCTGCTTCTGATGCCTGGTTCTCGGCTCAGGCCAAATAAGGCAGCCTCTCTGAAATACTTAACCAACAGCATTAACCTGGAGGCTGAATCCATTTTTTTTCTCTTAGATCAAAGAGGCAGCTTTTATAGGTTGAAAGCGCAGAGGGAGAGCAGATGTTTCAGAAGTCCTTGGGCCCCAAAGGCAGAAGCTGCAGACGTATTTGGCTCTGTGGGCCCCTCCCACTCTCCCCCTGGGACACGTCCCTCCTTCCCCGGGTTCTCCTCTGCTTTGAAGAGATACAGGACGACACACCCACAGCAGCTGTGTGTTTCTCTTGTCATCTCTCTGTGGCTGTTTCCATTCACAGGCATTCTGCAAATGCTTCATGGGAATCCTCGCCAGGTAGGGAAGCCACTGGTGACTTATGGAGAAGTGATTTAAAATAATTTTTTTGACCTTGCCACACGCACCTTAAATATCTACTCTTGCTCCCAGTTTCCCCCAACTCAGGTCTAAAATCACGCAAGATCCTTTACAATCTGGAACCAACCTATAATTTAAATGTCACTGCTGCCTCCCACTTCCCTCCCCAAATTTCTCTGTTCCAGAATCAGAAATATCCTGCTCTTTTTGGACAAGCGGCCCAAGACTACGCATTGAGGGAGTGGCAGAGCTGGTCTTCGAACCCAGGCAGGCTAGCTCCATAGGCCATGCTCAAAACTCAGGCAGCGTTTTGAACTCATGCCTCTGCTTATACTCCCTGATCTGTTCTACATTATCTTCTCTTCCTTTTACTTCACTTGCTGAACCTCTATTCTTAGGAAATCACACTCACTTCTTTAAACACTTACTCACTTATGTGTTTGTTGGTGCTTTTGTTTTATCTGCCTGAGGCTGTGAAGCATTAGCAGGTCCTACTGCCAAAACCTCATGGCAGCCAAGTCCATGCAGGGCCCTGAGAAATCACAAGATATTGTAGACTTTGTTCTACTTTGAGTTGCCCCCAAGATTAAATATGATGGTCCCCAAGACGGTAAGCTTTACATATTCAGAAGGAGGGGCAGGACTACTCTCTTTCAGAAACAGGTAATTCTAAATAGGCCCATTTATGTTATGTGGGTCTTTTGGGGGGAACAGAAGAGAGAGAGAGAATACTAAACGGGCTCCACACCTAGCATGGAGCCCAACATGGGGCTCAGTCTCACAACCCTGAGATCATGATGTAAGCTGAAATCAGGAGTCGAATGTTCGATCAACTAAGCCACCCAGGAGCCCCCAGTATGTGGATCTTAAATGCCTGATCACTGGAAGTCTTCACTCACAGGTAAGATAAATCCCCAATTCCTTCGGTCTGTAAAGGTACCAGTCGCATGGATTGCAAGTGCCTCTTTTCACAGATGTCCTCACCCACTAGCCACATGCTCATCAGAAATAGATTCCCTGTTTTGTTTTGTTTATTTATTTATTTATTTATTTTTAGATAGATTTTTTTTTTTAAATTTCTTTTCAGTGTTTTGTTTATATTCGTATTTCCACATCTGTCCTTCAACTTGCTCAGCCCCAGCGCCAAGCACTGCCATAACCCCTGGCACAGATTACAAGCTCAGTGCTTCCTTGCAGAAAAGGGAAAAGTACAACAGGCTGTTGGGTAGTAAACCCCTAGAGGTTCCTCTAAAAAGCAAAGGCATCTCCTCAGAGCCTTTGGTGAATTCTCCTAAAAAGCTGGGCATACAGAGAAAGAGCATGTGCTCTAGAGTCAGAAGGTCCTAGGAATATCACTGAATTTCATTGACCCTTAGTTTCCTAGTCTGTAAAACGGAGATAGTAAATGGTATCATCTAAATGCTATCTTTGGCGGGGGAATAAAAAGAAAAGGAAAGCTCATCTTTCCAGAACTTATGACACACTGGGGAGGAGAGCAGGCATGTGTATTTTGAAAATCTCTCCCCCAGAGGATTCTGATATGCTAACCCACGCCAGTGTGAGAATCGTTAGTCTAGGTCTGAAGAAAAGAGAGTTGGGTTCAGATGGAGGAGTATATGCAGTTCTGAGAGAACCCAGAAGTTCCGATGGAGACAGAGTGGGGTTGAGTCCCACAAGAAGGATGAAGACAGAAAACATGCAGAGGTAAAGGAAGACCATAGCTGGATGTCTTTATTATCCATATAGACCACAGATAAATATAGGGAAAGGCTGGTAAGATATTATTTTAGATGTCTCATTGACCTGGTCTATTTTTTTGGATTACATGGTCCAAACTCACAGAGAATGTCAGCAGGATATGAGGGCATGCTCAGGACCATGACGAGGGCAACCCTGGGGGCAGGGAGAAATAGTGAAAATGTTTTCATTTGGTCCTGGCCTTGTAAGAAAGAGAGAATCCGGGATGGAGGAATGGATGTTGGCCGTGAGGCAGAAAACCAGTAGGCCTGTGATCCAGTCTGCAGGAGAAAAGGTAAGCAGGAACTCTGACCCCCAAAAGAGAGCCCCAGGGAGGATACCCTAGCAGACCTTTTGAGAGATGCTCAATCCCCTGGGTTCTGATGTTGATGTAGTCAAGGTCTTAACCATGTCTTTCCTGGACTACAGCAGGAGTCTCCCAAAGGGTCTCTGTACCTCCCATTTTTGCTTCCTGTGAAGTATCTTCCCAATCACTATCACCAGAGTGATCTTTTTCCCTGCTCTGTTTTTATAGGTATATTGAAAGTATAATCCTGTATAGATTTAGATAGTCAATATATGCATATATACTATACTGCCCCTTTTAATTATTTTATTAAAAGGATATAGATTATACATACCCTTCTGTATCTTTTCTCTTCCAATAAAACCCATTGAATTCCCTCTAAGTTAGCTGGCAGTTTTCCAATTCATACATTTTGGTGGATATATAATATTTCACAGTATAATACACTGCAATCTATTCTAGGGCCCACTGTAGACATCAATGGCCAATTCAGCCATATATATATATATATATATATATATATATATATATTGCTGAATGTACATATATATATACATATATATACTTGTACATATGGCCAATTCATGTGATTTATGAATTCATAATGGAAAGATATTGGTGTTGCAAAAGATAACTTCATCAAATGATGAGAAAAGATATCTCATTCATATGAGTTATGAATTGGTCTTAAGTACAAGTATGTATATATATATCTCTGTGTCTGTGCCTTTAGAAAATATTATTTTCATTTTCATAGGATGGATTCACAGAAATGAGATTGCTAGGTCAATATATGTACTTTTGTTGCTTGCTAGCTTCCAGCATAGCTGTAACTATATCACTATCCCAACTAGCAGTGCAGAGAACCCTCTGTTCCCCACATCCCTTTCAGCAATAGATAGGAAAGTGCTTTTTAATTTGTGCCAGTCCGATGGGTACAAAAAGATACCTCATTGTTATTTTAATTTAGACTTCTGCGACTGTCAGTGAATTGAGTATATTTGGTGCCATTTGCATATGGCCTTCTCTGAATTATATTTTGGTATCATTTTTTTCCTATTTATTGTGATTTATTCTTTTTGTCAACTTATAATTTCTCTCTGCAAGTAGAGGAATTAACTCCATATCTACCATCTGAATTACAAACATTTTTATGGATCTACCGCATGTCTTATTACTTTATTTTTATCAAAATGTACAATTGAAATTTTTTGCTGAGGTATAATTTTCCCACCATAAAATGTACATCTTTGAGTGTACAAGTTGTCAGTTTTTAGTGTATTCACAAGGTTATGCACCCGTCATCATCACCTAATTCCAGAACCTATCCATCACCTTGGAGAAACCTGGACCCATGAACAGTCACTCCCCATTTCCTTCTTTCCCCCAGCCCCTGACAATCACAAATCTGCTGCCTGTGTCTGTGGATTTGCCTATTCTTCCCATTTTATATAAATGGAATCCTGCAATATGTGGCCTTTTGTGTCTGTTTCATTTACTTAGCATAATGGCATAATATTTTTAGGGTCCATTGACACAGCATGTGTCAAAACTTCCTTTCTTTTTTATGGCTCAATAGTGCATTGTGTGGATCTCCTGTATTTTACTTATTCATCCACTGATGGACATTTAAGTTACTTCCACCTATGGGCTATTGTGAATCTATGCTATGGGGATACATTTTGTTAGGAACATCATATACAAGTATTTGCACAAACATGTGTTTTCATTTCTCCTAAGTCAATACTTAGGAGTGTGACTGCTGGGTCATATGCTAACTCTATTATTTAACTTCTGAGAAACTGCCACGCTAGTTGTTTTCCAAAGAAGCTGTATCGTTTTACATTCCCCCAGTAATATATGAGGGTTCCAATTTCCTCCCTATTCTAATTTTTAGAAAACATTTGTAGAGGGACTAGGGTTAATTCTTCTCTATAACTTCAGTGGAATTCACCAATGAAGCTCTTGGTCCAGGCTTGTCTTGGGGAGAATTTTTTTTTTTTATAAACATATATTTTTATCCCCAGGGGTACAGGTTTGTGAATCACCAGGTTTACACACTCACCAAAGCACATAGAATTTTTTTTAAATTACTAATTCAACCTGTTTACTTGTTATAGATCTATTCAATTTTTTTTATTTCTTCTTGAGTCAGCATGAATTTTTCTAGAATTATGTCCATTTTACATGGATCATTTAGTTTGTTAGCCTAAAATTGTTTATAATATTCCCTTATAATCCTATTTATTATAAGGTCAATAGTAATGTCCCCTTTTACATTCCTAATTTTAGTAATTTGAGTCTTCTTTCTTTTTTTTTAATCAATGTGGTTAAAAATTAATCAATTTTACTGATTTTTTTAAACCAAAGAACTAACTTGTGCTTTTATTTATTTATTTATTATTGTTTTGCCTATTTTCTATTTCATTTATTTCCTTTCTCATCTTTATTATTTCCCTCCTCTGCTCATTTTACATTTTGTTTACTCGATTTTTCTAGTTTCTTACTTAAAGTAGTTTAGGTTTTTGTTTTAAAATCTTTCTTTTTTCTTTCTTTTTCTTTTTTAATATAGTACTTTACAGATATAAATTTTTCTCTAACCACTGTGTTGTTGCATCTTATAAGTTTTAGAAAATTACATCTTCATTTTCATTTTTCTCAAACTATTTCTAATTTCTAATTTTTCTTGATTTCTTCTTTGACTAATTAGTTATTAGGGGTGTTGTTTAATATCTACTGTTAGTGAATTTCTCAAATTTCCTTCTGGTTTTGATTTTTAATTCCTTCCATTGTAGATGGAGAACATGCTTTGTGTGATTTTAATCCTTTTAAACTTATTAAGGTTTGTCTTATGGCCTAAAATATGGCCTTTTCTGGAGGATATTTCTAGTGCACTTGAGAATGTCTATTCTTCTCTGTTAGGTGTAATGTTCTATAGATGTCTGTTAGATCTGGTTGCCTTATAGTGTTGTTCGATTCAAAGAAGTCTTCTGTTTCCTTATCGTTCTTCTGTTTAGTTGTTCTACCCATTTTTATTTATTTTTATTGTGTTGTGTTAGTCACCATACAGTACATCATTAGTTTTTAATGTAGTGTTCC
Organism: Mustela lutreola; assembly: GCF_030435805.1. NCBI lineage: Eukaryota > Metazoa > Chordata > Mammalia > Carnivora > Mustelidae > Mustela > Mustela lutreola. The sequence goes on from NC_081298.1 coordinate 121,366,980, forward strand.
ATGATTCATTGTTTGTATATAACACCCAGTGCTCCGTGCAATACGTGCCCTCCTTAATTCCCATCACCAGGCTCACCCATCCCCCAACCCCCTCCCTTCTAAAACTCTCCATTTGTTTCCTGGGGTCCATAGTTTATTATGGTTCATCTCCCACTCTGATTTCTGCCCCTTCATTTTCCCTTCTCCTAATGTCCTCCATGGTATTCCTTAATAAGTGAAGCCATATGATAATTGACTTTCTCTGTCTGACTTATTTCACCTAGCATAATCTCCTCCAGTTCCATCCAGGTTGATGCAAAAGTTGTGTATGCATCTTTTCCGATGCCTGAGTAATATTCCATTTTCTTCTTTATCCATTCGTCCATTGAAGGGCATCTTGGCTCTTTCCATATTTTGGCTATTGTGGACATCTCTGCTATGAACATTAAAAGTGAGATATTGAGGGACCAACTATTATTGTTATCTATTTTTCCCTTCAATATGTCTGTATTTGCTTCAGATATTTGGGGAGTGAGTCTGTTGTTAGGTGCATATGTGTTTATATTTGTCTTAGTAAGCTATCCTTATCTGTAATAACAACTTTTGTTCTGAAGTCTCTTTTCTGATATTAGTATAGCCATAATAGCTCTTTCAGTTACTCTTTGCATAAGATACTTTCCCATCCTTATACTTTCAACCTATTTATATCTTTGAATCTAAACTGTGTCCCTTGGGGTGCCTGGCTCACTCACTCAGAAAAGCATGTGACTCTTGATCTTAAGGTTGTGAGTTCAAGCCTCACGTGGGGTGTAGAGATTACTTAAATAAATTAAGAAACTTAAAAAAGCAAAGTGTGTCTCTCGTAGGCAACATACAGTGGGTTTTTAAAAATCTTTTCTGCATTTACCTCTGCCACTGTGCTATTTTTTTGTACACATCTAAGCCCTTTGATTAGCCTGTTCCTTCATTTCTACGTCCTTTTGTATTAAACAGATATCTTCTGGTATACCTTAATTTCTTTTTCACATATTTTACTATATATTTTGTAGTTATTTCCAAAGCCATGACCCTGGTGGCTGCCAGGCTGCTGGTTTCCACTGTGATAGTGAGCTGTTGGTTTTCATGAATACTGCATGGGGAGAGGGAGATGAGAATAGGACAAGTTAAAATGTTTGCTGTTCTTACTAAATGTTAGCAATTTTTCTAATATAATTGCCGATTGAATTTCTGCAAGTCTTTGGTTAATTTTCAGAGCTCTGAAAAAGTTGATTCTGAACATTTGTTAGTGCTATTATTGCCTTTATGGGAGGAGAGAGTTTTAGAGGTCTTTACCATTTTCACTGATACCTCTGTTATATCCTTGTTTTCATGTAAAGTTAATTTTAATTTGTATTTCCATATAAAAGCTTACTTTAATTTGTACATAATCAAATATGTCTATGCCGTATTTTGTTAATTCTGGGTGTCCACTTTCATTAGTAGAGTCTCTTCAATCTTAGAATGGAGTCTCCTAGGTTAATATTTATAGATATAGTTAAATACCAGGTATATTAATACCAGATATACTATATATGCATATGTGTATAAATATATATGATACTTACAAACAATATGCATCATATTTATACAGATACACATACATACACATATATATTAAATTTATGGATATAACAATATATAATGATATAATGGGTTGTTTTGATAGGTTCTTTCATATTAAACCACCCTTATTATTAAATCTGCTTAATTATAATATATCATTCTTTAGGTCCTTGCCAAATCCTGTTTGCTAATATTTCACTTAGAATCTGTACTTAATTAAGTTATTAAGAATTTTGCTACTAATTAAGACTTAAGAATTAAGTGATATTAGAATATGGTGTTCCTTCTTTGTTGTCAAAATTCTTTCTAGTGTCTGAAATAGTTAAATAGGAATTACCTATCCTTAAGTTATATAAAATCCCCATTTCTAGGCCAGGTGACCTTTCCAATGGAAACTCACTCATCAGTTTATTTCTTCTCTCATAATTGAGAGAAGTCAAGATTTCCATTTTCTTTTTTCTTTTTTTTTTTTAAAGACTTTATTTATTTATTTGACAGACAGAGATCACAAGTAGGCAGAGAGGCAGGCAGAGAAAGAGGAAGGGAATTGGACTCCCTCCTGAGCAGGAAGAGAGCCTGATGCGGGGCTCAATCCCAGGACCCTGGGATCATGACCTGAGCTAAAGGCAGAGGCTTTACCACTGAGCCACCCAGATGCCCCTCCATTTTCTTTTAAATCAATTTTAATATGATATGTTTTACCTTGAATTAATGCATTGACTCAAATTTTCAATTTTGTTAGTATACAATTCAAGCACGTGATCATGGCATGTGTCTCATTTTCATTTTTAATCTTGTCTATTTTTATACTCTCTTCTTTTCTCCCTTAATAAGCTTGAAAGAGGTGTATTCGTTTTATTGGTTTTCTTAAAAAAAAACAGATTTTAGATTTATTTATTCTATTTTTAAAATTTCCATTTCATCAATTTCACAGAGGAAATTAAAAAAGAAATGACTTACTACCAACATACCAATGAAAAATGTAACACTCCATACAAAAACAATACAAGACACTATACAAGCAGCACTTAATTATTCACTAAAAAATAAAATGAAACCAAGCACTCATCTTAAACTTGAAGAACCATGAAATAAATTAATCAGGAAAAAAGAACCAATAAACCAAAAAGTTAAAAATCAAAGAGATTTTTCAAAACCCCAAGTCTTCCTTGATTATTTATTTTATCTCCATCTACAAGGTGAAGACCAACTTCTTAGCCTAAAGCATGGCACCTAAAGCCATTTACGATTTGCTCCCTGTTTGCCTTTTAGCCCCATCCTTCGTGCTCCAACAATGCCACATTGCTTGTGGTTCCTAAAATACATGACATTCTCTTTTTCGCCTTCATTTTATTGCACGTACCATTCAGTCCCTGGAATGAATGTCCCATCTTCGTCCACCTGGCAAAATCCTTTCCGTCTTTCAAAACTCAGCTTTATGGCACCTCTGCAGAAAGTTTCCTTGACTTCTTCACCAGAAGGACTAAATTTTTCTTTCCTCAATCTACATCTCCTTTCTATACCTCCCGCATATATAAAGAGATATAGATATCTATATAGATATATGCATGTGTGTATGTTTGAGTGTGTGTATATTTTTTTCATGTAAATATTTCCTATATATGTTTCTTTCTTTGATTCTAGGACATTATTCTCCCTGAATGCTCATGCTGAATTTCTTCACTCATCTTCTGCATGAATTTCATCAAGGTGGCTTAGTCTTCTTCATTCTTGCATTCTCATAACCTTAGTTTATACCCCTGGATCCATGCATTCTCATGACCTTAGTTTATACCCCTGGATTGATAATTCTTCAATCACTAGCCCTAGCCTGGATCATCTGAGACCAAAGCTAACACTGTTAATTAGGAACTTACTAGCTGTCCCATAGGCATCTCCACTCCAACTGCATGATTTTCCTTCTGTATTCTCTTTGAGAATGGTATAGAGTTCCCAAGTCACTCAGTCTGTAAACGGTACCATCTCTGTCTTGTTCTCATTCACTGCTCATGTCACCAGATCTTGTTCGTGCCTCTGAAATGCCTTTCAAATATGTCTCCTTGTCTTCATTACCACAGCTATGGCCCTACGTCCATTCTCATCATCTTTTTCTTAGACTACAGTAATAACATTCTAATTGCTTTCTCAGCAGCCAGCCTCGTTCACGCTAATGTATTCTTCGCTTGGTTTTAGTTCTTGTTTTAGTTCTAAAACATAAATCTGGTTATGTTTCTCTACTAAAAAAAAAAAAAATATCTTGGTTAATTCCCTACTACCTAAAGGACGAATGACAAGCTCCTAGGCACTGCACATTAGACCCTCCACAGTCTAAGTTTGTATCTTATCAAGTTCATGTCCAGTTTTTCCTCACTATGCACCCCACACTTCATGCACATGGGATTGTCCACTTCTTAAGACAACCTTATTCACTGATATATTTTACTATTTAATACCTGTCCCTACCCACTTTTTTGTAAACTCCATGAAATCAGAGGCCATCTTATTTACTATTGATTCTCTCAGTTCCCCAAAGCATTTCTGGTATGTTGGAGGTGAATGAACACACCCGCACTTCTCTACCTTTGCTGTTCCCTTTACAGTCCCTCCCCTCATTTTCTCAGTGGTGAATGTCTCTTCACCTACCTTCAAGGCCTAGTTCAAATACCAATGTCTCCATCAAGCCTAGCCTGCATGCATCTGTGCCCAACTCAAAATGAATGACTTTCCTTCTCTATGCTTACTCCTAAATTACTTTCTCCAAAATGCCAGTTTAGCATTATATAAGTCGGTGTCTCCCGTTTCACTAGATTTGAACTCTGAGTGGGGAGGGGAATGAGTCTCACTCATGTGCAGTTTGGAACATTGACCTGTACATTGAATAGATAAGTAATTCAATAAACGAGCTGAAAGAAGATGGATTCAGACTTCTGCCTTTGGATGATGTGGTCTTGTCCCCAATTCACACAGGGATCCTCCTCCGTAGAGTATCTCTTCTGACTGTCTCTCTTGTTCACGTACTCTTCTCTTTCACTGAAGCATCAAACCACAGTATCAGAACTGGAAGGGAAACCTGAGGCCCCAGCATTGAAGTGACCTGTCCAAGGTCACACAATAAAGGTGAGAGCCAAGGCCAAGATCAGATCATCTCTCTTTTAAGCTAGTATCTTAACCACTTTCCATCATTTCCAACCAGTTGCCTCCCTAATAGGAGACAAGGCAAAGTGTCAGGGAATGACAGGCAATACACAAGTCAAGGGTAAGTAATGGCATGAAGTGTGTATGTGTGTGTATGTGTTTCTTACCACCTTTTTAATCTACCCTCAGCCCACTGTGTAGTGGCACTGAGCTCGGAAAAGTGAGCAGAGAAGTCCCTGATCTTGACAGGAGCTGTGAGGAAAGAAGTCATCACTCCCAACTCTTCCCAAATCACTCACCTTCTAGAAGATGCCCCAAACTCACCCAACATCGACTCTGACATGCTGTATCATGCCAAGGTCAAAAGTAAGCCCTGAACAAGAAACCAAACAGCTTTGTAATGTCACTGTCACAAGGAGCTTAGATCCCCAAACAGCATGGAAGACGACGAACCTGTGTCCATCTACTCCATCAGTCTGGCAGACAGTAAAATGGCAGCCTCTGACCTCTGCTCTTCCATCTATGACCTAGACAGACAGCGAAGAATAGCTCAAAGGGGTGTCAAGTACAGCCTCCTCCAATATCAAATTAAAAAAGAAAAAAGAAAACCTACATTACCCTCAATAGACATGGTTTTATTGTAATTGCTTGAAATTTGAATAGCGTGCCATAACCATCCCCATAAATTGGACTTCTTTAGATTTATTAAGCTATTTATTGAATGGTGGGTAATAAACATTCAGGATTAACAGCTCTGCAACTGCTCTGAGCCCGTTACATACAGAGTTGCTAAACTCCCATAAAATAATTATGAATCAGTTACCATGCTGACAAACCATAATTGTCAAAAGTTCAATGCAGACTCAGGGCCTTATTTAAAAGTTTGTTCTTGTTTGCAGTTTTGAATCTCATCTTCCTGGCTCCTAACCTTCTCTTTCTCTCCATTTTCCCCCACTCTCTCTGTCTTTTTCCCATTCCCTCTTCCACCATCCCTCCTCCTTCCTTTCATGTATACTAGCTGAAGGTAGTGTGGCCTGAAGGAAAGAGCAGAGAGGTGGGCTCAGAAACATCTGAACTCAAGATAGGGTGCTGCTACCTGCAGCCTGGGACCCTGGACAAGTCACTTCTCTTGGCTTTTATCTCTTCGCATGTCATTTAGGTAATGGAGGCTTACCTCGAGCATCCAGGATGTGAGGCTTTGGTAACTGTTGACTTCCTTTGCTTCTCCTTCTACCCTAGCCCGGTTCATCCCAGGCATGACTGCCAGGCTGGTTCCCTGGCAGTGCCACCCTCCCCTCTCCCTTCCCCCCCATGGTTCCTCCTACGATACAGCTCAGCGGGGCTGCCAAGACCTTCCATAATTTGATCCCCTTCCTTCTGACTTAATCACCAACTCCCATCACTTTAACTGGGACCCTAGTATTATCTGGATTTTAATTCAAATCCAATAAAAGTAATTTTTAAAATTGTGACACAAACATATATAAGAAAATATGCCATTTTAAAAATTTCTTAGGTGTACAATTCAGTGACATTAAGTACATTCATATGATTGTACAATGTTTACTACCCTCCTTTCCAGAACTCTGTTCATCTTGCAAAACTGAAACTCTCCATCCCCAAACACTGACTGCCCCCCTCCTCCAAGCCCCGGTAACCTCCATTCTTCTTTCTGTCTTTATGAATTTGACTACTCCAGGTGTCTCCTATCAGTGGAAGAATATAGTATTTGCCCTTTTGTGACTGGAACATTTCAGTTAGCATAATGTCTAAGGCTCATTCATGTAATATGAGTCAGAACTTCCTTCCTTTGAAAGGCTGAAGAATATTTCATTTTACATATAGAACACATTTTGTATTTTTATTTATACACTGATAGACAGTTGGGTTGCTTCCATTTTTTGACTATTGTGCCTGATGCTGCTATAAACATGGGTATACGAATATCTGTTTGAGAGATGCCCGGGTGGCTCAGTCGGTTAAGCATCTGCCTTTGGCTTGGGTTGTGATCCTGGGGTCCTAAGATCAAGCCCTGCTTCGGACTCCCTGCTCAGTGGGGAGCCTGCTTCTCCCGTTTTCTCTGCCCTTCCCCCGCTTATACTTTCTCCATTGCTCTGCTCTCTTTCTCTCAAATAAATAAATAAATAAAATCTTAAAAACAAAACAAAACAAATAGCTGTTTGAGAGCCTGCTTTTAATTCTTTCAGATATATGCCTGGAATGGGATTACTGGATCATATGGTAATTCTATATTTAATTTTTTGAGGAAATGCCATACTGCTTTTTCCATAGTGGCCAAAAATATTTTTTAAATATCTTTTCATCAGTTTTAAGGATAATATACATTTTTGATAATATACATTTTTATGAACAATTTACAAAATATAGAAATTACTATAAAAGAAAATAGAAGTTACTCATAATATCACCATTCAGAGATAAGCAATACATACATTTTGAAATAATTCTGTCTAATCTTTGTTCCCTGTAACTTTACCCTCATGGGCTTACTGATTTGATTTGTGTTTCTCAAACAGAATTACTTAGCACTATCTCTGCAATGATAACTTTTTCTTTTACTCCACACTATATTGTGAGCATTTACCAGTGTTGTTAGATGTTGTTGTGCATGTGTGTGTGTGTCTCTGTGTGTGTGAATGGCTGTACAATATTCCATCATATTAATATTCCATTATTTATAGGGCATAGCTAAATTAGATCAATAAAAGCATCTATTAAAATTTATTCTTGTATAAAATTTTTAGCTTTATTAAGTTATAATTGACATATAAGATTGTGAAAGTTTAAGATTTACATAGTGTTGAAATGATACACTTATCTATTGTGGAATAATTACCACTGTAGCATTAGTTAACACTTTAATCAACTCCCATAATTATCATTTCATTTTTGTGGTGAGTATTTAAGATCTAGCCTCCTATGAACTTTCAAGCATATAATACAGAATTGTTAACTATAATCACCGTGTTGTATATTAGATCCCCAAAACTTATTTGGCTTATAACTTTATAACTGACACTTTGTACCCTTTGACCAATATTTCTCCATTTCTTCCAGCCCCCAGCCCTTGCTAGCAACCATTATAGCCTCTTTTTCAATGAGTTCAGCTTTTTTAGAGTCCACATTTGTACTTCACTGACTTATTTCATTTTCCTTAATGGCCTCAAGTTCCATCCATTTTGTCACAAATGGTGGAATTTTCATCATCTTTATCCTTTTATCCATTAATAGGAATAGGAATTTGGGATGTTTCAATATCTTGGCTACTGTGAATAATGGGGCAGTGAACATGGGAAAGCGATAACTCTTCAAGATCTTGATTTCATTTCTTTTAGATCGATATCCAGAAATGGGACCTCTGGATCATATGGCAATTCTCTTTATAACTTTTCAAGGAACCTCCATACTCTTTTCCATAGTGGCTGAACCTGTTTACATTCTCACCAATGGTACACATTTCCCACATCCTCACCAACAGTTATCTCTTGTGTTTTTAATGATAGTCATTCGAACACGTGTGACAGGATATCCCATTGTGGTTTGGATTTTCTTTCCCTGATGATTAGTGATATAGTACATCTTTTTATGTACCTGTAAGATGTTTTCTTTGGAAAAATGTCTGCTCAATACATCTGTCCCTTTTTAAATTGGATTGTTTAGTTTTTTACTATTAAGTTGTATAAGTTCTTTCTATATTTTGGATATTAACCCTTATCGGATATGTGATTTGCAAGTATTTTTTCCTATTTGGGAGGCTGCCTTTTTATTTTATTGTTTCTTTTGCTGCATATGAGCTTTTAGTTTGATATAGTTCCATTTATTAATTTTTTGCTTTTGTTGTTTGCATTTTTGGTGTCATAGTCACAACCAAAAAAAATCGCTGCTAAGTCCAATGTCAAGGATCTTTCCCCCTATATTTTCTGCTAGGAGTTTTATGGTATCAATTCTCATGTTTAAATATTTAATTCCATTTCTAGTTTTTGTGAATGGGGTTACCAATTTCATTCTGCATGCAGTTATTCAATTTTCCCAACACCATTTATTGAAGAGACTATCCTTTCCCCATTAAACATTCTTGGTTCCCTTGTCAAATATTAGTTAATGGTATTTGCATGGTTTTTTTTCTGGGCTCTGGGTTCCGTTGGTCTATGTGTCTAATTTTATACCAGGACCATACTTTTTTGATTTCTATAGCTCTGTAATATGGTTTGAAATCAGGAAGTGTGATGTCTCCATCTTTGGTCTTCTTTCTTAGGATTTCTTTGATAATTAGGTGTCTTGTGGTTCCCTACAAATTTTAGGATTATTTTTTCTATTTCTATGAAAAATGTCAGTGGAATTTTGGCAGGGACTGAATGTATAGATGGTTTTGGATATTTTGAACATTTTAACAATATTAACTCTTCTAAGCCATAAATGCAGGATATCTTTCCATTTATTTTCTTCTTCCCCAATTTCTTTCATCAAAGTCCTAACAGTTTTCAGTATACATATCTTACCTCCTTGTTTAAATTTATTCTTAAGTATTTTGTTGTTTTCTTGATGCTATTGTGTGAGAATGACAATGGAATTTTTTATTTCTTTTTTAGATATTTTGTTGTTAGTATAAAAATTCAACTGATTTCTATATGTTGATTTTGTATCCTGCAGTTTTAGTGAATTCATTTATTCTAATACTTTTTGGGTGCAGTCTTTAGAATTTTTTACATAAGGTCCTATCCCCTGCAAAGATAATTTTATATATTTTCTGGTTGGATGTATTTTATTTCTTTTTCTTGCCTGATTGCTCTGCCTGGGATTTCAGTGCTATGTTGAGTAGGAGTGGTGAGTGTGCACCCTTGTCTTGCTCATCACCTTAGATGAAAAGCTTTCAACATTTTACCATTGAGTATGATGTTAACTGTGGGGTTATCATATACAGCCTTTATTATTTTAAGATATGTTCCTTCTACACTCAGTTTGTTAGGGAAGAGTTTTTATATGAAATGATGTTGTAGTTGTCAAATGCTTTTTCTGCATCTATGGAGATTATCATGTGATTTTTATCACTTATTCTCTTAATGTGCTGTATCACATTTATTGATTTACATATGTTGAAACATCCTTATATCCCAGGGATAAATTCTACTTTATCATGATATCTGATCCTCTTAATGTGCTGTTAAATTCAGTTAGCTAATATTTTGTTGAGAATTTTCACATTTATATTCATGGGGGATATTTTCCTGTAGTTCTTTTTTTTTCTGTTCTTTTTTTCCCCTTTTCTTTTCTTTTCTTTTCTACCCCCCTCCAGCCCCACCTTTTGTATGTCCTAATGTGTCTGGCTTTGATATCAAGCTGATGATGGCCTTGTGAAATTAGTTTGAAGTTTCCCTTCCTCTTCAGTCTTAAAGAACTGGAGAATCAACAACAAATCAAACCAACTCCATACATAAGAAGGGAAATAATCAAGATTAGAGCTGAGGTCAATGAGGTAGAAACCAGAGATACAGTAGAACGTATCAATGAAACTAGAAGCTGATTTTTTGAAAGAATCAATAAGATCGATAAACCATTGGCCACACTAATCCAAAAGAAAAGAGAGAAAGCCCAAATTCATAAAATTATGAATGAAAAGGGAGAGATCACAACTAACACTAAGGAAGTAGAAACAATCATCAGAAGTTATTTTTTTTTTAAAGATTTTATTTATTTACTTGACAGAGAGAAATCACAAGTAGATGGAGAGGCAGGCAGAGAGAGAGAGAGGGAAGCAGGCTCCCTGCTGAGCAGAGAGCCCGATGCGGGCCTCGATCCCAGGACCCTGAGACCATGACCTGAGCCGAAGGCAGTGGCTTAACCCACTGAGCCACCCAGGCGCCCATCATCAGAAGTTATTATCAACAGTTATATGCCAATAAGCTAAGCAACCTAGATGAAATGGATGCATTCCTGGAAAACTATAAACTCCCAAAATTGAACCAGGAAGAAATTGACAACTTGAATAGACCAATATCTAGTAACAAGATTGAAGCGGTGATCAAAAACCTCCCCCGAAACAAGAGCCCAGGACCTGACGGATTCCCTGGGGAATTCTACCAAACTTTCAAAGAAGAAATAGCACCTATACTCCTGAAGCTGTTTCAAAAAATTGAAGCAGAAGGAAAACTTCCAGACTCTTTCTATGAAGCCAGCATTACCCTGATGCCCAAACCAGGCAAAGACCCTACCAAAAAGGAGAATTTCAGACCAATATCACTGATGAATATGGATGCTAAGATTCTCAACAAGATCCTAGCAAACAGGATCCAACAGCACATTAAAAAGATTATCCACCATGACCAGGTGGGATTCATCCCTGGGCTACAAGGATGGTTCAACATTCACAAATCAATCAATGTGATGGAACAAATTAATACGAGAAGAGAGAAGAACCACATGGTCCTCTCAGTCATTGCAGAAAAAGCATTTGACAAAATCCAGCATCCGTTCCTGATTAAAATGCTTCAAAGTATAGGGATAGAGGGAACATTCCTGAACTTCATCAAATCTATCTATGAAAGACCCACAGCAAATATCATCCTCAATGGGAAAAAGCTTGCAGCCTTCCCATTGAGATCAGGAACATGACAAGGATGCCCACTCTCACCACTCTTGTTCAACATAGTATTAGAAGTCCTAGCAACAGCAATCAGGCAACAAAGAGAAATAAAAGGTATCCAAATTGGCAAGGAAGAAGTCACACTCTCTCTCTTTGCAGATGACATGATTCTTTACATGGAAAACCCAAAAGACTCCACCCCCAAACTACTAGAACTCATACAGCAATTCAGCAACGTGGCGGGATTCAAAGTTTTTTGAAAGTTAGAGAAGGACTGGCAATATTTCTTCTCAATGTTTGTTAGAATACACCAGTGAAATAATCTAGTCCTGAGCTTTTCTCTGTTGAGAGGTTTTTAATTACTGCTTACATCTCCTTAGTCGTTATTGGTCTGTACAGATTTTCTACTTCTTCATGGTTCCCTCTTGGTAGATTGTATGCTTCTGGGAGTGTACCCATTTCTTTTAGGTTATCCAATATATGGGTATATAATTGGTCATAATAATCTCTTATGATCCTTGGTATTTTTGTGGTATCAGTTATAAGGTCTCTTCTTTCATTTTTTATTCTATTTATGTGAGCTTCCTCTTTTTTTTTTTGTAGTCTAGCTAAACCTGTGTCAATTTTGCTTTTTTTTTTTTTTTTAAACTAACTTTTAGTTTAGTTGGTCTTTTTTTTTTCCTGGTTTCTATTTCTTTTCTTTTCTTTCATTTCATCTCTTTTCTTTCTTTCTTTCTTTTTCCTGCTCTAATCTTTGTTATTTTCTTCCTTCTGCTAACTTTGGGCTTAGTTTGTTCTTGTTCTAATTCTTTGAGGTGTAAAGTTAGGTTGTTTATTTTATGTAATATTGTTTTGATGAATTGACCCCTCCATCATTACATAATGACTTTCTTTATCTCCTGTTATCATTTTTGGCTTAATGTCTATTTTGTCTGATAAAAAATATAGCTAGCTACACCTACTCTCTTCTGATTTCCATTTGAATGGAATGTTTATTTCCATTCTCCCACTTTGAGCCTATGTGTGTCCTTAAAGCTAAAGTGAGTCCCTTGTGGACAGCATATATTTAATCTATTTGTTTTTTAATCCATTCAACCGCTCTGCCTTTTTATTGGAGAATTTAACCCATTTACATTTAGATTAATTATTGATTGATAATGATTTAATAATGCTATCTTATTAATTGTTTTATCATTTTTTATAGTTCCCTTGTTCCTTTCTTCCTCTGTTGCTGCTTTCTTTTATGAGTTGATGATTTTCCATAGTAGTATGCTTTGATTCCCTTCTTTTTAATCTTTGGTGAATATTGTGTTTTTTGTTTTGCGGTTACCATGAACTTACATAAAACACCTTATAGACACAACAGTCTGGTTACATTGATAATGACTTTACCTCAACCCCATTAAAAACACTACATTTTTGATGTCATAATTTACCTCTTTTTATGCTGTGTATCCATTAACAAATTGTTGTAGATATAGATATTTTTAGTACTCCTATCCTTTAACCTTTATGTCAGAGTTAAGCAATAAATACAGCACTGTTGTTACAGTATTAGGGTATTCTGAATTTGACTGTGTACTCACCTTTATTGGTGTGTTTTATATTTTCATAAGTTTTCATGTGACTGATTAGTGTTCTTTTTATTTTGGCTTGAATAACTCTTTTTCAGCATTTCTTGTAGCAGATTTAGTGGTGATGAATTCCATCCTTTTGTTGTTGTTGTTGTTGTTGTCATTGCTGTCTTGGCAAGCCTTAATTCTCCTTCATTCCTAAGGATAATTTTGCCAGATAGAATTTTTTGGTTGGCAGGTGTTTTTTTTTTTTTTTTTTTTTCTCTCAGAACTTTGAATATATTATCCCACTCTCTCCTAGTCTGTATGACTCCTAGTGAGAATCCACTGATAGCCTAATGGGACTTCCTTTGGAAGTTGCAAGCTTTTTTTTTTTTTTTCTCTCTCTCTCTCTTCTTGCTCTAAGATTCTCTCTTTGTCCTTGATTTTTGGTGGTTTTATTATAAAGTGGCTTGGAGAGGATCTCTTTAAGTTGATTTTGTTTGGTGACTTCGTAAACTTGGATATCCAAATCTCTCCCCAGATTTGGAAAGTTTTCAGCCATCATTTCTATAAATAAGCTTTCTGTCTCTTCCTCCCTCTCTTCTTTTTATAGAACTCCAACAATTTGCAAATTGGTTCATCTGAAGGTGTCCTACATATCATAGAGACCTATATTACTCTTTTTCATTCTTTTTCCTTGGTCCCCCTTGGACTGGATAATTGCAAAGTCCTTTTCTTCTAGCTCACAGATTCTTTATTAGGCTTGATCCATTCTTCTGTTGGTGCTTTCTATTGTACTTTCACAACATCCATTATATTCTTTTGCTCCAGAATTTCTGTTTGGTCCTCTTCTGTGATTTCCATCTCTTTGCTAAACTTCTCATTTTGTTTGTTTATTGTTTTCCTGATATTGTTGAATTGTCTTTCTTTGTTTCTTATAGATCATTGACTTTCTTAAAATTAGCTCTTTTGAATTCTTTATCAGTTAAATCACAAATCTTTATGTCTTAAGCTAGGTTACTGAAATATTATTTTGATCTTTTGGTAGAATCACATATCCTTGAGTTTTCATGTTCCTTGAAATTTTGCATTGCTGCTTTCACATTTGAAGTAGTTTTCACTTCCTCCAGTCTTCGCTAACTGTGCTTTCCAATATATCTAAACATTTTCTTTCTCTCTTTTTTTCTTCCCTCCCTTCCTCCCTCCCTCTCTTCCTCTCTCCCTTATTTCTCTCTTTCTTTCTTCCTCTCCTCTCTTCTCTTTTCCTTTCTCCAGTAGAGTCCTGGAGCTTCTCTTCTGGAAACTTGGACTCTCACAAAGACTGTCTTATCAGTGGATGATTATCTGAGAGAGTGTTTACCAGGTTTCCAGGAGTTCCCAAACAGCAACTGAGATGGACTGGAGCCAGTTCATGGTCCACTGAATGTATCACAGCCAGGACCAATATCGCATTCATATTACCTAATGTATAATGCACCTGTGGGCAAAACTCTTCCTAGATTTCTTTGTGTATGTGCTGGGGTCCCATAGCTCCACAAGGCTATCTTTGTCTCTGGATGGATGCTGAATTATTTTTGTCTGGAGGGGGAACAAAAATGAGAGACATCTATTCTACCATGATGCAAAACAATGTTCTCTTTCACAGACTTCCCACTTAAGGGATTATACACATATGAACAATCCAAACACCTGGGATTATCACAAAGAAGATAATCTGACAGTTGGAAAGGGATTAACTACAAATTAACCAGTGCTATATCTTAAGTGTCTATATATTCCTGTTCCAAGGTCCCAACTAGATTAAAAAACACATTTCTTAGACAATGTACAGAAATTAAACATTGCACATTGGGAAATCTGCAAGCTTCCAACCAGCACCCAAATTCAGTCTAGCAATATTTTACCATATCTTATAAAATGAGATAAAACCAAATATTATAAAATAAAAAAGAAATGATTAAAAATGTAAAAGTATAGTTTCTCTCCAAAAAGTTTAAATCAATAGATCACAGCTTTTTGAGCTGTCATGCTTACACTCAGTTCCTCACTCTTTTTTTTAACAGAAAAATTCTTGATATGAAAACTTCAAGAAGCTTCATTCTCACATAAAATTTTGAATCCAAGAGAAATTCCTTTCATCTTATAGTCCATAGCAAATTTTATCCCAGTATCAACCAGGAAAAAACACACCTGTAAATTATACAGGTCTCTGAGGGGTCAAGATCAAACTGTTTGAAGGTCATGCTGTGATCAATCTGATTAATTGAGGTGGGATTTTTTTTTTTTTTACCTAAATGGTAGATCAGCCTCAAAAAGAAATACATCTTTACTGTTTACATAAGTATTTCTTATAAATAAGGTGCATCTGTTTTCATGATCTTGTTTGCATATTAAGATTAATCTCTCTTTTTTTAAGATTAATCTCTTGACACATTTCACTTTTGATAGTGAATTTCTTAAGAAAGGGTGTTTTATTTACTTATAATTCTTTGTCTGGACTTGTAGCTTGGAAAACATAAGCTCTGTATCTATTACCAAGAAATGAGGAAGTGGTGAGCAGGGTAGAGAAAGGAAGGTCCAGATTATAGTATTTGATGACATATCCCAGAGGCAAAAATGCTCCTGTAGGGGAAAGGTTGGCAGAGGTCATGAAATCCTGTGAGGTCAGAACTGGAAAGAGCTTCTGGATCCTGGAGGCCAGGGTTCCTCAGATATATTCCCTTCAGGCCCCTCTGAGGTGCTTCAGGGGCCTCGCACAAGGGTTGAAACTTATTTGGACGCCCAAATACATAAATTCTACAGTTCCATGAGAACAGCCTGTGTGTGTGTGTGTGTGTGTGTGTTTGTGTGTTAAAACTGACTACTCTGCATACCTCATACAAGTGAAATCATATTGTATTTGTTTGTTTGATTTTAAACATTTTATTTATTTATTTGACAGAAAGAGACACAGCAAGAGAGGGAGCACAAGCAGGGGGAGCGGGAGAGGGAGAAACAGGCTTTCCTCAGAGCAGGGAGCCCAATGCAGGCTTCAATCCCAGGACCCCAGGACCCGGGATCATGACCTGAGCCAAAGGCAGATGCCTAATGACTGAGCCACCCAGGTACCCCTGTATTTGTTGTTTTATGACTGGCTTATTTCATTTAGCATAATGTCTCTAAAAGGTTCATCTATGTTGTAGCCTATGTCAGAATTTCCTTCCTTTTGAAGACTAAAGAATACTCTGTTGTGTGTATATACCACATTTTTAAGATCCATTCATTCATTATTGGACATTTGTGTTATTTCCTTCTTTGGCTCTAGTGGATAAGATGCTGTGAACAAATATCTATTTGAGTCCTTGGTTTCATTTCTTTTGGATCTCCACCCAGAAGTAGAATCCCTAGATCATGTGATAATTCTGTATTTAATTTTTTGAGGAACGGCTTTCTGCAGTGTCTTCTGAAACTGTTTTCCATGGTGGCTGCACCATTTTCCATTCCCACCAGCAGTGTATAAGGCTTCTGATTTTTCCAAACCATTGCCAATGCATGTTATGTTCCTTTTTTATATATAATAGTAATTGGAATGCGTATGAAGTGGTATCTCATTGTGGTTTTGATTTCCATTTCCCTGAAAACTAATGATGTTGAGTATCTTTTCTTATGCTTATTGGCCATTAATATATCATCTTTGGAGAAATAGCTACTCGAGCCTTTTGCCCACTTTTTAAACAGAGCAATTCATTTTTTAAAAATTATTGACTTTTATTTATTTGGGCTTCCAGTTAAAATTTGAAAAAACAATTCCAATTTTTTTTGAAGAAAAAGTATATTCAGAATGACTAATCTATTCCATCTTCCCTTGCACAGGCCAGGGGTCTTCAGGTGGGTTCATATGTCAACTTTCAGAGTTGTGCTTTGCCTTACACACTTCTGTAAAGACCATCTCTCCAAAGAAGGTCACATTCTGAGGTACTGGGGGTAACAACTCCAACACATGTTATCCTGGGACAGATAATTCAACTCACAACCCATTCCAAAAGCTATAGCAGAATGTTGGTCTTCGTTCAGACGGAGGTCACTCCAGGCTCATTATTAACCTCTCTGGGGCTCAAATTCTCCTCTGCAATGGGCAAGACAAGATGATCTTAAATCTCTCTTCCCGTTTATCAATACCTACCTATTTATTTGGTGTCCATTCCCCAGATACCTTGCTCTCTACTAAGGATTCTCTCAATAATGGGTTAAACATTTGAAAAACATCTGAAACCAGTGAAATGACACCTCCCCCAAAGGTCCCAGGCTCACAGTGTTGCCAAGTGAACTGGGAGACCTCAGGCCCTGAAGCCTCAATCCAGCCTGTCTCAAGGATGTCATCAAAGGCTCTTAGTTTCATTTTGAGAAAGAATTCAAAAACAGACATAGCATAGTGAGTGAGAAGTAGAAGCCAGAAAGTTTATTTCAGTGAAAGCACGCTCTTGAGATGCGAGAGTGGGTGAGGGGGGTGGGGAGAGAGAGAAAAAGGGGGCGGGGGGTGCTATGTGCACCAGGGTTCAGGATTCTATCTAGTCTCTATAAAGTATTGACATCTGTTCACAGAGGGTGGAATATTCATTGCTTGCTGCAGGGATTTCTTGGAAGCAGGATTTCATGCCTTTTCTTCTTATTTGGTCAAGGGTTTCCTGTCATGGCACCCACCATCTTGGGCCTGTCTGGTTTGATCTGGCATCCTGTGTCTTTGTTTTTGTGGGCTGCCAGAACAGGTTTCTAACTTCCCCAATAGCCAGCCATGAATTCCTCTTTGCTGGGCTCCAGGTATCCTGGCAGTGGGCCATCAGAAGGCGGGTATATTCTGAGGACAGATGGGACCTACCAGGACCCATCCAAGCCCCATTTCCATCATCTTGGGGACTCCACATACCCCTCAGGGCTACTCAAGCTTCCCATCTCCTCACACAACTGTAATACCAGCCTTTCACCTCAGCCCTGGTACCCAAGTCACAACAGCCCCTTCAGTCTCACCAGGAGGGCTGCTCATGCAGAACTACAAATACTGTCTTTGGTGACAGAATTATCCAGTGACAGCAGGGAAACACACCCACACAGCAGGCAGCCTGCTGTTGACAAGTCTCTCCCAAAACACCCAAGAGCCAAGCTCGCAAGTGCTTATTAGCACCAGTGTCTGCTTTGCTAACTCTCCTCACACAGACATCCTGAGCCCTGGGGAAGTGAGATGGACAGGACCATGGCAGCCTGTGGGAAAAGCTGGTGGGAAACACTGGCATGTGCCGTCCCCCCCGTGGGAGCACATGATCCATTTTCTTTTTCCTTTTCTTTCTCCACCCACAGCTCCTCATGGGGGAAAAAAAAAATGTAAACTTTAGAAACATGTAAAGAAGGCATGAATATAATCCGCCACAGTCTTACCATACAGAGATATTGTGATATCTTGACATTTTTGCTTCCATTTTTGAACCATTGTAAAACATAGTTGAAATCAGATAGAGCATACGAAGTCCCAGTTTTTATTCATTTGATAGTCTCACAGCATTTTGCTAACATTGGTTATTAGTCAGCTTCATAATGAATATCACTTGGGAGATCGGCAGCCCCACTGATGAAGCAGAAATTCAGTGCGTGTGAGTTCTTCGGCCCCATTGGTGGTGTCTTTCACGTTGACTTTAAGATTTCTTCCTGGGCGGGGGAGGGGGGTCTTGTTTACCATAACAACCCTCCCTGCAGATGGCAAGGCCACCGATTAAAGAAAAAACTGGGCAAGGCATTTGTTGGTACTTCAGTGAGAAAAGGGGGGGGGTGGGTTGGAGAATTCCCAGGAACAGCACCAGAGTTTTCGCAGTATCTCAGCTACCACCACGAGCGGCATGAATTGGGGACAAGCCTTGTCCTAAGAGTCCTGTGGGATCATGGATGGCGAAAGACAGCTCAGGTGAGCAAGGACCAGCTCACACAAACTTCTCTGCCCCAGCTGCTGCCCACCCATTGCATTTAGTGCATAGTGACTCTGCAAGGTCCTTCTTGATCAGCTCCATTGCAAGGACCATTTAATGGAGGCCTAGATATGTTAATGACTTGCCTAAATTAAGTAAGGGGTCAAGCTGGGATTCTAATCCCAATCTGGAGGGTTTTACACCACAACCATTGTTGCCTCTTGAGGCCACTGAGAAGGCTCCCTTCCTCACGCACACTAATAAGATATTCATTTATACTGAAAATCTTCTCTCAGAAAATAAAGACCCTAAGTATGGTTGGTATAGAGGGTGAAGTGGTGTGACAGGTAGATCCTGGCTTGGGACTGGGACAGGCCGTCTCCCGACTCCGCGGATGGCTGCCTGCTGGCACGCTGAGAGCCGGTGGTTCTGCCAAGTAGGGAGACTCCAGGCATTGTCCTGAACTGTCCTTGACTGAAGAAGAGTCACCCCATCCAAGGGCATGCCGTCTCCCCCAAGACAGCCTGCATCCAGTTACTAGTCCATGTGGGTGATATAAAAGGCTTGCCTTCATCCCTTAAAATGGAACAATTCTGAAGGTCCACCCAGAGTCTAGACCAGCCAGGGGGGTCTGCTGAGACCTTTTTTGCAACAGCCAATATCCAGGTCCTTTTGCCTAGCACCTCCCTCTTCCTTCGTTGCCCTACAGACACTGATCCAGCAACACTCCCCTGTAAAGCTTCTGCACATGAATCTTCTCAGAGTTGTTTCACAAGGAACTTGCCCTAAGAATTTAGAGCACTAATCGTTTGCATGCTATGAATGAAGGGGATACAGAAATACAGCTTCCTTCCACAGCTCCTGAAAACTAACTTACTCCCGTAATACACTGAGGGAAGAGGGTCTTCTCTGCAAGAGAGGGCTGGGGGAGGGGATGGAGCCCTCTGAGATACAGCAGGCTGGGTGGGATGGCCTAGCTGGGGCCTTTTGACAGATGGAGGGTGGGGTGCAAGCACTGAACAATTAGAAATGACCCCACCCATGAAGGAGGCAGGAGAGAGGGACCCAGCAGGTGAGAAAGAGATTAAACCCATGGTTCTCCATTAGGCTACACATCCCAACTGCTCAAGGATCTTTTTAGATATATTTCTACCAGGAGCGCCCTCACTCCGCCCTAAGTGTCCAACTTGGCTGATCTGGAGGAGGGTATTGTTTTAAAAATCTCCCCAGGTGATTCTCATGCACAGTCAGGATTGAGACTCATCTGGTGAACAGAGGTGGGCAGTGGTGGCCTCTGAAATCTACAAGTTGACTCTGACCACTGGTAGAAGTGCCCTGACTTACCAGTAGGTTCCCCTCCAGGGCTCCTGGCATGCTCACAGAAGGCAGCCCTACCTCCTGACCCTGTGAAGGCTCAACGACCCTCTGACAGCACCAGCGTCCACGCGGGGTGGGGGCTGCCTTTTCTAAGCAGTGGGCCAGCGGCAACCAGGGCTACGGCAGAGATCTGTCCTCAGAGCAGTTTCCTCGGATGCCTATTAATCCGCGGGTTCTCACATCCCACCCCAAACCTCCCAGTGGAAATCTCTCTCCATTCTGTAACAAACCCCTCCCCCAGTGAATCTTCTGTATCTAAGTTTAAGAACCACTGCTGAGAGCTCCCTGCCCAAGAGAGCCTTCTCTCAAATTTCATATCCCAGTTCACAGTGCAAAATTTTGTTTTCAGTGCAGATAAGGAAGCCTCCCAACTCCTTCCCAGCGTGCGCTTGGGTGGGAGTCAGCTCAGGTTCCCCCAGTGAGCCGAGCCGATCAAGGAGCAGAGTGGGAGAATCCTCTTTCCCAGATTCTTTCTGGTTAGTTTTTTTTTTTTTTTTTTCCTTTTAGCATCAATGGTAAACAACGCTACATCACTTGTGAGTCGTCCCAAATATTTTTTTTTTTTACATTGTGCAATTGAATTGACAGTTTTGCATAATAAAAGGTTAACATGATGAGCAAACAAGAAATGAATGAAGCTTGATTGTTCAGATGCAGAATTTGCAACAATAAGAATTTGTACTTATCTTCATGCTCCGTCCATTGTCCAATGATTGTCCTCTCTAGATGGAAGTATGGCTCTAGGAGGGATAAAAATAGATATTAATAGGCTTGTACACAACCTCCTTATCGCCTTATCAAGGAGGCATGACTATTTCTCTGACCTCCTGTCTCGACATTCTGTGATCATAACTGGCGTGTCTTGATTCCTCATCTGCGGGAGTGCTTGGCGGTTTTAACTTCCTCATTTTATTACTTTGCAATGGTGCCAGCATCCATATTAATGAAATTATTTTGATTATCTTTCATAGATAGTGTGTCAGTGGGCAGTTAGCAGCCCCGTCAAGGACTCCACGAGGATCCTGGGCGGCTTCAGGCCCCAGGATCTCCCCCTTCCTCCTTTCTCTAAGGCCCCTGCCTAATTTCCTCTTTCCTTCTGGGGATTCATTTATCTGCCCTGTTGTAGTATTTTTTGTCACACCCAAGACTGGCCTAGATGGAGACAGTCTCTTTGGGACATCCCCTTCTTTTGGTCTCCCCAACTGAGCTTAATTAGTTTTCTTGTTCACTATCTTGGGGGACAGATGTAGAAGCCCAGAAGTCCACAGGAAGAAGCTCTACTGGTTTAACTGGTTCTCCAAGAACATTTTCTTGAGGGTCCCAGGGTCTCTCCCATCGAGAGGGACAGGAGACCCCTTTTCAAGGCAACTGACTCAAAACAAAGAGCCCGATGGGAAGTTGGTGATTTAGATCTGGTTGAGTCTTGGTCCCTGCAAGAACTTACTGGTAGGTCCTTTGTTCTGGGCACACCTACTCTTCTTCTCAAGGTCTGTCACCCCAGAGAGCAGTCACAGACTTTCCTGGGCAAGGGGAAGATTTCTCCACCCATTTACTAAATGCCCTTCCCCTGTCTTTAAGCCATTCTGCATTAACTTTGCACGCATTATTTGCACTTGTCCCCACTCCATCTCATTTTAATTTCCTTTCAGGAAGAAGGATGGGTTTTCTGCAGGACCTCAGCTTAGCTAAAGAATGAAAGTAAGCAATACAGCTTAATCCAGCCCTCCCTCGCTCCCCCACATGCATTGGCTTGCCTAAGCCTTCTTGCCTCAAATTCCTGAGAACTTGTTTACTGGAGGTGCAATCAAAGAAGGAAGCAGCCATGACCCATCTCCTGTCCCCTCGCTACGTGTTGTCCCAGGACTGTCCTGCTCTGTGCCTCCTCCTCGGGCTGCAGTGACAGTGACCACTCTCGAACTGTGCTTTCCCAGCCCTGGGTGTCCACCCAAGGTGCTCACCCCGAGGGATGCTAGAACATTGAAAGGGGCAGAGCAAGCGCCCAGCGATGACGCAGAGGCCCATCTCCCAGGGTGCTGCCGTCCCGCCCCTTCAGCACAAGCAGGGCTTGGGTCTCCCCAGGCCCTCTGCAGCACGGCAGAAGGCAGGAGAGGGGGTGGTTTTTTCCAGCACGCCCATGAGTAAGGATTCTCTATCGGCAGCAGAGCTCCGCTCTCCTTGGCCAGATGCATCTGTCTCTTTCTGTTCGGCAACATGCGGCCACACGCACGTATCCTACCGGTCTCTGTTGTTCTCTTCAGGCACTACTTAGAGTATGCAGGCAGGCTGACTTGCTATTAAGACAGAACTTGACCAAACACATGAGAATGACTTCCTTTCCCCTCTCTGGACCTTCTCTTTGTCCAAGCTGGCTTTCCTTTTCTGGCCTGGGTTAACACCTTTGTTCTGCCCACACGTGTCTGTGGTTTCCAGCCGAGAAGCCGCAGCTGTCTTCTCACCTGGCTTTCCTCAACGTCTGCCAACCATATACTATGTCTGGTTTTACTTACTGGTAGCTGCCACTTACTGAGTTGTTCCTGGGTACCAAGCTTCGCATGAAACAACTGAATTTTTGCTTCGCATGAAGCAAAAGCCTTTGCTTTTTTCCGTGCTCATGATAGTTGCCGAGTTAGAGTCTATTGCTGTCACCATTTGGGGGTTACAGAAACAGACTTGGGGTTAAGTAGTTTGTCCAAAATTCCACCATAAGTAAGTGGTTGGGCCCAGACATTACGATTTGGAAGCTTGAGTGTGTATGATGCTTCTCTTGAAGATGAGTGTGTATGATGATTCTCTCAAAGGGAATGCTGGATCTGTCACCTGCGGCTCAGAGCCTGAGAAAGTGACTAGGGCAGGTCATAATCCACCCAGAATACAGTCCATAGTCCAGCAAACTCGAGCTAGGTGAGCCTCTGGCCCCTGCATACTACTTGGCACTAACAAAAACCAACTCTCGGGGTGGCTGGGTGGCTCATTTGGTAAGCAACTGCCTTCATCTCGGGTCATGATCCCGGAGTCC
This sequence comes from Mustela lutreola, assembly GCF_030435805.1. Lineage (NCBI taxonomy): Eukaryota > Metazoa > Chordata > Mammalia > Carnivora > Mustelidae > Mustela > Mustela lutreola. The sequence goes on from NC_081298.1 coordinate 121,390,176, forward strand.
CAGGATCGAGTCCCTAGGCAGGCTCCCTGTTTGGTGGGGAGTCTGCTTCTCCCTCTGACACTACCCCCTCTCATGTTCTCACTCTCTCTCTCTCTTTTTCTCAAAGAAAATAAATAAATAAATAAATAAACCTTTAAAAAAATAATACCTCAACTCACTTTTTTGACTCGGTTTTTTCCATACATAGAAGAATGTAAAAATAATGAAATCAGTCAGATGATCGTTTAACTATATGGCAAGCATTCTGAGTACCTGTCTGCCTTGTCACAACAGTCCCCTGTCCTATTTTGCAGAGACATTTGATTTAATCCCCTGAATCAACACTGGGGACAGTTTATCTTAGGGACATCCAGGAGGATGGTTATGGGAAAGGGGTTCAAAGGAGGCTGTGAAGAACTGGTAGTGACCCGTCTCCTCATCCAGGTCCTGGGAACCTGGATTTCATGGAGTGAAACAGCCATCCAGCCGCCCCCTGGAGTTAGCACTTTCTCACCACTCGGACCCCTGCCCGGACCACCTCCACCACTCTCCTCTCTTGGTAAGGTTCTCGTCCATCCGTCCCTCCTTAGGGGCCTCCCGTGACTCCTCAGTCAAGATGAGGTGTCCCTGCTTTAGGTGCTCATAGACGTGCATCCCCTCCCCCCACCCCCCGCACCTCCTCCCACAAGCTCTGATCACAAGTAAAATCCTCCGGCTGCTTCTGTTGCAGCTGGCTTCTTGTGTGTCTCTCTTGCTAGACTCCAGGCAGCCGGGCCTTGCTGTGTCTCCCGGGCCTGCCACAGGTGGTTGTCATGAAGGAATCTGTAAAGGAATGATGGCGGGGGAGGGAGGGAAGCAGGCAGAGAGCGAGACTAGAGGGGCAGAGGGAAGAAAGTGAGACAAGGAGAAGCAGCAGCAGGGAGGGTAAGAGCTGCGTCTCCCAAGGATCTGGTGTCTTGGGGCGTGGCTAGAGGTGGGCAAGGGGGTGCCCTCGGGAGTGTGTACTTGAACGGATGAACGGATGAAGACCCTCCTGCAGAAGAAGGCACCCCGAAGGCAGACTCAGCGGGGGCGAGACCGGCTCCGGGACTGCAGCCTGGGTTCACAAAGGGAGGGTGGAGACCCCGAGTCCAGCCTGGCTCGGGGCTTCTCTGGGCTCAGAGGAGGTGACACACTAGAGTAACCCGCCAGGTCTGCAGGACACTGAGAGCTGGGGCTGTCAGCTACTGGGGGTGCAGATGGCAGCCTCAGGGATGGCCGTGACGCTGGCCAAGGAGGGGTGGGCGACCGCAGGCGGGGCATGAGCGGCCATAGCAGCGTCTGAGCTTTGGACGTGATGGCGGAGGCCTGGGTGGGCCATCACACACCCCAAATTCAGGCCTGACTTGGTGGAAGAGGGTCTTATTTGGGGACCAGAGGCCTGCATTTCAGGGCAGATGCAAACTGCCCAGGCTCAGGGCACACCACACTTCCCCTTCTGACCTGGAGGAAGACCAGCCAGAAAATTAGGAGAGAGGTCCCCCAGTTTACAGCCCCAGGCTGGATTTCTCTGGAACACACACACCCCTGAGAGTTGGCTTCTATAGAGCACATACGAATGAGGAGAGAGAACACCAAAGACCCAGTGAACCCCCAAAAGAAAACAGACCCTTGGATTGGAAACGAGTCCTTCCAGAGGCCCCCACTTCATCCACAGTGACTTGTGTGACTCCTGGCACCAAGAGCACACCTTTGGGAGACAGTCCCTCTGACTTTTTAAAAAGATTTTTATTTATTTGTCAGAAAGAGCATAAGCAGGGGGAGGAGAAGGAGGCTCCCGGATGACCCGGATGTGGGGCTCTATCCCAGGACCCTCAGATCATGCCCTGAGCCGAAGGCAGATGCTTAACCAACCCAGGCATCCTGAGACAGTTCCCCCTTTTACCTCAGTAATAAAATTTCCCCCTTTTAACTCAGTACCCCAAATCTTGCTCTGGAGCAACAGTTCCTGCTCTAAGGAGAAAAAAAAAATGATGACATAGGAGAAGACAAAATCATCATCAGTAAGCAGAAAAACTCCCCATGAGTTTTCTTTAGGGACTCTCAAGACACACGGACGTCTCAAGACACTAGGACGTAGGACCTTCTAAAGCATTTTCACACCATGTTTTTCTGAAACTCTGGCTTTCGAATGTTTTGCATTGCCTGCCTTTTTAGTAGAATCGCACACCACCAAGAGAGGTCTATTTATTCATTAATTATATTCACACAACAGTGTGTGTATTGCTGACTGTATTTACATTGAAAGTTCCAGCAGCATGTGTCCCCTGGTGTGCAGGAGTTCCAGTCAATAAATAGGAGGGAAGACCAGGCAAGCCTCATAACCCTCCTACCACACAGTCAACCATGACTCGGAGGCAAAGGGACTGGCGCAAGTCAGACAGCGAGGAACTGGGGAAGAGGAGTAAGAACCCCCTTCCAATGGCTGAGGGACCCCTCCTCTCCACCTGGCGGCCTCCCTGGGGCCCCGTCTCAGCCACACTTGGCACGCACTGCAATTCTTCCTTCCGTGTTCCAGATTCATCTTTTCCCGCTATCGCAGCGAGGATGGATCCAGTTACATCAGTTCCTGGTGATTTCCACATTTTTCTTCTTGCTTTCCCTATTTTATCATTCTCACCTGGAACACAGGGTGAGCCCTGCTTTTGCGGGGGAGAGCGGGGCCGGGGTGCGGTGTTCTCCTCTCTTTCTCCCAGATCCATTAAGGGGGCGAGGATGTGGACCTTGCCCCCCACTAGGGGGGCTCACCAAGCCCAAGGGTTAATGTGTTCCTCGACCTGTTTGCTGAAAGTAGATGTGCTCTCCAGCAGAAGGCCCATGTGATGTGATTTACTTGGAGGGGCTCCTCTTGATACGCAACACCTGGCCACCACTCTTCCCTGACCGAGAAGGCTCTGAGAAGGCATCTGTAGAAGCACACATTCACCGTTCCTGATTCCCAGTGTAAACACTTGGAAACAATGAAAAAAACCACAGCGCAGGCAACCAAGACATCAGCCGCTCCGCTAGGGGCTCCAGGAAGTGAGCTGAGACTAGGAGGGGACTGGAAGACGGTTGAGTGGCACACAGTACCCTCCCTCGTCCAAGAATCATTGTTTAACCAAGGTGGGACACTCCCCAACGAGCACATATAAGGAGGAGCCTACTGCGGGAAGAAACCCGGACTCCGGACTCTACCAACATTGCCGGTCTGCATGTTCCCTGGAGACGCGACCCTCGTCTACCACGGCCACTTTCCCTCCTACAAAGCTGCTGCTGCTGAGTGTGGGGTACCTGGCCAGCTGTCCCCTGGCTCCCGCGAGAATACCGCTGACATCAGATACACCCGTTAGGAAGCAGGTAGGATGTGCGCGGTAACCTCTCTGGGCTTTGGACCAAGGTAGTGGTCCAAACTTCAGTGAGCAAATGAATTCCCCCAAAGAGCATCTTAATCATGTAGATTCTACGTCTACCCTCCAGAGAGGTGTCTGCCGAAGCTCCAAAAACTCAGGACTTCTGGCCCAAAGGGTCCAATGTTAGGCTTGAAGGAACGCTAGAGCAAAGGATGAGTTGCCTTGATAAGAGATCATTCACGCTTGGCCTATGTCCCCTCACAGCAAGTCACCTTAGCTTTTGTGCTCCACGTCCCAACCTCAAGGGCTACACTGACCATAAGGGACACCCCGATGGGAGGAATCCTGTCTCCTTGTTCACCCATGTTCAATTTCTGACACGTAGTACATGTTTCATATTTGCTGAAGGAAGGAAAGGGGCTCAGGGCTTGCCTTTTGTTTTCAAATGATCTAGCTTCAAAATTACGGGAACAAAGTTGAGAAATCTGGGTTAACCACAACACTGATCACCGCGTCAGAGATCAAGGTGGCTCCACTGACCCTAGAGCTGTGGACGGTCGATGCCTGTGCCTCTTGGGCTGCTCAGGCCGGGTCCTCCTAGAGATGCGATTCTGTGCTTAGGGAGATAGCTCTCGCTATTTGACTTGAACCCAAGTTAACCAGACTAGAGTAAGTGCAGATATTTTCCCTCTGTGGTTACAGTGGGGCTATGACTCGTCCTGGGATAGAAATCAAACTTCACTGACCCCCAGGTGGCATAAACTGAGTGATTCAGCTGATCTTCTTGAATGGTTCCAACTGTCCCACTCACCTGTCCCGGCTAGAACGAAACCCTTTCTTTCTTTTCTTCCTTCTCTCCATTTTCTTTCTTTTCTGTTTTTGCTGGGTGATAGCTTCAGGAGGACTCCATATTCACCAGATGAGAGTCGAACCCCCCCACAGGTGTTTGTGCCTCCTACAGTCCCCTCCCTCTGATGCAGATTCTCCTAGGAAGGTTCTGAAAAGGGCCAAAACAGAGAAACTGGTCAAACTGAGCAGGCCTGCGCTTCCCATCCCCAACGCCAGGCTTCAGGTCCCCCCATCCTGGGTTCCAGCTGGCTTCTGTCTTGGTCCTTGAATTCTCAGGGGACTGTTCTCTACCATGCACTGCTTTTTGCTTTGCACAAACCATTTTGAAGAAAGAATTCTGTGATCTAATGGAAAGGCTGTGCGCGCCCACCAGTCTGCAAAGCTGGTTCCCCCAATAAGCAACCAGGAGAGCATGGCCAGACCTGATTTCGTCATTTTAATAAGTAAGTTAGTTGAACAAGGTGATCCTAAAGGGGGTCTTCCAGCTCCTTGGGAGCAGAGCCCTTCCTGCTGAAAGGCATCTACTGGTTGTCTGGTCCTGCTCAGAGGCCATCTAATGAGCTGATAAACAAATGCCAGTTTTTAAGAGCTGGTATAGGGGTGTGGCAATGAACGCTGGTGCCGCTGCGGCCGCCTCTGCTGGAGTCATAGGGAGGATGCTCTGTGTCCTGTACCGAGTGTGGAGTGACACGGGAGGGGCTGCCTCTCGGCCCCTGCGCTCTGGGATTCACATTCTCACTCTGCTCAATAGCCACGAGGGACATTAAAAACTGAGAGTGGCCAGGACCTTTGGTTCATTTCTCTCTGAAACGATGGTCCCTTGGGCGATACTCTGCCTTCCAATCCCCGGCTGGGTCAGCCCCGCTAGCTGGCCCCCCATAACTGTTGATCAGGCCTGACCAGGATCTCCCGCAGCTCCAAGATTGGAGCCGAAGCCCCCGTGGGCCGTCTCCATCGGGAGTAACCACACACCTGCTTCCGGAGACGCAGCCAGTGACCCCCATCTGGATCACTGCTAGGCACCGGGGAGGTCCTAGGACCGTTTCCTTGGTTCTCCTCACCAAACATCACATCTTGTCCCCAGTCTAATCCTTACCCAGAAGTGGCTTCCAACCAGTAACCTACATTGTTATGCTCCATCTCCCAAATGCCCAGCATCCTCTTAAGTTCTAAAGAAACTTTTAGATGGCCTTACCTTGGGGAGAAACTCTGGGCAGAGGCTTTCAGGACGGGCTGGCTCCCAGGATTCTGGACTGCCGGCCACCGCGGGTACATCCCTTCAACTCTGAGGCCATTCTGAGCCCTGCTGTCTGCCTGATATTGTCTACAAACACTGTGTTCTTCCTGGAACCAAGTCACTTTCTCCAGATGGGTACAGGCTTTCCCCCCTACCCCACCCACCCCACCCCAACTCCCTTGGGGCCTCGCCTGTTCTGACACCTAGCCCAGGGCAGGTGGAGGCTTCCTGGGGCAGCATCTCCTCCTGGCTCAAACCGAGGGTCTGCAGGCACCGTCCCTCACTCTCCTGGCCTGCCCTTCCCCTTCCCACCAGGGCCTTTTCATACCCCGAGCAGGCAGGTTCCTAGACCCTTTGCTCCTCTTTCTCCAGTCTGCTCTGCCTACTGAAGCCCTCCTCACATGCTCCGGCCTTCTTGGTATTTTTTTTAAGGGTGGAATGAGAAAGAATGAAGGAAGGGGCATGGGAAATCTCAGAGGCCTAAACCCCCCTCAGCCTGCTTCTCTCTGCCTCACTCACCTTCTCACACACACATGCATTTTCTTTCATGGTGCTCTTCGACATACTTAATCCAGAAGATAGTCTCAAAAGATTTTCGTTTCCCACTGAGCCCATGCCTTATCCCTATCCCCATAAGCATGACCACATCCAACGGGGTCTGAAATCCACTTGATTCCAGAAAAGGCTCTGAGCAAGCAACTTGGCCTGCGCCTTCTTGGGAGACACCATTGTCCTAAGTCCTGGAGCTGGCTTGGCCAAAGGAGTGTCTCCCTTAGAGTGCTTGGCTGCTGGTGCTACTGACGCTCTCTCCTCCCCTGCCATCCCCACACCGCGGTGGGGAGCAGCCACGGGCAGAGCCAGCACCAGGCTCCCAGTCCCACACTCTGCCCTATTGCCTCTGTGGCCTCCCCAGGCCTGAGATGCCCAGAAATGCCAGGTGCACACGGGGATGCCCAAGCTCCAACTGCTGGCACCCCTGGGCTGTGGCCGGAGCCGTGCCCTGGATCTCACCCTATGGACCAGTTGTCATAGGTGGGGATTTCAGAGCGGTCCCCGGGACAGGAAGGGTGTCTCTGCCATTGGACACCTAAGTGCTCACATCTGAGAGGTAAGAGAGCCAGAGATGTTCGGGCTCTGATTCAACACCACAAGATGCAGGGCTTGCATGAGAATGACTTTCCCTAGCAGGTTTTGGCCTTCTTGCTCTCCTGTTCTTCCTCAGGATCTCCATCTCCACCGACCCACAGGCTGTCTGTATTTCTGTCTCCCTGCCCCTCTCCATCAGGGTGCTCTCTCCCTTCCCTGTCTCTATCTCCTCTGTTTTCAAAGGAATGGATTATCTAAATGTGGTAACAACTTCCAAAGAATCTTAAAAAAGAGAAAAGGCCCTAAACCCGCAGGGCCTGCCTGGTTCCTGCTCTGGTTCCTGCCTTTGGGAGGTGAGCCGTCTGGAGCCTGGGCTACCCAGGGAGAATGGGTCAGAAATAGCAGCTCGTAAGACCTGGATTATAGATAACAGGCTCCAGTGTCCTAAAGCCCCCTAATTTGCTTAATAAGGAGCTGGAATTAGCTAAGTAGAAAGTATATTTTCTTTTGATGGGTGGGGGAAAAAGAAAAAAAAAACAAACCCGTGCCCTAAAATCCAAGATCATGCCAAATGATCTAGAACCCAGAAAGAACGTTCCATCTTGTCCTCAGAATACATCACCAGTCTACTCAGGAACTTTCTAGGCTTCCTCTGTGGTTAAATGACACCTACTGGAGAACTTTGGGGATGGGAAGTACATACTTTCCATGCAAAGGCAAAGTCCATTTTTTTTTTTTTATGTTTGCACACGATGAACCCAATTTAACTGAAAGGAATAATATATTCAGTGGGCTGCTATTTCATTTTCTGCCCAGCAATATCCGTTAGGGTACATAACCCACATTCTCTGTTCCAGAAACAGAACATTACATAACATTACAGCTACTAGAAAGTCCAGCCTTCCCAGAGTTCCAAAGGGTAAGGGGAGGGGGGTGGCGTGCCTGCGGTTCACAACCTCAGTGGAGTGGCACTGACTCCCCCTGCTTGGCAAGGATTGTTTGTTATCCCCCAGGGGCTTCTGCGAGGGACACATCAGCTAAGGTCTCAGAGCTCGCTGAGACCCTAGGTCCCAGGAGAAGCTGCGTCCACTTGGTGCGGGCACCAGGGAGTGAGCAGGATGGGGCTGCACTGTCTCTGGGCCACAGAGGGTGGTTTTGGCTTCCTGCCTCTCCCACACCAGGCCCCGCATCTCCAGCATCTCCCAGGCTGTCAGCCCGGAGTCCCTGGAAGGCAAGGCGTGGTTCTGTTCTGCATACTTACTTCTTTGCCGGTTCCAGGTCTGGGGGCTTTCCAAATCTGAAGCCATGCTAGAACCTTCTTCCATTTCTCTGGTTCCCATGGCCCTTGGTGGGTGAGAGGTGACCTCCGACCCCTCTCAACCCTAATGACACAGAAAAGAAGACGCCCCTTAGCAGGGACAGTGACCTGCTTGGCCTGTAGACCAGACCATCTGCCACGAAGCTGGGGGTTGGACAGGAGTCTCTTCCAAGTGCTGGCCAGACTTCTCTGACCATAAGCCTCAGTTTCTCCTTCTGCATAGTGAGCCCACAGAGTCTTCCTCTGAGGCCTGCCTTTCTCGGGGCCATACACCACCACCCTCATGGCTTTCAGGCCTCAAAGGCCGGAGACTCACTGAGCTGATTCTGAAGTGGGGGAGGCATGGGCCTAGATGTTAGGTTCTTCTCTAAACCCTAAAATTCATGTCCATGTTGACCTTATGCCACCTCAGACGAGGTCTCCTTGAGAAATCATCCGATGCCTTCCCAACTCATAGTCAATTTGTGTACGTTCAGAATTCGCTTTTCCTCTTTTTCCATTTACCTCCCCCCTTTCCCTCCTTCTCTCCCCCTCTCTGTTTTCCCCTGCCTTCATCTCTCCCTTTCCCCTCCTCCTCCTCCCTCCTCCCTCCCCCTCTGCCTCTCCAAAGCCCTGAGGTGTGCCTAGGTGTCAGATAGCTGAAAGTGGTTTGCACGGGGCTTTTTTCCGCTAGAGAGCCGTTAAGTGGCTTATTTTCTCCACTCCGGTGGCTAAATTATTCTCAATGTGTTAAACAGTGTAATTAAACAGATACACACGCGAGTGCGCCGGGCCCCGTCCCCCACCCCCCTTCCTTGCTCCTTGTCAGCACAGAGAGTGTCAGCCCCCGCCTTCAAGCTCTGTTAGTTTTAATTTGAGTTGTGGAATTAGTAATGGGTTTTGCTGGAACACTGTTGTGGGAAATAGATCGCTCCTCGTGCAGGGTTTGGGCACCATTTCAAATGAGTATTTGTTAAGAGGAAAACCATCCCTTGTCATGTTCTGCTACATTACATCAGATTTATTTCCATTGTTCTGAAAAACACCAGCCAGGAGAGAGCTGCGTGCATCACTCCCGGGCAGGGAACAATTGAACTCAGGCTTCCTGTTTGAAAACAAAATGCAAACAGCATCGGCCTTTGTTGCTGGGGCTTGCTAAGCTCCTCCTGGAGGCACAGACAGCCAGCGCAGGCTCTGCACCTGTCACTGGGAAGCCCATGATCCGCTGGCCGGTGACAGCGTGGTTTAGTGGCAAAGCTTGGATGTGGAGGAAAAGCGGTGGAGAGAAGCCCAGCAGGTCAAAGTTGAAAGGATCCATCCAACGCAAGGAGTCCTCTGCACCCCAACCCCTTTAAGAGCATTCAACCTCAACTTGACCATTGCCACTGAAGGATGCCCATGGCCATTCAAGCCACCGTTGGATCTTTTCTTTGGCACTATCCACTGAGGCAACCACTGGCGTGTGTAGATACCCATGCTTAAATGTAAATTAATTAAAATAAGATGAAATTCAAAATTCAGTTCCTTAGTTGCACTCGCTGTATTTCCAGTGCTCAATAGCCATGTGTGCTAGGCTCTTGGGAACAACTCTGCAGATCAGGAGAGACCCACGGGAAGTCCAGGAGGCAACTGACCAGTGGCTGGCATGCCCGTTCCTGGTTACAGGGCACTGGTCCCCGGGGCACAGGTTCGGGACTAGGGCAGTGGGAGATCCTGACAGGCTGATCATCAGGAGACCTACCACATAGCTTCACTTATGTCCCATCCAAGCCCTTTATAGGAATCATGCTTGATACCCACCTCGTGCTCTGAGGCTGGTGCATTACTACCTCCAGCCCATTTTATTTATAGGGAAAGGAGGCTCCGATAGTAAGAGCATCGCTAAAGATCACTCAACCCCAAAGCAGCATCTGATGTCAAGCTTAAGTTTATAGTTTCAAGCTGATTCTCCATGTTCTTGACCACCATCCTATGATGTCTTTTCTTTTTTTTTTAATTTTTTTAAATTTTTAAAGGGACGAGGCAGAGCCCAGTTTTCTGAACAGGAACATGATCCTGGGAAGTCAGAAAAGCAGCAGGCGGGATCCTGATCATGGGACCACAATGGTTAAATCCCTGCTTTCTCTGGAGGGCTGGAAATAGGACTTCTGGGCTGGGTCTGACAGTCACTATTAGGTCTGTTGGTCTGTCTTTCTCCCAGGAAACATTTTTCGATTTCCAATTTCCCAGAAAGTGATCTCTAGTTTCCTTATATGTTTAGCTGATGGCATTTTCGTGCCATTGAAAAAAAATCCCCACTTTTTCCCAGCAGATAAAACCACCCACCAGGAAACTTTACTCACACGCAAAGGGCTCTGTCCTGGCCAGGTATCCTGGGCTACCCTAACACCCTGCTTTGGCTACCACAGATGTGCTGCTTGCAACGTGGCCCCAGAACTGAATACTAGTGGACTGGATGTCCAGCAGGCTCAGGAGCAGCTTTATGAGGGAGTAGGGGAGGCAGCAGGTAGCTACAGTGGTCTGTACAACAGCGCCTTCCTGGAGGGACAGCAGCTCAGAGCGGAGACATCTCACCACGTTGTCCCTTTACAACAGGAAGCCAAGTAAGCCGTACAAAATCTTTTCAAAATGAAACTGAGCCAAGGCAAATCCCACTCACTGTTTACTTGCATGGTTAACTTTTAAATGAGAAGACAGATTCGCAGTTTCCTTGGGTAACTTCCATCCTCTCGGTTTTGAGGTCCTTTAGAATTTTAATTCTGCCATCTGCTTGGATAATTGTTCTTCCTTTATATCATTAAAAATGATGAAAAAGTTAAGAAGTAGCTTCATTTTCATTTCAACGTCTTCATCCAGGATCAAGATAAAAATGTTAAACGGGACAGGACAAGGGCTGGAGTTCTGTGGCTATTACAGCACAGTGATTTTGAGATAATCCAAAATCATTCATCCACAATGTCTGGCTCAGACTCTGAATTCTGTATACTCTTCCTGTACTATATACAACACTAGATTTCTATCCTACCATAACATAGGATACAACCTACCCAGTCTTGCAGTCTCATCCTGTTTCACCATCTTATATATAGAGAATAAAGGTAAATTATATCAAATACTTTTTTAAAATCAAGGTATGTTCTATACATATCTCAATACATAGGACCACATAGATGTGGGATTCTTCTGTTCCTCTAAAGTCAGAACTTTTTTCTGGAAGGGAAAAAAGAAAAAAGAGAAGGAAAGTGAAGTAATTGGTTTTGATAAGACTATATTTGCTTCTGGAAACCCAACCATTATTTCCTAAGTGTTCAGAGTTCAAAGTGTTTCTCTGCAAGTCCATTTCAGAATCCTACTTCTTAAAAATCTTATTATAGAGCTATAAACAATTTTTAAGGAAATGCTTCAGGGGAATGACCGTGTTAATTACAAATAAACTTCTCTTTTAAAAAGAGCATCTCTCCTGAAGATTCTTAAATTAAGTTCCCAAAAGAATTAACATTTGGCTCAATTTATAAAATTTAGACTTCCAAGCAAACAGTCATAACACATTTCTATCTGTATAAAGTAAGGAATATCTGTGTTCATCCAAAGACACTGTCAAGGAAGTAAAAAGGTAAGCCACCAACTAGGAGAAGATATGTGCAACACATAGGACCAACAAAAGATGACTATCCACAATAAATAAAGAATTCCCACAAATGAATAAGAAAAAGACAATGCAGTAGATAAATGGGCATAAGATATGGATATTCATCTCACACAAGAGGGACGACGAACAACAAGTAAACATATAGAAAGATGCTCAATCCTACCTTTAATCGGGAAACATAAATTGCAGCTGCAAGGAGTTGGCGTTTTACTCCTACCATGTGGGTACAAATAAGATGATGGCCAATACCAAGTCCTAGTGCGGAGATAGAGAGATGGGAACTCTTGCATTGCAGGTGAGATTATAAATTGGTACAATGTTGGAAAATAATTTGGTATATTTAGTGAAGTTGAACATATGCATAGACTCAACCCAGAAATTCCACTCAGTGGTCCTACCACCTCCACCTCACATACACACCAATACCTATAAAAGTTTCAATTGTTCCATCTCCCTACCAACACTTAGTATGGTCAGCATTTAAAATTTTAGCCTTTCTAGTGGGTGAGTGGTGATTATCTCATTGCAGTAACAATTTGCATTTTACTGGGGACTTAACATGTAAAGCATTTTTTCATGTTGGTAATTGTCTGTTTTTGTTTTCTGGTAAAGTGTTCATATCTTTTGAGCATTTTTAATGAGTTCTTTTTCTCTGATTGATTTAAAAGAGTTCTTTATGTATTCTGGATATAAGTCATTTCCCTGATCTTTGTGTTACATGTATTTTCTCCTGGTCTGTGATTTGCATTTTTGTTTTCTTAATGGTGTCTTTCCTATTTTGGATGAAGTCTAATTGATCCCCTTATATTTTTCCTTGTAAGGCTCATATTCTTGCATTCTGTAAAAGATACATTTTCTTACCCCTAACTTTGCATTTTTTTCCTGTTTTCCTCTATGCAAGTATTTTCTTCTGTTTTCTTCTTAAAGTGTTATAATTTTAAGTTTTATTTTTAGATTTGTGATCATTTCGATTTGATTTCTGTATATGGTATGAAGTGAGAGTCCATTTTTTTGTTTTGTTTTGTACCTTTTTCCATATGGAATTGATCGGCATTATTTTTTTTAAAGATTTTTATTTATTTATTTGACAGAGAGAGATCACAAGTAGGCAGAGAGGCAGGCAGAGAGAGAGGAAGGGAAGCAGGCTCCCTGCTGAGCAGAGAGCCTGATGTGGGACTCGATCCCAGGACCCTGAGATCATGACCTGAGCCAAAGGCAGCGGCTTAACCCACTGAGCCACCCAGGCGCCCGATCGGCCTTATTTTTTTAAAGGTGTTTCTATCTCCATTGAATCACCTTGGAAAGTTTGTCAAAAATCTATTGACCATTTATGTTGCGGTCTGTTTCTGGATTCTCCACTGTGCACTATTGATCTAATTGTATATCTTTTTACCAATAGAAGTCAGGTTGGCTAGGTCCTCTAATATTTTCTTTTCTTTCTTTTTTTTTTAAGTAGACTCCACATCCAGCCCATTGCAGGGCCTGTATCCATGACTCTGAGATCAAGATCTGAGCCAAGATTAGGAGTCAGACATTTAACCAACTGAGGCACCCAGGAGCCCCAACATTTTCTTAAAAACAAACAAACAAACAAACAAAAACCCACTTCTTTGGTTGTTCTAGGTCCCTTGTACTTAAGTATAAATTTTAGAATAAGTTTGTCAATTTCTTTAACAACAAAAAGGCATTCTACAATTTTAGGTGCAATGGTATTGAATCTGTAGATACATTTGGAAAGAATTGCCATCTTGGTAATACTGAAAATTCCAATTAATTTAGGTCTTTAGCTTTTCTCAGCAAAGATTTGTAGTTTTTGACGTAGAGAGCATGGATGTTTTTAATTAGACGTTTTCTCCCAAGTATTTGTAATAGAATGCTATTGTTTTCCTATTATTTGCTGCTAGTGTATAATATTATAAGTGATTTTCTTATATCAATCTTGTATCTTTCTAGATATAAACATATAAAATAATTCTAGAATTATTTTCTTATTGAGCTGTCTAGGACCTCCAGTACAATGTTAAATAAAAGTGAAGACACTAAAAAAAAACTGACAATGGGCATTCGTGCCATAAATATGATTATAAGTGGGAAAAAATACCTTCCCATCACTAAGAATTATTTTAGCTGTCGATTTTTTTTTTTTATAGATGCCTATCATTAGTTTGGGAATGTTGTTTACTTTTTCTATGTAACTCTCCTTTGAGAATTTTTAACCATAAATGTTGAATCTTGTCCAAATAAGTTTAATTATTGGCTTTGTAAAAAATATTTTTAATATGGTTAATTACACTGATGATTTTTTCATGTTAAAACAAAACTTACATTCCTAAAATAAACCCCACTTAACCTTGATGTTACTGTTCTTTCTTTTTTATATTACATTGTTGGATTTGATTTGCTGAAATTTTGTGAAGAATCTTTGCTGTCTCTATTCAAGAGGGATAGTGATCCATAATTTTTCTTCCTGTGGTGTGGATTCTTTCATGAGATTTTGTTATTAATGTTATGTTGAATTGATGAAATAAGTTCAGCAGTGCTTCCCTTCTCCTCCAATTTCTGAAGAAGTTTGTGTAAGATTGGTGCTCTTTTGACCTGGAAAAAATAAGAGAATTTGCCAGTAAAACCCTAAGGGCCTGGGGGTTTCTTTTGGGGAGAGCTTTTACTAACAAATTCAATTCCTTGATTAGATACAGAATTATTCAGATTTTCTACTTCTTCTTGTGTCAACTTTGATACATGGTATTTTTCAAGAAATTCATCCATTTCATGTCACAGCAAATTTTTTTTTAATTTTTAAATTTTTTTTATAAACGTATAATGTATTTTTAACACCAGTGGTACAGGTCTGTGAATCGCCAGGTTTATACACTTCACAGCACTCACCATAGCACATACCCTCTCCAATGTCCATAACCCCATTCCCCTCTCCCAAACCCCCTCCCCTCAGCAACCCTCAGTTTGTTTTGTGAGATTAAGAGTCTCTTATGGTTTGTCTCCCTCCTGATCCCATCTACAGCAATTTTTTTTGACATTTAGTTTCTTCACAATAGCCTCTTATGAACATTTTAATATTTATAAGATTTATGATGATGATGATATTGATGATGTGTGTTCACACTCTTTTGTCCTCGACTTAACTCAATTCTGGATTTGTCCGTTTTGTTGATCTTCTCAAAGGAGCAGTTTTTGCTTTGCTACTTTTCTCTACAGTTTTCTCTGTTATGATTGTCTTCTCTTGTCTGTATTATTTACTTCCTCCTACTTGTGTTGGGTTTTCTTATTTCCCATTAGATCATCTTGGACTCAGGAATTATTTAAAAATATGTTTAATTCTAGGTATTTGGGAGTTTCCTAACTATCCTTCTAGGAATATTAACTTCTTTTTTTAAAATTATTTATTTATTTATTTGACAGAGAGAGAGAGAGAAAGAGAGATCATAAGCAGGCAGGGAGGCAGGCAGAGAGAGGAGGAAGCAGGCTCACTGCTGAGCAGAGAGCCCAATGTGGGGCTCAATCCCAGAACCCTGAGATCATGACCTGAGCCAAAGGCAGAGGCTTAACCCACTGAGCCACCCAGGTGCCCCGGAATATGCCCCGGAATATTAACTTCTAATCTTTGTTTTGTTGTGGTTAGAGAATATTCTGTATGATTCAGTCCTTGGAAATAAATGGTTTTATGGCCCTGTGTATTGTCTGTTTGTGTGACTATATCTCATACATCTGAAAAGAATGTATACACTGTAGTTTTTAGATATAGTACAGTATATGTACCAATTACATCAAAGTGATTGACAGTGTCATTCAGATATTTTACATTTTCACTGACTTTATTTATTTATTTGACAGATCATAAGTAGGCAGAGAGGCAGGCGTGGGGGGTGGTGGGAAGCAAGCTGAGCAGAGAACCCCATGTTGGGCTCGATTCCAGGACCCTGAGATCATGACCTGAGCCAAA
The DNA here is from genome assembly GCF_030435805.1 of Mustela lutreola. NCBI lineage: Eukaryota > Metazoa > Chordata > Mammalia > Carnivora > Mustelidae > Mustela > Mustela lutreola. The sequence continues at coordinate 121,405,602 of NC_081298.1, forward strand.
GGCAGAGGTTTAACCCACTGAGTCACCCAGGTGCCCCATGAAGTTTATTTGATCAGTCTATTAATATTCACCCAGCCTGCTTATGCTTACTGTTTGTATGGCATATTTCTTTTCAGCCATTTATTGTCATTATTGTCAAGTTATCTCTGCCTTTATTTAGAGTGTCTCTTAAAGGCAGCATGTAGTTGAGTTTCACTATTTTATCTCCTTTGTAAATCTCTGCCTTTTAATTGAATTTAACGTGTAATTATTGATATAGTTAGAGTTATGTCTATTTCTTATATATTTATCCACTGTTCCCCCTTTATTGACTTCGCTTGATTACGTGAATATGTTTTAGTATCCCATTTTAACTTCTCTATTGTCTTTGGGGCTATATCACTTTTTATTATTTTGTTAGTAGTTGTCTAGAGATTATAATACACATACTCAATCTTCCTAATTCTATTGTACCACTTGATGTAAAATACAGAACAGTTGCAGCCATATAGCTTCCTTTAATTCCCTGCTACTCTTCCTTATGTTATAGTTGTTGTATGAATTATATCTGTGTACTTTGAAATCTCTCCAGACAATGTTATAATTTTTGCTTTAAACACACATATGTGTTTGAAAGAATTTAAGAGGAAAAAAACCAGTCTTGTGTATTTTTCATATATTTACTGTATACTGTTCCTGCAAATTCAGTTTTCTCTGTTATTCTTGCCCTCCAAATTGAAGAACTTCCTTTATCATTTCTTCTGAAACATGTCTTTGGATGATGAATTCTGTTAGATTTTGTTCATCTGAAATGTCTTTATTTCACTACTATTCCTGAAATATATTTCCACTGGATACAGAATTCTGGTTTGGCATGTCTTTCTTTCAACAATTTTATTATTTTTTAAGGGCTTATTTATTTTAGAGAGAGAGGGAGAGAGAGGATCCTTAAGCAGATTCCCCACTGAACCCAAAGCTCGATCATGTGCCCTGAGATCATGACCTGAGCTGAAGTCAAGAGTTGGACACCCAACCAACTGAGCCACCCAGAGGCCCTACTTTCAGCAATTTTAAAGTTTTTCCACTGCTTTCTGTCCTTCATGTCTTCTGGTGACAAATCTGTAGTCTTTCACATCATTGTTCCCTTTGATTTCACATGTCATTTTTCTCTAGCTTCTTCAAGATTTTTTTCCTTATCTTTGGTTTTTCAACATCTTGATTATGATATGCCAGTCATGGTTTTCTTGACTTTTCAAGCTTCTTGAATTCATAAATTTGTCACCAAATTTGGGAAGTAATTGGCCATTTCTAAAATACTTTTTCTGCTTTAATGTCTTGATCCTCATCTTCCTGGTTCTGCAACTACATGTAAGTCATACCTTTTGGTATTATATCATGTGTCCACCTATGGCTCTTTTCTTTTCTTTTGGATCCTTTCTTATTCTTTCCTCTTTTTTCACTTATTCTTTCCTCTGTCATCTTCACTCTGCTCTTAGGCCCATCCAGTGAATTTTTGTTTTAAGTTTTGTATTTTGCAACTCTAAAGTTCCCATTTTTTTTTTATAACTCCCATCTCTCCATTGAGACTATCCTCTCATTCATTTCAAGTGTGTTTCCTTTATTTTATAATAGCTTCCTTAAAAATTTTTTTCAGATAATTTCTACATCTAGATCATTGCAAAGCTGGCACCTGTCAATTGTGTTTTCTCCTGAGAATAGATCATTGTGTCACAGTTCTTTAATTTTGAGTAGTTTATGATTCTATCCTGGGCAAAGTGAGTGTTACATAGAATCTGTGTTCTAGTATATCCTCTGGAGAACATTGATTTTTAAAAAAAAGCAGGAATCATTATGATTAAGTTCAGACTATGCATTCAAGTACACCTTCTGTAAGGTGCTAAGTGCTTAAACAATTTTCTCAGGATCATGTGTCTAAGAGGCAGAATGAAGACTTGAGTTGGGATCTTCTAAAGCCATTTAACATTGGGGCTTTTCTTTCTTTCTTTCTTTCTTTTCCCTAGAGTCATTTAACTTCTGTGCATCTTTCCCATATGTTAATAAGAATTTTTCATTAAAGGACTTGCTGGTTATATATGTGTGTGAAACCCTGAAAGCAAACTTTTTTTTTTTTTTTTAAATTGAGGCCTTCTTGGAAGCTTTTGTGAATCTCCATAAAGACTATTTGATGTGAAATATTTTCCAAACCATTTGACCTCATAATCTGTTATTTATGGAGACTTCTGCTCCACAGAACATACTTGAAAATAGCTGATTTGCAGCATTCATCCCACCAACACTTGTAAGAATTTTATAGAATACCTACTATATGCTGGGCCTGACACTAGGTGCTACCAGACCAAAGATATTATCGTCTAAGTATCCAAGACCTTTCTGCCATTTGAAAGCCTTCATCATCTTTCCATGAATTTCAATAATGTTTACATACTCAACACTGTTGGGTCATTTTCATTTGTGTTTACTGACATCCTTTGCCTTCTTCCTGAGGTCCTTATTGATATGTCCCCGTTCCTTTTTTTTTTTTTTTTAAGGTTTTTATCCACATTTTCATCATTTAAAAATTTTTTTTAATACATTCAGTTAGCCAGCATATAGTATATGTCATAAGTTTTTGTTGTAGTAGTCAATGATTCATTAGTTAACCACTCCTTTTTGATTGCACGCTGCCTAAAATATGCACCCAGTGCTAGGGGAGTTATTGGAACAGCCGGGGGTTAGTCACTACTATGGACTGAATTGTGTTCCCCCCACCAAATTAACATTTTGAAGCCCTAATCCCCACTGTGACTCTTTCAGGAGAGAGTTTCAGAAAGGAGATGATTAAGGTTAAATAAGGTCATAAGGTAAAGTTCAAATCCAGCAACAAGACTGTGGTCTTATAAGGAGAGAAAGATATCTCTCTCCCTCTTCCTCCTTCCCTCTCTCTCTTTCTTTCTCTCTCTCTTCCATGGGAGGACACATCAAAACTGTAAGGCAGAGAATCCTTCCCAGAACCTGGCCATGCTGGTCTCCTGATCTTGGACTTTCAGCCCCCAAAACGGTGAGGAGATACATGTGTGTTGCCTAAGCCCTCACTCTGTGGTATTTTGTTGTGGGCTGAACAGTCTAAGACAGTCACTCAGCTCAGCAGAGGACTGAATCAAACTCACTTTATAGACATTGTGGGGAGCAGGACAGGTTTCATAACCAAGTGCATCTCTTGTCTCCTTCTCATCCTAGTTCTGAGGCTTGATGCATCAGCTCACACCATTAGGGACTTTACATAAGTCCCTTTTACAAAACTTTACAAAAGTTACATAAAAACTTTACAAAAAAAACTTCACAAAAAGTTTACACAAACCCTTTTGCCATTTTTTAGCTCCTCTTTTGCCATTTTTCTTGCCAGATTCAAGACATACCCCAGTAGTGAAACAGCTTTTTATCCTAAGTATCAGGAAGGTCTAATCTCTCTTCCTCTCTCTCTTTTTTTAACCTAAGCAGTTGAGTCTTCTCTTGCCTTTATTTACCTTTCACAGTGAAGCAAGACAGAAAAAGAAATAAGCCAAAAAGCCCTCCCTAAAATGACAGACAGGAGAGTTGGTTGGCCTTTTCTGCTGCACACAAAAGTGAAATGTCAAGTTCTGTAGAAACTTCCTGCCTGAGAAAGTGAGTCTACAGGCTGTTTCCTGGCAAAGCCATAAGCAATTCAAAGGGCAACAGGGTGAACATGGTAGGTGTGAGGTCAGTGTGTGGAGTGGGGAGGCTCCCTCCCCTTCCTGTCTACCTTCTCTTTTCCTCATCAAGATTCTCTTCTCTCTCAGAGCAGTGGACCACCTCCTCCACCAACAGACACCCAGACCTGCCACCTGTCACCAGAGTCTTTACTTTCCTTCCCAGGCTGTCAGTTAGCAAGTACAGAGCAGTAGTAGAGCTGAGGACATGGGTGTGATGTCTTATCCCTGGCCCTCACCCCTGCAGGTCCATCTGAGACTAGCTGTCATTCCTAAGAACAGCCCTCATCTTAGAAGGTGTAGGACGTTCTACACAGTCCTTTCATAATCAAAATGATAATATTGCTAATAATCATTACTTAGTGACACTCTCTGTGTACTAGTCACTGTGCTAAGTACTTGACAAGCATGGTTTCATCTGAGTCTTAAAAGAGTTCTACAACATGCACATTATTGTCATCATTTCACAAATGAGGAAAGCAGATATTATATGCAGACTCCTAACTGTCCACTACCCAATGATGAGCAGTGAGGGCCCTACAGATGGCCTGGGAACTGACTCTCGAAGGTAAGTTAAGCCTTTGCAAGATTCTGAAGAAAAGGTCAAGCCAAATTCTTCACACTTACTTGTATATGCAGACTCCCTCTTACATCCCTCAATTGTGTTATTAAGAGTAACTACTATTTGGTTTCCCTAAACTAAAATTATCTCATTGCTGGAATTTATCATACACTCTAATTCAATATTTTACTGAAAGGTAGGTGGCTCGGCAATGCTATATTGGTTCCACTGTCCTTGAGCATGTGTGGAGTTGGGAGACCCATAATTTTCACAACTCTCCATTATCAGGTGTCATTGCCTTTTTCTTGAATTGGCAATCAATGTCTATTACTGTTTTTTGCTCTTGAATGATACCTTACTGTTATTTTGGTTTTCTATATAATTTGTTGTGGGCTCTCGTCTTAACCCTATAGTGAGTGGTAAGGTACATTGACATATTTTCACTGTTATTTTCCAAGAGCTAGATTAAAGAAATGCATACAAATTGGGCTAAACCAAATGAAATGGCCTACATTCAAACATTTTTACTTTAGACAAAGCCATATGAAATGGACTATATTCGATAAATTTTTGACCTAAAAGATGACAGTCTCATATGGTCCAACCTAATATGAATTATTCAAATTTCAAGTTATTCAAATTCAAATATAAATTATTTTTACCTCATTCATTAGACATTTGTGTGTGTTATTCCCTCCAAATATGTGTGTACAGTGACACTTTATAGATGATATTCTATGAATCTGTATTATCTAAATAATTCACAACATACTGTAAGAACATTGCTAAGTCTTAGTTCTTAACTGTAAGAACATTGCTAAGTCATTTTAAGTTTGCATGTTTTTTTAATGATCCAAGATCTTGATTGGAAGTTCAATTTCTTTCTTCATGAGTTGTTCATTTATGTCCCTCTTTAGTTCTTTGTCATCACCTGATTCCTTTTTCCCGGTGCAGTGGGAATGGATAGGACCTATAGACTTCAGGGTCTTCTGTGCAATAGTCTGAGAAGCTTGACATGTACACTTTAAGGGCTAAAGAAGCTTTTTCAGTCCAACAGTCAATAAGAATTCAGATGCAAGTCAGCTTCCCTCACAGATGGAGGATGTGATATACATTTTTGTGAATGGCATCAGTTACACACTTATGGCTTCCTGAACAAGAAATCTCAGACTTCCCTGACATCTCTTTAGGGAAATTAGGATGCTGACTTTTATTGAGTGCCCATTGTATGCCAGCCATTCTTCTCATTTAATACCACAACAGACCCTGTGAGGTTGGTACCATTAATCTGTACAGATGGAGAAGTAGGTTCACAGGCTTGAATACTACTCCGTATTAGGGAGTAGGTAGTAGGTAGGTGGTGAGAGCCGAAGGCAAACTTTAAAACTCATTTGTTCACCATACTGCCTTTTTTTTTCCCATCCCACATCTCCTTCCACAGCCCCCATATTTGATTCATCATGGAACCCTATTAGTTCTACCTGTAAAATGACACTAGGATCTGTTTTCCGACATTTTCACTACTAATGGTCTAACACTATCTCTACCATGAACACATGTAGCAGCATCCTAATCTTCTCCTTGTCTCAGTCCCTACCTATTCCCTTCATGTGGCCTCTGGCTTGCTCCACAATCTTTTACACAGATCTGATCATGACTGACCTCTTCAACATCCCTGTAGTGCTTGCAGGGCATAAAACGTGTCACAGTCCAGCTTTCCAACCTACTTTCCTGGCCATTTCTGCCAACATTGCTTATCCCCAGCTTCTACCTCACTGACCCCTCCAGATTGGCCCCCTCATTCTCTCTAACACCCATGATCTTTCCAATCCAATTCCTGGGCCTCCACGCTGTTGCTACTAAGGGAACCTGGACAGATTTATAATAATTTATACATATACACCCACCACTTCTCCACCTGGCATAGTCTTCTTCCTTCAAGACCCCCTTCAAATGTCACTGCCTGTGGGAGAGTCATCCCAGACTTTCCCTGGAAGTTCATAACTCCTCCCCTTTATAGCCACAACACTTTGTACACATTTTTAATTAGACAGTTTCTGCTGAATGATAGCAAATTGTCAAAATGTCTTCACTATCTTTCCCACTTGATAATGAACCCCTTAGGGATAAGGTTCATGTCGTATTTATCTATGGATTGCCAGCGTTCAGAAAAGTGCCTGTCACAAGGTCAGCACTCAATAAATGTTCATTAATGTACAAATACCCCCCATAGTCTCTCATGCACATAACAGCATACTGAGCAGCTCTCTGGTACAGCAGATTGAGACTTGAACTGGGAGAAAGAATGCTTAAATTCTAGTCTGGGCTCACCCACCAATTGGCTCTGTCACTGGGGACAGAAGTGTTTTGGGTCTCAGTACTGTCACTTGTAAAAAGGGGCGGGGGACATATGAGTGCCCTTCCAAGGCTCACATCTCATGATGCAAAGGACTTGACAATTTATTCCTAAAAAATCTCTCTCTCTTGCCAGAAGGAAAAGGCCTTACCTATCTTCTAAGGAGAGTCATGGCATACAACCAAGAGCCTCTAGCCAAGACCCCTGTCATCAAATTCAACGGCCAGGACTTCACCTCCCTGCGGGATCGTTGCCTAAGCAGAGGCCTACCATTTGAGGATGAGACATTCCCTGCAGAGCCTTCTTCCATAGGTCTGCAGCTTCTCCAGGGAAAAGACCTCTCCAGCCTGAGGTGGGTGCGGCCAAAGGTGAGTGAGCCTCTCCAGAACACATTCAGCACCACTGAGCTGCGTCCCATGGTACCTCTCACTGAAAGAAGGATGGCCCAAACCAAATGGGAAGGAGAATGAGATTTATCAGGTCCCTCAGCTACAGTATTGTATCCTCAGTGGGACAGAAGGACCCTGTACCAGGAACCAAGACCCTTGCATTCTAACCCATTTCTATCACTGAGCACATCACTGTATTGCATGCCTCATGTTCTCATCTGTAAAATGGGAAACCATGGGTAGGAAGATTGTAATAGTTGGTCTCATCTCCATAATTGAGCCCGTTTGTCTCCATCACTCCTTATTCTCTTCCTTATCAATGTCCTTATTTTTTTCTTTTTCCCTGTTGGAACTTAAAGGCAAGATATCACATCCATCACTTGTACAATAGGATTAATTTAAATAATTGCCTCACCTCTCTCATTTAAATTTGTATTTTCAATCTTGCAAAGGCTTGATCACTTATAAAAGAATTCAGATATCAGCTATACAATTAGGGAGATATTTCAGGGCAACATTCAAAACCCCCTCTTCCCCTAGTATAGCAGACGGCTGCTAACTCAGCTCTGTAGTGAGATGAGCCCTCTGGGTTTTTCTAAACAATATTCAGGGCATGAATCCCCAGGAAAGATTTCTCAGCCCACTTAACATTCTTATAATCTCATCAGTGGCTAAGTTGATGCAAAGGACTCAGGTGAGGACCACTCTGGGGGCCTTAAAGCCCAACTCTGCTGTTCTTGCTTCCAAAAGCAGCCAGCAGGATGTAGAACAAGAGAAAATAATATAATGTCTAGTAAGCTAATAATTACAATATCAGCAAGTGCTACCAAGCACTGATTAAATTCCAAGCACTCTACTTTCAGTAAACCCAGGTTAGGTTATACAGAAAGGGCATTTTCTGATGACATACAATAAGACATTGAACTCTGGAGTTGTCAAGTCTTGCCCTAACCTGAGACAGATTTGAGTTCCGGGGAGGGGAGGGTGTGTGGGGATCAGGTAGCACTCAGCATTAAATGGTGGTACATCAGGCTTCCAGGATCTATCTCACCAGGAGAGGCATGAAGTTCCCAGCAACGATTCTCTTCTTCTGGCCTTCCCCTCCTACAGAGAGCTGAACAGAGAACTCTATTTAAAGTTTGGAAGGGTTATATTTTTTCCCTTTGTTATTTTTAGGAGCTGAGATTCTTTTAGAAAGATTTTTTTCCCCCAAGGTGCTGAGTAATAGATGTGAGATCATATTTATAGTGTTAAAGAATTTATAACATTTCTATGTTGAAATGGAAGGGTTTCAGAGGAAGAGTTGGGAGTTTCTTATTATATGATTCTAGCAGCATCTCAAATTTTGTATTTTGGGGGCAAGGAGAAATTGAGGCAAACGGAAGTGAGTTGACTTCCTGAGAATCCTGCCAGGGACCTGAAATAGGGGCATACAGAGGCAGCTATGTCTTACTTCCATTCTTCTTCTCAGCAGAAAGCTGAGACAAATGCCTTCCTGTCCCTCATCACAACATTTACATTTCTATTTCCCTGAGTTTTTCATGTGTCTTCTCTTGCTTTGTGTCTTTTGTTCTTTCTCTGTTACATTAAGAAGAACACAGATTTAGACAGGTGATGCAACTTGCATAAGGTGGCAGTTAGTGAGGGAAGGACCTGGGATTTAAATTAAGATTCTTCATTCCACACGGTGCACTTTTCTTCACAGGGGATTGTGTACCCAATAGGGCTCTGTTAGGATTTGCATGAATGAATAAGTGTGTGAGTGAATGAAGGAATGACTCTATCTACAGGTCCTTGATGTGGGTTTCAAGCTCCATATGTGCAATTGAGAATCCGTAGGTTGACTTGTTTAACAAGTAGTATGGTAGATGAGAAGGCCAGTGAACTCACCCTTTCAAGATGGTGACACCCCAACTGCCAAAACTTATAGTTGTTCCTGGAAGGAGCCTTGGAAGAGGAGCCATGGTCAGTGTGGCTCAATTCTAGTTGTAAAAGCCAGTACTTACACACTGCTGACTATATGGCAGGCCTGGCTTTAGAGGATTTGACTCATTGAATCCTCACAGTGATGTTATAAGGAGGTATAATTATTAACCCCATTTTATGGATGTGAAATAGAAACAGACTTAAGTGACATGCCCAAAGTGGTATAGCTGGGATTTGAACCCTGGGCTCTGTCTCCAAGACCTGTCCTTCTATCACCACACTATTCTGTTTTCCATTAGGCCTCATCATAAGCTCATGTTGTGTTCTGGGCTCCTGTTGGCCACAAATATTTTGTGCATCAGTAGATTCCTTGCTTGTCTGGTAACCAAGAATCAATGTCTGTGTCATGTCCTACTTTCCATTTTTTAGGTGAGAAAGAATGGGGGTAAAAATGAAATGTTGTATGCGTTCCTCATATGGTTATTTTAAGGAATGAAGACAATACTCAGAAGAGTGTCTAGCACATTGTAAACACTTACCAAACACTAGCTATTGTTACTACAAATAATTTGGGAAGGATGTCATAGGGAAGCAACCTCAGGGGCTGTCCTTTTGGATCCCTTGGGTTTTCACACTACAGTCAGCTTCTTCCCTCAAATAGTTTCAACAAACACTTTAAGGGGAGAAATGTAGGTCAGATGAAACCATTTGAGAACCTAGGGGAGCCTGGCAGGGAGTGTGGAGAATGACTTTCTTCTTGTGTTCTGCTAACTCTTGCTACTTTCAGAGGTTGCCTCCCAATCTAGAGTTTGTCCAGTCACTGTCCAGAGGTCTGCCTGGCACTCCTTCAAGTTCAACAAATGTAATGACTGAGATGGTACCAAGGCTCCTGAGGCCATCTTCACATCCTCGGCTTTTCCAGAAAATGGGGACCTTCCATCCTCTAGGCAATTGTTAAGCCATCATGGATATCATTGAAATTGAGTACTCACTTGGGCTTGGTAGATTCACTAGTAGCCCAACAGTCAGGGGCATAAAACTAGACTCAGTTTTTTATGCCTTATACAAAAAAAGTTGTTTGATGTCCAATAATGTCCTCTCCCTCTTTTTTTCTCTCTATCTCTGTCTTTCCTTCCATCCTTCCCTCCCTCCAAGAGTCAACCTAATCCACTTTGCTGCTGGAATTTTGAAATAGAAGTTCCTTCATATCCTGCTTCATTCAACTTCTCTTTGTTTAAGAAATTTCCAACCCACCCCTCACACTGTCTCCACTGGCAGGTGATCAGGTTCTAGAACAGCCTGGGACCCTGTGCTGAGCCAATGGCACTGATGAGACTCAACTCCTCATCAGCCTCAGCACTGCCTGTAACCCCCCATGACAGCAAGAGACAATGCTGAGAATTAGACTTGTACATGGGGTATCTATTTGTTAATTTCCCTGAATGAAAGTTGACATTAGAATGACTTCCTTTTAGAATTTTAATTTCATAAATAATAACAAATCCCATTTATCAAGTATATACATACATTAAGTATTAATCTAAACACTTTACATATGACATTTCATTTAATTACCATCATAGTACTGTAAGGTAGCTAATATTATTATCCTTATTCAATAGATGATCACTGTCCAGTAGAACTTCCATGATGGCAGAGTCTTTTGGTGCCATTCAATACAGTAACCACTAGTTATATGTAGCTATTGGCTACTTAGAATGTGGCTAGTGCAACTGAGGGATTGCAGATTAAATTGAATGTAAAGTAGTCACATATGACTTGTGGCTAGCATATTGGACAGCACAGAATTATGGGTATATATCTTCACAGCAGAGTCACCAACACATATCAGACTGAGAGGCTGCAGTTTCATTTTTGCCCCCATTCTTTCATGACAAACATTTCACTTCTCAACTGAAGAAGGATCCGTGGGCCCAAAACACGTTCTCTGATGGGTGCTTAGAGCTCCAAACCCAACCCCATTATGGTTTCTGGCTCGTGGCCACCCCAGAATGAAGTATCACCTACCCAGGTAACAACTTTTCAACTTTTAAGTAGCCAGAGTGGAGTTTCTAAAAGGATCATTCACTAGAAATGATTCACCTTGGGACCAAAATGAGCTCTTCAGAAAAGGAAGAGATTAACAAAATAGGCATATAAGTGTAGATTACAAAGGCAGCAGGTAACTGAAAGTGATAAAGTAATCATGCCCGAACCAAATGTCGTTGAGCCAAAGAACTTTGACACCAATAAAACAAAGCTCTCTAGCAAAAGTAGAAAAGGAGTAACACTGCCATCTGGCCCAGGTTGAACTATGGCCACCCTCTGAAAGATACATTTAGCCTGTTTCTGAATGCCAAGATGATAAACCTGGTGTTCCCTCATCCAGGAGGCAGCATACCCTCTGGGACTGTGCATTAGCAGCCTCCGATGAATGCAAGAATCGCTCCAAAGTATACCAAGGGAGGTTGTAGGAAAAGACATGTCCAGAAGCGATCACAGGAGAATGCCTGGTCTGGTACCACCTGAGAGAGTATTTTCTAAGATTCTAGGCGTTCTTGCCTTACATGTGCTTCTGATATACCTGATATAACACAGATTGCCCCAAAAAGTTTGCCTTGAGAAAGGACTTCTCAATGTGGAAGTTTCTAAGATTACTTGTATGACTGTTTCTGATGGCTTCTGTAATAATCAAGGTTCTCCAAAGGAACAGTAATAATAAGATTTGTGCGTGTATGTGTGTGTGCATCCATCTATTATATAAAAAATACCTAGACTTAGCCCATTAATGTTTTTTTTTTAAGATTTTATTTATTTATTTGACAGAGAGAAATCACAAGTAGATGGAGAGGCAGAGAGAGGGGGGCGGGGAAGCAGGCTCTCTGCTCAGCAGATGCGGGACTCGATCCCAGGACTCTGAGATCATGACCCGAGCCGAAGGCAGCGGCTCAACCCCCTGAGCCACCCAGGCGCCCCAGCCCATTGATGTTTTTACTGTGAGGAACTGACCCACGTGGTTATGGGGGCTGAGAAGTTCCACACGTCTGCCTTGTGCAACCTGGAGACCCAATCAAGACAGTGGTGTAGTTTAGTCTGACTGGGGGCTGATGGTGTCATTCCCTGTCCAAGACCAGGAAAAGACTAATGTCCCATCTTACAGTCAGGCAGAGAAGGGACAAATGCTCCCTTCCTCTCCCTTTTGTTTTATTGTGGTCCTCAGTGAATTGGGTGGTGCTCCTGGGCACTGGGGAACACAACCTGCTTTCCTTAATTCTGATTCAAATAAATGCTAATCTCATCTGGAAACACAGACACACTTAGAAACAATGTTTAGCTGAGTATCTGGGGACTCCATGATCCAGTCAGGTCATAAAAGTAACCATTGCGACTGCTTTCCATACAAGTGATGTCTCAGAGCCCCTGAAGAGCCCATCTCACAGAATCAGAAAACCCTAACAGGGAGAAGCCCCTGTCTGCTGGTGAGGTCAGTGGGGAAGAGCTAGGCGCTGTGGAGCCCCATTGCCTGCTTCACAGCCCATTCCTGTGGCTTCTGGAACAAAGTGCTCAGCTTCCCTGAACCTGTCCCTGGCCCTTGGTGGGGCCTCTGAATCCTTGGTGTTGCTGTGTACGACCTGAACCCAACCCCTGCCGACCCACTGAATCCTGGCTGTGGGAGGCAGCACCCAGCAGTCTGCCTGTCTGTGAAGGTCCCAGGAGACCGAGTCATGCTCAGGGAGGACACTGCTTCTTGCCATTCTTGTCACACTTCACTGCCCTGGTGTGCTCGTCCCCCCTGGTGACACCCACAGAGCACGGCCATTTCTCTCTCTATTTTTTTAAGTTTGAATTTAAATTCCAGCTAGTTAACCTGGTGTGATATTAGCTTTGGGTGTACGATTTAATGACTCAACACTTCCAGACCACATCCTGTGGTGGTCCTCACAGCAGGTGTCCTCCTTCATCACCATCACCTGCTTCACCCATCGCTCCATCCCCTCCCCCAGTGACTATCAGTTTGTTCTCGATAGTGAAGAGTCTGTTTCTTGGTTCGCCTTTCTCTCTCTCTCTCTCTTTTTTTCTCCCCTTTTTTCCCTCTGACTTATTTTGCTTAGCATAATATTCTCCAGCTCCATCCATGTTTCTGCAGATGGCAGGATTTCATTCTTTTTGAAGGCTGAGTAATATTGTGAGGTATATACATCTCTCTCACATCTCTATCCGTTCATCTTTACCTATTCTCTCAGCAAGTCAGCCCAGAGATGAAAATGCTTCTGGGTATAATTTCCATCTCTTTCTACTTCTCCTTTTTTTAAGATTTTATTTATTTATTTGACAGAGAACGAGAGATCACAAGTAAGCAGAGAGGCAGGCAGAGAGAGAGAGGAGGAAACAGGCTCCCTGTGGAGCAGACAGCCAGATGCGGGACTCTATCCCAGGACCCTGAGATCATGATCTGAGCCAAAGGCAGAGGCTTAACCCACTGAGCCACCAAGGCGCCCCCCTACTTTTCTTTCTTTTTTTTTTTTTTTTTTTTAGGATTTTAGTTATTTATTTGACAGAGAGAGAGAGTGAGCAGGAGAGGGAATATAAGCAGGGGGAAAGGGGGAGGGAGAACCAGGCTTCCCACCGAGCAGGGAGCCTGATGTGGAGCTCAATCGCAGGATCCTGAGATCATAACCTGAGCCAAAGGCAGACACTTAACTGACTGAGCCACCCAGGTGCCCCCTTACTTCTCTTTAAAAAAAAAAAAAAAAAAAAAAAAAAGGTTGTATTCATTTGAGAGAGAAAGAGAGAGCATGAGCAGAGGAAGGGGCAGAGGGAGAGAGACAAATAGACCCCTTGCTGAGCGGGGAGCCTGATGAGGAGCTCCATACAAGATCCCGAGATCACGACCTGAACCGAAGTCAGATGCTCAACCCACTGAGCCACCTCGAGTCTCCATTTTGCACACTGAGCTCTTGTTAGATCACCCAACACCACTCTAAAGCCCAGGCTGGGGAAGAAACAGTCCCCTCAGAGAACAGGAGACACAAACGAAGATCTTGTGCCCAACTTTGATGCAGACGATTCCAGGGTTTGCCCCCAGACTTGCTACTGAATATTGATTTGTAGTAATTGCCACTTCATTTTCACAGCATTAGGATGTCCTTTTGCCCCTGATTAGTTACACTTTTTTAATTTAAATTTTTATCATTTTAGTGAGTCAGAGAAAGTTGTGGTGCATTTCTTAGAAGGATATAAATTATTTCTCCTTTAGCCCGTGTAAATGCTACTTTATATTAATAAATATCCTGATATGAAACCATCCTGGTATCCTAAATCAGTAGTGTGTGTGTGTAGGTGTGTTGTGCTTTCGCTGTCTCAGGCTATACTGGCTTCTTAAAATAAATGGTGGCCATGACTTTCTTTTTGCCTTCTTTCTTATATTGAAAATTTAAGTGACATAGGAATTGTCTATTCCCTGAAAGTTTGAGAGAATTCTGTAGGAAATCATACGCCTTTAGAAGCCTTTACAGAGCTGTTAGGGGTATATTCTTTATCATCTGAAAATACTGTCATAAGGTTATTGATTATTTTTTCAGTTTATTTACAAACTGGACTCGTTTTTGATCGTGTTCCTTTTAGTCAGAAAATCATCGCTCTTTTAAAATTCATTCATATAGAATTTTACATCATGTTTTTATACTGCTAAAACCTCATTTGTATTTCTAATTTTAGTTGGGTTTCTTTACCATCTTTGCCAAAGGTGGGGTCTATGTAAACCTTCTCCCCCAAATGGAATGAGTTATTTGCTTTCTTAATCTTGCTGTTTTTCTATATTAGAATTTGCTAACTGTCTCTTTTATCATTTTTTTCTGCCTATATTTGAGTCCCTTTTCATCCTTCTAGCATCTATGAATTGACTGTTTAATTCAGGTTTTTATTCTATCATGTTTAATAATGAATGCATTTGCGGCTCTGGGTTTGCCTCGGAGTATGGCCTTTTTAATTTTGCAAATATTACAGAAGAAGGGAATCAATATTTATTGACCATGTACCTTGTCTGATGTTCTGCTAAGTATTCACATCCTTCCTCATTTGTAAAATGGAAAGACTCCTGCTTTGCAAGGCTAATGGGAGACGGTGGGTGTATAAAGCCCCCGGACCCCAGCAAGGCAACCAGTGCCTCGATCGCGTCTCCATTTTGCACATGAGGAAACTGAGTCTCAGCAAAGTCAAGGGAGTTGTTCAAGGTTACTCAGAAAGAATGAGCGGCAGGATGCCACACCAGGTCTGTGTGAATGCCTCTCAGCACACCCATTCCCCCTCTGCAGTCCCTGACCAGAAACCAGTAACAAACAGCAGAGGAGAGATGGGACTATTGGCAGGTCAGGGAAGCTGAGCAAAGCTGTATTTGCTCCCAGTCCCAGGCCCAGTGGCCTCTGCTCTCTCTAATTCCCACCAGTGGAAAATCTTGAGCATCTGCTCCCTGACAGCAAACCCCAGAGAGACTTTCACTTCCATTTTGCAGGAGAAAGGGGGGGGGGGACAGCTAGTAGAAGTGCCCCGAATTGTTTAGAACTGGGCAAGTTGCTCCCTCTCTGGCCCTGCAGTAGTCTGCCCTGCTCATTTGTGTTGGGGGAGTCCCCGCGTCTGCCCAGGCATGGGTATTTTCCCGGGGAGGGCTTGGAGCCCAGATGTAAGTAGATGGTGGGCACCTATGCATCTCCACCTGGGGAGGGTCTGGGCATGAGTGCATTTCTCCTGGGCTCTCCCAAGAGGCCAGTTTTTTGTAGGGAAGGCAGTGGGAGCATGTTCAGGGTGGGGCAAGCTGGGCTGAGGTGTTTGCAGACATGCACACCTTTGTTTGCCTTTTGGCATCCCCACCAGGAAACTGGCAGTTTATAAAGGGCTGGCAGGTGTCTCAAGGCACAGGGCTCTGCACATTCACGGCTGTTGAGGAAATAAATCTATGTCCACTTTGTGGCCCTGTTCTCTGGGGACTTATTTGTCAATGTGAGAAAAAATGATACAGGAACAATTACCAGAGTATGCAAATGCAAAATTATGCAGTGGAAATGCAAGAAGAGCCCCAGGCACAGAGAGGGCGCTGAAGGTAATCCTGCAGACTTCCAGGAGGGGAAAGCTGGGGAGTGCCTGGGGACCCTGGGCCCAAGCAAGTCCCTTCAGGAGCTCTCACAATCCTTGTGTCTCCTGAGAGTTCCTGCAGATTCTCCCCAGACATGGTAGCCCTGCAGATCCCTCTGGCAAACCCCTTTCTAAGGCTGCCAGGGTCTCTGAGTGTCAGAATTCAGGACACGACTGGGCGCGGTGTAACAGCATCCAAGACCAGGGATTGGGGGTCTTCCAGAATCAGTCTCTGAGTTAGCCAGGGAGTAGGCGAGGGTCTGAGTAACACGTCTTATATCTATCCTGTAGAGCACGTGGCTAGACTTGAACCTGGATCCCAGAAAGCCTATACTGACTTCTGAGAGGGGGCATTCCACAAGGAAAGTTTTATTATGCTTATAAAAGTGTCCTGTAATAAATATATCTCTTTTGGGCGGGTTATTTATAAGCTGTTACTAAAACACTGCTTGTTGGAACTGGGAGGGCTCTTTGATGTAAGGATCCCGAGTCCTTATTTATGTTCCTCTCCTCATGCATTTTGCTTATTATTGCATGTCTTGCCTGTCTAGTCAGTTACATGCGCCACCCCTTTGACACCTGCCTTGCTGATAGCCATCAAACCAGAAGAATGAGGGAAACGTTCCTAACTCAAATTTTAGGCACCTATTTAAGAATTAACCTCTACCCCTCAAAGACAAAGTGAGTGATGTCTTAGGTACCACCTGGAGACACCGAGGAATGAAAGATGATCATGGCTTTTCTCCCTCTTGCCTAAGGATATATTAAACGGGAAATCAGAGCCTCACTTCATCTTGGAAGGTGCAAGCAGATTTGACATCCAACAAGGAGAAGCTGGTAAGGACTCAACAGCTTTGCTCCGGGCCCTGGAATAAGCAGGCTGCCTGAAGTCAGCCTCCAAGTAGGGAGAGACAAAGGGTGGTGCCTACCCAGACCTCAGAGTTCTACCCCAGCTTCTGAGGAGGCAAGAGCATCATCCTTGGTGCTGGTGTGGATGGACTGTTCACTCTGGCAACAACATATCCTAAAACTTCAGCTCTGGGCATCTCTGGCAGAATGAGAATCAGAGGCAGGTTGGCCACCCGCCCTGCGGAAGCCTGGCTGGGTCTCTCCTCACTTTCCTCATCATTGACATTTCCATCCCTCGAGTCCCCTTTACCTTCGTTCCAGCCATGCCCACCTCCATCATCCCCACACCACTAAACCCCATCACCACCAGCTCCTTCTCTATCTTGTTTGGATCTGGCCCTAGTGAGACCTTCCCCAGTTCTCACCACTCAGATAGGGAAAAAAAAAAAAAAAAAGCATTATTCAGAAGGAGGCATATGGAGACCTGTGGAATGTGTGGGGTGGGGCTTCGGTAGAACTCTCATGGCTTACATTCCCTTGCAGGAGATTGCTGGTTCCTGGCAGCACTGGGCTCCTTGACTCTGAACCAGCAGCATCTGCAGAAGATCCTGATGGACCAAAGCTTTTCACACCAGTATGCAGGGATCTTCCGTTTCCGGGTATGTGCACTGCTGGGATGCTCCTTAGGTGGATGGGTTCTCTGAAAGCACAGGGAGGCGAGCATCTTGAACACCCTTGTGGTCTGCTAGCTTAAGATGGAACAGTCACCTATGTGTTAATTACTTTGTCTCTCTCTATTAAAGGACTTGAGCTCAACATCTGGCAGCAGAGAGGAAGCATGAGAGTAAAAAATAAATGTTTTCATGTAAATAAATAGAAATGGCAGAAACAATTAGCAAAAAAAAAAAAAAAAGTCATTAATCAAGAACCCTGTACATCATTGAGCCTTTGTCTCTGTTGATCCCTGTGCCATACATATTTTGCTATTTGGATTACAGGAGCTTTAGAATCAGATGCAACATCTGGTAGAATAAGTTTTCCTTCATTATTCTTTCCTCAAAAATATCTTGGTAATTCTTACACATTTATTTTTCCATGAGAATATTAAAATTGTTGTGTCTAATTAAAAAGAGATGCCACTGTGATGCAGAGTGGAGCAGCACTAAATTTATGTACTAATTTGGAAACATCACATTTTTATTATTTTAATTATTCCTTCCCAGAAACGTGGTCTATCTTTCTATCTATTTAGAACCTCAATAAAATGTTTTTAAGCCCTTCAATAAAATGTTATAGTTATGTTTCCATATTGGTGTGACAGCCTTCTCATTAAATATATACCCAAATATTTTACAATTTTGTAGCTAGTATGAATGAGATTTTCCCCCTTCATTTCTAACTAGATGTTGCTGACAAGAGGAAAGCCACTCCTTATTATATATTAAATGATATCTAACCACCTTACCAAGTTCCTTGATTAGTTTCATTTTTTGTATGTGTTTTTTTAATTAACTGATATTCTCTGCAAATAAAGATAATTTTGTCTCTATTTTTAATATTTCTAGAACTCTCTTTGCTCTGTTGTATTAGTTAGAGGGTCACAATCTTAAATAAGAATGACAAGAGCAAAGTCCTATGTTCTCCTGATTTTAGTGATGTTCTCTCCTGCTGTGCTATTTTTTTTTGATGCACTGTGGGATTCAATTTGATAAAATTTTTATTAGAATTTTCGCATCAATATCTTATCTAGAATTGTTTTCTAGTTATTTTGACTATGTTGGAGTTAGGCTGGCTTTTTACACTGTGTCCATTGACTTTTACATACCTCGATCTGAGATAATTTGAACAATTGGTTGTTAATCATTGCTTATCTGTTCTTTCAAAGTAAAACAGACAATAGTTAAATCATCTGGAACTACCTGTATTAATTGTAAGATAATATACTTTTGGTATTTGTTAAGTTTTGGTAGTAGAGTTTTAGATTATTTAAATTATGATCAGAGAATATATTCATAAAATCTCTACATTTGGGGGGCTTATTAAGGTTTTATTTATGTCAATTCTACAACAGTTTTTGCAAATGCTTCATGGACATATGAGAATATCTGGTGGGCAAAAGTTTTACATATGGACTCAAGCTTTCCAATTTGCAGATTGTTGTTTCTGCAATTAACTTTTTTTTTTTTTTATCTTGGCTTAATTTTTTTGTCTGCTTGATTTAATCAAGTCCTAAAAGAGGTGAATTGAAGTTCTTCCCCAAAGCTCTACCTTGGAGGGTTTCTCTTATGTTTTCAGATGTTTAGGCTTTAAACTTTTCCTGTTCTATTCTGTGATGCCTAAAGGTTTATGTTCTTGCTATCCTGTGGTTGGAGTAAAGTCCACACGCTATCCCTCTTTTTTGTATTTAATGTATTGGGCTTTGAATTCCTTTTTATCTGATATCCGCATTGCTACTTCAGCTTCCTGTCACTTATGTTTTCCTGTTACCTCTTTGTTCATCCTCAATTTCTCTGCCACCATGTTTCTTATACAAAGCATATTTAAACCTCACCGGCCGCCATCACTGCTTTCACCCTTCATTCCCTTTTAAGTTTTTTGTTCTAATTTCATCCTCGTTAAGTAAGTAGTTCCTTGAATGATTTCTTCCAGTCACATGGGTGTTTTTTGTTTGCTCTTACTTATTAATAATATGCCAGTTGGGTTTGGGATTCTTGGATCCCATTCCCTTTCCTCAAATATCTGTAAACTCTTCCTTTGTCTCCTAGTTCCAATGTTGCAAAAGAAAAATCCAATGCTAATCTACGCTCTTGGCTTTGTTTGCAACATGCTTTTTCAAACTGTGAGCTTAGGAGAGGTACTCTCTCTCCTTGGTGTTCAGAAATTTCTCTGGAATGTGTCCCAATGTGTGCCTTTTTGAAATTAATCTTGTCTGGAATTCAGTGAGCCCTCTCATTCTGAAGACCTACCTCCTTTTCCTGCTCAACTAAACATCCCTTCATTATCTCTGGGTGTCCTCCATTATTTTGATCTCTCTTCCTGAAGTTCAACTATTTGCATACTAGAGCTTCTAACAAGTTCCCGGGGGATGCTGATCCTGGTGGTCCAAGGAACTAAACAAGGAGTAACCTAAAAGATACAAGGTTTACTGTTGGAGCTCACTTCAGCCTGCAAGTATTGGTAGTAACACATGGTTAGGAGAAACTGAGGCCCAGACGGAACTCTCTCTGCCCTTCTGAATGATGAGAAATTTCCACAGTTCTCCAGAAAAAGCTGAGGTGTTGACTTCTATACATCTGTTCTCATCACTCTGAGCTTGGGTGCTACACTCTGGAAAGAATCCAATGCCCCCCAAAATAATAAAAATAAAAATTAAAATTAAATTAAAAAAAAAAAATCCAACGCCCAGGCAGCATGGCTGCTTTGCCCAAAACACTTCTGGCATCCCTCAGACGCGTGGGTGCTGACAAAATGGCACCAGCATGCCTCCTTGAGGGTCCAGACATTATTCATATGCCAGCCCTCCTCACCTAACGGGGTGAACCAGGAAATGCACATCGGAGGCCTCATTCTCGACCCGTTCTGGGAACAAGATCTTATCCGGTGCTCCCTTTGTATAAGGATAGCAAATTTGGTCAGCATTACTCATGTGGGAATACTGGGGTGGAGGGGACTTCTCAGTGAAAACCAACCAGAGGAGCTCATTCAAGTCAGAACTCACTCATTCCTGATTGTCTGTGCTGCACCAGCCACTATCCTAGGTGCTGAACAAAGAAGCTATGGAAAAATAGTTTCTCCGTTCAAAGCTGGATCTCACGTTCACCATCTCATCTGACCCCAATCATGGCCCTAGGAGGATGTTCTTTATCACTATTTGACAGATGAGAAACTGAGAACACAGAGAAACTGAGACTCAGAGAATTAAGTGTCTTATGCAATATCCAGTTGTTCAGATAACTAAAGGGAAAACCAGGACTCAAGCACAGTTCCAGTGATTGGCCACTGTCTGCTACAATTTGCTATCCAGATCACACTGTTTTTCCAGTACTTTTCCAGTACTTTTCCCCACTTCTAGTTTTCCTTGGTATCTCAAACATGTTTCCTGGTCTCCCTCCTGGTAACACCCCTGTTGGCTCTTAACCTCACCTTTCTACACAATTGACTGCATTAGGGACCCAAATCACAGCTGTGCCAGAACCAGCTGCAGCGTACTGAGCTCATTAATGACCACAAAAACATCTTTGCTTGGTCTCCACTGACATCTCTGTCTCTGTCTCCAACTCTACTTAGAAAGTGCGTCCTCAGCTGGATGCAGTGGCCCAGCATCTGGGATATCCAGCTGTGGAAAAGGCCATGCGGATGGCTTCCCGTCACTCTCCAACAGATGAGAGATCACATCCACCCAGCTTTACTCTGAGCCCACCTGTCAGAGACTTGCCTTTATCAAGGCTCAGACCTGAAGCTAGAAGGCCAGCTGCTTATCCGGCACAGGGGAGACCAATGAAGAAACTCCAAAAGGCTGGCTTTGTTAGGAATTTTCCTCATTTGGTGATGTCCCCCGGTGAACCATTAAGAGCTGAACACTGAAGATTAAAGCGGTCTGTTTCGGAGAGGAACATCTGGTTCATTTGCACTCTTAGTGGTAGCGGCGCCACTCAGTTTCATTTCTGCTGCTCTGAAGGCTGGGCCAGCTTCACATGAGCTGAAGGGGGCCAGAGCGAGCCTGTCACTGCTCAGTCCTCCTGAGCAATCCTCATCATCCAGCCTTCAGGCCCTTGCCCACACTGTCCCTGCCATCTGGGATGCCTTTCCTACCTCCTTGCCACCTGTTTAAGTTCTGCCTCTTCCTTCGAGGCTTTGGCTCCCAATAGGCTTTCCTCTCCCCTGTGATGACACTCTGTATCTACCAGTCTCCTCATTATTCGGCATCTGTTCCGTCTATTGCCATTCTGTGCCCAAGGTATACCTGGAAAGTCTCTCATGTGTCTGAAGCTCCTAGAGGACTTGCCAAAGTGAGGCCAGAATTAGCAGCAAAGCATAACTGAAACCCAAGTCTCTCTCCGCGCAGCCTGTATTTTCCTTGACTCACTCGATCTGTGACTCATCTGTCCAGTGCAGTTGACATGCCTGGCCCCTGTCCACTGACCTGGGCCAGGACTTTGTTTTGGATAGAGTTTGTTGTGACACTGATGAGGTCATGTCATGACAGTGGTTATCATTTGGCATGGGCTGGGGGTCCAGAAGCTCCCTTTGGCCCCGGTTCCACTAAGGCATATATTTCATCTCTCTTCCAGTTCTGGCAGTGTGGCCAGTGGGTGGAAGTGGTGGTTGATGATCGCCTGCCTGTCCTGAAAACGGAGTACCTCTTTGTGCGTCCTCGCAGCAACAACCAAGAGTTCTGGCCCTGCCTGCTGGAGAAAGCTTATGCCAAGTAAGTGTAGCCCACCCCTCTGACCAGGGCCTCAGTGCTGCCTTGCCTGCTCCGCTGCTGGCCCTGATGGATGCGGCATAGCAGCTCGCCCTAGGATTTTTGGCAACTCTCCATGCATGTGATGCCCTGGGAGCATCAGAGCCATTGCCACCGGGCTGGGCATCCCCCATAAAAAAATCACTGCCTGCAAGGCTGTGTTGGGGCCAAGGGAGGAACCCAGAGACACATAGCAAGGGGTGGGCAGGGCAGGACTGAACAGAGGTATGTACTAATAATGTTATTGCACGGGCTGGGATAAGAGCCCAGGTAAAATATAATAGCATCGCTGATGGTCAAAATCTGAGGGAAGGACAGAGAGAGAGAACATTCTTGACTTTCTGACTCACAGAGAGTCAGGCTGAGGTTGTATAGAGGACGGGGCATTGAGTGAGGCCTTGAAGAATTTCAGTAAGAAGAAAGGGGATGTGTTGGAGAGTTCTTCCCAACCACGGGATTGATTCAAGCAAAGACCTAGGGGCAAGACAGCTCAAAGTGAGGCCCGGCAGTTGGGGGCCGGTATGACTACTATGAGATGGTATCTGTGCTGGGGGTGGGGTAGGCAGTGCAGGTTTCGCTGGTTGCTCTATGGTCCAAGTGTCATGATGCAAGGACTACCTTCTAGTGTTAACAAGCTCAAGTTCACCCCAATTCATATGTTTTATTTAGACTCTTTGAGTTGCATGTATTCAGAAGATGTGTACTAAGTATTTAACCACAGGTCAGGCATGGTGCTTGGCACGGGGACAAAGATTCTGAGACTGGCTTAAGTAGGTGTGAGCAAGAGGATGTGTTAAGTGGAAATGGTCAATGTCACAGAGAACTGTGCAGGACACATCAGAGCTAGAAGTCAATGCTAAGAGACAAAGGGACCATCCCTTTCAGGAGAAAAGGGTATTAGTGGAGTATCACCAAATCAGGTTCTCTAAAGATCATTAACACCAACCAAATTTTACAGGACGGGAAGCCAAGACTCTCGGTAGTCACGTGATGGTGATCGCTAGCCTGAATCTGCTCTGGTTTTCAGTGATTTGCCCAGGGACATGATTTAGTAAGACTGAAGACCCTGCTGGGTCCAGTCCTGGGCCCGAAGGATGTTAAAAACCCCATAGACCATGCTAGCACTCCAGTCCCTGTCCTTCTAGAGATCATGATCTGAACATCCATGTATCTTGAGAGCTCTTTTTTTTTTTTTTTTCCGTTCTGTCTGTTGAGCCTATTTGTAGAAAACTAAAGCTATTGCTCATTTCCAGTGTCAAGAAGAGCTGTTCATTAGCATTTGAGAAGGAAGCCTAGCTAGCAGGCCAGGTTGTTGAACCGATCCATATGTTCGGGGAGGTTAATTTGCTTCTAAGCTACTTACCCAAACACTGCCATTTCTTTCCAGTATGGATTCAGCTCTCACTACTTCAGGGCTTCGGTTTTTTTTTTTTTTTTTTTTTTCCTTCTGTTAAAAGGGGAGCGTGCCAGTTCACTTGGAGAATTAGAAACCTCATGGAATGAAATGATGACTTTGACCCCATTTTGTTAACAGTCGACCTAAAGCCATCATTCAGCTTGAAAAGAAAATGGGAAACTGGACCCGGAATCCACATTCCACCGCCTAAAGAAATCTAGTGGAGGATAAAATGTTTCAAACTAGTAAGCTGTTTAAAAGCTTTCCCCTCTATCCGAAGAAGGGAACCATAGAATGAAGGAGTGAGTGCAATGGAATGAGAGCTCTCAGGGCTAGAAGGGGGCTCTGTCATCCTCAAGTCCTGCCTCCTCCTTTGAAAGATGAAGAAACTGATATATGCAGAGCACCCCAAGGTCATGTGGTGTTTGGGACCAAGCTGGGATGAGAACCGTTCCCCTCGCCCCAGGTTTTTCCATCATCCCTTAATGCTGTCAGTTTTATGTTAAAAAGATTTGTGTTCTTGCTTCTTTGGAACTCAGAGTCAGGCACAAACATGGAGAACCCCTCCATCCCTATGGAGATGACCAGCCTCCCCACCCACCAATGTAGGCCAATGAACACATGCATCCCAAACTTTCAACTCTCCTGGCAACTGGGAAGTCTGGAAATGAATTGGTTGGGTCTGTCAGATCTACATCAGCCCGTTTTCACACACCCCTCCTCCAGAGGACTAACATAGGAGATCGCAGGACAACATCTGTCAGGTTGCGTATCACCCTGCGCAGAATCTGGGCAATTAAGAATCCCAGCATTTTAGTGTCCTTTCGGATTCTGATGTAGACGTCTGAATTCTTCCCTCTTTCTTCGCATAGCTGGGCAGATAGACACTTCCCCCAAATGAGGCCGCAGCCTAGAGATGAGAACAAGGCATCTCCGAATTCCTGGGCTCAGGTGACAAGGTATAGTGACAGGTGTGGTGAACACAGTTGTCTCTATCTTTCCTTCCCTTTCTGTTTCCTGTCAGCAAAGGGGGCTAAGAATAGCTGCCATGTTCCTGAAGCATCAGCAGGATTTGTGAGCTCATGTTTGTGAAGCAGAGAGATAGCTCCTTGTCAAATACCCAGCTGCTGCTGAGACAGGTTTGTGGGCATCGTGGAGAGATGGCGAGAGAGAGGCTGCTGGCCTTCCCCATGCATTGGGTCTCTCTGTGGCAACTGTGGGGTGCTGTGAATCCAGGACCTCAGACGGTGCCCCCAGACACTGAGGCAGTGGGCCTGAAGTTGCCGAGCCAGGTCCTGGCTCTTTTCTGGAATGGCTCCAGGGCTGCCCTCTTGAAATCTAGGGAGGGCCCCTAAGTGCCTCACCAAGAAGGGGCTCTTACAGTTGGGGATGTCATGCTGGTGGGCTCCGGAATGGGTTCCAGAACCCCAGTCTTTGTGAACTTCGGCAATGCCCCTCCTACTCTAGGACGAGAGCCAGAATAACCTGTGGGAAATCAGGAGTCAGACGTTCAGACCCAATTGGGCATGACCATTATCAAAGGCAGGCTTTGCCTTTGACTAAGTAAATACCCCAGAGATAAGAGTCAGTCAGGGCATAACCCTAAGTCAGGGAGAGGGAAAGACAGGAAGATAAGATTTAGAACCAGTTTTGTTTTTGTTTTTTTTTTTTTTTGGTTAAAGATTTTTATTTATTTTTTATTTGACAGAGATCACAAGTAGGCAGAGAATTAGGCAGAGAGAGAGAGAGAGGAGGAAGCAGGCTCCCTGCTAAGCAGAGAGCCCCATGTGGGGCTCGATCTCAGGACTCTGGGATCATGACCTGAGCCAAAGCAGAGGCTTTAACCCACAGCCACCCAGGCGCCCCTAGAACCAATTTTAAAAACAAGCTGAGATCAACCTGTCACATGGCAGTTTCTGCAGAATGGCCTTTTGTGTATCCTTAGCTTCCTGTTATAAAGGACTTATAAGCATTCGTGGCATTTGTGCCTGGGTGGTTGTCCTGCTTTCAGTGGCTATTTGACCTATATTTGCTGACATGAATTTATGTGACTGCTGGGCGGTGCCCAGGAGGAGAAAGTGGCAGGGGTGGGACTATGGGAGAAAGGACTGAGGGGGCCCCAGGAACCTACCCAGTCCACCTCGCTGTTCTCAGGGGAAAGACCCAGAAGGGAGGGTCGCGGGCCGCCTAGAGGAGCCGCAGGGAGGAACTCGAGCCCAGAGCCCCACAGGATTTGCGTTACCAGAAAGTAAGCCCTGGTCAGAGCTTCCCTACTGCCCCTGGCCTGTGAGGGGCGCAGCCTTGGCTGGGGCCAGATGAGAAGGTCACAGATGAGAAGCCTGAGTGACTGCGGCAGTGGTGGGGAGGACTCCCACTGGGCAGGATGACTCCAGGGGGCAGAGTCTTCTCCCTGTCTGGCCTCAGATTCAGATCTTCATGGGTTTCCCCTGTCTGAATCTTGGGGTTCCCTGGGAGCCTTTCCAGTTCACCCCGCTGACAGGAACTTAAAAACAAATCTGCTGTTGTCTGGCCCTGCATCAGTGGTCAGCATAGCCTCTCTCCCGGGAGCACCATCACAAGACCCCGGTCCGCCATGCTCTTCCGGCTCCGGGGATCCTTCCTGCCTGGAACACACGCCCCGCTGGCGTTACCCGCATAAACTCAGCTCAGACCTGTGCCCCTCCGAGAGCCCCCCAGACCGACAGGCAGTTCCTCTTTGCTCCAAGAGGATCCACATGCTTTCAGAGCAAATAGATCCTCAAGGGATGCGAAGAAACTAGATGAGTTATTCTAAGGAGAGTGTCCCTGTGGCAGGGTGCCGTTGGGAAGGAGCGACAAGTGCAGGCAGGAGCAGGGGGAGCGTCTATCTGCTGTGCCCAACAGGGACAGCCACGAGCCCACCCCCTGTGAGCCACACGTGCCAGGACCAGCATACCCGCCACAGCCGCCCGTGGAGGTGGGGACTGTCCAGTGCCCCTTCCCTTGCCGGCCAAGGGAGCCATAGAACATCTCAGCCTCCCGCCTATGACTGGGAGCTCATGAGAGGGAAAGCGGGAGCTGAACCGGAGCAGTTTGGCTCTTGAATCTGGGATCTCTCAGCCACCCTAGAGGGGAGCAGAAACCTCACGCAAGAGTGGGAAGAGGTGCGGTAGAGGACACAGATGAGGTTCCACGTGGCTTGCTTGGACCATGTATTAGGTCCATGTGTTAGGTAAGACTTGTCCTCCCCTTCGTTACCTTCAGGACAGTCGCCTGACCTCCCTGACCGTCCTGGGATGAGGGGGTTAGTTCTGAGAGCAGACGATCTGGATCACGCTTTGCACTGCAGAACAGAGGCTGCTCGTGGCCACAGTGGGCACCAGGCTGTTGGCTGAGCTCCTGGAGGGGAGGTCTTGCCCACCTTTGAACACTCCGTGCCTAGCACGGGACCCCTCACACAGCAAGGATTTGTCACTATTGTTAAGCACAACAGGAAACAGTGGATATTCATCATCCTAATATCTGATGTCTATTAAGGGCTTGCCACGTGCAAGGTCAGGCAGCTCAACACGTGGAGAGGTTGGGATTCGACCTCTGGCCTGAGGCTCCAGCACCTGCACTCCTAACCCCTGCACGATACTGCTGCTTATGGGGCTGCCCAGCCCCAGGAGACCAGGGGAAGGACAGCGGCAGAACCTTCATCCAGGCGAATAGATGGCAGGTGGCCATGGTCCGGAGCTGGACTGGGCGATCCTTCACTGGGCGATACGCAGCGATCAGGTGTGCAAGCTCCCTTCCCGGAGTGTCTCACCAAAGGCCTTAGAGGGGCTGACATGACTTCTCTCTTCTAGATTCCATGGGTCCTATGCCAACCTGCACTACGGCTTCCTCCCTGACGCCCTGGTGGACCTCACGGGAGGAGTGGTCACCAACATCGACCTGAACCTTCCTTCTGACCTGGTGATGATGGTGAAGACAGCGGCCAAGGCAGGCTCCCTGATTACCTGCGCCACGCTGGCCGAGGTGAGCAGACTCGACTCCTCATCCAGGAGTATCTAACCACCAGCCAGTTCAGCTAGTAAGGGGCATGGTCAAGCGGGCGCCATGGGGTGCTGGCACTATGCCTGATACCATCCTCACAGCAGCCCTCCCTCTGAGACAGGGGCTGCAGAATTCACTTACAGAAGAGGAGATGGGCTCAGAGAGGCTGAGGAAAACTCTCAGCCTCACACAGCCAGTAAGTAGCTGAGCTGGGTTCGAATGCTTATGGCCTGACCCTGCAGCCTTTGCCTAGCACAGCCGTGTGACCAGGCATAATGGGGTCTGGAGGGACTGGGCAGCCCTTTGATTCTCACTGGCTCCAAGGGTGGCATCCCAAGGTCAGTATGTCCTATTCTGAAAAGCTAGGATGACCCTCCAAATTATTTTGGAGTCTATTCTGAGACAGCCAGCTCCTTATCCATGAGAATATTTCCTGCGCTCTCTAAACATGTGGGTTTTGGGTGACACCCCCAATCTGAAACACCCCCCCCAAAACTAGCATGCACTTTAGTTTCTCACAGTGTATGGGTGCTGGGTGTTCCGGGCTCCTACAAGACACCCAGCAGTCATGTTTTGTGCTGCGTGTCATTAAGGAGGAGGGACTAGCGAAGGAAGCAGTCCACATTGGCCTTGGGACTCTGGGGTTCTGTCAGAAACGGGGTAGTCTCCGGAGGTATGACACGCCTGGGGCCTCAACCACCCAGCAGCCTACAAACCCGGTCCCTGTAGAAAAGACTCCCAAGAGCCTGTGCCTTTCCAGTGCCACAGTTTAGCTGCTGATTGAACCGTGCTTCTCTGTTCCTCTGAGGAACCTGTGAATGTGTAATGCTTGGTCTGCTTTCCTCCTCTGAAGCCGACAGGTGTGGCCAGGAGCCTGAAGAATGGCCTGGTGAGTCAGCACGCGTACACCGTGACTGGAGCCCAGCGGGTAAGTCTCCCGTGGGGAGTATCTGGCTTTCTTATTCCTCAAAACAGGAGTCAGCATCCCACGCCTTCAGCAGGCCCCCACCTGGCCTCATTCCTTCCACTCATCCAGAAATTCTGGTGCCCAGCATCTTCCTCCCCCAGGGACCCACCAGAGCTCTTGCGGTCCTTGTGCTGATCACAGATGGGCTGAGTGTCCCGCTAGACTGTGGGGTTAGCCCAGAAAAAAAAGAAGAAAGAACCACCCAGACGACTAGGGCAAGCCCTGGAAGGGTTTTGTTGGTTATGTATCAGCTAAACTGCTACCACGGAGGCCCTCCAAAAAACAGGGGCTTAAATAAGATAAAGTTCATCGCTATCTCAGGGAAGCAGGTAAACCCAGAGCTGATAGCTGTTAGGTGACTCCGCCGTCGGCAACATGGGTTCTCCCTGTGAGCCCAGGGCAGCTGCTCCGAGGACGGCCACCTTCTATCCAGGGAAAGCAAAAGAAGCCAGGGGATGCTTCTATATTCACATGGAAGGCACCCATCAGAAAACACACACACCATGTCGTCTCAGACCCCATTACTCCGAACTTAGTCACGTGCCACACGGAGGCCCAAGGGAGTCTGGGAAACATCCTGTCTAGACTTTATTCCCATGGAAGAGGGCAGGACAGCTGTTGGCGGACAGCGCTCCCCCTTGATGCAAGCATGGACCTGGGGTAGACAAAAGTGTACGTGATCACTGTGTGCCGTGTCACTCGGTCCTGACAACATGACTGACGTGCAGCCTTCTCCTTTCCTAAGTGAGAAGCCAAAGCCCGAGAGGGGAAGGTCAGGGTCAACACAGCTACTTAAAAATGCTGGGCCTGGACACCAACTGTGTGGTAACCGTGCTTTCTGGCCTTGAGACAATATCCCACACAGATCCTCTGTCTCTATTTCCCACCACTCTTGAGGTCTAATCATGTCCTTGAGGCCCTGAGAGGCCATCCCAAGCTCCAGGGTACACTTTCCACAGATGTTTACGACCATAGAATGCCGAGCGATCGGGCGCTGTTTCTGGCATGGGTTCTCCTCTTTGCCTTCCTTCTCTCTGTATCAGTCTGTCTCCCGTTTAGTGACCCCAGGACACTTGCTCTGTCGTTTTGTCTCTTGGTGAATTTTCCACAAAATAGAGACATATCTTCTGTCTCCTGTTTTTGTCCTTAAGGAAATGCATCACAAAATGCTTTCCTCTGCACAGTACCTGGGAGACAGTAGGCACCTAATAAATGCTCATGAGATTATGGAGGAGTGCACTTGCGTGAGTGGGTAAACGTGTCCCTCTGTGGCCTGTGAAGATGACGTCACTGAACCTCTGCGTCCATCACAGAATGGAGGGGAGGCGCTCAGAACACATTGCCCGTGAGCAAGGAAGAGATCACCCTGATTAAGCAGGGAGGACCCCAGTCACAGTGGCCCCAGATTCTCCTCCTCCAAATGCTCCCAAGCCCGTCTCAGAATTCTCCACGGGCGCAGCCAGTGCCATCATTGCACCAGGCCCCACAGGGACACGCCGCTTCCTACGACTCCCGTCCCAGATGTGCAAAGACCAGGCTAGGGATGACAGATTGGTTTCCTAGTGTGTCAGCCTCGATCCATTGACAATGCTGCTCGGATGACTGTGTCGACGAGACTCTGGCACTGCTTCCAGATTTGGGGAAAGAGCTGTGATCGATGTGTGATCTGTGCCGGAACAAAGGAGTCGTGGCACCGGTGTGATGTGTCCACCCTTCCTGGGAAAGGCCCTTTATATAATGAGACAGCCCTTGGTTTTAATCTGCCATGAGCCCTGAAACCACTTCTCCTAGGCCTAATCATTCACAACTGCGGGACTAGCGTTTAAGGGAAATACATCAGAGGAAATAATCATCCTGAACTAGATAACCTGCATCAACTTTTTCCTGGGGGGACCCTTTCTGAGAGCGTGGCCACGGCCAGGGGTACAGTGAGTGGCCAGGAGAGGTGAAGCAAGAGTGAGTTCTCAAAGGTTGTCATGACCTTGGCCTTGAGTGTGACCCCTGAACCTCTCTGCCAAGGCCCAGGAACTCGACTTGGTTGAAGATTTCTCCTCCCAAACGAGGAGGTCACAACTGACCTCAAGTGCTAAGATTAAACCAGCCCATAAATGCAGTCTGTTTCTTAATCTGCTTATCCTCCTCTGGGCAGGACACAGACAGGAAGATGAATGAAATTGGCATATTTTATTACGCACCTAGCGCGGGCGGTGACTCCCCTGGGCGAGGGGGTGAGGGTTTATCTGCATGCCTCATTGAGCCCTGCTTTCAGCTCCTTCACTTGCTGGCTGTTCTTCTCCCCTATGCCCATCTTAGCCCCGACTTTGGTGGGCACTAAGGGTGGCTCATTAAGCTTTTTGGGCCACCGGGCAACCATTTCTCACATCCCTGCTCCGTTAATAAATCTACTGGGTGTGAGACCTGGAGTGCCTGGGGGTAGGGAACCCCGGGTCTGTGCCAGGACCCCCGCCCAATCCCATGCAGCTTTAAAAGCCAAAACGCCTTCCCTATAGGGCCAGCCAGATGGAAGTGGATGGAAGAGAGCCTTACCCAAGCCAAGTTCTCTGGGCCTGTCTGATTGCATTGTTCCTACATGGTATTGCCCTACTGGTGATGACACAGGCCTTGGCCTGGTGGCCCAGGGGTCAGATGCAGAGGTCAGGGTTGTGGCCACACCCGAGAGTGGTCTGGGCCCTGGAGCAGCTGTAACCTTTATCTTCTCCCATCTCCAATTTCAGAGCCTGGCATGGGATGAGAACTCTTCTTCTGCCACTTACACTGTGGCCTTGGGAAGGTTGCTTAACCTCTCTGGTGCTCAGTTTCCTCCTGTGCAAGTCAAGGGTTCTATAAACATCCACTGGCAGTTTGAAGGACAGAAGGTGCTCCGGCGACGCTGGGCTCCGAGCCCCACCTCCATATGCAGGGTACTCCTCCATGTGGTGAGACTGCCCTCGGGGCTGTCTCTGCTGCCTCTGGCCTGGAACCACGGAGCAAGTAGGCCCCTTCCCTGGCCCCTGTAAGGACTTGGCCTCCACAGATGACCTCAGCACCCGTCAGCATCCAGCTATAATACACAACCATGCTTTAATTCCTCTCACCAGGCTGAGGGCTCCTGGATCTGGGAATGTGGGTTCAAAGGATTGAGTTCATTTTGTTGTAACTTATCAACGGTCCTGGACTTTGGCCTCCTGGTCTGAAGGAGCCAGCCTCCATATCGGGGGACCGGTGCTGATGGTGCCTGGAGAAGGAAGGAAAGTTCAGGTCATCAAGATGCCTGCCTGCCAATAGTGGCAGGGTGACAGGGAGCCTGGGGCAGTGCCATGGTGCAGGTGTGGGAGGGCTAACCTCGGCTGTCTTGAATCAGCCTCCTCCATATCCTTGCTCAGGACCACGCAGTAGGAGACCCCGGCACAGCTCCCAGTGCGCCGTGGGCAGGAGAGCAGCTGCATCTGTGGAACAGAGATGCTGGTGGTGGGGGGCGGGAAACAAAGCCTGCAGGAGGTTGGGGACCCATCAAGGTCTCCCCTCTGCAGCCTGCAGCAACGTCCTGTGCTATGCATCTGCTATTACATTTCAGCCCACCCACGTTCCAGGAGGTCTTGTCCGGAATGATGAAGCTGTGTCTGCCCTTCGAGGTGCTGAGCAGAAGGAGGGGCCGTTTTCTCCTCCCTCATTCCAACTCTGTGCTGGCAGCACAGAGACATTGATTTTTTTTTTTTTTCCTTTCAATTTTTTTTCTGGCTGCAGCCAAATGAGGTCAGAAGTTAAATTAGTCCTTGGAGGTAAAAAGCAGCTGCATTCATATCCCCTCTTTCTGCTGACTTTTGCTGGAGAACATTGACAGTTTCTTTTTCTGTTCTTTGCAGATTCAGACCTGGAGAAGATGGGAAGATCTTATCCGCCTGTGGAACCCCTGGGGCCACACTGAATGGAGAGGACGCTGGAGTGATGAGTATGGCTTCCGAAAACCTCTCTCCAGCCTTCCCGAGGGCCTGGTGTGCCGAGAGCCCCTGCCCCAGGAGGGCGGTCTCTGTCTCACCTGCTGCAGATCTCACTGTCCATTTCATACCTATGTGTGGCTGTCAGTCCACCTCCCATTCCCATGATGCCATTCACCAGGCATCTATTAGATCCCTACTGTGGGCTCCCTGCACTAAGTATACTGTGTTAGGGGTGTTGTGGGATATGTACAGATGACGAGACCGGGTGTCTAGCCCCCAGAAGGTTACAGTTTAACCACTGTGAACCTACTTACCCAGAATTACTTGTTTTTGTAAAGCATTGGGGAAGGAGTAGGTCATATGTTAAGTCCTATTTGGCAGAGAGAGATGGAGAGAAGGAGACTCATCCCATAAGGGATCCCATGGGATTTTTATCCTGATGACACCATCAGGAAAAGACTTCATTCTCGGGGGAGTTGGGGAACTGAGGCAAATTTCTGGCCACCTGGGTTGTCCGTCCTCCCTACTGATCTGGACTCTGATGTATAACCCGTGTCTGGACTCACACCTTGCTCGCGTAGGAGGAGTGAATGGAGCTGAGTGAGTGTCAGAGGCCCCTTGGCCATGTGCCACACGGCTGCGCTCTGCCCCAGCTGGCAAGTGGGGACACAGCTGTGTGATCAGTGGTTCCCTGGAGCCAGGCTAACATTTCCCAGCTGCCAAGAAGACTGATCCCTGGTCCCCATCCTTTGCTAAGGATGAGATGGCTATCCCTAGAGGGCCAGCTGGGGACAGGTTACCTGCTCCTCGGGCAGCCAGCAGAGCAGGTAGAAGCAATGGTGGAAAGAGAATAAGACTTGAAAAGAAATGCTGAGCATTCAGAGAGGTGAGCGACACCCAACAGCAGTGAAGGTCAATACAGGGAGAAGCAAGTTCTGGAAGACAAATGCAGAGTTGGCCAGCGTCCCTGCCCTACTTTCAGGCTGCCCAGAAGCTGACCTGATGCCACAAGTCAGGCTATGGCAGGGTCCACTCTGATCGTCTTTGAGCCCCAACAGCTGGCGTGTGCCTGCTCAACGTGGACACTCGTCAAATGGAACATGAACATACATTGAAGCTGGAGGTAGAAAGGGGGAGCGGGCAGAAGGGGGGGGCAAGCAACATGAATTCATAGAATGAACCTGGTGGGACCTCAGATGCCCCCTGGAGAACAGAGCAGCTGAACCCCTCCCCAGAAGGGGAATGAAATTACAACACCATGAACCATGAACAGTGTTGCATTTTCACTCACTGTTCCCCCTTCTCCTTTTATCTTGCCTCTATGCCTCCTTCCTTCCTTTGCCTCTTCCAAAGCAAATCTTAGCAACTTCTGGCCTTTGCCGGTTCTCTTTCTCAGTCACCACCCCAAGCTGCCAGTATGGCCCAGGGGGCGATGTGATTAACAGAATCCCTGACTCAGGGCTGGTTGCTGGGGTTGGAGACTGGAAGAGCGAATGTCAATGACACGTTTGCCTGGGGCGGGAGATGAGGCCACAGATTCAGCCTTGCCTCCTGTGTTAAATGTCTCATGACTGGTGAAGGCAGCAGGGCACCAGGCTGACATGTTCAGGGCAAGCTTCACAGGTAGAATCGAACTTGAGTTCAAGCAGGAAAAAGAAAAGTATCACCGGGTGGGTGGGGATGTACAGACCACTGCGCTGAGCCAGGAAGGCTTATGGTGTGTTCAGGGCCAACAGAGGAACCCAGGAGAGAAGTGCTGGGAGCTGGGACCAGAGAGCCCAATGGCAGCTTGGAAAGTTGGGTTTCTACCCCATGGGCATGGGATTTCTGAAGGCCCTTCAAGAGGGCGAGACCCATGCAGAGCAGGGAATGGGGAAGCGGGCCAGGCCATGCTAGCTCTGAGGGTCACATACCTGGCTGTGCTTGGGTTCACCAGGTCCCCCCAGAAGCGGAGCCATTAGAAAGTGACAGGTGATCAGATGATCACCGTCTCCCTGCTTTCCAAGGAATGGAGAGGGATGGAGAGAGCCGGCTGGTCTAATCTCAGCCATAATTGAAATTTCAGACGCACACACTTAAAGGCAAACTTGCATGAATCAATGGCATATTGATTTACACTACATTTATTTTCCCTTACACACTGCAGAAAATGTAATTATCACTTAATTATAAAATTGCCATTTTACAATAACACATCTGACTGGCTCAGCCTACGGCCCAAAGCGTGGGTGGTGGTCCCTTCCTTGCTCTCCCGCCACAGAGCTGACCCAGGTCCTCCAAGAAAGACACAAGCCACTTCTAGAGAGAGATGGGTGACACATTGTGCCTCTGGGGGCTGTTGCTTATGAGCCTGTCTCTGTTATGGGGAGCAGGTTGAAGAAGGGACAGCTGCTCGCTTCTGCCTGTGAGGGTCAACTCCTCTACCCCACACCCTAGGACTAGCTTCTGGAATACATTACCCTAGTGAACTGGGCAACTTTCTTCATTAGGCATGCTGAGAACTATTGCATGCCTGAGTGTCAAGGCAGTGGGTTCACTCCTGTGATGACGTAATGGTGAGAGTGCATCGCTGAGCTCATGGAGCTCAGAGTCCGGGGAGGGATGGCGAGAAATAAAGAAGCACCAGAAACACGGGGTACCAAGTGCTGAGGCAGGAGTGGTATGGCTGCCATGTGCATTCAGAGGAAGGGCAAGGACTCTCAAGGTGGTTTGGGAGTCCCATGGGGGGACAAGCAGGGTTTCCAACAGAGATGGCTGTTAGGAGGAAAGATGAGTGACATCCTCAAGTTACAGGGCTGAAAGGAGGAAGAACATCCCAGGCAGAGGGAGCCTCACTGCGAAGGCCAGGGCAGACCAGGACAGGTATTTCCAAAGGGATGAAGATATTCGTGTTCTGAGTGTGGAATTTCAGTGTGGGGTGTGTGTGGGGAAGTGGGGAGCTCCTCGGGGAAAGCTGGAGAGGGAGGCAGAGGCCAAGGTTCTGTTTTGGGAGCTTGAACTTCATCCTGAGAGGACAAGGGAACCCCTGATGTGTTTTAAGCGGGGAGATGTCAGAATCTGATTTCTGTTCTAGAAAGATCATTTGGATGGCCTTGTGGAGAGCAGATAGGGAAATGGGCAGGACTGCATGGTGGGAGACTAGTGGGAAGTCCAAAAAGGGGATGAGGGTTCGTAGCGGGAGGGATGGAAGTAAGCGGATGGCTTCGGGAGGGATTTCTAAGGTGGGATTGTCAATCACCATGGCTTGGCAGTTGCTTGCCTGTGGCGGGTTGAAGGGAGGAGTGGCTTCTCGCAGTCCCGCTCTGGCACTGGGAGAAGGCAGAGGGCAGTTTGGGATAGGCTGGTTTCCAGGTCAGTACGGGCTCTGGTGGAGACGTGGCTTGGCCCATAGCATGTATCCATCTAACCCTCAGGAAAGAGAATCTGGCTGGAGACCATTTGGAAGCCACCAGCATATAGACAATGACAGATTCTGTCACTAAGTAGAATGACACCCTCCCCCTGCACCCCAAGAACTCGTGGAGGACAAGCCTCCTGCTGGGGCACGTTTTGCAGAGATGCAGTCCTTCAGGAGCTCTCAACCCTGTGTCTGTGTCTCCACACTCAGGTCTCTGGAATGGCAGAAAATCCCGGACCAACAAAGAAGACAGCTGCATGAGAATAAGGAAGATGGCGAGTTTTGGTATTTTTCTTTTAAGACTACATTTTAAAGCTTTCCCTATTGCCCACTCCCTCAATCCCTATCCCTTTTCCTAAACCTTGGTGGGAGTAGGGATTAGCTTTGCAGAGACCTAGGTAGAAGGAGACTATTTCTTTTTTTCCACCAAGACACACAAGCACTGGATGGGAAATTATTTGTGTGCTTTCTCTCTGTGTGAAAGGGATTTCATTTCTGAAATATTGGAACTTCCAGGAAATGTGAATGGTAAAGGGAATATTGGCCCCCAAGCTTTGAAAGCAATAGTTTCCCGGAAACCAGGATGCCTGATTATTACATCTGTGTGTTAGGACCCACAGTGTTCCCCCTGGAGCTCCACAGTCTTCCAAAAGAGCAATTCGGTCTTAATCTCCCAGCCCTGACTCTAGAGCTCTGGGTGAGACATCTGTGTCCTCCCCCAGCAGCTATGGAGGACCAGATTTTAAAAAAAAAACACATTCTCAGCCATGTGCTCATATCTTAAAGGATAATAAAGACATTTCCCTGAGAGGTTACATTGGTTTATTTAGTAACATATTCAAATGGATTTAGCATGTGTGAAAAGGAGACTGGGTCTACAGAATCAAGAAGCAGAGAGACAAATGTAAATTAGAAAGGAAAAATATTGCCAATATCTCTACTTTGATCACCATAGAAGGGGGGATTTTATTTTTTTTTTCCTATATTTTTGCCATTTTTAAAAATTTAAATTCAATTAGCCAATAAAGCACATCACTAGTTTCAGGTGTAGTGCCCAACAATTTGTCAGTTGCGGATAACGGATTGAGCGCTGGGTACCAATACAAGGTGGGATTTTAGATGTTGAGACCATTGTATTCTGATAAGGATCTCAACAATGAATTTGGTGGAGGGTCAGAGGAAACAGTAGTCTTCCTGGCACCACATGGGATGCAGAGCAGAGAGAGACGGCAGCCATCCTTCATAGCCATGAGAGGGACTTGCAGAACCCGGAATTTTATTCAGTGTTGTCCTCCCGACCATAGGAGGGAGAAGTATCCTTGACAGTGAGTGAGGCAGGCTGAGGCTCTGGTCTTTGGGTGGGACAGGGGTAAGTCCACAAATACTGGAACTGACAGACAAAGGTGGACTGGAGAGAAGGGCACCCCCCACCCTAGGGACAAAACCAGTAAAATGATGTTTATAATCTGCTTATAACAGGATGTCATGTCAAGATTTCCGAGACAACTTCTCCTGCCTACATATATGCAACCAATTTCCAGTCAGTCTAAACCAAGGAAACGTGCCTCATGAAAGATGGTCCCAGGTGATGTTCAAGAACAGTGCAACTCCAGGAAATACCACAGGTAGTTATGGTGTTGGCAATTCTTCTGACAGATGGAAGCAGTCAGCCCTAGCCTTGCCTTGGCTTCAAGTCTCAGTGGCCTTTGATTCTAGACCATCAGCCTGAATTTGAGAGAAATCCTCCAGTCTAAAGGGACAGTAGCTGTTCTCCAAGGCAAACAGTTGCTGGTGGGCTGAGTGGGAGAATCTCACGTGGGCCTCCGCTTCCCTGTCATGCTCTCCCACCATCCTACTCACCGACACCAGCCTCCCAGGAGGAGGACAGGCTCACTGCTCTTCAGTAATTACCTAGGACTGGGGAGCTATGGAAAGAACACTAGACAAAAGTCAGGGCTTGGGTTAAACCATCACTTTACCCCATAAAGCACCATCCAGACATAAGAGAATGTTCCTGCTCCATGTTGGTGGGTGTATCCTGCTGCCGCACCCTGAGATCCCAGAGGTGGGCACCTCAGAGCCTGGACTTGGGTTCCCCTGAGATGAATTTTGTTGAGTGTGACCTTGGGAGGGTCACATGTTCTCCCCACACCTCCTGCTCCCCATTTGCCACACAGATGAATGAACTAGCTCCCTGTGAACGTGAACCTGAGTATTCTTACACATCCTTGAGAGGGGAAGCTATGCAAACAGGTTTGTGTGTATGTGTGTGTGTGTGTGTGTGTGAGAGAGAGAGAGAGAGTATGCATGTGTTTGCACCTAGACATGACCATTCCCTCTTCTTGGCACCTGCCTGTTGA
Source organism: Mustela lutreola (assembly GCF_030435805.1). Classification (NCBI taxonomy): domain Eukaryota; kingdom Metazoa; phylum Chordata; class Mammalia; order Carnivora; family Mustelidae; genus Mustela; species Mustela lutreola. The sequence continues at coordinate 121,444,061 of NC_081298.1, forward strand.
GAATGGCTTGCTTGAATGACCCCCAGGTGTCCCTCTTTTCAACTCCAGGATCTTCGCCCTGTTGGTCAGAGAACCTTGGCACCAGGAGGCCATGGGTGGACTCTAAGGAACTTCCCAGTCACACTTGGGCAATTGACTGACCTTCCAGATCTTCAACTGACTGTGGGGCCAAAGTTCCCTTCCCTGGATATAGCACATATCAATGAACTACGAATGATACACTGGGGCTATTCTTAGATATTCTTTGCATGGAAAAGAGGGAAGGGAGCCAGCAAGCAAATACCCACTGGGCACTGCTAGGTACCCTTGAATGCATCATCTTGTTCAACCCTCACAAGGAGGAGCCTCTGTGCTTCCCCATTCCCCTCTCAGAGCTTTCCAACCTGCGATGCTCCTGATATGCATTCATTCCTCTCTATCTTGACTTGTCTTCATTCCTCCATGTATTTGAATCTACCTTAATAAGTCACCTTACTTCTGTCTCTTACTCTGGCTCTGATGAGCACACCTGGGTAGTAGAGTACCGTGAGTGGCCATCCCTCTGCCTGTTTGTTTCTGTCTTCATTAGTGCTGGGGGATTAGCATTTCGGGGATCTGATGGTTATCACCAATGCACAAGCTCATACATACCTGAGAATTCTAACATTCCACTTATGACAAAAATAGCCCTCAACTTTACAGTTAAGGAAATATTTTCACCAAGTGGGGAACATACTTCCCCTCCTTGCTGAGCGTGAAGAAGCTTGTGCAACAACTGGTAACTGTGGGTATTTGGGCTCCAAATCCGGATTTCCTGATGATTTGGTTCAGATTTTCTGAACCAGCATGGCCCTGGCCTAGTAATGGCCCTGGTCTAGGAGTCTTAAAGAAGCCAAACTGAGCTCCAGTGACAGCTCTTTCTCATGCAGAAGGACTTTCGAGGGACACGCAGTCCATCTTCTCTGTGCCAGAGGGCATGGAAAGCCACAATGCCATCATGTCCATCAACATCATCCAGCAAAATTTAAAGGCAAAAGACAAATTTCCACTAAGCCTCAGTGTGTTCAAGGTAAGGCGGCCTGCATAAGGGCTTACCTTTTCAGACAGTTATGCATTCCTTGGGCAGAGAAAGCAGCTGACCAGTGTGGGGGATTTCACTGAACTATCTCAGAGATCAAACCCAAAGGGCCCTAGGGTTCACCTGGTTCAACTCTAAAATTACAGGAAAACGTGGGCCTAACAGGAGATCAGTCTTGACCAGGCTTACAGTGGTACACGCCTCCTTCCGCTGTCACTTAGCATTTTCTGGTATGCTGCACGCTCAGATACTTGTCAGCCAAAAAGTAGTCCGGTCCAAGACCAGCTGTTGTAACAATGCAGATTCCTGGGACCATCCCAAACCTTCTGAATCTGAACAGAGTCTGAAAATCCACCTTGTAACAAGTTCCCTGGGTGCTGTTTATGTGCAGGAAAGTTTGACAGTCATTTTGGGAGGAGTTTAAGCTAAAAAAACGAATCCTGGCTATAAAACCAAAAGGCATGTTTTTCTCTTGTATTTAAACCAAAATCCAGGCATTGCTTGGTGGTTGGCTTGCAAGCATTTGCTTGGCCATTCATCCAAGGTCAGGTTTTCCTCCCCGCCTGGCCTCCCCTCCCCCCGTGCCACTCCCAACAAGCTTCACAGTTCCTGGGGGACCATCCTTCCACCCACAAGTCTTCACACACATCCCTGCAAGGAGCTCATCAGGGAGTTTGATTTATAAAATATTACTTAAAAGTGTTGCAAAAGAAAATCTGATACCTCTGCTCCCACTTCCTTTACCAGTTAATTTAATGCATCCCAAAGATAAAGTGAATGGTTCTTAAATCATATAGTCCGCACCCTCTCTGGACTAAGGTAACTAAGGTCCCACAACCATCAGATGCTGGGGTTCCCTGTCTTTATGATGGGACTGAAGGAACTGAGGTTTAGCAAGTAGAGGGACAAGGTCTCAATTAATGGCAGAGCTGGGGATTGGGCACCAGCTGCCCCCAAGCCTTCAGTCAAACATAGCCATCACCTCTGTGGCTGGGGCTCTGAATTTAGCATCTCTGGGAATAATCTCCATTCCTGTTCACTGAGCTGAAGGCAACAATCAGAACCCCAGGTCAGCCCATGTGTGCTGGGCAGGGCTCCTGGGTGCTCTGCTCACGCTGGAGCAGTCTTGAGTCCTGGCTGTAGTTCACGCCAGTGAGAAGGTTTCACAGTGATACCATGTTTCAGAGTTTGATGTGTGTTCACATTCATTGCCTCAAAAAACATTTTTATAGATGTGGAAGTCAAAGCTGAGAGAGAGTAAGCGACCCGCCCAAGATACAGTGAGGAGGTGATGGGAAAGTACTTGATACCGGAACTCCTGGTCCCAGGTTCCGGCCTCTCAGTGGGGCTCAGACGCTTGCTATTCTCATGATGCTCACAGCTTGAAGGAAAACAATGATTCCAGCTCTCGAAGGAGTAGAGCTCTTTGGGTTCTCTTCTAACCATGCTTCTACTTCCCAGTTTCATGAAATGAATGGGAAAGAAATGGTTGGGGTTTGGCACAGTACTTGGTGTCTAAAACCTGCTAAGGCCACCAAAGAATACTGAAAGATGCAGCAGTGGATGGTTGTCATTGTCCTCACCACCAGGCACCTGAACACTCTTCCACCTGATGGAGGGCAGGGCCTCATTTCCCACCACAGCAACCAAAGAGGCCAAATATTTTCTCTCCCCAGACCCTGAATGCAAAGGGGTAGATATGCGAGCCAGGCTTGTCCAATTAGGTATTCCTCTCATGCCCACCTCCCCCATCCCCAGAATCTTAGTCATTCTGGGTTTGGACTCTTGAGGTGGGACCAGCCAAAGGATTATCCATAGCAAATCTTGGGACCCAGCAGCATCCATGCAGGGAGATTCTGGGCATAGCTGTCCACCCTGCTTCCCACCCGCTTTCCCAGCTGCATTCTCTAGACTTCTCATACATGACTTCTGCTCATCCCACCCTGGTTGGTTTCCTTTGCTTCCAGCCAAGAATCCCAAGTGATTCAGGTGCATTCTGAGAGGACTCTCATTCTCAGAGTCTCTTCTGAGAAGAACAAAAGAAAGGGGAAGGAGAGGAATTGAGCCATCTGGTCTACCCAGCCAAAACGGAATAGTTCTCTCATGATGAGAGAGTAGCAGGAGAGGGTAGTCCTCTGCTCTCTCCTGATGAGGACCACTGCCCTCTTCTGATGAGAGACAGAAGCCCAGAGAAGGAAAGAGGGCTGCCTCAGTGCACAACTAGGGATGCTGGTCCCATTGCCATCTATGAGTCTGGTGCCCCAGAGCTGGGCATCACAACAGGCTTGTGTTAACTGATTTTCCTGAAATCTTTAGAGTTCAGGAACCTGGCACAATTGTAATCCTACCTATTTTTAAATGCTGCCAAGCCCATTTGTCTACTCTTCAGCCTGAGATGCATTTCTCAGCTGTGCTCTTTGCTAAAAAGGCACTCAGATCTGTGGCCTCCTCGGGCTCCCTGGAGGTCCCAGTGGAGCTTTCAGGATCCTGATTGAGTTAAACACAAAAGAACTGTCCAGACTATAGTAACTCAAGAGACACTTGGGTTTCTTTCACAGTTGAGCTGAGAAACACGCTCTGTGCATGTCAGCCACCAGGCTCTCAGAAGTCTGCAGGGCTCCGCTGGTGTTTGTGGGTACATACTGCTTGTATGACCGCTATGTACAGCGCTCTGGTCCTGGCATGGTCCCATGACTACCAACTCCTATGGGAGCACCATTCTTTCATCATAACAAACATGGGTAGTGTACCAATAGGTGGGGAAAAAAGACAAGGGTGGACAAGCCAATTCATCTTCACCCCAAACCTCCCCCCTCCAAGGCTGGAACTTTCCCCCTCCCTTCCGGCTCACTCTTCATCTCCAGAAAATTCTGCCAGGGCAAATCAAGCGGTTTGTGCACATGGTTGTTGGGGGGCTGGGGGGTAGGATCAGTAGGAGAAAAGAACCAAAACCCACACCAACAGTGGATGACAGCATTGGGCCGTGGGTCTTAGTCACCAAGGAAGCAAAGCAGCTTGCTTTCTTCCCACCTCCACTCATTACACTGCTGGGAATGTTTCCACATCCATAAAACGGGGTCCCAGGGTCTGCTTTCGGGGTTACAGGGAAGCACCTTACACGTGGCAAGGTGGCTTAAAAATGGGCCTGCATCTCCGTATTTCCTTCTGCCACAAGGAAAGACAGAATGTAGGTATTTCCCTACTCAGACGCACACGTACATTCCCTACAAACTCCGGGAGGCCTAGAACAAATTCCTGCCATGTTTTACAGGGGCGTGGTGGAATAAAAGAAGTTTCCTCGCCTTGGAGCTCCTGATGCTGGGAAACTGACATCTGATCTCGCATCTGTCTTACCCCCACCCTATGGACATCTCACTCTTCCCTTGATTTTATCGCTGTTGCTGTAAAGAGTAGCCGCACGTGACTGAGCCGACAAAGGGAGACTCTCCCCCTCCATTTCCTTCCCCCTTGAGCTCCCTACCGCCTACAACAGGTTAGGTGTTCTCTTCGCATCTCTGCACGAGGAATGAGTAATGCTCCCATTCCATGGGGTGTGCAGGGAACAGGCTGACTGTAGGAAGAAGGAATGCAGGGCCCAGAGCCGGAAAGCTGGAATCTGCTTACCTTTGTGTTTTGGTTTAGGCTCCTGAACCTGCCTTTCTTTTTCTTGCCTGCAGGTCGACCCCCAGGTATGACTCAGCGCCTTCTCGCGCCTGTGTTCTTGTGTGTTGGTAAATCTCCACGCCCCTTCCGACATCCGTATCTTCAGCACATTTCTTGTTATTCCGTGGCTGCAAATTTAGTCTTGGTCTGTCTGTAACCGATACAGACTTAGACTCTCCAAACAGATCAACCATGAGGGACATATTTTTGCTGTCCTGGTCGAAAAGTTGGACCTCTCAAGCTATTCTTTGGTTTGAAATCTAAGAGGGGCTGCAACCAAGAAACCATCTTCAAGAATTTGGCCTCTGATAGATAAGACCGATGTAGGCAGTTCCTTCCTCTCTAAGAAACAGAGCTAATGGCATCTTGGGGGGACGTGAGCCTCCTATTCCTGGTGAGCCCCCGAATCCACCACAAATAGGGTGAGTCCTCTGCAACTGTACCTGCAGGCCATAGCTAGCTTCTCTTACAACCAAATTGCCACCTCTCCTGAACTGGTATTCTCCACATTGGTACAGGGTGATTTAGGAGTAAGGATGAAGGACAGATGTAGCTCCAGGAACACAGACCAGTTAAATGGATGCGGGCTCTGCCGGGCTATGGCTGCCAGGTGAAGTGTGTGTGCCTGGGGACCAAGGATGTAGCCATAGCCAACAGGTGGTACCCATAGCATGCTTCTGATCCAGGGAAGTTCCTCTAGACCTTTCCAGGGGTGCCCCAACAGGTAGACAGAGGCCAGGACAGGGGTTCTCTAAGCAGGAATTCAGAAGCCCAGGAAGAAACTGGGTAGCAAGGCAGCCACTGACACCGGTGGCCCTGCCACAGAGCTGGGTTCAGGATCTGATCTTTACTTCCAGCAGCCGGGTCATGGGAATAGAACTTCTGGAAGGGCTTTGAGGGAGGCGCCTGGGTTCAAGGAACAAATCTCCAGAGCTAGAGGAAGGAGTGGGAATTTGACCCAGGAAAAGGCACAAGACCCATCCCTAGAACTACAGGGTCAAGTCGGTGTGCAAATAGGAATGCAGTAATTGGATGCTGGGTCTCTGTGCGCTAGACCAAGAGCCTCCCGTCGTGCCACATACTCACACTTTTGCCTGCCACTGAGCAAGCCTGCTCTGGAGGATAGGGAGCCTGGACAAGGCTGCAGATGTCCAATGGAGAGAGGAGGGCAGGAGAGGAGGGAAGCAGGGGAAGTCTGGATTGTAGGAGGCCCACACTCTTCTGCACATAGTGCCTCCCCACGTGCACATGCATGTGCTTACACACACACATACCCAGAGCCACAGGACAGTGCCGGCTTTCTGGAGAAGAATCATTCCCATCATTGCTTTTGCCAGAAGGGCTCACACAACTCAGACTCCAAACCTGCTGGGGCCACTGTTGGCATCAGCAAAATCACCTTGGAGGCTGCACCCAGCCCTTGCTGCCTACGTGGGACAGTGACGGGTCTCCTGTCTCATCTTGTAGACCAGCCCTGCTCCCACCCCCTGAAAAGAAACTCCCCCTTTCTCCCTGTTGCTCCCGAAGGCAGAGCTCACAAATAATCATTTCACGCTGTGTAACCTCTCTAAATGGAATCCCCGCGCTCGATTGTATTGGGGAAAATTTATTTAGTAAGGGGTTTTTATTATGTAATATGTATGTGACATCTGGTAATGGGAACTGCATTATATTTATTGTTTTGTCTCTAAGAAAATATTGAAAGAAAAGGAAAATGATCAGAGCCTATTATTCTCCAATGAGAAGGAATTCCAGGGCTCTGCTGGGAAGACAAAATGGAGAGAAAGAAGGAGTCCAGCTCTGCAGAGCTACATAGTCCAAAGGGTCCTATAGAAGGTTCTGGAGAGAAGGGATGTCAGGGGTTCCCGAAGTAATTCAGTTTGGGGACAATTTCCTTGGATTCCACGGAAGTCTTTATAAGCAGAGAGAGAAACCCCAAACCCAGGATTCTGTGAGATTTAATGAGATAAAACCATGTACCATATTTTTTCTGCATTCATTGTGGTGTTAACATCTATATTAAATACTAGTCTGAATCTTGTGGCATTCCAAAAACCCAGGTAAGCAGTGTCTCCCTTTTCAGGGCCTGTAATGCAGTTTTGGTGAATGGAGAGAGGTCTGGAAGGTGGTGGGTCTCTTTTGGGGTCTGGGTCCATACAACCCATGGGGCTTTCTAACCATCTTCATGTTTTCCTCCAGTTCCAGCACTACCAGAAGTTGCCACCCACCTTCTTTTCTAAATTCAGAAATGCTATCGAGGGCATAAGTTCCAAAAACAGGGGCAGCCTCACTAAGCGCTACAGTCTGAGCCCTGGGACCTACGTGGCGGTCACTTCTGCCCACAGTGAAACCGTTGAGTTTTTGCTCCGAATCTTCCTGAAAATGCCAGATGGTAACAGGTACAGAAACTCTGGGCTTCTAAATGTTTGGTTTCGCTTAATTTTATAAAAACCCATGGCATCATCTTGGGAAGCAGGTACTGTGTCAGCAGGAGACATGGCACGGGCCTCGTTTGCAAGACGCTCACCGCGAAGGGTGGCGAGAAAGTGTGACCCAACAAGGAGACCATGAACAGGATGGGGCCATTGCTCAGCCGAAGTACAGAGTTACATGGGAGGACAGAGGAGAGGGACCCACCTCAGGCAAGAGGGATTGAGGAACGTCTCTTGGAGACAATGGCATTTGAGCTAGTCCGTGATAGAAAATGTATTCTGATGTTTAAAGGAAAAGGTAGTGCAGGTAGAAGAAAAAAAGCATGAGCAGAAGCAGGGACGGGGGTGAGCCTGTTGAACCTGTTGAAGTATAGGCAACATCAGCCACATGCGCAGGAAGGTTGTCCGTGGCGGTCATGGCAGTTGTCTGAAATGTGACCAGAGCGGGGGCGGGGTGCATCCAGGAGACAGTGAAATATGGGCCTGAAAGACAGAGTCCAGTGGTGGAGAGTCTTTAGTGCTAAGTCAGTGGTCAAGACTGTACACATCCTGCTGGGCACCTTAGTCCCTGTTGGTCATGAGGCAGACATCTCTGCAGTCACGGCCATCTTTTCAGCTGAGCGGGGATGGTGCCTCAGTCCAGTCTGCCAGATAGCCACTGCTCCACTGAAGTTGGAACATAAGACCAAGCTTATCTGCTGTCTCGGCAGTGGGGGTTACTGTCCGTGTGTATCCGGTTGTCCAAAGAACCATTTGCTAAACGGTTTGCAGACCTGATGATGGCTGGTCAAAAGACTGGTCACGTGGTGATGGTGCTGAGCTGTCTGCTGTCATGGCTGCCCCCTTCACATCCCTCTGTGCTGAGGGCCCTTCCCTCAGATCCTTGGTGTAAATGTCCAATGCCACCCTAGGTTGTCTTCCACTGCAGTCTTCCTTTAAATAGTGAGTCCCACTGTTTCCCTGCTTTTCTAGGAACCTGGACAGCAATTTCAACCTTATGGCACTAAAGGTGGGTATGTGAAGGTTTGGCTAGAAGGCTTCATTGGCTGCATCCTATCTCCAAGAACTTCTGTCTCCTTCTTACCTCACTGACCGATGAAAACAGACACACCATAATGAGCTAATGAGGCTCCAAGGGGCGGGGCAGAGTGGAAAAGACTGAGCCTCCAAGGTCGAGCTGGAAACTTCTTTCCACAGTCATCTTCTTTCCACAAGTTTTGGTGTTCTCATTCCCCTACAAGTTTTATCTGATTGCTGGAGGAAGCCTCTGTCTCACATCCAGGTGTGGGGAATGGCTCTCGTGCTTTCGTTGCCCTAGACAGATAGCTTCTTTCCCCACAAATTTGATATTGACTATTTTTCCTTTGATCCAGGCGAGTCTTCCGAAACATAGCTCCCAGGAAAGCATCTTCCACAAATACGCTCAACAGGTACAGTACCTAGCACGGGGACAAGTGATGGAGGGACCCCGGGCCCTTATCAGGATACAGAGAAGAAAAGTCACTTGGTGGTTCATTTTATCAGCCTCTCTCCCTGAATGTCTCCAGAACTGATCTGGCTTCCAAACACTGGAGAGAAGTGGCACCGTAGCTGGGTGACATCGGGGCTGGAAAGCAGACCTTGGTGAGGGTGGGGCTCATGCTGGGGGTGGTGGTATTTTGAAATCTTTAAACAAGTAATTGTCAATACCCCCCGAAATCTTTCCTTCTGCTCTGCCACCTTCCTTGGCATCATTCCTCCCAGGAGCTGGCCAGCTCCAGAAAGCACCAACGGTGCTTTTCCTGCCAAGCCACCTATGTGCACAGAGGATTTTCTTAATGGTTTAATAAACCGTTATAAAGAACTCCTTGACATGCCAGGATAAAAACAGCTGCCAAGGGCTCTGCACGATGGGCCTTTTGCCATTAATAGTCATGTTGGTTTGGGAAGAGCAAAGTGATAGATAGATGTGGCCATGTGTATGCTGCCAATCTTGTGCCAGGCAGAGGCCAAGGACAGGAAGGATGCCAGTCATTCAGAGGGCTAATGGGGTAACTAGGAGGCAGCTTAAAAGAGAATTATTCAGGAAGCCTGAGCCCAGAGGGAAAAACAAGGAGAAATGAAGAATGTGCCTGTCGTGAGGGGAATATGTTTCAAGGAACCGCTCAATATGGACCTCCTTGACATCAATATGGGTCCCAGGATTCAGGTCCACATCTGGGCTGATTCAGAAGACACTTCACTTGATGCAAGACAAGGTCTGCCCAGATGATCATCCCCAGTCTGGAGCTCCCAAAGCCGGGATGGCATCATATGCACTCCTTGTCCCCAATATCTGTCATTGTCCTTGGCCCGGAGAAGGTGCTCAGTCAGTCTGCGTTGAATTAAGACAGATTAGCTTCCCCAGAGCAGATGTCCAAACTAAGTTTACTGCCCAAGGCAATCAGCAGGACCTAATTAGGATACCTGAGACCAGGCTTCCTTCAGGGGCAGATGGCAAAGTCCTTGGCATGTTTCAGGCACCTGCACATCTGAAATAAATAATATAATTTGTCATATGACAAATGGTACAGATTCCCTCTAATCAGGGTTTTTCTGAACAACCACCAAATGTCTCCTCATAGAGGGCAACTGGTAGCCCAGATGGGGCCTTTGTAGGAATTAAAATAAAAGTCACAGGCAGCTTTGCGCCAAGGTGCACAGCTCAGAATTGGAATAGACTGGACCACACCCCCTTTTCACCCCCTGGCTGAGCACCCTTGAACAGGGCCCAGCTGGCATCATTCTGCACAATCTGTGAACTACCCTCAGAGGTTGTATCCTCAAAGGAAGGAAAGTTGAAAGCAAATGCTGGTGTATGCACCCACTCAGTCCTGTCTCCCGATCTCTTGTATCTGTTTAGCCTTAAGGGAATGTGATGAGGTGCTACCACTGCCATCAGTTACCTTCATCAGCCATGACAGTGGTGACGGTCCTATAACCCAGGGTCTGCCTGGGAGAAAGGAAGGACATGTTCAGCCTCTGAGCTGAATCATGCCCGTCTATCCATTTTTCCAAATGGCAAACGTACCAAATACCTAGGACGTTCCCAGTTCCATGCTAAGCTTTGGGAACACAAAGCGTCAGTCCTCAGGGATCTTATGTTGACGTGGTGGAGAGAGATGTGCAATTCTTTGGATAGTTGCTTAAGGCAGTCTTCATCTCCATTCCTATCCTCATCTCCTGGACATTTTGGTCCAGGTCAGGGAGTGTCCTAGGATGGAGAGACATGCAGAAGGAAGGAGACATGGTCCATCTCCCAAAGCTACTTGTATTCTAGGAGGTGACTCCACATAAGTCAGAGTTCCTTGCCAGCTGCTCTGCAGGTTGGGTGCCATGATTCTTTTGAGGAAAAAACTCTGTCAATAGTGGACACACAATGCTGGCTTTCCTGACATACTCCAGCCAGTTAGAGGGATGACCTGAGGCCAATTTCAAACACTGGCCACATGTTCTTCTCAGGGACGTTCCAAGGGGTCTTCCCCAGAGGACAGGCTGAGGGACTGCTTTTGCTTTCAGTGAGGTGGTGAGGCCAAGCCTGGGGACAGTGTGTCTGTGGGTCTATGCGATGTGTGTTCTTGGAAGAACCCAACAAGACCCCTTCTTTCACCTGACCCAGCCCCGCTCTGCTAAGCCACTCTGGCTCCTTCTCCCATGGGGAGCCCTCCCGGAGTGCGGATGGCACATCGCCCCTTCAGCTCTCACCAACCTGTGTGGGAGAAACGGCTGCGCACCGCGCACTCGGCTTCTCTGTGGGATCATCGTGGAAGGCGCTTCCCCACCAGACTGCTCAGTGTCCCTAGGAGAAAACTGAATGGAGTTTACAACTTCAGAAGATCAGTCTGGGAAAAGTGTCTCTCCCCTCAGCCTCCATTGCTTCCTCTTTCTTTCTTTCTTCCTTCCTTCCTTCCTTCCTTTCTTTCTTTTTTAAGATTTTATTTATTTATTTGACAGAGATCACAAGGAGGCAGAGAGGCAGGTAGGCAGAGAGAAAGAGGAGGAAGCAGGCTCCTTATCGAGCAGAAAGCCTGATGCAGGGCTCGATCCCAGAACCCTGGGGTCATGACCTGAGCTGAAGGCAGAGGCTTTAACCCACTGAGCCACCCAGGCGCCCCTACTTCCTGTTTCTAATCCAAGGAGACCCTTGTCTTTCTCTTTGCCTCAGTGGCTAGGAAGGCTCATGAGAAGTAATGTTCTCAGAGCAGCTCCTTTGCACCAAGATTCCTGGCACTTTCATCTCCTCCACGCATGCACGTACGCACATGCCCGTGCTCACACTCACACACGGAGGAGTCCTATTTTCTCTCCATCCCTTTCTGGAAGCAAATGGGAAAACACGCCTATGGGGCTGAGTGGATTCCTTCAAAACCCTTGTCCTGAGGTGTTCCCAAGTGCCAGGTGTGGTGGGGGGGAGGCAACTGCTGCTTTCAGTCCAATAACAAAGGAAGAGAGAAAGGCGAGGCGACCCACAGGTGGTGTCGAATGTCAGGGGCAATGAGCACTGCAGACATTCATGACCCAGAGCAACTGGGAAAGGCTTCATGGCAGGCTTGATGGGCACAGGGTGGGAACTGAGGGCTTGGAAGTCTGAGCGCTTCTCTAGCGTAAGGCAGGTGTGCCGCTCGGCTCCTGGGCACTGAGGGGGCTCTTCTTCCTCTCTCGTGGATCAGGAACTGAACCTGGATGCCACCCAGCTTCAGAACCTTCTCAACCAGGAGCTCCTGACAGGTAAGGTCAGACCCCACCAGCCCACTGTCCCCACCCCTCCCACTGCTGAACCAGTCCAGTGTCACCCCCGCCCCCAACATGTCCATCCTTCCTGTTCCCCAGGAACTCCGGGGCACACGTTCTCTCTGGATGAGTGCCGGAGCATCGTGGCTCTGATGGACGTATCCTTTGCTGTGCCCCCTCCCCTGTTCTGGCAGCTCTAAGGGTCCCTCTGCTCTTTGGGCTGCCCTGGGGGGGTCTCATTAGGACTTAGGAATGCTTTCGCTTTGCAGTGTTTTCTTTTCTTCAGTTCTAAGGGCTTGGCTGGCAGAAGAGCCTGGGTTCCTGCCGATTCTATGCTAACTCACTGCCTCTCCCAATCACAGCAATGGTGTCAATGGTTAGCACTTATCAAGCATCGTGGCATGCCAAGACTAGATCCATCACACGGGGAGAGAGAGAGGAGTTTGGAGAGCCTAGGCAGCCTGTTTAGTAATCCCACAGCCTGCCTGAAGTTGTGCCTGGTTTTGAAGAGTTTACAACCACCCAATCTGTGTTCTAACCTCATTCCGCAGGGCCTCCTGGCAGCACCAGTGGGGCCGATTTCCTCCCACCCCTCCCCTTACCCTGGGGGAGTCTTCCTAAAATCCCTTGTTCAATGAGCCCCAATTCAGTAAAGAGAACAACCCCCAGAACTTGGAGAAAACACCTTGGTCTATACAGTACCCCGTTAGCGCTGCCATGCCACGGCTACAGTCACAGCTGTCCGTGGGCACCAGCAGCTGGGCTGGGGATCAAACCCAGGGCTCCCGACTCCGGTCCCGATGGCCACCTCCCAGGAGCCATTTGTCCCCTGGCTGCCGCCGAGAGCCTGGCCCCCAGCTGCACCCTGGGACCTTCCCCTCAGTGGACCTACTTGGCCTCCCTGGAGTGAGATGGATCCCGGCTCCTTCACTCTTAACAAGACCCGATCGGGAATGAGGGGCCGCCGTTGTTGAACAAGAGCCCTTCTTGCTGAAATCCTAAATCAAGCCCTGTGTCTGCTGGCCCTGGTCTGGAGTCCCTGGAGGCACTGTCTGTCCCCCACAAATGAAGCAGAAGGGCCCTGCAGTCCTGCACAGCCCAGGGCAGCTCACCCCGGGGGGGATATGGTATCTGCCAGAGCCCTGCAAAGCAGACAGGTCTGCTCTGCTCTCCCTCTGCCCACCCACTGCTCCCCTCCAGCAACTTAGAGAGAGATGCTTTTCCTGGCATTAGCTCTGTATAAACCCATCCCCTTGCTATGGGGTGACCAGGGCTGGCTCTAACGGGTTCCCTCCACTCATCTGCACCCTCGTGCTGCTTCAGGGGCTGCAGGGACCCCTGTATGCTCCTCCGCATTCCCCCCTGCCTGGGGCCCCCTCCAGCCAGTGCAGGCTGTGTTCCCGGGTCTCTCTTCCCTTGGTGCACGTGATGCTGGCTCCTTTTCTCAGGGCTTCTTTCTCCTTCCAATTTTTCCATTTTCCTCTGCAAAATGAAGCTAAGCCGGGCCCCTGCAGACAAAGAGAGGGCCCGCTGGGGTGGGGCCACACCCAGGGGACAGCGGGCTGATGGCTGACCTGATGGCGCTACTAGCCGATGGCGGGACTTCTCCAGGCGCCGTGGGCGGGGCCTGCTCACTGCTGTGCACTGGCGATGTGCACATCCGCTCTTAACTCCCCGCCAGCTGAAGGTGAACGGGCGGCTTGAGCAAGACGAGTTTGCAAGGCTGTGGGACCGGCTCGTCCACTGCCAGGTACAGGCATGTTCCCTTTGTGTCCCGTTCAGCAAGTATCTACGCGGTGCCCGACCTGCAAAGTGTTGGGGGGTGCGAAAGAAGAGCTACCCAGCCCTGCCCTCAGGAGGCTTCGCATTTTGTTCGGGGAGACTGCACGCCCCACTAGAAGACAGGAGGCAATGCCTGAGCTAGTGGCAGGGTGAAGGGTGCTATAGGAGGTGGAAGGAGAGAGGGTCACCATGGATGGCAGCTAAGACCGCTGGCCAGAATTCCCTCCCCGAGTTCCCCGCTCCCAGCTCCCTGTCCCTGAGACATTCCCCCAGTGTACCTGTTCGTCTCATTCCCTTCCTGTCCACTGGCCAGACTCAACAAGATCACACATGTGGCCTGTGGCCTCAGTGTGGCTTCCCTATTGTTCTCAGGACAAGGTCTAAGCTCATCAGAGCTGTCCCTGGAGTTGGGACCCTGCCTTGGGGTCCAGGAGGCACCCTTGGACTCCTCCCACTCACTCCTTCCGCCCCAGCTGGGAGGCTCAGAGTCCAGCCAGGACCGACCCCCTTGACTGTCCAGCCTCAGGAATCTCTTCATGAGGAGGCTCACCTGCCCCCAGGCCCGGTTACATCCCCCTGAACCCACAATAATAAGGTGTTCTTGTGGGACATTTCAGGAATTATCCCCTAGTCCCTGACTTGGGGGACTCACAGGGCACTGTAATGGCTGATATGTCCCCCATCCCCCATTAGACTGCAGAGCAAGGACACCCTCATGTTCCTCTGCTTCGCCCAGTGCCTTACTTTGTGCCTCGTACACAGCAGGCACTCAAAAATGCCCAGGGAATGACCAAACTAATGAATTACTAATGAGTGAGTGATTCCCAATTGAGGTCTTTCTATATACTCACCAAAAGCCAAATAAGGCCAGAAAACATTCTTGGGCTGCTATTTCACAGTAATCGCTGCCTCCACACGCCTGGGTCGCACTCCTGCTGGGGGTATTTTGCCTTGAAACAGCTCCTGTGGGGCTGCTGAGCAGAGACCTAGACAGGGAGCCTGAGTGCAGTCGTGGGGCAGCTGCACGCTTCCTCCCCACAAGTCACCTGCCCGAGCTTCTGTCTCGCCCCGAAAGGGCAGGGCTGATCAGGGCTCAGGTGAGAAACGGGGAGAGGTCAGAAAGTCCAGGGTGCACGAAGTCACTTGCCCATGGTTGCACAGCTGATAGTCAATGCTTATTTAAAACCACTGTTTTGGTTGCAAATTCTGTGCTTTTGACCACCACCCTATGTAAAGTCTTGAGAGAGCTCTACACCTCCCAGACGCAGCAAGCGGCCACGCGTCAGGAGGCCAGTCTGGGGGATGGGGAAGGGCAGAAAGGGGGTTGGGAGAGAGGCCCACAGCCCCACAGCTCCATAGCGGGCAGCCACTGTGGTCGGCTTTACCAGGCAGTGCTCACTGCTGCCTTCCCTGGTCCTTAGAGGAGCTGCTTTGAGCTGGGTCCCCCCAAAGTTTATTGAAATGGTCTCCAGGGATGAGAAAGGGGTTTCCAGGATCTCTCCCCAGGACGTCTGCTTTAAGGTGGGTGAGAGCACTCATTTGGACTTCTTACTTCCTTTCTTGAATCAGAGAGTTTTCCAGAACATCCAGAATCACTCCGGAGTTTTCCTGAGTTTGGATCTGTGGAAGGCTGTAAGGGATGCAGGTAAAGCAGGGCCCCTCGGACCTATCATGACTGGGGCCGTGTGTGGGAGAGAGAGCACACCCCTTGCATGCCGTATGCAAGGCTGCTGCAGGGGGGCTGAGGGTCAGGAGAGAACAGAGCTCCTGTGCCCCCCGCCCCGGGCTTACACCAGCCTCTGTGGGCCTCCGGGCTCACAACTCAATCCTTGTCCTCCCCAACCTGAGTTCTCGTGTGCCGGTCAATTTTCCCAATTGCCTTTTGTCTCCAAACAGCTCTAACTGTGCTAAAATGACCCCCACATAATTGATGACTTCACATAATTGACCCCTCCCAGAGCTCGAGCTCAAGGCCTTCGAGACTCTTCCATCTCAACCTCTGAGCTGTCGGGGTTAAAGCCCTATGAGCAGGTGGATACACTGTCCTCCCAGAGGTTGGAGCTAAGTGAAATCTGTCCGCTTCAAGAAGGCCAGAGCTTTCAGTCCGAGCTTTCAATCCTCAGATGATGACAAGGATACAGCATAGGCTGCCTAAGAGCTTCAAGGTTCAGGGAGAACTTGCACTCCTGTCTTCTCACTTGATCGTCTCCACTGCTCTGTGATTAGGAGTCGTGATCTGCCCTGTCTCAGTGGGGGAAATGGATCACAAGAAGTTTAAGTCAGAAAATTGCTGCCTTCCTTGAGAAAATGTAAGCTCAGATTCCCCCAGGTAAATGCTGGAAGGAGAGACTCCACGGCTCTCCCTCCCGCGGGGCCTGAGCCTGGAGAGCAGGGAGAAACATCTCCCTGCCTTAGCACCTATCCTCCCCTTAATTCTTCCTGCCCAAGAGCAGTGGTTCTCAAACTTGAGTGAGCACCGGAACCCCCTGGAAGCTTGTTCAAGCACAGCTTGTGAAAACACCTCATCCCTCGTCCAAAACTTCTGATCCAGGAGGGCTTGGGTAGGGCTCAAGAGTCTGTAGTTCTAAGAGGTTTCTACATGAGGCCGAAGCTCTTCGTCTGGGGACCACACTTTGAGAACGCCTGGATAGCTACAGAAAAAAATGAAATTTTATAAGAGACCACACTGATGACTCCAGAATAAGAAAAGGCAGACAGATAGAAATGGCTGGGATCCAACTAAAACGCCTTCAGGGACCAAGCAGATAACTGAATGGGGCAGTGGAGGTACCGTAAGAAAAGCGGGTAATTTCTGCATATGGCGAGCTGGGGAGCGCAAGGTCTAATGGCGTTCGAATTCCTATTTTATTAATGCTGGAGAACGGGCCACCAGGCTCACCCCATTGATGGATGGTTTGGCTTGCAAGGTTCTCCTGTCCCCTGAAAGCTTATAGGCACGGCTGTTTGCCAGTTTGCTGCTGTCTGCTATGGGGTTGGTGCCTCCCAGAGCTCATAATTAGACACACCCAAAAAGAGCAAGGTGCCTGTGTCTCGCCCACCTGTGGCCACCTTCTGACTATGGTCTACTCCCAGAGGACCAGCCTCTTTCCTGCTCTGCCAACTTAGGATGGAAGCTCCCACTTCCAGGGACCGCACTTGCTCACACTAAGAGTGCTCACACCTGAGACCCACAGGCAGTCATGGGGTCAGGGAACAATGTGGTTTCACAAGATCACCGAGCGAGAGAGAGGCCTGATGGAGGCGGGGCTGGGAGCAAACGCCTGCTGTCCCGGAAGCTGCCTCTTCACATGGGAATTATCCGATGATGGTGAAGGCCAAAGTGTCCTCAAGTGTCTTGAGTCTCTGGAGTTGGTCTCTGGCCAAACTCCAGAACAATGTCACCGGGGCCCAGCAGCCATGAGGGGGGCAACTGGAGAATTAGTAAAAACACGAACTGAAGTGAACTAGCCTCTGAGCCAGACAGAATAGGGAACAGTGGTAGAAGGCCACCACCCCGAGTGGCTGCTTAGACTTTGCATGTGAGAGGACAGGACCTGCTCCAGCCTCCTGCTGCTCACTAACCCACCCCGCGGTCCAGGCTTCCTTGCAGGGATCTCCGTCAGCAACGAGCTGCTGGACCTCATGACCCTCCGGTACGGTGACAGCAGCGGCAGGGTCAGCTTCCCTAGCCTGGTCTGCCTCCTGTTGCGACTTGAAGCCATGGCAAGTAAGTGTCACCTGGGCGACATCCTGGAGACCATCATAGCGACCAAAAAATATTTTAGAGGATCAGGAATGCACCCCTGCCCCAGGCCTAGGCCAGGCCTCAGTAACAGAGTGGGCTGGAGTCTTGCATGAGGACCCCTTGCTCCATGACGCAGAGCCAACATTAGCCTGCGTAATGGTAGACCCTGTCTGCATCTCCTGCGTCTCTTCTGTACTCCTTCTGTCCAGGATAGTCCCCTATCCCAGGCTCTCATTTCTTCACCACCCTATTTAGTGCCTATTTCAGGAGCGAGGTTCATTTAACTCACTGCGTCCCCTCTCCATGTTGTTTATAGCTTAAACCTATACTATAGTCTTGCAATGAATGCGGTCTCTGCTGAAGCCAATTCATGCACAAGTGATAGATGGGGGCGGGGCAGGGGCACTTCCCCAAAGCTCCAGAAATTCTACCATGTAGGTCAGATATTTGGACACTTCTTAGCAGCCACCCCGCCCTTTATTTTTCAAGAAAACCCTATGTGAAACCTCAAGCCATAACATAGCTCAAGAGTTGTGTTTGAGGTAGAAGTGGCATCTGGCCTCATCCTAATCTTTACCCTATCGCTGGCATGGCGCACCACTGTAAATCCCACAGCTCTGAGCCAGGCAGTTAGGGAAGACTGAGAGACCAGAGCCCTGGGAGCAGAAGAGAGACGGGTGAGGCATAAACCTCCAGAGAATTCTCTGTTGGACAAGGGAGGTTCTCCAGAGGGTGCCCGTAGAATACTTTATAGGACAGGCCCACACATCCCCTCAGCCATGTGTGGAAGGGTGAATGAAGAGTGCAAGGGCACGAGAAGAGGGAGAGGCGTGTGTGGGCCGGAGCGGTCACAGAGAGCTGTCCCTCGGGGGCGGAGCTGGCTGGGAAGAGACAAGGAGGGAGAGAGAGAAAGTGCTTTACAGAGAGTCGCCATATTTGCCTTTATCTCCCTTGACCTATCCTGATTCCTCTCCTCCTCTTTAGAGACTTTCCAGAACCTCTCCAAGGATGGGAAAGGACTGTACCTGACAGAAATGGAGGTGAGGTGCCTTCCCTTCCCAGACACGGGGCACA
This sequence comes from Mustela lutreola, assembly GCF_030435805.1. Classification (NCBI taxonomy): domain Eukaryota; kingdom Metazoa; phylum Chordata; class Mammalia; order Carnivora; family Mustelidae; genus Mustela; species Mustela lutreola. The sequence continues at coordinate 121,462,563 of NC_081298.1, forward strand.
GTCCCAGGCCACCTCTCCTCTCCTGATTCCAGGGGGCATTTTTCTCCCTGAGGATATTGGCTGGTCTGTCAAAGGCTGGCCAAGCTGCCGGCCCCGCTGCCTCCAATTACTGCCTTTATATATTACGGGCTGCCAAGGCTGCTTTAGGATCTTGGCAGACAGATTTTATTTTTTTCCAATAGCTTAATAAAGCAGAGGATTATGTGGGCGTCATAAATCCAAGAGGGAACTGAGGAGCACCTGCTGAGCTCACTGTGCATTAAACTTACTCCCCGTGAGCTTTAGAGAGAGCCTCCTGGCCTAGCCAGCTGGTCGACCTCAGCTATCCCTCTCACTGCCTAGCTCCTCAGGGAGTAGCAAAAGATAGGTTTCGATGGGGGCTTGGGACCCCCTGCTGGGTTGGAATTAGCTGGAAAGTTTTGATGAGACTAGACTGAGGTCTTTCAAGGAAGGGGGTACCATTTGCCCTGCTCTGTATTAAGCAAACAAGTTTTAAGCTATGTCATAATGATGATGTTTATTTCTCAGTGGATGAACCTGGTCATGTACAACTGAAGCGAGGAGTAGAGAAGACCCCAGAGTCCAGGTAAGACATGGCAGCTCTAGAATCGTTTCCTTCTAGCACAACTCCTTGTGTCCTCTAGGAACTGCACACAAGACTCTTGCCTTGAGAGGGGCCTGCCTAGAGATTTCAGAGCCCTCATCTGTGCGAGCCAAGGCTCAACTGCTCAGGGCCCCTGAATTTCAAGGCCAATGGTGCAAGCTTCATCCAAACCATGGATGGAATGACCAGGGGACACTGATGAAAGAGTGTGGCCCGAAAGTCATGAGTGAGGGATTTAGAACTCTTATTTATTAATTCATTTATTTTTTAAATTAAACTATGATTGACATTTAATAATGTATTCATTTTAGGTATACAATATAATGATCGGATAGATGTATATATTATGGAGTGATTACCACAAAAGGCTTAGGAAACATCCATCACACACAGTTACACATTTTTTCCCTTGGTGATGAGAACTTTTGTAATTTACTCTCTCAGTAACTTTCAAATACATATACAATACAGTATTGTTAACTATAGCCATAGTGTGGTCTATTCTATCCCCAGGACTTAATTATCTTATAACTGGAAGTTTGTACCTTTGGACCATCTTCCCTGCTTTGGCCCACCATCCCCCCCCTCTACTCCCGGCAACCATCAGTCTGTTCTCTGTATCTCTGAGTTTTGTTTTGTTTTTGGATTCCACATAGAAGTAAGATCATACAGTATTTTTCTTTCTCTGATTTACTTCACTTTACTTAATGCCCTCAGGGGCCCTCCATGTTGTCACAAATGGCAAGGATGTCCTTTTCTATGGCTTAGTAATATTCCTTCATATATAAAATACGTTTTCATTATCCATCCGTTTACTGATGGACATGTAGGTTCTTTCCTTGTCTTGGCTATTGTAAGTAATGAACATGGGACACACATATCTTTTTGAGTCAGTGCTTTTGTTTCTTTCAATAAATACCCAGAAGTAGTTTTTGGATCATATGGTAGTTCTACTGTTAATATTTTGAAGAAACTTCGTATTACTTTCCAGAGTGGCTGCACCAGTTTATATTCCCACCAACAGTGCACAAAGGGTCCCTTTTCTTCACCTCCTCACCAACACATGCTATCTCTTGTCTTTTCTAAAATGGCCATTCTAACAGGTGTGAGGTGGTATCTCATGGTGGCTTGGATTTGTACTTCCATGATGACTAATGATGTTCCACACCTTTTCATATACCTGTGAGCCATTTGTATGCATTCTTCGGAAAAAATGCCTATCAGTCTTAGTTGATTATTTTTCTTTTGTCACTTCTGCTTTAGGTGTCAAATCCAAAAATCATTGCCATGATCCATGCCAAGCCACAATCCCTGTCAAGGAGCTTACCCCTAAAGTTTTCTTCTAAGAGTTTTATGGTTTCAGGTCTTACATTCAAGTCTTGAATCCTTTTGTAGTTGATTTTTGTATATGGTGTAAAAGAGCAGGCCAATTTCATTCTAGAATTTTTTATTTGAATTTCCAAAGAGGAATGGCAATCACTCATCACGGGAAAGGCTAATGTGTGGAACAACAGAAATGACCAGAGCCTGGGGAGAGGAGAGCTGGGTCCAGCCTCGGCTCTACCATTGCCTCATTTTGCAGCTGTGCACACATCTGTAGCTGTCAGCATCTGTAAATCTAGCGAGTGTGCTGAAAAGTTAATGCCCGTGTCGCATTTCTTCTACATGTTTATGTTCAGGGAATAGACCCGAGAGATACATAGCCCATACCCCATGCTACTGTAGCAGAAGCCCCAACAGTCTGCTGGAATCTTCCAGGACTGGGGTGCTCGATATTTTGTGCTCCTCATGATTGGACATTTCTGGGTGTTAGGTATTATTTTATCAAGAGGCAACAATCTACTTCCCTCGAACTTTCCACCCATGCATCCAGCTCTACTCTGGACCACTACAGAAAAAAGACTGGACAAGCCAGATCTTCACATCCTTGCAGATAGCTCTGCTGCCTCACCGAGGCCTCTCTTTTTACTTATTCCTGGTGATTCTCATCTGAAACCTACTGGTGACCATGTCTCTATGCCAATGTCCCTTTGAAATACATAGTTCTCCTAGACAGCTGTCCTGTGATCAACATATTTGGGTACCCTATAATTTTTATAAACAGCATTTCTTTAATCTCCCAACTCTGTACCTTGAAATCAAGAGAAAAATCTCTCCATAAAGAAATATTTTAGCGGGGCGCCTGGGTGGCTCAATGGTTTAAGCCTCCGCCTTCAGCTCAGGTCATGATCTCAGGGTTCTGGGATCGAGCCCCACATCGGGCTCTCTGCTCGGCGGGGAGCCTGCTTCCCCCTCTCTCTCTGCCTGCCTCTCTGCCTACTTGTGATCTCTCTCTGTCTATCAAATAAATAAATAAAAATCCTTAAAAAAAAGGAAAAGAAATATTTTAACATAACTATTTCCTTGATGCTTCTTAATGAACACAAGTTAACATAACTTGCAGAGATCAAAGTTATTTAGACTTACCTGTATTGTCATGAATTCCCCTTTCATTTCTTTCTAAAATTAGGGCATGTGAATATTTCCCATTTTCAGTCTGCCTAATTCCTATTCTAATCTGCATGATTTCTAATGTCAGGAATGATTCTTCAGTTGTATCTTCGAGCTAATTTAAGATGCAGGACCTAAAGTTTGAACTTTTGAAATAACTGGACTTTTTCTCATTATCCTTCATCCTACACAGGGTCCCAAGTCCCTCTTAACCAATCTTTCTGTACTTCCTGTTCTGAACATTATGTAAGAAGAAAGTATAATATAAGATGTATGGTTATGTGTGCTTCAGCCTCTTTCATTAATGTCTATCATCATCCGTAAGAGTGTTCCCTTGTCTTCCTCATTAATCATGGTCCTCTGACATCATACTCTTAAAGTAGATCTAGCCACTCTTGGCAGATGGGTTGCTGTGCAGAACTGGAGGCAGGAGGGTGAAGAAGTTCTGCCTCCAAATCTACAAACTCTCTTTCATCTATAACCATCTCCCACCTTCCTCCTGTTATGTTAGAGGGCATATGTCTCTGAGGATGTTCTGGATCTCATTACCTCCCCCCTTCACAAGGACCCAATAGAATGAATTCTCTCCTCTGTTCTGAATATTAAATCAATTTCTCTCTCTCTCTCTCTCATTCCTGGAGTCATCCACTTCCCACTGAAACATGCTTATCTCTTAAATTTCTTCCATCTCCTATTCCCTTCCAGCCACAATGCCATCTCCTCCCTTTACAGCCAAACTTCATAAAAGAGCTCATTGTCTCCACATCCTCACCTCCCACGTTCCCTTCAAACTACTTCAATTTAGATTTTTCAGACACCGTCTCTCTCCCTGACTTTGCACTGTCTCCCTATCTGATTTTCCTATATCCACCCACTTCACTCGAGTCAATTTCCTGCAGTCTAAGCACACTTTTAAAAATTCATATCGAGGGGCGCCTGGGTGGCTCAGTGGGTTAAGCCTCTTCCTTTGGCTCAGGTCATGATCCCAGAGTCCTGGGATCGAGCCCCACATCGGGCTCTCTGCTCAGTGGGGAGCCTGCTTCCTCCTCTCTCTCTGCCTGCCTCTCTGCCTACTTGTGATCTCTATCTGTCAAATAAATAAATAAAATAAAATAAAATAAAATAAAATAAAATAAAATAAAATTCACATCCAATCATTGCCCTCCCCAGGTTAAAACCCTTCAATGTCTTCCTGTTGCTATTTGGGAAAAGTCTAAAGTCAAGAATGTGGCATGTACCATCTGCCTACTGCCCACTTACCTAACCATACCTCGTATCTCTCCTCCTTCCTGTGCTCTGTTCCCACCACACCAGCATTTCCTTTATTCCCTCCAATGTTTCATTCTTTCCCAAACCTTGGGTCCTTTGCCTCTACTGTCTGCTCAGTCCTGGGTTTAGTTACATAAGTCCTGATCCTTTGTGTCTTCACCTCATTGGGTTCTCATATTATTTACTCACTGTCACACTGGCCAGATCATAACATTCAGAATTCTTTATTGTTATTGTTGCCCATTCCTTATATTTTCTTAAGGTCTTATGAAATGTAATTCACCCATCATAATGAGTTACCCATTTGATATACAGAGTTCAGTGGTTTTCAGTATAGTCACACAGCCATGCAACCATCACCACATTATAATTTTAGAACATTTTTTGTCACCACACAAAGAAACCCATGCCCAATAGTAGTCACTTCCTATGTTAGCCCCATCCTTCTAGTCCTGGGAAGCCACTAATTGGCTTTCTGAATCCATAAATCAGCCGATTCCGGACAGGTAACGTAATTGGACTCATGCAATATTCAGTCTTTTGTAATCAGTTTCTTTCATCTGTGGTAGTACGTATCAAGACTTCACTTCATTTTAATGCCAAATGACATTTCATTTTGTAAATATACCATCTTTTATTCATCTGTTCATCCATTGATGGACACTCATTTAGGTTGTTTCTGCTTTCCACCTTTTGGGGATAGTTCTGCAATGAATGTTTGTATACAGGCTTTTGCATGGTTGTGTGTTTTCATTTCACTTGTGCGTATACCTAAGAGTAGAACTGTTGGGTCATTTGGTAACTCTATGTTAACATTTTCAGGGACTATTTTCCAGAGCCACTGCATCATTTTGCATTTCCACCAGCAATGAATGAGAGTTCTGACTTGTCCATATCCTTGTCAACACTTACTATTGTCTGACATTTTTATTAGAGCCATCCTAGAGAGTGTGAAGTGATACCTCATTGTGGTTTGGTTTGCAGTTCCCTGCTCATGATGGCAAACATCTTTTCAGTGCTTACTGGCCATTTGTATATCTTCTTTGGAGAAATGTCTATTTTGGTTCTTTGTTCATTTTTAAATTGGTTTATTTAACTTTTTAAATTTTTAAATTGGTTCGTTTAACTTTTTTGTTACTTACTTGTAAGAGTTCTTTACATATTTGTAAATATATATGTGTGTGTATATGTATATATATATATATATATATATATATAATATTCATTGTAGTTATAAGTCCCTTTTCACCTATGTGATTTGCAAACATTTTCTTCCATTCTACAAATTGTCTGTTAAGTTTCTTGCTTATATCATTTATAGAACACAAATTTTTTATTTTGTTGAAGCCCAATTTACCTATTATTTCTTGTGTCACTTATACTTTTAGTGTTATATACAAGAAATCATTGCCTCATCCGAGATCATGAATAATCCTCTTGTGGTTTTCTCCTAAGAGTTTTATACTTTAGCTTTTCCACTAAGGTCTTCGATCCTTTCTGAGGGAATTTTTGTATGTGGTGTGATATAGAAGTCCAGCTTCATTCTTTTGAAAATATATATCCAGTTATCCCAGCACCACTTGTTGAAAAGACTACTCTTTGCCCCATTTTATTGTCTTACCACCCTTTTTAAAAGTCCGTTTAGCATGATGTAAGGATTTATTTCTGAATTTTCCATTCTGTTCCAGTGATCTATATGTCTGTCCTTGTTTGAGTACCACACTGTGCTGATTAATATAGTTTTGTAGTAAGTCTTGAAATCAGAAAGTATGAGTCTTCCAGCGTGGTCTTCTTTTTCAAGACTGCTTTGGGGTGGCTCAGTGGGTGACTTTGGCTCAGGTCATGATCTCAGGGTCCTGGGATCGAGCCCCACATCAGGCTCTCTGCTCAGCAGGGAGACCGCTTCCCCCTCTCTCTCTGCCTGCCTCTCCACCTATTTGTGAATCAATCTCTCTCTCTCTCTCTCTCTCTCTCTCTCTGCCAAATAAATAAATAAATAAATCTTAAAAAAAAAAAAAAAGACTGCTTTGGTAATTCTGGGTTCCTTGCATTTACACATGAATTTTAGGACAGGCTGACAAATTCTGCAGTGGAAAAAAGGGGTAGCTGGGATTTTGATAGAAATTACATAAATCTGTAGATCATTTGGGGAATGTTGCCAACTTCACAATCTAAAGCTTTTTGATCCATGAACATGAGGTTTATCTCCATTGTTTTAGATCTTCTTTAATTTCTTTCAGCAATGTTTTATTGTTTTCAGTGTAGGAATCCTGTACTTTCTTTGTTAAATTTATTCCTACGTATCATATTTTTTATGTTACTATAAATAATTTTATTTTTAGATTTTTCATTGCTAATGTATAGAAAGAAAACTGATTTTCATACATTGATCTCACACTCTGCCACCATGCTGAACTCATTCATTAGTTCTAATGGTCTATGGGAGGCTCCTTAGGATTTTATAACTACAAAGTCATGTCATCTGTGGAACTGCAAGTAGTTTTATTTCTTCCATTCCAATCTGGATGCCTTTTTTATTTTTCTTACCTCCTTTTCTTGGCTAGAAGTTCTAGAACAATGCCAACTAAAGGTGAAGGAAGCAGATATCCCTGTCTGCTTGGTGTTCCCGACCTTGGGAGAAAATGGTCTTTTACCAATAAGTATGACGTTAGCTGTGGGATTTTCATAGATATTATTTGTCAAGCTGAGGAAGTTCCCCTCTATTTGTAGTTTGCTGATTCAACACACTTTTAATTACCTGCTTGATGTCTATATTCCCTGCTGGACTGTAAGCTTAGGTATGTCTTTGGTTGCTATCTCCTTAGCATGTAGCAAAAAGCCTGGCATAAAGGAACCACTCAATAACAGTTTTCCAAATGACTGAGAGAAATTGCCCTTCCAGGTTCGTGTCTTCCTTTTTTTTGTTCTCGTCCTAATTTTTATAAATGTTGTCTTCAACCCAGTTCTTCCTGCTATCGACTATGTATGCAGTTTCTTGCCCATCAGGATTACTGGAAAGCAGATAATTAACATTATCTTGTTAAAATCTCTAATACATCATGACCTATATTTTTTTTTTTATAAAAGGCTTATTGTTTGACCTGTTGATCCTCTCACCCTTTTGAAATCTGCTTTCTTGAGTCCAGGGCACACTTCTCTTTCCTTTTTTTTTTTTTTTCCCAAGATTTTATTTATTTATTTGAGAGAGCAAGAATAAGAAAGCGAGAGAAAGAGAGCAAGCAGGGGTGGGAGGTGGAGGGAGAGGGAGAAGCAGACTTGTGACTGAGCAGGGGAGCCCAATGCAGGGCTTGATCCCAGGACCCTGGGATCACGACCTGAGCTGAAGGCAGATGGTTGACCAACTGGCGCTACCCAGGCATCCCCCAGGGCACGTTTCAATGCCCCCCCAACATTCCCTTATTTTGCTACTACAAAGTCAAAGCTACATTCTTCTAGGATTTCCACCACTCCCACGTTAGCAAAGAGACTCTCACTATTGGCCAATATCCAACCCAGAGGAAAATTCCCTCTCCTTGTTCATCTGGCCCTCTGGGCAATGAAGCTGTCACTGGAACAAGTGAAGGCCTTGTCAGAAGAGCTAAGTGAGCTTCTCCCCAGAGTTTGGTGTTGCTAAAGCCCCCTCATCAGTCGGCTTGGATCCACCAGGCAAGCTGGCATGTACTCCCATTGGGAGAACACTTCTGTTCCTCTCTCTCTCATCTTCAACCCATCTGTTCTGCTCTCACTTAGTGAAGTAGGATATAGAAGTACGCAACCAGAGAACTCCTCTTCCTCCCCTCCCATTGTACCTATTCATTTTGAAGGAAGCATGCACCCCCATTGTCCTATTGCTGGCCATGTTTATATTAAAATTGTTTTAAATATCAAGGTCATACTTCAAAAAATGCTAATGCTCAATGAATTGGTATATTGTGCTTAGAGAATTAAGGCTATGTTGATCTTAATCGATTTCAAGTCTAGAGGGGTTTTTCCTTTTTTTTTTTTAAGACTTTATTTATTTATTTATTTATTTGACAGAGATCCCAAGTAGGCAGAGAGGCAGGCAGAGAGAGGGGAGGAAGCAGGCTCCCCACTGAGCAGAGAGCCCGATGTGGGACTCAATCCCAGAACCCTGGGATCCTGGCCTGAGCCGAAAGCAAAGGCTTAACCCACTGAGCCACCCAGGTGCCCCAAGTCTAGAGGTTTAATGTACTGCAAGTCACACTCTGCTGAGAGTTTTTCTAGCTAATGTCATCTACATTCACGTTGATCTACTGTCAGTGTGGTAATAAAGTGTCTTATTCTAACAAAGTTATTATTTATAACAATTTGGCACTAATACGGACGGGAACTATCTTGAGGAATGGGCCACATTCTCCCACTCTGCATGAAGGTGACGAATGAGCAGCAGTGATCCTGATCTTTCTGATCTACCGACAACAGTTTTCTCCTATCCAAGTAAATTATCTCTCCCATCCTGCAGACCAGAGACATCCTTTTTGAGAGTTAGGAGCCTGGGTTTGCCTCTAGAGAGGTGAAACTCCCTACCTGCTTTGGCCAACATACAGGTGGTAATTACTGTAGAACCCAGGGTGTCCAGCCTTCCAGATCTGGCTTTGGAAGAGAATGGTATCCAGCTAGAAAAAGTGACTTCAGTACCCCAAGGGCATAAACCAAGAAGGAGGAAGAGTTGATATCCAGGAAACAAGATCCAGCCCTGGACCCTTTACTAGCTAGGGAAGTCCCGTAGAAAGAGAAAGGAAGACCAATGGGGCCAGGAAGAGAGGTCTTTGGGGAAAATGGAACCAGTAGTTTATCTGATTGCTTCATTATGGGTAAAATGTGCTCAGAAGGATTTTTAAAATTTTTCTGGAGAGTTTTGGAAGAATTATTAGGATAATGACATAGACTAAGCAGATTTTTTGTAAGATTTTATTTATTTGACAGAGAGAGAGAGAAATCACAAGTAGGCAGAGAGAGAGGAGGAAGCAGACTCCCTGCTGAGCAGAGAGCCTGATGCAGGGCTCGATCCCAGGACCCTGAGATCATGACCTGAGCCAAAGTCAGAGGCTTAACCCACTGAGCCATCGCACCCCATAAGCAGATTTTTTTAATGAGATAACTATTAACATCTGGAAGAACAAAGATTTATAGAAGAAAAAAGGACAAGTGATCCTAGAGTATTTTTTCACTCAGCAGTGAACAGTACATATGTAATTATAATAAAATAAGAATTGAATATTGATCTAACCAAAAGATGTGACATAAATATATTGGAGAAAGGAGGGGAGAAGTGTAGGTATGGAATGGGTTAGGAGCACACCAGCCCAACCTTCCAGTATAAGTAGTCAGGCATTTGACGTTGACAAGTCTGGGGAGAAACCTGCAGGCCTATCCTTGGAAATACGGAGGTAGGCATCAAAGAAAAGAGTCTGGAGAGTCTGGAGAGCAGAATTTAGGGAATGAATGGGACAGGTGACTGCTGTTTTTTCTTCCTGTCTTGTTATACTATTGGAGTTTAAAATTATATATAGGAGGCTGGACTTTTATGAAAATAAATAAGCAAAACTAGTAAATAGACTGAGACAGGCATTTAAGACTCAAGAAAAGAGAAGGGGATAGAGAAGAAGGATCAAGTCTTTCTCAAGTGGCTGGGAAAGTTAGGTGATTATGGTTGTGGAAAAACATGTCCATACAAGAACATCGCTTTAGTCCAAGAGATGTGCACTTGAGAAAAGCCATTCTTCGATAGGAATCCACAGCCAGCAGACCAGCCCTCTGCTGGAACAGAAGCTAAAGCTGTTGTCATTCCAGCTTCTCCTGGTCTCAGTCCTTCCAGCCTGCTCAGGGGCTCAGAAAAAGATCTCCCAAACTTACGCACCACTCTGCCACAGGCACTCAGGTGCTCAGGGGGCTGCCGTCTTGAACTAAGGGCGGAGTAAGTGCATAGATGCCTCCAAGGAATTTTGGAGAAGGAGGTGGAGACATTCCTGTCCACTGGGTGGCCTTGGGTATGTTGGAACAGGTCCACCTTCACCAGCACGGGGTCCCTGTGCTCCGTCTGTTATCTGCTGGTCCCAGACAGCATCTATGGGAACAGGTCCAGGCCTCTGTGGTCACTCCAAGAAGGGAAAAGCCTCTTTACTCTCCCCTGGCCTTCTGCAGTTGAACATCTGTGCCTTTCTCTAGGACCAGCTCCCAGCGACCACTCAAGAATCTGGCTCTCCTTGCCACGGGTGGTGAACTCCCATGCATGTGAAACATTGAAACCTGCCCTGCCTGAAACATAGTCAAGGCTGTCTTCAAGGAACCTGGGCCTGGTCCTCAGCTGAGTCAGGCTGTAGTCAGCTCGAAGTCTCAGAGCAGGTCCTCTGACCACTTCAGGACACCAGCCTGGGATGCCCTGGAAGATGAAGCAGGAGATGTTCCACGGTGGGAAAGAAGGGGAGCAGCTTCCTCATGACCCCCTCCCTCCAGTCCAATTCATTTCTAGGAAAAGCCAGAATGAGGCAGTCTGCCCACCCACAGGGTGCTGGGGGTGATCGGGGAGCCGTCTGCTGGGTGTCACAAAATAATCCTACTTCTCCCTGTCTGTATCCTGATTGTTTCACAGCCAAATGGCAAAAAAAAAAAAAAAAAAAAAAAAACAGTTCCCATAAAGGTCTTGGACTCTGTGACAAGTAGGATCATAATTCTGAATTTAAAAAAAAAAAAAAAAAAAAGAAGAAGAAGAAGTTTGGGGAAGGAGAAATGCAGCCAGCAAGGCAGGTATCCCCCTCCCTCTTTATCCATAAAGGTCTCTCCAGAAGAGCATGGCCCCCTCCAGGGTAGAAGAGTTCCCAGAGAGTGACCAAGCCAGACCCCCACTCAGGAGACTCTGGGTTTGAGAATGCATTCCCGAACTGTTCCCCAGTGGGGGGATCCTTACAAATATACGTGTGTCAGGGGGACAGGAGGGCGGAGACTTTCTGAGCAGACCCAATCAGAAGGCGGACAGAATTGGGGAGGGGTACGCCATTGCAGACTCCCGCGCTCAGGGTCGAGGTCAACATTTGGCAAGTGGACACATCCTGGCACAAAGAACAGAGGCAACTCACTAACCTGTGTCCCAGAGGACTGCTGCAAAGGGTTTATGATCAGTTCAGCGACTCCAGCAGGGACCACATATATGGCAAAGCGTGGGTCGGGTCATTTGGCCTCCAGGCCCTCTGCTTAGTGACCCAGGATGGCCAGCCACGGTGCTCAGCATGGACTTAGGAGGCAGACAGAGCTAATGCCTGAGGACTCGAGTCCTGGGCAGTCAGCCTGGTCCCTCATGTAAGATTTTCTGCGTGCAAAACCCTGGTGCCAACAGATAAACACAAACTCTGTTAAAAAAAAAAAAAAAAAAAAAGTGGGGTGAGGGGAACTGGTTCCCAAAGGAACGAATGAGCCCCCTCTGTCAGGATTTCACCGGGACATCCAGGTGGAAAACCCAACAGACCTGCGTGCTTTGCTGCCCCAACTGTGAGTCACCCTGGAGTTCTTACGGAAGGAAACTGCAGATGGAGGCTTGGCGGCCAGCAGGCCAGGGGCGGCCATGACCCCTCGGCCCCAGGCACCGCCAGAGTGGTGTCCCCAGGACACAGAGCCGTTTCCTCCCTCATGGGGTTCGGCTCAAGAACCAGTCGTTAATTTTCTCTTTAAACTAACAGGATAGAAGGGGAGAATTTACTCAGTTGATTAATTAGAAAGCTGACTCTCGTGGCCACACCAGGGCTGGAGGGCTTGCATGGCCTTGGGGGTCTGGCTTCTCTGCCCGGAGCTGGGGGCAGAGGGGATTTGTCCCCATCTCCCCAGTAGAGGGGAAGGGTCTGGATCCTTAGCCCTGGTGCAGAGCCGACCAGTTAGCTTGTGCCCAGGCTGCACCTTCTCAGGTCTCCCCACATCCTACAGCCAAGGTCAAGAAAGTCCCCCCACAAAAGAGGGGTGAAGACATTCTGGAAATGTGGCAGTGGGCACAGAGCTCAGCTGGTACCAGACAGAGGGACGGGGAGGGGCGGGAGCCATCACGGAGCCAGTGGGGTAGCCTCCGACTCCCAGGGCTTGCACAGCTGCAGCCACTCCTCGGGGGACACAGGGTGGCCAGGCTGTCCTCGCCATTTCATAACTGAGACCCTCAAAGCCCCAAGAAGAGATAGCTGCCCCATTACAGGTAGCAGATGCTAGACTTGAACACTCATCCCTGCACTTCGTGGCTGTGGGGCCTGGGCTGCAGGAGAGCACAGCCTGCTCCTTGGCACTGGGGCTCAGCCCGGTGAGGGGGAAGCTCTGACACGGGGTGCATACACACGTGCGTACACACACACACACACACACACACACACGCGCGCGCGTGGGGGCGATGTCAGTCTTGCTTCCATCTAGAGCAGAAATGGGCCCTTTGCCGACTTGCTTCTTGCCACCTCCAGGCCCCAGGGGGACAGAGGCAGGATTTACGGTGGGAACTCACAGGGAACTCATCAGGCCCATGCTCTCCCTCCTCGGCGCCTGCTCCCTCCCCGCTGCTCCCTCAAGGGCCCTGAGCTCCTCCGATAGAATCCTTGGAGAAGCTCACATAGAGGCAGCTCAGTTCAGTGGGGAGTTCTTGACCTTGAATGGTCAACTCACCTATGTTCGATATTAAGAATGGAGATAATAGGGGCGCCTGGGTGACTCAGTGGGTTAAGCATCTGCCTTCGGCTCGAGTCATGATCCCAGCGTCCAGGGATCGAGCCCGGCATCCGGCGAGCAGGGGGCCTGTTTCTCCCTCTCCCTCTCTCTCTAGGTCTCTCATCAATAAATAAAATCTTAAAAAAAAAAAAAAAAAAGAAAAAGAATGGAGATAATATAACTTAACTAGAACCAAGCATTTTAAACTTTCCATTCCACGGAGCAGCCGGTTGGGGGGGAGGAGAGGGAATAAGAAAGGGGGCTGGGCCTGGAATACGGGGAGGTTACGTGGGAAGAACGGAGCGTAACAGGTGGCATCAGGCAGGAAAACAGGAACCACTCTGTTCCTGTTTGAACAGGATTTAACACAGGGACCAGGAGGAGCAAAGGCCAGAGAAGGTGGCCAGTGACTGCCAGGTTTATCACGAACTTTCAGGGCACCCCGAGGGGCTGCTGCCCCTCCCCTAGCCAGACCCTGCAGGGACCCGCAGCCCTACGGCGCTCCCAATTCCCGAAGCCTGCGTACCTGCCTGCCCTGCTGGATGCAGAAGAATAAGGCTTCAGCCCCTCCTCTCTCTTCCCAGTATCACGTAAGCGCATCTCACTGGAGGGACTGAAAGTGTCTCGGGAACTGTCAGGTTTCCAGCCCCTTCCAGACAGGAGAGGAGACAGAAGTGGGTGTGAGGAGGGCCAGGTGCCAACGGGAGAGAGAAATGGAAGGAGGAAAGCAAGACCAGCAGATGGATATGGAGATCCCGGAGCAGGAAGATGCCGGGCGTGGGGCTGACAGGGCTTGGCCGGGAGCAACAGAGACAGACGGCTAAGATGGGAGACGCAGAGGACGAGACCTAAATCAGGAGATCAGAACAGGACGACCACCGGGGCCGTGGGTGTGGACTGGTGTGTTGGCGATGGAGCCCAATCATCGGAAGCCCACTGCCGGCGGAAAGGACTTGCCCCACACGGATCCGGGTTAGGCCTGTAAACTCTCAAACTTTAGTGGGCATTAAAAATCACCTGGAGTAACTTTTTTTAAAGAGATTATTTTTTAAAAATATTTTATTTATTTGTTTGACAAAGGGAGAGAGAGCACGAGCAAGAGCAGTAGCAGGCAGAAGTAGAGGACACGGGGCTCCATCCCAGGACCCCGAGAGGGCGACCTGCGTAGAAGGCAGAGGCTTAACTGAGTGAGTCACCCAGGCGCCCCAAAAAGATTTACATGAGAGAAAGGGAGAGAGAGAGTGCAAACAGGGAAGGGGCAGAGGGTGAGGGAGGATCTCAGGCAGACTCTACCCTGAGCACAGAGCCCGACACAGGGCTTGATCCCACGACCCCGAGATCACAACAGAAGCTGGACACTTAACCGACTGTGCCACCCAGATGCCTCACCTGGAATGACTTTTTTTATTTTTATTTTTATTTTAAGCATCAGAGATTCTGATCCAGGAAGTCTAGGGCTAGACCTGGGAATCTGCCTTTATTGAAAGCTCCCCGAATGATGCCTGTAGTCCTTGGGAAACATCTCAGATGTCACCGCTTTTGGGACTCTAGGGAATGGTGCGTGCTCTTGGCCCCAGCCGCCGCGGTAGCCCTAAGATGCCTCATGAATCCCAGCTTCAAAGCCTCACCTGCACACCCACCCCCGCCACACTCTGCACACCGGGCACCTCCTGGAGTCCCTCCTGCCCGCTCCCCGCTGCCTCCTCCCGCTCCTCCCCACTCCCAGAGAACTGATATCCCGGGTTATTTTTACCTCCAAACAAGCTAATTAAGCAATAATCCTAGAAGAATCCATCACTCTGACAAGGCTGTTGATTAACCATCCCCCAGCCAAGCCAGAAGTGCTTCATTTCCCAGCGGGACGGGCCATAACGGCACAGCAGCCCTGGGCGGCAGCCGAGCAGCCAAGGGACGTATCTGAGAAGACAGAGGCAGGTGGGTCCTTGGGACAGACTTTGCAGCCTGGAGAAGCTCACAGGAGAGGCAGGGGCACTGGCCTGACGCCCCACAGGCTGGGACATCTCAAACGATTCCACGCCATCCTTTCAAATGTCCCCAGAGAGTGCCTCTGTTGTGAACAATTCTGGACCACGGGAGAAGAGCCGGTGGGAAGGGGGCTGGACCCCGAGACGTAATTCTCCAGCTTTAGATCCGTGTCAAGTACAGAGCTGCTGCTGAGAGCAGAGACAGGCAGAACGATGAAATAAATCACTGCCTTCGAGAGATCATTTCATGCCCAGACGATATCTCTTTCTCTTTTCCACACTTAGACTCTTATTGTAAACACCCGTCTCTATTCCCCTAAAAGACTTACTTTCTTCAGTACTGGGCAAAGAGGCTCTGACCGCCCCGGAGGTGATGAAACACTGCCCCCTGGCGGTCACAGTGGTGCTGCAGCGCGGAAGCATCCACCTTCCAAAGGCTCTTTCTTTCCCAGCCAGCCCGGCTGGAGCAGGGCTCACCTGAGTGAGCTGCCACCTCTGTGACACTGTCCCATCGTCCGTCCGGCTCCATCGTTGTCTGAATCCCGGTCTCCTTTAGGCCTGTTTTGCATCAGGAGTAGATGATGTTGGCAAACAGTCTGAACCAAGGGGAAGGAAACAGAACCCCGGCTGGGACATCCTGCTTTGGTCACTGACATGCCAGGTCATCTTACCTCTTTAAGGGTATCCAATTCTGTTCAGCCACAAGAAGGGAGAAATAAAGAGAGAGAGAGAGAAAGAAGGAAAGAAAGAAAAGGAAGGAGAGAAAGAGGAAGGAAGGATGGATGGAAGAGAAAACAGCATCTAGTAAGTGCTCAGTAAATGCTAAAGAGAGTGAGCCTATGTAGAGACAGGGAGCATGGTGGAGGGCACAAGGACTCCAGAATGTAAGACTACCTGTCCGGCCTCCAGCCAGCTGTGTGTGTGTGCGTGTGCATGTGTGTGCTTCAAAGAACAGCCTTCTCTTTCTGGGCCCCCTTCTATAAAATGAAGGGGCTGAAGCTGGAGGTCTCTAAGGCCCCTTCCACACCACAGACTCAAGGAGCCAGTTCCTAAGGATTTCCAATCCACCATCATCATTCAGGGGCAGCACATAACCAGGAGAAGGCCCCGGCAGCAGCAGCTCTTCCTGAGATCCACTCTCTGGAGAAATAAACCCAACAGTGCTCTCCTCCGTCGGCCTGAGAGTCGCTGCTCCTCTAACAACTTTGTGAGCGTGGACATTCCAAAGCCCCTTCATTCGCCCTGCATTGGCCATTGACCTTGGTATCGCCCCGGAGGAGGGCGGTGGGATGGTGACACCTAGTGGCCATCTCCAGGAATCAGCCCTGGTCTGCGTTCTGCACATGCCAAGTCTTCTACTCCCCACCTCTAAATGGGCAGTAGTGACCCCCAGCGTGAGTAGAGCAGTGTTCTGGAACTGTCTCTCCATCTGACTTCAGTCAGGAGTTTGGCCTTTACAACCTTCTTCCAAGTGCTTCGTCCTCTGAGATCCCGAGACCCTGTGGTTTATGGCTTCTAGGCAGGGATCCCAGGCTCTCCTGCAAAGGGCAGGATATCCCCATTGGGAGGGCACAGCCCAGAGTTCACCACTGGAACCGGGGGGCTCCACCCATGTGGTCATGCCCAGTCCTGCCACACACCCACCTCCACCCAGCCATGAGACAGGATGGCACAACCAGGCTGCAGAAGCTGAGGACAGCTCCCTCCTGACGGCCAGCTGCCGAGGTGGGGGAAAGTAACAGAACCAGCCAGAAGGGAAGCTTTGTTGAGCTAACTTTCTGTTGGGGGTCGGGGGCAGTTCAGCTGGCTTTGCCCACTTTGGGTGCCAAAATCTGGCCCTATTGGTGGGGTCTGTAGGGGTCATGTGTCCCCAAAGAATGATACAAATGGGTTCTTTTTAACACCTTCCTCCCTACACTTAGTCCACAAACCACAAATAGTGGGAAGCAGGTTGTGTGCAGAGACACCCCACAGGTCATACCATTGGGGCATGATTGTGTCACCCCATTGGGGCATGGCTGAGGACAACGACACTGAGCTCGTTGGGTCCTTCCTGAGTCCCACAACATTTTGGTGCTGGAAGAGATAGGTTCCCTGCCTCCTGAGTCATGGCCTTTATCATCAACTTTTGGTCCTTGGCTTATTCGTTTTTCTCAAAGTATAATCTTCGAGTGGTGCATGATTTCCATGGAAGACTGGTTTTTCTTCTGCTATGCAAACTGCAAAAAATGCTAGACGATGCTGACCCTTTATTCCTCGTAGCTTCCCCCATGCCGTCCCCAGGAAGTATAACGTGGTAGCACTCTGCCGTCCTTAGAAGAAGGATGTCTTTAGTTCATGTGGGCGATGCAATTTCTTGGGTTGTCACGGCTTCTGGTGGTGTGTGGTAATTTTCCCTTGTCCCGTGAAAATGCTTTGTTGGAGATGGAGAGTCGGCGAACGTCAGTGTACAACACCTACCACTGGACTAGTCAGGGTCCCATCAGGAGACAAGAATCACACCAGCTGTTTGAACAAAGACAACTTAATACAGAGAATTAGTAGCTAGTAGTTAACCACTACTAACAGGGACCACAGAGGACTCTAAGGAAGACAGGTGCCCCTCCAGGGCACAGGGACAGTACCCAAAGAAGCAACGAAGCAATTGGATGAGATTCAGACCACATCGGAGAGAGTGCAGCCCACTGGGTGGTGGAAAAGTTCACTGGGGCACCAGCAGGGGCAATGTGGAGCACAGGGGTCCCCCTGCTGGGTGCCGGGAAAGCTCCATGGAGAGTTTTGAGCAAGACTCTAAGCCCCTCCTGGATCTGTGAGTCCAGATGCCACCTGCAGTCACCCTGGAGAGAGAGGGGTCAGTAGGGGGAGCTCTTGCTCCGTATGCCTTGCAGTGTGCCTCTACCACCCTCTTCTGGCCACACCTGGCATTGCACCAGCTGACCTAGGGGACACCTTTACAGAATCCAGTTACCAAGCAGGGCCAAGATAAGGAGTTCAGCACCTGCTCTGTGCCAGGCCCTCGGGAGTTTCATAGACTCTCAAGCATAGTTCCTTGAAATAGATATTAGCTCTCCTATATTAATGTTGAGAAGGCACTAAGAGCTAGGAGTTATCTGAGAAGGCTAAGCCACTAGCCTCGGGTGGGAGCTGGGGTTTAACCTGATGTGTCGGAGGAGGGTGGGGGGGGGGGTGCTCTGGAGTCTGTTTCTCCCACACAAACATGGCCTCTTCCTGTAAGGGATAATGGACCGTAAGGTCCTGTTCTCCTCCTCCATGAGCTCACACCACAGCCATTGCTACTTGGACTGTCTCCCTAGCGAGGCAGGTGCCCAGTGGACACTCCAAAGCAGAGAACCCCAGACTAGAGACACGGGGAGGGCTGGTGAGGACAGAGCCTCCCGGACCTACCTCTGCACTTTCCAATGTAATAGACTGGGGGACGCTGGACTCTACATCCAACAAACTCCCCGGAGGTCGGATGCGGTCCGAGAGAGGAGCACCGTCTCCACCAGGCGAGACGGGGCAAGGAGCAGTCTCCTGGCCTCTGATGGGGGAGGGGGCCTTCGTTCCAACAAGCTCCTCGCAGCCCCCACACCCCGGGGAGAGGTCACTATTGATACCTGGTTTCTGAAATGAAAATCAAATAGGGCGCCCGAATCTGTGGCCTGGGTGACGCAGTTGTCAACGCTGTAACCCAGACGGAGCGGATTCGTTTGTCAGGTGGATGAATGAAGGCTGGGCTCCGGTCCCCTTTGTCCCCTTTGTCTAGATGGGAGGTGTTTCAGGCCAGAGGTAATCCCCTCTGGCTCAGGAATAGGACCATCCTCTTGGGAGCACCTGTCCATCTCTGGTCCTTATGCCTGGCCGGGAGGAGTGGTCCCCCAGTTGTCGGCTGAGAAACCGGGGGTCCTGCCCAAGCCCATGCGGACACAAGAGGCAGAACTGAGAGTCAGCCCCCGGGGTGTCACTCCAGAACCATGCTCTTTCCATGGGCCCACGTGGTCTCGGGAGACGAGGCAGTTCTGGGTCCGGGTGCTGCAGGGGATTGGGGAGCCAGGCCAGTCCTGGAGAGGGGTGGGTGTTTGCTGCCCTGGGAGGGCTGGTTCGGCGTCACCTGCAGGAGGCCAGGAAGCGCCCCAGTGGAGAGAAGGGGGCGTACCCAGACATCCTGGTGGTGAGAGATGTGGAGAGGAAGCTGAGGACGAGGCTCCTTAGGGAACAGTAACTCAGTTCGGCAGAAGGTGGGGCCCATGGCTGTTACAACATCTGGTCGGTCCTCCCCAGTCACTGTAGAAATGGTCACCTGTCGACTCACCTCCAGGAAGGGGAACAATTCAGACCCATCTCAAGTGCCAGACTGTTGAATCCACAAAAGGGTGAAGACAGCTTAAACCCTTCCACGCTGCCCCACCAGCGGGATGCAGGGAAGTGGCTATGCACTGACTGAGGCCTGTGACTGCAAGGACTAGCTTCGGTGCCTCTGGGGTGCCCCCTCCCCTCTCCCTGTCCTCTCCTCCTCCCCTCTCTTACCCCTTCCCCACCCGCTCAGCCTGCTCAGAAGCTCCCCCTCCCCAGCCTTCTCTCCAGCCGCAGCCCTCGGCAGGAAGCCCTGTGGCCCCATATGGACCGGACAGCGCAGGCCCAGACTCCTGCCACCTCTTGTCTGTGCGGCCAGACCCTCGCTCTCCGGACCCAGCCGCCCTCCTCTGGGAATAGGCACTCACAAGCACCACCTCTGGTCCAAACCCAGAATGTCGGACACAGAGGGGGAACCCTCGAATCAGCCGTGCACCCTGAGAGAGGACAACACGTCAGTGTCGGCTTGTCCACGGAGGGTGGGCGTGCCTGGGGGCAGCCGTGTGTGGGAAGGGAACACTCTGTCCTTTCCCTTCAGTTTTCCTGTGAACCTAAACCTGCTTAAAAAGCTAAAGTCTGTTTGAAGGGGGGTGGGGGGAACTTCCCCTTAAGGCTGTGGTAAGAATGAAGTAAGACAGTGACGTCGGAGAGCAAGGCCCGCGGGGCCCACAGTGAGGCCCACAGTAGCTGGGCGGGGGGCGGGGGGGGGGGGGGTCGCCTGAAGCCTGTGCAGGCCAGACTCACTTACGTCACCCTCTCATCTCCCTCGGGAGACCTCTGGGGCCTGGGGACGGGTGTAGGAATTGAGACCCAGACTGGGCCAAGTGACCTTGTTAATAAATCAGGAAACAGGACAGCAAGGGCAGCCCAGGGCTAAACATAATAATAGGCCTGGGTCTAGGATTTGTAAGATCAGTTAGTTCCTCCCTCCCTCTCGCCAGAAAAAAAGGTTTTTCATGGCCAAAGGAAAGAACAGGAAAGGACCTGGCAACTTGGCAAAGGCATAGTTCTGGCTGGCAACACCCTTGCTCTAAAGTCTTCACTTGCTCCCTAGTGCCTTTGCCTGGCACACTGGTCTCCCCTCCACCTGCTTGACCCTGTGGCCACTCGGGGTACCATTCGGGGGTGGAAAGAGAACAGGCAGGTGTGGGGAGACCCAAGTCTGAGACCCAGCTCTGGTAGCTCTGTGACCTTGGGAACATCTGTCGTCCTCTCTGTGCCTCAGTTTCCCTGGATTCTTTCCTTCTTTCTTTCAAGGAACACACTACTGAGTGCCGACTCTCATTCAGACAACCTCCAAGGTCTTTTCTTGTGATGTTATTTTCCATACGATGCAGTTCAGATGCTCTGCGAGAGATACCGCACACAGAGAGACAAAGCATAAATGGGAAAATTAAAAGGTTTCCTTAATCACGGTTCGCAGAGATGTGCATTTCCTCCCAGGCTGTGCCTTTGAATCTACATTTCTGTGCCCACCTTTTGTACATGGGACACTTGCTTGGGAAATGCACGGCTGACTTTGAAGATTGTAGGGCTGTGTGACCTCGTGCTCAGTATCTCTCCAGGGCTGATCGAGGACAAAAGGAGATGCTTCCCGACCACAGCTCTTGATCCCCCTGAGTCTCTCTCATGGTGGGACCTGTCCTCCCTACCAGATCCCCTCCCCTGGCCCAGACCCCGTGAGAGCATCAGGAGTCTCTCTGGGGAAAGAAAGCACATAGGGCCCAAACAAACCATGAAACAAACAAACATGAATGGTGCCAGTCCTAGCGCTGCCATTTCCTTGCTGTGTGACCTTGGAAAGTTACTTAACATCTCTGAAAATCACTGCCTTCTCTTTGGTAGAGACACTAAATCTTCACCCGTCAGGATTGTAGTAAGGATTAAGTAAAAGAACATGAGTGATGTCCACAAACAGCAGCAACACTTTATTCGATGTGAGACGTTAGGTGTCTTGTCCTCAGAGGAGATGCTCGTGGAAAGCGTTATAGGACAGTGTGCAGGGGAGAGCCCCACGTCCCACAGCCATCCGCTGCCTCACCCTTTCATCCTCCTGGATCATTGTCATTTCCTTCCCTGTGACCACCAGGGGGCAGCATGGGGTCGTGGAACCTTAGGCTGTCGCTTCTCCGAGTGTGCCGGGGCAGGCATCCTTGGCACCCGTCACCACAGGGCTGTTGATTGACCTCTTACATGCTGGGTGCATGGGGAGCAGTAGGGACACGTGGGGGGCCATGGCTGTCTGCTTCATGCATAGAAGGGACAGTGGGTGCAGATGGAAGGGTCTGCAGTGGGGGCCGAGCTGGGGGCAAACCCAGTCTCCCCAGCAGCTGCCCGGCCAGTGTCCTCTGTGCCAGGGGCCTGCCGGTGTTCCGGGAGCCCACGTGGCAGACTGTGAGAGAGGGAAGGGTGGAGAAGCTGGGGCCCTGACCCCAGAAGCTACCCTGTGCGCAGAGCTCAGCTTCCTCTCCGTCAAGACCCCCACGGCCCCGAGGCCCAGCCTGGACGCTGTGAGGGATGCTGAGAACCCCGGGAAAGCAGCGTCCTCTCGTCTCTGCCTCATCCAACAGGGCCTCTTCCTATCCCCAAGTAATCTTGGCCCCCGGCCGCCACGAGGGTTTGTGGGAAACTTCCTCCCAATCCTCAGCTAATCCTCCTTTGACTGAAGTCCTTTAGCAATTACATTTGGGCCGAGTGGCCTCTAATCCCTTCATCCCCAAATGTCCCCGGGAAGGCACATGTGCGGATGTGTGTCCCGCTGGGGCCTGGTGGCCAGTGGGTCCGGGCCAGAGCTTGCCTGGGACCACCAGCGTGTCCCCCCACCCCACGGAGTCTACCTTCTTTCCTCCCTCCTGGGGCCCAGTGAGAGCAGGCCGAGGAGAAGCCCCAGGCATGTACCTGTGGTGTCTGGACAGGCAGCGGGCCAGCTGCCCAGAAGCCAGGCCCCGCCTCCGCGCTGAGCGACCGTCAGAGAGATGCTCTTGTTTGAAGTTAGGCCCTCGGTGTCCTCCTCTCGGGCATGGGACTGGAAATAGTCCTGCCTCTTAGGGATACTTATGAGGATTTACTAAGGTCATTTATGCAATGAGCTTAAAGCAGAGCCTGGAGCCCAACAGACAATCAGAACCAGTTAGCTCCGCTTAACCTGGAGTGCCCGCCTGTCACCCCAAGTCAACACGTGCTTTTAGTACCGTTCCAGGAAGGCCCCCCTGCAAAACTGTGACTAGAGATGGACGAGCTAATGCTAACACTTCTACGGACATGCAGAAGAACTTGCCTAGCCAAACCAGTTTTGAACAAGAAAAGCAAAGTCAGAGAAAACGCACTATCGGTTTCAAGGCTTCCTAGACTTAACCACGAAGCTACGGCGCTGGGAAACAGGATATCCTGTTGAATGCACGGGGAGAAAACAATTGAATATCCATATACGGGGGAAAAAGAGCAAACCTCCAGCCGTATCTCCCCCCCGCCACCGTATGCAAAAATCACCTCAAAATGGATCAGAGACCTAAGCATAAAACAGAACTCTAAGACTTCTAGAAGGCACGTACAAGAAAACCTTGTGACTTTGCTCTCGGGAGACAGCACCCGGGACCCATCTGCAGTGTAGCTGCCGCAGCCAGAGCCACATGTACGGGCTCCTATCTCCCTGATTAGTTCCTGGCTGTCGGTTATTTGAATTTAAAAGTGAAGGTGTCACCCTGGTACCTGGGCCCCGTTGTGTTTCTCCAGTTTGCCGGGCCATCCTGGTTCCTCCTGAAATTCTCTCCCCCCAGTGCTCGGCTTTGGGTCAGCTGCAAGCGTGGGAATGAAGCCAGAGGGCGAACTGCTCCCTGGGACCTGAACGATCCCACCGGTCCCCAGCCGGGCAGGTGGCTCTCAGGGCCTTCTCTCCTGCCCTTGGCCCATTTCCCACATACTGAGTGAGTGTGCAGTCAAGTTGGAAGAAAAAAATAAATAAAATGAGCAAACCCACAATTTTTTCCACACTTTTCTCTCCATTCCCTCTCTCTGCCTTTCTACCTGTCTCTCTGTCACGCTAGAGACGCATGAGTCGACCACAGAGAGTCCTGGGATAGTAGCTATTAAACCAAGGGTCTGCGTGTCTGTGTACACGTGTGTGTGTGTCTGCGGGTGTGGGTGCACACGTATCCGTGTGTGTTTATACAGAAGAGGTGTGCAAGAAGCAGAGGCAGAGAGAGACGAATGGGAATGAGAAGTTTCTTTTCAAGGGAAAGAGGCAGAAATTATATCCGTTCAAAAATACCCTGCCCCTCTCACAGATAAATATAGCGACATAAGTAGATGTGTCACCAAATGCAACTTTCAAAACGATCCAGAACGAGCCACTTGAAGAGACTGTCCCTGCTGGCTCTGTCCCCTGGCTCTCCCAGCCCCCGGGCCTTGGGCCCCCGTCCACCCAGGGCTTCCTGGGGGGAGGGACACCTGTGCTTGGCCTCACCGCAGCCTTCTGGCCAAGGGGAGTAGCAGGAGCAGTGTGCCCCTTTCCAAAGGGCTGCTGGCCAGAGGGGCCGGGCTGTCAGAGGTCTCCCCCACGACAAAGCTCTCGAGAGGCTACTTCTTTCTGTTGCAGGGGAACGGAGGCTCAGAGCAGGAAAGAAGCCCCCAGCAGCCTGGGCACCAGGTTCCGTGACTAGAGCAGGTAATTGGAGCTAAGATCATGTGACTTGGACCCCCGGGTGCCGTCAAGATCATTGGGCCTCCGGTGAAACAGAGGCACCTGTGAGCAAGACGGACTCCCGCACTTGACAAAGGGGAGGTACAAGGCCCACGGAACTGCACCCCAGTGGAGACTCGGCGCCCCTGAGACCCACATGCAAAAGACCCTTCCAGCAGCCCTGGGGTAGGTATTATCTTCCTGTTTTTCCAATGGGGAAACTGAGGACAGGCGCCACGGAGTGATTTACCCCAGGTCCCGTGGTCGGCCATAGTAGCTGGGCTTTGCTCCTCTGAGCGGGTCAGGGAGGGCCTCCATGCTTTGTGGCTGTCCCATGTGAAAGAAGTCAGAAGCCGGGCTTGTTTCCCTCCAGCTGGCACCTGGGTCTTAATCCCTGTGGCAACACAGAGTCTGGAGTCCTCTAGGAGAAAGGCACTGGAAGCTGTGAGCGTCTCTGGTCTAACCGCGTCTCACCTCCCGGCTTAGCCTGGAGCCCCCTCCAGGGCCCAAACCTCCCTCCTGCCCACCTGGCTATACGCCCTGGCACCTCCCTGACCTAGCCCAGCAAGGGCCCCTGTGGATCCTGGGCTCCAGGCTCCTAGCGAGCATTTCTTAGCGTCTTTGGAACCCCGGGAGACAGACCTGGGTTCAAACGCCACCTCCGCCCCTTCCAGCTCTGTGGCTGGGGACAAGCAGTTTTGTAGATTTGTTTTTTACTGCTCCTGAAATGACCACACACTTCGTGCCTTCAATGACACAAGTGGATCACCTTACGGTTCTAGAGGAAAGGTGTCAACATCAGTCTCACTGGGCTAAGATCAGGGTGTCTGCAGGGCTGTGTCCCTCTGGCTCTAGGGGATGGTCCATTTCCGTGTCTTCTCCAGCTTCTAGAGGCTGCCCATGTTCCCTGGTGGCTGGGCACCACTGGGACCTCTGCTTCCCTCCCTGGGCCCCTTCCCCTGACTCTGGCTTCCTGCCTTCCTCTTGTAAAGTTGCTGGTGAGGCCATGGGGTCTATCTGTATAATCCGGGATAATCTGCCCATCCCGAAATCCTTCATCTCGGATGCAAAGCACCTTTTGCTAAGTATGGGAAACCGTTTGCAGGTTTCATGGATTCGGACCTGGACCTCTTTGGTGGGGAGGGAGCATTATTTCATCTTCCGCACCTCTTTCTTCATTTGCAAAACAGGGTGATGATCTGTACCTCGCAGGTCTGCTGAAGGGCCAAAAGTCTGCCAAGGCCAAAAGCGTGGCCTCTGCCCTTCTCGCTGCCTGTGTCTTTCTGTGGGACTCCCAGTGCCCATCCCCAGGCCTGGCTCTCAGTGGGGGCTCAGAGAATCCCTGTTGCAATGAACCAGCCGTCTCGAGGGACGGCTCCAACCTCCCTGGCGCTGGGCAGGGCACCTTGCGGAGGGAAAGGCTTCGGGCAGCTGGAGGAGGCACATGGAACGCGATGTTCAGGGACACCAATTCCAAGTGGTTTCTGTGGGAAGCGGAACTGGAAACCATTCCATCTGCTCTCACGGCGACTGCTGTCCCAGGTTGGCTCGGCTGAGACCCCTTCCGGTCCCCAAGCACCTCTCTCTGGGGGCCGAGTGAGGCTCTCCTTGAGGGAGTGGGCTAGCCCAAGGGCTCTGTCCCCACTCACTGCGCGGGCCCGGGCGGACAATGGCTCCAGGTGACACAGGGTTGCAGACCTTAGAGTGGGGAGGTGTGGCCGGAAGTGGACATAAGGCACCAGACTGAGCCTCGCTCCGGAGGCTGGGGGGAATTGAGAGAAAGGTCATTTACTCTTTACTCCCAGGTCTCAGGGCAGGGTCCGGAGGAGCGTGGAGAGGGCCAGAGAGATGGCCGGGAGGAGCCTGCCAGGGCAGTTCCAATAAGCAGCTGACTCCGTGTCTCAAGGAGTCACTGAGAGCAGAATTTCAGACATCTGCAGGTGGCCCCAAATGGATGGCTCGAGAAGGAGGTCTTGTGTGAGAGCAATCTGGAGCCAGGGTCAGCATGATCCGCAGGAGGGAGGGGCCCATGCTGGACACCTCTGAACTCTAAAGCACCCCCCTCGGGGTGAGGGGGAGTCACCTTGGGATTCAGCATTTCAGGCCCTGGCTGTGGGTGGCGATGGGACAAGGAGGGAGACCCTCCAGCACCAGCCCCAGAAGAATGTTGTTCCAGCACGGCCCTGGCGCCTGAGGCAGGGAGAGCTGCCGGCTGGAGATCTCTGGTCCCTTCACGGAGAGACTCGGGGGCGGGGTGGGGGGGTGCAGAGGGCAGGAGCTATTGCACACCTGAGGGTTCTCGAAGCCCTCATGAGTGGGAGCCACTGGAGGATCAGGCCCGGCCAAGCCAGAGGAGACAGGGTGATTTGGCCAGGGTGATTTGGCCAGACAGTGCTGGCTCTGCCCAAGACGCCCAGGGACCCAGCTTCCAACATCTTCTCTGGTCACCATGGAGCGAGCAGCCCTCTGGGATTCCTTCCAGCTCTGCCATTCTCGACGCCAGCTTCTCCAGGCCCTGCCCGAGCCACAGCCCATCAGAGGGTGAGCCACCCTCCAGGGGGTCCGGCACCCCCATGGGTGTTCCCAGAAGCTGCTAACAACCTGCAGCTTCCTTCCTGAGAAGTAGGGGAGGCGGGCCAAGCCCTGTTCCCCTACCTCACCAGCCATGGCCCTGGGAAGGAAGCACCACACCGCCCTCCACTCCTGTGGCCTCCATGGCCGGCCTGTGAATGAGTATGAAAACAAAGAATCAGAGGGAGAGAAAAGCCTGTCAACCCAAAACAGCCCTCTGAAACTCCACCAGCTGTCTAACCCCACACCCCTGCAGCGGGGATGTTCTGGTATTTTGACAGAGCAGAGAGAGCCACCTGATGGCTCCTTCTGGAATCTCCCTCCTGGGGAGAGAGCTTGCATTGTGTGCGTGAGGACACAAGGACAGGAGCGATTGTCCTCAGACAGATGGACTGAACACTGCGGACCTCCCAACGCTGTGTTCCCTGGGGAAAGACGGATTAAGGGACAGGCTCAGGGCCTGATCAAGGCGTGAGGATCAGAATCCAGCGAGAAGTTGGAGAAATGCTCCCCCGTGCTGGTCACCAGGGTTTCCAGCCCAGCGTTAAGCACTACAGGCCCAGCTGGGCCGGAAGAAAATACCAACCTCCCTTCCCACCCTCGTGGGGCCCGTGGGCAGAATTCAAGGATTCGGGGAACTTGGATGGGAAAGGTTTTTGCATCTTTATGTTCACGAGCTCAGCCTCCCTGCTCTTGCGAGGGTTCGCCAGGGACCTCGGGTGTTTTCGCAGGGTCTCTAATTTGTCCGCGGTGGAAATCACGGAGGCAGCACGCTTGCTGGAGGTCGCTGAAGGGGCTGTCTCAGCTCCTCCCCTCTCCAGAGTGACCGTGGTTTTTGGACCTGTCACTAGAGCTTGCCGATGTAAGACGGTAGCACAAATCTGAGGTTTTTAAAAAATATTTTGATAATTGCATTTCAGTGTAATTGGTTTCCTTTGTAATCTGATGTGTTCTCTTCCATGCATTTAAACATCTGACTCTGGAGATCAATTCATCAACTTCACCAGACCGCCTCAAGAAAGAACGGAAGGACCCACTTCCCCCCGGGGAACCTGGCATAAGCCTCCCACCCAACCAGCCAGTGTGCAGGGCTGGTAGGATGCACATGGGCGTGGGAGTGTTTTGAGGGTGCAGAGCCCTCTGTTCAGACAGGGGAAGCCCAGGCCATCCCTCGAGGGCGGAGCCAGCTGCGCAGGTCGGATTTGGGAGGGAGGTTAGAGAGCTGCCCGACCCTCCCATCCACACCTCCCCAGTCAGGTGCCCTTCCTTTCCTTTCGCCCTTCTAGAAAGCTCCTTGGATGTCCTGAGTTTCCACAGAGCACACCTGCAAACTACTGACCTCATGCAGCCTTTCTCTGGGGGCCAGAAGAACATGATCGAGGTGTCGTCTTGTGGGGGGCGAGCCGACCTCACACTGGCCGGCCCGAGGGAGGTCCTGACTAAAGGCAGGTCTGGACTGCAGTCAGGGGATGTCATTTACGCAAACTCGAGGTGAGGCCTCTGCGTGTGTGTGTGTGTGTGTGTGTGTGTGTAAGAAACAGGAGAGAGAGGGGATCCTACCACAGGGCGCTCTGTCACTTATAGGTTGTGGGGTTGCAGTTTTCACATGGTAATCAATAAAAATAATCCCACTTTGTTCTTTAAAAAGATTGTATTTATTTATTTATTTGAGAGAGAGAGAGAGAGAGCAGGAGCAGGAAAGAGGGAGGAACTCGGCAGGGAGCCCGATGCAGGACTCAAGCCCACAACACTGGGATCATGACTTGAGCCAAAGGCAGACCCTTAACTGCCTGAGCCAGTCAGGTGCCCCGATAACCCCCAGTTTAAAAGGTGGTTTGGGAAATTAAAGGAAGCAATGCATGCTGAGTTGAGCTGGCTCCATAAATTCCCACTGTTATGTTTTCTCTGGGGAAGAGGTCTGTACCTGCCCTGGCCTCCTCCAGCCACGGCCACGGCCATGGCCTCCCTCCCGTCCTCTGCCTTTGAGGCAGCTTCCTGACTGCGAGGAGCTTGGAGCTGGTTTTTACCAATCAGACCTGAAACCCTTCATTCTTCCCCTCCTTGCAAGCCTGTCTCTTGGCCTTCCTGGGTGTTTTGGCAGTGGCCAGCCTCAGCCAGACAGCACACACTGGAGTCACTCTCTTATCATCTAATAATTAGCCTGACATGTAGAACAGTCCCCGGGGCTCTGGGATTACGGTGCCTGTTTTCATATGCAAAGATGCTATAATTTTGCATTTGCGCCTGGCAAGGTGCAAACAGAGAGGAAAAGTGACAGAGGCTGTGTGTGCCCTGTGCTCAGCATGTTACGCAGGGGGCAGGTTATTGGGGAGATAACGAAGCATCATCTTCAGGGCCCCTCCATCGCAGTCCCTTGTTTTCCGCGAAATTTGCAAGAGTAGCGCATGCGTGCATGTCCTTCATAAAGACGCGCTTCAAAATTGTATACATGTCAGGCTCCACAAAACCTAACCCACCCCTGGGTGGTCTCCTGGGTCTGCCCTGCCTGGAAGTGGACCCCCTCCTATTGTTGCCCGTTTGGGACAGGCAAATAGATTTGGGGGTGCAAGTCCCAGGCGGCATTGCGCTTTGGGCTAAGGAATCTGATGGTTCATTGAGCGGAAGGGCACGGCCTCCTCAGGGAAGCAGAGCTCCTCCCTCGCTCTGCCAGCTGCGGGCCAGGAGGCTTGGTGCCGCCCCAGAAGCTCCAAGCCTAGGAGTCAGGCTCTGTAGAAGGCAGCTAAGAAGCCTGCCCTGCCCACAGCGGGCGAGATGGGTAGAAAGAGCAACATGTACCTGTTATCTCTCAGTGGGCGGAGGTGTCCATGTCCTTGATGATTGCAGAAACACACAAGACATTGATTGAAGGATGGAAAGGCCAGAGATAAATCCCTCCTCAGTCCCTGACAAATCATGGAACAGGTGCATAGCCTGTGCGTGCCTCACTCCACTAAGAAATAAAATGGGGAAATGTGTCATAGGTCCCTTGCCGTTACTAGCAGGAGCCCAGAGGCCAGGAGGGGAAAACAGTGATCTCCTGTTTCTGCAGCCTCAGACCTCCTGGAGTAGCGCCTGGAACAGATGACCGGGGAAGAGCATGTGGGCTCAGGTAAGGACATGGAGGTGAGAGGTAAGAAGGGAACGACAGCTCCTGCAGCCACAAGGCTGGGCTCTGTCAGTACTTCTGTCCGCAGCCCAACATCCCATCTGGGCTCAGACCCCACAGCCCCCTGACACCTTCCCTTCTTTGTTTCCTTTTGTTCTCCACACCTAATCAGCTGTCAAAATCTAAATTCCCTACCCTCGATCTGCGCTGTGTGGTCCCCTTCTCGCTAATCCTACAGGCCACCATTCATGTTTTATCTGGACAAGAGCTCTAAGGATCTAATGCAGGGCTTCCAAACAAACGGGCCATGGGTGTGCTGAGAGTTCCATCTCCTCAGCCCTCGGGGTGCCCAACCATGCTGGGGGAGACCAGACCCTCCAGGCCAGTACTTTGTAGCCGTGGGAAATCTCACTTGTTAATCTCACCGTGCAATTCGAATGTCGTCATTTTTTTGTATGTTGCTTCCCTGGGGGAAGCATCCATCTCCCAGGGACTCCCTTCTGCCTACTCAGACCCATGGTAGGCCCTGTGGTCAGAGTCAATGCCATGGGGTCCCACTTCAACAGCGCAGCTTGCCTTCAGCACGGCCAACAAGATTCTGAACCATATGAAAGTGACTGAAAGCTACAGGGCGGGCAAGAAGAACCAAGCCCAGCTTGAAGAGATCAGTGGAGAAAGGCAACCTGAAAGGACTTCTGGAAAGGTCACACCAGCTCACACCAGCTCCTTCAGCTGGGACAGTGGTTCTCAGACTCCACAGCACACTGTGTCTGAGAAAAATGCAGATTGTAAGGCCTCCCCTGCCCCACGAGAATTTTCATTCTTCTATTTGCAACCAGCCCCAGCAGTCTGCATTTTCAGGAAGCACGCTGACTGCGCACACAGGTGTCCCACAGACCTTACTGTGAGCAATGGTGCCCGATGGTCTCTGTAACTGCCCCACTTAACCCCGTCAGCTCCTATATGAGATAGTACCATGGCATGTGCTCAGGAATTTGTAGTAAAAAGCTGGGTTTCAGCCTCAAACCCCAAATCAAACGTATCACTTTGAAAAAAAAATATATATATATATATATGAAGACGGGATCATTAAAATATGGAAAGCAGTTGAAAGAAAGACCATCTGGGCAAAAACCAAAGTTACTCATCCCTGAGAACATTATCTCAGAAAGGCAAACTGCCTGGAAAGGATTAAATGTAATCCCAAAGAAAAAGAAAGTCTTGCAGTTCTGGAAAGAAATGATTTATCATCTATAACTCAGGCAGCCCATTGGGTAGATGACACTGCAAAGTGCTCTCTGAAATGTGCCAGGACCCGAAGATGAGGAGTATGTGTGTGGCTGAATGCTGGCCAGGGCAACATGCACACGTTCCTTTAGGTTTCCAGAACGGAGAGAACGTTCTTCATGGCATCATTAGCTTCAGCATGGGGGAAGATTATCTTCATTATCTCAGTCAGCTCGGGAACCTGTCCCCTTTACTCCGCTAGATGGTTCTAGAGAGCGTCATGACTTTGTCTGATTCCCAGGTGGAGGCATCTGGGAATTTCTAAGGGCTTTATAAGCCTGCCAGGAACTCATTGGGCAAATGGTCCCGAGTGTTTGAAATCCAGACTGACTTGAAAACCTAGATTGCCTATTCACCATAATTTTGGAGAAAGGTTTGGATTTCCATTCCCGCTTCCTCCTCTGCCTCCTTGGCACACCTCTAAACCCATTTTCTGCCTAGAGCGTGGAGTGGAGTGGAAGACTCGGGAACTAGTCTGGGCTGCTGATAGGTGATGGGGACATGAAGACCCAGGAGCGACTGCCGGCTTCCTTCAACCGGAACAAGAGGTGTGGTCCTTCCTCTTTGCTGGAGGAAGACAAGGAGGTGGTTCTGGAAGGGGCAGCAGGCTGCATAGACGTGACTGGGCCTGCTTCAACAGCACTGGACAGGCACCTGCGACACTTTCCGCAGAGGAAGCGTGGGGTTTCTTGGCTTGCCTCTCCCCTAGATCTTCGTGAATTAGGGATGAGGATTCAGGAGGAGGCTGAGAACCAGCGTGAGAAAGCGCTCACAGAAGACGCCGGTTTTCAGCTCTTGTGTGAAGAGCTAAATTTAACTGGGATAAAATATCTGTCAAGGAAAGAAACACAAAGGCTCAATTACATCCTCTCCAAGGTGCCCTGCATCTTCATCTGGGCCAAATGCGGAATAGCCAAGTAAGAGGCATTGAGCTAGGGCCAAATGTTGCCATCATTTGGGCTGTGGGCTGCAATCATAAATAGGAAACTTTATTTTACATGTGCAATTAGCGTTGTCCTTTTGTTACAAAATGTTTAATGTTCGGATTTCTCGTTGGGCTCTAGAGGGCAGGAACAGCAAGTGCGGCTGCGCCGTCTGCTGCGCCATGACTCTGACCTTCACGCTGTGATGCACGCTTACGAGCCTCACCGGGCACACTCGTCGGAGCTCCCTTTGCCTGCCCAGGCTGCTCGCCGTGAGCCTGCAGCCAGCCTTTTCCCTCACCTGTAACTGGAGA
The DNA here is from genome assembly GCF_030435805.1 of Mustela lutreola. Classification (NCBI taxonomy): domain Eukaryota; kingdom Metazoa; phylum Chordata; class Mammalia; order Carnivora; family Mustelidae; genus Mustela; species Mustela lutreola. The sequence continues at coordinate 121,494,834 of NC_081298.1, forward strand.
AAGGCTTCCTCTTCCAACTCCTGGAGGTAAAGAAGTCTCAGCCAGGACTTCTTGAAATATTCACGGGACACAAGAAATTAAATATTAAATATTAAAAATTTAATTAATGTAGCTTTTACAGGCTAATTTGTGTATTATTACCAGTGCTTCTATCAAAGAATTCTATCAGGATTAGCATTATAAGGTATTCTGCCTTGTGTTGTTACTATAATTGTTCAGAGGGCTCTACAGGTGATCGCAATCAGATCCGAAGGTCAAGATCGTTTTATCACGTGGGAGCTTGGGAGGGGCAGAGGGTGAGGCATTGGGGGTCAGTCCTGCGTGGGCTTAGAGCGCAGAGCCCAGCCTCGGGCGGAGTGGGCCATCGGCACACATTTGCTGAATGGCTCACTGGCTGAGTGAACGGCTAAGTTAAGGAATGAGAAGAGGTATGAACAGGAGCCAAGCAAAGAGGGGCCTGCACCTGAAGGCTATATGTGCTCTAGGTAAGGTGAGGTCAAGGGGCAGACCTAGAGCCAGCAGCAGGACAAGGTCAATGCTATTGGAAAGTCAGGGTGCATTCAGAGAAGACGGGACAGGAAGGAGGCTGTGACAGGGCAGCGTGGCCACCAGTGGGGGGTGAGTGAGTGTCCTGGCAGGCACGTCAGTAGATGTCCGAGAGCAGGAGACATGTCAAGGTCATACAGGGGATGTGGGGCCTCAGGAGCAGAACTCCAGACCCTGGCCAGGATGAGTTGTAGAAGGAACAGAACTCAGGCCAGCTGTCAAAGTTCAGAGCACCCAGATGGTACCTAGACCAGGAACAGGAGGCAGGCCTTAGCCAAGGCAAGACAGCCGGTTTTGGGCCTGACACCCAGGCCAGCAAAGGAGCCTAGCCAGGCGGGCTCCAGGGCCAATTCCCCGAGCCACTCAGCTTTCATTTCTCCCCTCCTTAGGAAAAAATCCACCCAGAGACCACCGCAGGGATGGGCCCCCATGAAGGTGATCCAGTGGTCCTGGGGAAGGAGTCTGCGAGGCTAGGAAAACACAGAACCCAACAGCTCCCTGCAGAGAAGGTAAGCCAAATTTCCACATGTTATTTTAGGCTTTGATTTGAACATGTGACCAGCTGTCCTGAGCCCTGAGTGCTTTAACTGATAATCAACCGGCCAGCAATGTTTTGGTGAGACTGGCAAGGTAGCTAGCTTTGTGCTTCCCCAGTTAGGGGATTGGAGACGTGGAACAGTCATGGACAGATGAGTGTTCCTAAGTATGCGTGCTGTGCTACCATACACAGAGAAGGAAATAAGGCTGCGAGAGGGAAACCGCCAGAAAGTGCTACACATGAGCTTGCTTGGGGAGGACTTTCTGGAGGAGGTGCTTGGGCCTTGGGTCTGCACTGGCTGAATTCCATTGCGCAGGTGAAAACCCTGAGGCACAACAAGGTCAGGGCTAGGAGGTCCACTGAGCCAGGGCAGGCCAGTCCAGTAGGCCCCAGGATCTTTCCTAACAGAAAAGAGCTGCATTCCTTTCTCCTGCTAAATAGAGAGCTGACTTTGGCTTTAGGGTGACGGTTTTAGTTAGTTGGGTTTGTTTGGGCTTTTTCTTTGTTTTGTTTTGTTTTGTTTTGTACAGAAGGAAGGAAAAGGGAGGAGATGAATTTTCTTCCTCTAGCAGTCAAATGGGTTCTGTGCTTAGGTGAGAAGACCCGGCCTGGGACCATGCCAGGGAGCAGCGGGGCGAGGTAGCCTCTGGCTGTGCCTCTCCCCACAGGCCACCCCTGCGTGATGGTGGCACCAGTTCCCTGGGGCTCTAGCATGTTGCCACAACGTCAGTGACTGAAATTGACTCAGAGCTATGGTCTTAAGAGTTCCTAGGTCAGAAGACTGACTGGGTGTCGACAGGCCTGTGTTCCTTTCTGGAGGCTCGCAGGGAGAATCTGTTTTCTTGTATTCTTCAGCTTCTAAGGGCCACCAACGTCCCCAGGCCAACAGGGGCCCCGTCAGGTGTTTCTCATGTGGCACCAATCTGCCCTGCTCTTCTGAGGACCCTGGGACCCCACGGGGCCCACAAAGATCATCTCTCTTACAGTCTCCTTGTCCTAAAGTCAGCTCGTGAGCATCCTGAACTCTGTCCACAAGGGTAATGCAAAATAGCGTGCCCCCCCGGTTTCTGGGATTCAGACGTGGGCATCTCTGGAGGGCCACTGCCAAGGTTACAGGAGATCAATGTCTTTTATTTAACGATCTGCTGGTTGGGCTTATAATTGTCAGCATCTGGAGATCTGGTGTGGAGGTTTCCGTTCCATTCTCTTCTCCGGGCCTCCAATGCTAGGGCTGCTCCGGGGGGAGCAGGGGCTGCTTGAGGTCTTCAGGGCGAGGGACAGAGGGGAGCACTGAGTACGGGCCCCTGGCTAGCAGCTACCCCCTGGACACAACATCCAAGGCTCCCCCCAGGCTGTGGGTCTCCAGGGAAATGCATCACCTTCCTCATCTTACCTCTGACTCCCTACAGTGCTCTCCTTACAAGAGCATTCCTCCCAGCACAGCTCCATCTCCAGCTCTTTCTGCCTTTTACATAAAAAGGCTAGAAGCAAGGGAAGCAACCTCATGAGCAGGGCTCCTGGAGTAGATCCATCAAAGGACGCGAAGCCCGTAAGGAGACCGACCGGAGCCCCTGCTTACATCATCCTGCCACCCAGCGCTCGGCAACGGAGGGATCCACCCCTGTTTCCATGGAGATGTCATCTCCTTGCCATTCTCCAGGCCCCCAGAGAAGTGCATCCAGGAGGAATGACTACACCAGGCTGTGCCAGAGAAGGACAAACTCTCGTAGCACAACCCTCTCAAGGTGAAAGGCTGACGCGTGAGAGAGCTCTGGAATAAGAAGAGGAAGGATGGGCACCAGAGGCTTCCTGGAATCAGCCCTCTCCTGACCACCCCCCCCAGTAGCAGCCTAGAGAGGCCCCAGACTCCTGTCCAAAGCCTGCACAAGGGTTCAGAGGCTGAGCTGGGGCCAGCACCCCAGCCCCCACCAACCCATCCCCAACCCCTCACAGGACTCCTCCCCCCTGAAGGAAGGCACTAGGGAGAGGGAATACCATTTGTCCTGTTGGCTCAGACAAGCAGAGATGGTCCTGCCTCCTTGCCTCCACGTCTAGCTCTGGCCTGCCTAGACCCGTGGCTTCCAGGGACATGTGTGTCGGGGCAGGCTTCGCGCTGGTTCTGGGGAGCGGGGGCGGGGCGGGGGGGAATGGATCTCCACTAACGCCCGGATGCTGCCCATGGAGTGTGAGAGCCGTCAGGTGGCTTATTCAATGCAATGAGAAGGCCAAAGCTAAGGGTCAAAGCCACTAAGGATCCCATGTTCTTGGGTCAGAAGTCCCCCTGCAGTGGTGCCAACCCCTCCCTCGGACTCAGGAAGAGAACTGTGTCCCACCAAACACCATGCGGTCTGCCCAGTCCAACCTGCCAGGGTTCCAGACAGTGTAGGAAGAAGCCTGGGGGAGGGCAGGGGAGGCAAGGCTTCTGTGGGTGGGTGGAGCTAATGATAAGAGGTTCATCCCCTGCTCCCTGGTTAGGAGATTGTCAGAGATTCCCTGGATCCTTGAGTTTCTGCATCAGGTCAAGGATGCTGGCCTGTTCCAAGGCTGGGATGATGTTGGCTAAGCAGCAGATCCAAAGCTATCTCTGACTGCTGCTGGAGCCATGCAAGGAAATGAGTCTTGGGGTGTGTTCTGGGAGCATGTGTCCCACTGATGTGATCATCTCCTACTGTGGGGGAGCAGGAGGGTACATGGCTGGTCCCCACCCCTGCCAGGATTAGGGCCTACATCTGTAGAGATTTCCAAAGCCGGAGTCCTCGTAACTTTCAAAGTTTCCCCATTCTAGTTTGTAATTCCTCCTTCTTGCCTTTCCTAATCCCTATCTCTAAGAAAGTTTCCCCATTGGTCTGTTTTTTAATCACTATAGGTTGGTTTGTGCTTTCTAGAATTTGTTGTAAATGTCATCATAGATCATGTACTTGATATGGATTAGCTTCTTTCATTCCATGTGATTATTTTGAGATTGACTCATGTCCATTCCTTTTCCTTGCCGAGTAGTAGTCCCTCTTGTGGATATACTTTCTTTATCCATTCACTTGTTGATGGGCATTTATTACAAATAATGCTGCTGTACGTATCTGTATAAAAGTCTTTGTTGTAGATGTGTGTTTGAATTTTTCTTGGTAAGCACCTGAAAGTTAAATGGTTGAATCACATGGTAACTGTAGGTTTAACATCTTAAGAAATTGTCACTGTTTTCCAAAGTAGTTGTACTATCTTATATTCCTGCTACTAGTATCCCAGTTTCTCCATATTTTCACCAAAACTTGATAGGATCAGTCTTTTTCATTTCAGCCATTTGAACAGATGGCTAGTAGTTTCTTGGTATAGTGGTTTTCATTTCCATTTTAATGTAGTTGTTTTAATTTGCATATACCTAAGAGCTTATGGTGTTGGACATGTTTTCATGTGTTTGCCATCCATGTGTCTTCTTTGTTGAAGTGTCCAAGTCTCCTGCCCATTTTAAAATTAGGTTGTTTTCTTATTACTGGTTTCGAGGGTTCTTTTTCTATTCTGTATAGAAGTCCTTTATCAGATTTATGCTTTGCAAATGTTTTCTCCCAGTCTTTCGTTTGCCTTTTTAGTCTCTTAACAGTATTTGATTTTGATGCACACAAACATGTCAATTCATGGGTTATATTTTTAGTGTCCTATTTAAAAATTTTTTTCCCAAACCCAAATTTACAAAGATTTCCTTCTGTTTTCCTCTAGAAACATAACAGTTTTAGGTTTTACATTTAGTTCTGTGATCTATTTTGAGTTAATTTTCACGTATGGATTGGATTTTGTTTTTTGCATGTGGATATCTGATTATTCCAACACCATTGAAAATTAGAGTCTTTATTCTGTATTTAATTTTGAATACTTTCTGTTGAATAAGTCTTGAAGTACTCCCATGCTCTTTACCATGACCCTCCACTGGCTGCTTTCAGAAAGATTGGGGAAAGGCAGAGGACCTTAGATCAGTAGTAATAGGCATGAAACCTAGGTAATCTGCCGCCCTTCACAGAACCCCATGCTTATCCTGGACTCTTTTGATAAGAAAAGAGCCTTATTCCAGAGGAAGGACAGGAAACTAAATAT